>NW_023425529.1:35694177-36377510 GCF_014108245.1 Pipistrellus kuhlii | reverse complement strand
ATGTTTGTTCTCATTTGTATGCATGGGTGTCTTTATTTTATAACTGTGTATGGAGACAGGAAGTTTGGAATGGAATCTACAGGATCCTGTGGGTTAATTTGAGTCTCCTATAGAAAAAGGGGGCCAAGAGCCAAGTACTGGTGGAACCTCAAAGGTATTTGGGACTTGAGGCACCCACAGACTGTTTTAGAGCATAGATGATATTTCTTACATCTGCAAGAAACACAGCTTCATTCTGAGTCCAGCCCTTTGGCACGGACGATGGCCAGGAAATTTCTCTGAGTAGCTGTGCAGGCTTCAGAGGTGGGTGAGTGGGGACCAAGCCAATGAGAAAGAAGAGAGCCCTCTAGCCCTGTGGTGATTGGTTTATGGACTCCTCTTATATTTATCATTAAATGTTTATTGAGGGTCTGCTATGTGCCAGATCCTAGCCTAGACTTTGGGCTGTGACAAGAAAGAACAAATGGAACTTTGTCAGGGAAGGAAGTTATGTTACCACACAGATAGGGGCCACTAAGACAGTGGAGTTTTAGTGCCCAAATTTTATAATTAAGCTTAATGCAGATTTTGCATTATGTTCTATTACACAATGATGCTTACTTTCATATAAAAATGAAATTTGGCCCTAACTGATGTGCTCAGTGGATAGAGCGTTGGCCTGTGGACTGAAAAGTCCCAGGTTCAATTCTGATCAAGGGCATGTACCTTGGTTGTGGGCACATTCCCAGTAGGAGGCATGCAGGAGGCAGCTGATCTATGTTTCTCTCCCATCGATGTTTCTGACTCTCTATTCCTTTCCCTTCCTTTCTATAGAAAATCAATAAAATATATTAAAAAAAAATAAAAATGAAATTTGCCTTGCAAACACTGAAGGAAAACTGATAGTTCAGGGAGGTGTGCTGTGTGGAGCTTGGTGCATGAACCCCGGTGGGGCTTTACGGTGAAGTGAAGAGAAACCCTTGCGAGGTTTTCAAACAAGAAAGTGACAGAATCATGTTTGTGTTGATAAAGAGACTAATGCAACACTCCAGAATGGAAATGGTGAGGGCCCGAGGCAGAGCTGGGTAAAATGAAAAGCAAGAGAGGGCCTGATTCAAATACTATTTGGGAAATAAAATCAGCAGGAGCAAGAGATGTTGAGAAATATTCCCAGCCAAAACCGGTTTGGCTCAGTGGATAGAGCGTCGGCCTGCAGACTGAAAGGTCCCAGGTTCGATTCTGTTAAGGGCACATCCCTAGTAGAGGGTGTGCAGGAGGCAGCTGGCCAATGTTTCTCTCTCATCGATGTTCTAACTCTCCATCCCTCTCCCTCTTTAAAAAAAAAAAATAAAGAAAATCAATAATATATATATATTCCCAGATTTTAGAGTAGATGGTGAGACTACTACCTGAAACAGACTATAAAGGTGGGGAATAACTCATTAGGATTACAATGCTGAATTCAGCATGGAATGTGTGCAGTTTGAGATGCCCATCCATGTCTGAAGGAAATGACCATTAGGAAGTTGATTATTTGCTAAGGACAGTGCCATGGAGTAGAAATGAAGATTGGCACTTATTGGAATATAGGCGATAGAGCAGCAGGCATGGATAGGGTTGCCAAAGAGGAGTGGGAGAATTGAGAAGGGCAGTGTCCCCCAAAATGGGACTCGAGGGAATACCAACACTTGGAGTGTGGACAGAAGTATGCGGGCCCAGAGAAGTACAAGAAGCTTCTCTGTTATTCTCTGGGGAGTGACCAGATTGGAGTTGCTGAACTTCATATATTCATTCAAGAAATAGTTATTAAATATCCCTTGGATATGTTGCAACATTTCCCACTAATTACTCGGTGACCGGCACCAGCTGCCCAGATGGTTGTTCTGTTGCAAACACATGATTAGCTCCTCGGTGGGAAGAAGCGGGTCTAAATAAGGTCCCAGGGCCCGTGGCAGGAAGGCCCCAGACGCGGAGCATGAAGTCAGCAAAGCTGTCGCGAAGCCGGGCCAGATGGGGACGGGGATGAGAGGCATGTGCTGCGAACAGGCCGGCCCGGGGCCCACACGTGTTGGACACGGGAGGCGTGCTGCGAGCGGCTGTCTGCGCCGAGCTGTCTGGTGCGGGGCTGGCACGCGCGCCTGCGGGGGAAGAGCCGCGTCCTCCCTCAGCCACGGGGCTGCCACTCGCCTGTTTGCTCCCCCAGCGCAGCCCTCACAGTCTGCTCAGCGTGCTCTCTGCTCCGGGGAAGCGGAGGAGCCGTGAGTCACCGTCTGTCTGTGAGGCTAGGGCAAGGAGACAAGGAGTGATGCCCTCCTTTGGGAAAATGATGGAGAAATTAAAAAGCATCCTCATCTTGTTAGAAGTAGTTCAATTCATATAAGTAGGCAAGAGGGCATCTAGCTGCTGGACATAACCATCCATTGAACCCATCAGATAAGTCCAGCAATTCCAAAGTTGATAAAATTCTGAAATTTTAATGTAAAATTTTAAAGAAAATATAAAATATTCTTAGAAAAATTATCTGGCCTTAGCTCTAGGACTGAAATCATTAAGTACAGTCTCAAAGGGATACGGGTTATCAGAGAAAAGTCTTGGCCTTTTTTTTCTGACTTTTAAAGAAGGAATTCATTTTTATTTTTATTTTTATTTTTATTTTTATTGATTTTACAGAGAGGAAGGAATAGGAATAGAGAGTTAGAAACATTGATGAGAGAGAAACATCGGCCAGCTGCCTCCTGCACACCTCCTACTGGGGATGTGCCCTCAACCAAGGTACATGCCCTTGACTGGAATGTAACCTGGGACCTTTTAGTCCGCAGGCCGATGCTCTATCCACTGAGCCAAACCAGTTAGGGCAAGAAGAAAGTTTTAAGGCAAAGGTGGCTGTACATAAAATCAAAACAAGGGAATAGTTGTTGACTCTAATTGTAGACATCCTTTCACTTTTGTTCTCTGCCCTGGACTCCTTTTAAAAACGTCACAGAGCACGGGCCATATGTTAACTGCTTTACCATCAATCCAAGTGACCCTTATGTACTCGTGATTGGCATCATTACCCCTGGGAAGCAGGAGACAGAAGCTCAGAGAGGTCCTACGGGCTCTCTTCTGACCTGCTGAGTGACAGAACTGGATCTGAAGCCAGAGAGTGGGGCTCAGCTTCTGTCTCCAGATTTTTCTACTATAGCTGTATTTTTTTATTTTTTATCCTCACCTGAGGATATTTTTTCCATTTCCTTTTTAATAGACAGAATAGAGGGAAAGGAGGAAGGGGGAGGGGGAGGGAGAGAAACATCTATGTGAGAGAGAGACACATGGATAGGTTGTCTCCCGTTCAAACCCAGACGGTGGTCAAGAATCAAGCCTGCAGCCGAGATATGTGCCCTCGACCTGGAATTGAACCTGCAACCCTTCGTTCTGAGGACTGACTTTCTAACCACCGAGCAAAACCTGCTAGGGCTACAGCTGTATTTTAGATGCTCCATACTTCCCACACCAGATACTGCTATGTATATTTTTGGATTTGGGGCCCTGCCTCCTAATCAGTTTCACCTCTGAGTCAAGGCTGGGTTTATGGGAATGTGGAGAGACAGGGTGGGCTGGTGGCCTCACCTGCTGTCTCTGCCCTGTACACAGTGGAAGAGAGGGAGAGTGTAGTCTCCCCCCTCTTGTTTCTTCCCACCATCCACGCTCCACATGGGAGGTGTGAGTGGGGAGAGAGGTCGGGGAGCAGGCCTGTCAGACTCAGGCACTGACTCCTCACCACAGCCCCACAGGAAGTCAGGAGGAGGAGCATGTACTCCTTCGGGTAAAGGAGGTCAAGACCCATTTTAACCTTCAAGTTGAATCAGGAGAGGCAAAAGCAGAATCTATAAGAAGGCATGTAAATTCATTTCAGCAATTTAAATAGATCTGTTCCCATTGGAAAATAATTTTACTGACAGCTTGCATCATGTTGCTAATTAATTCCATCACCTGCTTTCCCTATTAGGCACAGAGTTAGGTGGCAGGATGATGGCACTGAGAGGTTTCTCTGAGTTGATCTTTGATTTTTATGTTGTCTCATTCTCCTCCACTGCCCTTCTTTGGCCTCATTGTTAGAGGAAGACAAATTGTGAGAGGCGTCTAGGCTTGCCTTCAGTTCCTTCAAGCTTGCTTTCGGTGAAAGTATATCATGGAATTTCAAATAAATTATGACTTGAGTGTGTATAGCTATTTGTTTACTTCATTATGAAAACCTGTCAGTTCTGATGATTGCCAACTGTCCATCTTAGAAAGTCACTGCCCTGCTGAAACCAGTTTGGCTCAGTGGTTAGAGTGTTGGCCTGCAGACTAAAAGGTCCTAGGTTCGATTCTGGTCAAGGGCATGTACCTTGGTTGCGGGCACATCCCCATTAGGGGGTGTGCAAGAGGCAGCTGATAGATATTTCTCTCTCATCGATGTTTCTAGCTCTCTGTCATTCTCCCCTCCTCTCTGTAAAAAATCAATAAAATATATATAAATAAAAAAAAGAAAGAAAGAAAGAAAGGAAGTCACACCTCCATGAGCATCTCCAGGACACCCAGTAACTGTTTTCTGGGTTCAACTTGCTGCAGAGATGCCCTGTTGCCACACAAAAGTGACCTCACTAAAAGTTGCTTGACCTGGTTCAGTCATGATGCATTCTGGGGGGAATAAACGTGTCTTTATTTCACTCTTTTTGTTGCCCTGGTAACTATTCAGTGTCTTAGGAAAAAACGTGGTCTGGTAAAATTTCTCCTTTTGTATCTCTTTGCAAGAGTGAAATTAAAATGTGGTTTTGCAGATCCAATGGCAAGAGATTGGCTGGCTTCCATACTCATTTAAAAATCACGATCGGTGCCTCTGCTGGAGGGGTTTTCAATGCACCACCTCTAATCTGCGCTTCTGAAAGATTTAGTGACCAGATGTCCAGGATCAGTGAGGAAGATCTTGCCTGCCAGAGTCAATATTTTTTCCCTATCATCCTGCTGGTCCAGGGATTTGAATATCCCCAGCAAGAACAGTTAGCTGTGGATGTCTCAGGGAGAAGTTTTGGCAACAAGATACTAGGTTACTAGACAAACCCAGTTTTAACATATGTAAAACTCCTTTGATAGTTTCATAAATTCTTTTTATCAACTAAAAAAGTTACCTTTTCTGTTCTCCTACTCAAGGTTTGTTTATACCTCTTATTATCTTTGATTTTACTTTTTCCCACCCACGGAGACATTTCTAGTGCAATTCCATTTCCCTATGCATCTGATGTAACCTTGCCAAGCGAGTGCCCTTGCTACTCAACGTGTGGTCCTCAGACCACCAGCATCAGCATCATCTGAGAGCCCATTAGAAATGCGGGGGTGGGGGGGGGGATGTTGGTCCAAAGGAACACAATTTCAGCTATGCAACATGAATTATCTCTGTGGATCTAATGTTTAGCAATGTGACTATAGTTAACAACTTTATGTTGTGTACACACACACACACACAATAAATTAGTAACTATGTGAGGTGATGGATATGTTAATTAGCTCGATTGTGGTGATTATTTCACAATGAATATGTACATCAAAACATCAAGTTGTGCTGTCCTAACTGGTTTGGCTCAGTGGATAGAGCATCAGCCTGCAGACTGAAGGGTCCTGTGTTCAATTCCGGTCAAAGGCACATGCTCAGGTTGTGGGCTCGATCCCTAGTAGGGGGCATGCAGGAGGCAGCCAGTCAATGATTCTTTCTTATCATTGATGCTTCTAACTCTCCCTTCTCTCTTCCTCTCTGAAATCAATAAAAAATATATTTTAAAAAAACAGCCGAGACCGGTTTGGCTCAATGGATAGAGCATCAGCTTGGGGACTGAAAGGTCCTGGGCTTGATTCCAGTCAAGGGCATATACCTTGGTTGCGGGCATATCCCCAGTAGGAGGTGTGCAAGAGGCAGCTGATGGATGACTCTCTCTCATCGATGTTTCTAACTCTCTATCTCTCTCCCTTCCTCTCTGTACAAAATCAATAAAATATATATTAAAAAAAACACATTAAGTTATGCATTATAACATATATAATTTTCATTTCTCAATTATATCCCAATAAAGCTATAGAAAAAGAAAAAGAAGAGATGAAGAATCTCAGCCCTCACGTCTAGATCTATAGATTTAGCATGTGTCTTTTCACATGATCTCCACATGATATGTATATATGTTAAAGCATGAGACGCTCTACTCTTGTGCAGTCTTGAAAACTGTTTCCCCCTGCAACCTGAACACAGAGGGGACACTTAGCAAGTATTTCCCACTTTGTCGATGTCCTGAGGTAACCACTGACGTTTGTTTGCAATTGGGGAACGGAGTGCCAGAGGGGAAAAATGGCTCAGCTGGGTTGGAACCCTGTTCCCAAGGCCAGTGGCCCATCCTGGCTCTGGATGAGTGGATTACCTGCTGGTTTTCATTCTTGGCACTAATCTGGTACTTGCTTCTCTCATATTTGTTCAGCAAGTCAGTGAAACCCCTGCCATATGAAGCCTGTTTCAAATGAGAAACAAAGTGTCACTTTGGAGCAGAAGTCCACAGAAAGGTGGGGAGACAAACAGATGTCTCAACTTCATCTACACGTACCAAGTGACACATTTCCCAAGTCAACCAGATGCTCCATTTCATCCGTGTAACAGTTATTCCCCAGGAGATGGGCACGTGGGTGAGCAAGACCCACAACGCAGGGACTTGTGTGTGCCTCCATGTGACAGCCCTGTCATAGGCAGCACAGGGTTCAGAACTGATTTTGTTCAAGTTAGCCCAACAGCTTCAGCAGCTATAGATCCCTATTTTCACAAACTACGGGCATTCACCAGAAATTTGCCATGGCAGCGCATCTCCAAGTTTAATACGAAGTTTAATATGAACCAAGGGCTGACTCTGGTCCAGAGATCTGGGATGGGGCCTGTATGCCCGACGGGCTCTTGAGGGATGCTGTTGCTGCTGCATTTTGAGTAACGAGGGATGGACGTAACCGCTACCCTATTCCTCCCAGACAGGCATTTGAAGGTGTGGAGCTATTAGTGTCAGCTGGGGCTACTTTTCCATTTCAGAATCAGCTGAGGAGTTTTACGGAGATTTAGGAGAGTAGTGGTGCATTTTCTTTTTTGAAATCAAACTTATCTCTTGCTACCATAGATGCATCCAGAACAGAAAGACAAAGTACATCAGCCTTCAGTCCCTTTTGCCTCCAATCCATCGGAGCACACCGTTGCCAACATCATCTTTCCCGAAGCACTGCTCTTACCCTGCCACTTCTCTGCCCGAGAATTTACAGTCCTTGTCTATTTCCTATTGGATTAAGTCAAAACTCATCTGCCAGGCTTTCAAGGACTCTCATAACTTGGCTGCACTCTATTTATGTAATCTCCTCCTCCAGTCCTCAGCCGGACTCTGCTGTCAGACAGGCAGCAAAGTCTCTAGGTCCCTCTCCTTACCTCTCCTGACCACATTGTACCTGGAACACCTGAATTTTCCTGTTTCCCCAGCAGAACTCTGTCTCTAACATTGCAGATCACAACGATCATATCTTTCTTTGAATTCCTATGGACAAACAATCCAGTACTTAATTTAAAGTGAGATTGAGAGGTGTCCCTCCCCCAAATTTATGTCTATCTGGACCCTTGGATGGGACCTTATTTATTATTTACAAAAGAACATATCTTTGTAGATATAATTAGTTACAGCTGGGTGTTAGGGGGCAGGCGTGGCAAAGCTAACTCTAGCAACTGGTCCTTAAAAAAAGAGGGGAAGACACAAAGAAACATACACAGGGAAGTAGGCCATCTGAAGAGAGAGAGAGAGAGAGAGAGAGAGAGAGAGAGAGAGAGAGAGAGAGAGAGAATCAAATGAATGGCTTGCCCTTACATTTTCTTAGTAGTGTATTTCAAAGAGCACATTTTTAATTTTGGTGAAGTCTAATTTGCCATTTTTTCTCTTATGATTTATTTTTTGTGTATTCTATCTTAGAAATTTTTACTTATCCCAAGATTATGAAGATTTTCTCCTAAAATATTTAGTTTTATCTTTTATGTTTATATCTGTTGTCCATTTTGAGTTTATGTATATGGCAAAAGATAAGAGTTGATACTATTTATGTATGTATAATATTTTTTGTCTCTCTCTCTCTCTCTCTCTCTCTCTCTCTCTCTCTCATCTATATTCAGTTCCAGCTATATTTGCCAAAAGGCTATTCTTCCTTTATTAAATTTCTTTGGCATCTTTCTAGACAATCATCTGACTCTACATGTGTGGGTCTGTTTCTAGAATCTCTAGTTTGTTCCACCGATCTATTTGTGTGTACTCACACTGTGCAACATTCTCTTTTATTACCACCTACATACGTATAAAAGCCTAAGTGACTGAATGACCAAATGACCGGTCAGCCTATTGCTATGATGTGCACTGTCCACCAGGGGACAGACTCAATGCAGTTGCTGCACCATGATGGTCAAGGTGCTCTCACAGTGGGAGCACCACTCAGCTGACCAACAGGTACCAGACACAGGGCTCATGGTTGGCCATCACAGCCCGGAGATAGCAGCGGAGCGGCAGTGAGCTTACTGAGTGGTAGCAGCAGGCGCAGCAGGACTGGAATGAGCAGGAGCAGCAGGCAGGAATGGCAGGTGGTGTTGGACTGCCTGTTTTGGTCTGATCCCTGCAGGCTATGCCAAGGGACCCCACTGGTGCCCGAATACATGCACTGGGCCTCTTGTAACTTTAAAATGTCTTCAAATCCTCATTTTTCCAAGATAATTTTGACTATACTGTTTTGTGACTTTCCATATAAATTTTAGGATCAGCTTGTTAATTTTTGTAAGAAAGCCTTCTGGGATTTTGATTGGGATTGCATTGAATATATAGATGAATTTGCATAGAATTAACATCTTAACAATATGTCTTCAGTTCCAAAGAACATTACATATCTCTATACTAACTTAAATTTTAAAAAATTTTCCTTTGAAATGTTTCATAGATTTCAGTGTAGAGATATTGCACATTTAAATCTATTCTTAAACATTGTATGTTTTTTTATGCTACTTGCTAATAATATTGCTTATTAAATTTTAGTTTTCAATTACCTGTTGCTCTTATAGAAATACAACTGATTTTTGTATATTGATATTGTGTCTTGAGACCTTCCTAAGTTCACTTGTTAGTTCTAAGAGTATGTAAATTCCTCAGAATTTTCTATGTATGTAAACAAGTGGTCTGAGCATACACACAGCTTTCTACTTTTATTTGCAAGCTTTATGATATTTATTTCCTTTGTTAGCTTTATTTATCAATCTAGAACCTTCTAATCTAGGAATAGAAGTGGTTAGAGCATATATTCTTTTTTTTTTAAAAATCATATATGAGCATTTATTCCAATATCACTAATATTGGAATTATTAGTATGGGGGAACAGCAGGTCATCCACAAAAATCTGCTCTTCACACCCCCCCCCCCCCAATAAGCCAGCTGCTTATATAGGGTAGGACAAATATTACATGGGAAAGTATGGATTAAAGGTATGGGAAAGTAGACAATTCGGGCTGGAGTGGAACTCCATTGTTTGTGCAACAAGGCTGTTAACCTTTCCATAATAATAGGCAGTTCTTGAATGAGAATGGACCATATTCCAAGGTCAACTCCCAAGTCCAAGGTTGACTCTTGGGTCTTGGGGGCATACAACTACCAGCAGGTTAGAATGTCCTTTCTTTAATCAACACAAAGCAATCCTGGTTTCCAATAACCATAGCTAGTCCCTAATATTCTATTTCTGCCCCTAACATTTCCTCACTGCTATTTCTACATCTCATTAGCTATGAGATTAGTTTGAGGTGAAAAGTCTCATACTATTGGACTGCATTTGCTTCTGCCTTGAAGGCGGTTTCCAGGGATGGAATACACCAAAATGCAGTATCTTAGATATGTTTTCTATCAACTGAGAGTTGTCAGAAAGACTAAAACAACACATCTCCTTTAAATTCCTCACAATGGTGAATATGCTGCAACATTGCTGTCTGATTCCTAGACCTGCCTTCCCAACCTGGCTCAGATCTTGATTTATCTTGTATAGCCCTGGAAGTGCATTCAAGGCTTTTACTATGCTACAAGCCAGTTGGGTCACTTCTACTTTAAGGGAGCCCACCATTGCCAGCATAACAAGAATGGTTAAAGCAGTATATTCAGCAGGACTTCACAGGTGGAGATTGTCATTGCAGTCCAGTGCAAGGCCCATGAGAAGGTCTCTTTCAGTTTGGACCCTGTGATGTTTCTGGGGCAGTCAGCTGTCCTAAGGAACAATGCCTTCCAATGCTGTTGGCAAGAATCTATATATATAAAAGCCTAAGCGACCATTGAACCATTAGACCGGTACCTATGATGTGCAGTGACCACTAGGGCAGACATTCAATGCACAGGCATGGAAACATGGAACAGACTGATGAATCTCAGAGGGAAGGGGAGAGTGGGGAGGGTAGGAAGAGATTAACCAAAGATCTTATATGCATACTAGATCTGTATCAGTGCACTGGTAGGTTTCTTAGGCCTGGCTTGTGCCCTCTCACAATCTGGGACCCCTCGGGGGATGTTAAACTGCTGGTTTCAGCCTGATCCCCATAGGCCAGGCTGAGGAACCCCACCAGCACATGAATATGTGCACCAGGCCTCTAGTATATGAATAAATAGTTACCCCATATATCAGAAACCGGCCAGTCGGTACCTTAGTATGTCCGTTACTATAAGGGATGTTATAATTATCAGAACAATCTGATAATTATTAGATACTAAAAGACAATATTTAACACACCCAGTAATAGTCAGACATTTGCCATAGGGAACTACTGCAGTAACCTTAAAAACAAAAACAAAAACATTCCTATATCCTTTTTATAGATTGTGGATCCCAATATATAAAGGTCCCTGTATAAATGGAATAATTCTATATATTAGCAAGAGCAGATATTCTTGCTTTGTTTTTGTTTTAATGGAAAATGATTCATTTTTTATTGTGAGATCTGAATGTGTGTTAATTTTTAACAAATAATTTTTTAACATTAATTGAGATTATTTAACTTTTAAATTCTAGCAATGTAATCAATTGCATTGATTGATGAATTAAATATATATATACCAGCTGCCTCTTGCACACCCCCTACCAGGGATGTACCCCCAACCAACCAAATGTACATGCCCTTGACTGGAACCAAACCTGGGACCTTTCAGTCCGCAGACGGACACTCTACTGCTGAGCCAAACCGGTTTTGGCTGATTAATGAATTAATCTTGCATTGTTGGGAATCAGCTCTATTGGCCATATATTTTTTTTCTATATTGCTAGATTTGATTTGTAATTATAATGTTGAGGAATCTTGTACACGTGATTTGAGGTATGTTGTTTTTCTTTTCTTTTTTTTATAGAATTTATTTATTTTTTAAGATAAATTGTATTTAAAAAAATTTTTTTTCACTCATTGATTTTAGAGACAGAGAGAAAGGGAAAAACTGAGAGAGAGAATCAGTTTGTTTTTCTAACCATCCATGCATTCATTGGTTGATTTTTCATGTGTCCTGACTGGTAATGAAGCCTATACCTTGGTGTATAGGGCTAACACTCTAAGTAACTGAGCTATTGGTCATTGCTGTACATTTCTTTGCATTAAATTTGTCAGGTTTGGCATCAGCATATTGAGCTCCTAAAATAAATTGAGTGCTCATGCTTATATTTTCTGAAAGAATTGGTTTAAGTTCAGTATTATTCCTTCCTTAAATGTTTCATAGAGTTCATGAAGCCATATGGGTCTTGACTTTTTTTGTGTGAGAAGGTTTTAAATGATGGCTTTAGTTTTCAAAAGATAATTAGCAAGCTGTTCAGATTTTATATTTGTTCTTGGTTGATTTCAGAATTGTGTTTCTCAAAAATTTGTACATTTCATTTAAATTTTCAAATTTATTGGCATAGTATTGTTCATAATATTATCCTTAGTGTTTGCAGTATGAAACCAAAGTCTCTGATTTTATTCCTTGTATTAATCATTTGTTTTCACTCTCACTCTCACTCTCTTTCCCATCTTGCTAGAGGTTCATCATTTCCATTAAATCTACTATAGGTAAAGTGATGGGAAATTTTTGGAGATATCTGGAAATTCTAAAACAGAACTATATATTTCTTTGTCTATTTCACCCAACCTGTATAGTCAATAGCCAAGAGATTGAAATATAGTGATTGTAAATTGTGTGGTCCTTTTCCCACCATTGTACAACTTTCCTTGTTAGGACAGAAGATAGACCACACAAGATAGGCCCTTTCCCTGAGAAATAGTACCAATACTAGTGCCTGCATCTGTTGATTTCCTTACAAAATTTGTAATCGTTGGTTGTAATTTTCAAGTTGGCATGTTTATGAATACTGAATATTACACTAGGAATTGTATTTATTAATCTATATTATATTGCTATAAATTTCAAATGTTTGCATCTGCAGCATATTATGAACAAGATGTAAGTTATTCACATTCCACTTAATATATATATATATATATATATATATATATATATATATTGCATTGGAATTAAATTAACCAATAGCACAATAGATTTCTTTTGGTAATTTACCCATAAGATCAATAACGGAAAAGGGAGGAACCTCTTGGTTCAATTTAGTAATAGTATGGCAATGATTTAACAATAACCTTGACAAGGCTTCCAGGATAAATAATTACCATTTCCATCCCTGTTTAAGAGAGCTTGTTAGTTAAAAAATATGAGTAGTTAGACATCATGAATTACTTATTATTGGAGACCTTCTTAGGGTGAAAAGAAAATTTCTTGTGCCCAAAGATGGAGGAGGCAGAAAGGTGTTCAATCCTGAAATGCTGCTAATTACACACAGAGATGTAAGACCGTGAGAAAGTAGTGACCACAAATAATTATATTTCTCAAACACGAAAGGGTTAATGAAATGAGTGCTTGTAAAACCAGAAGGACATTATTAGAGAAGCAAGCCTTGAAAGCCAAGGCAAAGGGTAATGATATCGTGAAAGTGTAAGTGGCTGTATGGAAGGTACCGAAGTCCTGTGGGTCGGAAAAATGCATTAGCAGCTGAACTGATCTGGAAGACAGGGGAGGAGCTCACATGATCTCCCTGTCTTTAAATCGACAGGCACAAGTACCCCAATTGCTCACTCTTTTCAGACTGTAGGAAAATCCTATGTCACTTCTACTTTAGTGATTTTTGATGAGGTTGAAAAGGTTTCTAATTCGTACAGCAGTTACTGTTACTTTCCATGCATTGCAATACTTTTTAAGACATTCTTATTTTTATTTCTTTCCTTCCAGTCTCCTTCACTAGTTTCACCATCATCTGGACACTTAAAATACATAACTGTTCTCTAGGTTTCTTTCTTCTTCCCTTTTTCTTGATCATATTCGCTTCCCTTGGACAACTTCATGCATTCATTTGGCATTGAATGACACTCTATCCTGGTAACTTAAAAAAAATACATATTTTTATTGATTTTATAGAGAAAGGAAGTGAGAGGGAGAGAAAGATACTTGGATGAGAGAGAGAGATATATCAATTGGTTGCCTCCCTCGTGCGCCCTGACTGGGGATTGAACTCACAACCTGGACATGTGCCCTGACCGGGAATCAAACTGGCAGTGGGATAATGGTCAACCAACTGAGCCACACTGGCCAGGCATATCTTGGTGACTTTCAAAACCACAGTTCCGGAGCTGATCTTTCTTGTTAATAAATTTCAATTTCCAACTGCCTGCAGGCCACAAAGAAGTTTGTCTGTTTCTTATAATGTAGATTTGCTGTGTTTGCCCTTGAATTCTTCACTTTGTGTTTTCTATTCTGCTTTTGAACACCATTATCCTATTCTGCCTTTCATCTTAGAGAACATTTCAAAATAATTTCCCCACATTCACTCTCTTTCACACCTCATATTGTTGATCCTGTTTACTGGGTCTCAATGATTATGCCACTTCATCCCTTCAATTCCCAGGGCCACTTTCCTCATTTAGATCTCATTCATCTATATCGCATTCATCTTATGGTGAAATATTTCAAGAGCTTCCTTATTGATCTTTGATTAATTACTTAATTAAATCCAGTAAATATTTATTGAATGCTATTGTGTATCAAGTACTATTCTAGGCACTCAGAATATTGCTGTGAACAAAACAGCAAAAAAACAAACAAACAAACAAAAAAACCCCCTCCTACATTAAAGACCTTATGTTCAGTGGGGCGTGGGAGGTAATATAGCCAATAAAAGACAAGGAAATTCATAATGTATTAAGAAGTGATGAGCAAGATAGAGAAAAAAATAAAGCAGGGAAAGGTGGAAAAGGATTGTCAGATAAGAAGGGCTGCTTTTTATTTACTTACATGAACAAGGCATATGCTTCCAGTTGCTTATACTTTCCTCCATTTCTTTTTCAACAGTTTTGAGTACAGGTCTTTTACCTCCGTGGTTAAGTTTATTTCTAGGTTCCTTATTTTTGGTGGTAATAGTAAATGGAATTGTTTTCATAGTTCATTTTTGGTGCATAAAAATGCCACTGATTTCTGAGTATTATTTTGTATCCTGCTACTTTTTAGTGGATCTAAATTTTAAAAATATAATTCTGGATGCTCTGTGGACATTAGACTGTAATGTACAAGGGTGGAGGGAAGGGACTTGTTAGGTAATCCTATCTAATAAAGAGGGAATATGCAAATTGACTATCACACCATCACAAAATGACAGTGCCCATAGACACAAGATACAATAGCAGCACCCAGTCCCCTCAGCCCTGCCGAAGTCCTGCAGTCCTTTCAGCCCTGCTGGGGAAGGGAGAGTGGCAGGTGCTATGGGGCTGGATGCAACCTCAGCCCCCCAGCCGCCTAGAGCCAGCCCAAAGCACAAGAAAGACTCAGATGATGGTTGCCCCACCACCCAGGGCCACTTGAGGTTCAAGTAATCAGGGTCAGGCAAGGCTTGCGCTGCCAGCAGTAGCAGCAGCAGAGGTGTGATGGGGGTGTCACCTTCCCCTGATCACTGGGTTGCCTCCCACTCCCAAGGGCTCTCAAACTGTGAGAGAGGGCAGGCCTCACTGAGGAACACCCCCTACAGTGCATGAATTTTCATGCACCAGGCCTATAGTATTTCAATAATTAAGGCAAAATAAGATGGTGTAATGGACCAGAGTAATAGCAATATACACTGAAGAAGGGTTAATATGTGATATATTGACTTATAGACAGATTTGACTTATTGACAGATCCTATTTGTAGAGTATAAGAGAAAGAGAGAGAAAAAAAATAACTCCAAGGTTTATGGCCTAAACAACTGGAGAAGAATTGACATTTGCAGAGATGTGGAAAAGGGTATGTGTGAGAAAGGAAGCATATCTGGGCTGAAGTATGGGTTATGAATTGTAAGTTTGGCTTTGAACATACTAAATTTGAGATGAACATACTAAATTTATAGATATCCAAATGCATATGTTGAATGGATTTGGATATATGATTCTGGGATTTGGAGAGAAGTCAGGATTAGAGATGTAAGTTTGGAAGTGTTAGTCATGAGACTGGGTGATGCCATCCAAGGAATGAATATAGATGAAGAAGAAAGGAGTTCAAGGACCACGCCTTGAGGAAGCTCCAAAATACATGGGTGGGTGAAAGTAGTTTTATAGTTGTTCATATAGAAAATAATAAAATAATAAATAATACAAGAATAAACTGTGTTTCTTATACTCATCTTTTATTTACCTGTAAACCTACTTTGGCCCAGGTCTGTATAGAGCTCAGATTGCAGCAGAGGAAGTAACAAATGACATAAAGGAGGGGTGAGGGTGAAGAACAAGAAAGAATGGTGTCCTGGAAGCAAAGAGAAGACAATGTTCTAAGGAGGGATTAATAAATGATGTCAAAGATAAGCTAACTGAGTGAGATGGCCGCCAAACATTGACATTTTGGGGTAGGAATGTGGAGGTCATTTGTGACCAAGAACTGTTATGATAGTGATACGCATGAACATTTTACTGGTAAAGGTTCAAGAGAGAACAAAAGTTGCAGAGTCTGAGACAGCAAGTTTAGATGATTATTTCAAGGAGTTTATATGAGCTGTTCCCAGTGGAGATGTGTAACCTTCTGGGCAAGGCAGCTCCCATTTGGCCCAGACCAGGGCTCTGAAGACTGGAGCAGCTGTGAGCTATCAGCAGTCAGCATAGCAGTTGGAGATGGTCCTCCAACTTGACATGGAAAAAAAAAAGGATCAAGGAGTAGAACCAACAACATTCACTAGAGAAGTCATCAGATTTGATTTTAAGATAGGAGATATTATAGTGTATTTCTTAGAGATGGGAAAGACCATGTTGAGAAGGAAAAATTGGTAATTCATGAGAGAGAGAGCAATGAATCCCACCTCTGCAATCCAGCCTTTAAACTGTGGTCATAAATTATTATCTAGCAATTTGACAAGATAATCTGAAAAAAATCATCCTAAAAATGCTGGAAAGGTAAACTTTAAAAATACATTGCCGAAGAGGGCCAAAGAGGTATAAACTGCCAGTTATAAAATAAATAAGTCATTGAATATAATATGCAGCATGGTGATTATAGTTAACAATACTGTATTGTATATTTAAAAGTTTCTAGGAGAGTACATCTTAAAATTTCTCATTATAAGAAAAATGTAACTATGTATGGTGACAGATGTTAACTAGACTTATTGTGATGATCATTTCACAGTATATAGAAATATCAAATAATTATGTTTATGTCAATTGTAAATAGAAAGATCCTGTTAAACATGGAAATTTCAGAAGCCAAACAAAAATGTCACTTACTAATGTTCTTTTCCTTGAACAACTTAATTTACCTTTCTGTGTCTCAGTTTTTTTTTACCTGTAAAATGGAAATTTATTAGTAATAATGGTTATCTGATAAAATTTTTATGATATTTTTATGAAATGATATATGAAAAATGCTCAAATAATGCTTGGGTGATTCCCCCCCCCCCCCTCTCTCTTCTTTCCTCTTCTTGTCTCATTAGCTCAGTTTTCATCATATGCCTCTTGCTCTTTTTTCTTTAACGTGATTGAGAGACTTGTCATTTTCTGTACACATCACATTATTGAAAGCTTCTCTGTATTTTTGGTTGTGCGTTCTCTTAAAGCAATCACACTCCACCTCGCCCTTATTCTCCTGAGTGCTTCTGGCCTTTATACTCAGATACCATCTTTTTAATCCTCCCTCTGTTCTATCCAAATCATTCACTTCTTTCCCCGTGCTTTACTTTATAACTTGTATCTAATATACTTATGTAATTCATTCTTTATTCAACAAGCATTGAGTGTTTCAGGCACATTTCTGTCGCTGTATTATGCATCAATATGCCATATTGTAATGTAATTACTTGTTTAAATAGTCTATCTTATTCTATAGTGTAAAGCACTGAACTTAGAGAAGTCATGTCTACCTGTGTCCTCAATGCCTGCTCACTGCCTGGGGCAGCCTGGGGCTCATTTGGAACCATTTGGTACCAGACACGTTGATGAGCACTTTCCGTTGAGTTCCTAAGTTATACTAAAACCCTTGAAATAGGTAGTAACCAACATAAGTCCAGATTTTTCATTTGAATAGAATACTTGAAGTAAGTAATCAACATTTTGTTACATCCCAATGCAGAAAACAATATATTTGGGTTTGCAAAGTGTCTAGCAGAGTGAGGGGAGTTGATCAGACATAGTTGAGAAATATAAGTTGGATTAAAAATACAGTTGAATAGATAGCTACGGAGACTGCTACCAGTATTTCTTATAACCAGTAATAACAGATGGAACCAGATTGTTTCTAAATACTATGAGAGTATTTTTTCTTCTTATTGATGAGTTCAGCATAATTGTTGAAGATGGCAGGTGGGAGAATTTGCTGATAGCAGGCTCAGGGACTCATAAACACCTGGTCCCTCCCTTTATCAGCGCCCTAGCCCTGAGCCATTGTAAGAGAATATAAGCAAAGGCTAATTAAATAGGCAAAGTGCTTTTTCTTTAAACCTCCAGTGGTTTTGGTGAGGACTTCTGACACAGCACCTAGAGAAAGCTAGGCTAGATTCCCGAGAGAATGTTCTCTGCCTTCACAAAGGGGCATCAAAGGCCTAAAATCAACATAAGCCAAGAGAGTCTAAGAGAAGAATATGTTTCCACTAAAGTCTATTGCAGAGCGAAGGTGGTCACTCATTCCAAGTCTTTGTGGATGAGGGGGGAGGGGGCAGAATAACAGAAAAGGCCCCCAGGGCCATCTTGCCTAGTGTAGTTAGAGACAGGAAGAAGAGAAAGTACAGGATGGGGGAGAAATTTACTGAGAGGAGGCCTAGTAATAACAGCGGCCATTTATTAGGAGCTTACTATGTATCAAGTCCTGTTCTTAATGATTTATGTATTAACTCTTTTAATCCTTGATTATATTTTAATCTCTTTTTGATTAAATTTTCTGTTTAAAATTTTTTGACTAATCTTTTAATCCTAGAAGATAAGCACTATTATTAACCTTATTCTGCATATGAGGAAACTGAGGAACAGACTGGTTAAGTAACTTGTTCAAGGTCACACAACAGATTAGCATCAAAGAATTTGACCAGTCTAAAAGGCTTCCTCTTGGAGTGGGAGATGGAAGAGGGCTGAAGAGGAGCATTGCCACTTGTTCTGAAAGGACTCAGAAAGGTCAATGGTTCACACTACTGAAAGAGGATCTGCACAAATGGAAGTGAGGCTGTAGTAGGGTGGGGATGATAGAATCTCTGCAATGCTCAAAGTCACTCTTTCCTTCCTACTCTGACCTCTTGTCCGTGGATGAATGAAACTTTGCTTCTTCATTCTCATTACTTAGGATTTCCTACTATTTTTTTCTGGATTTGTCACATTAGTCCTTCACATATGTCCTTGGCCCCTGCCACCATGGCTTTGTCCAGAAGGATGTCCGGAAGACATACAATCTATCCAGTCTAATTTAGCATATTACCCTTTTATTAGTATATAAATATATTTTTTTCTGGATTTGTCACATTAGTCCTTCACTGAATCCTAGAATCAATGTAGCTTAATTCAAGCTTCAGTGATAAAACTCTTTAAAAACATGTATTTTAGGCAAGAAGAGAATATTGGATGTCATAAAGACTTTTTGTTAAAGAAGAGCACTAATGTTAGTTTTTTAGAGTATTATTAAAAGTAATTAAAGTATATTTCTCTGATCTAGTTCTATAAGAAATGAAAGAATTCTTTATGCTCACTGAATCCTCTATATAATTTTAGTCTAGTATTGATAATCATTACAGCTTTTATTGTTCACATTAGGTTTCTTTCCCTAAGAGATAATGATACTTATTTATTTATTTTTTTTGTTTCTCAAATCCCTAATGTAGTTGCACCATATATGTGAAGCCCAGCAAATAATCAATGATTGATTTGAACTTTAGAATTTCTCAAAATTTCTAAGCAATGAATTTCACATAGATAACTTTAAGAGAAGTGTGTAGAAAGAAGTAAATTCCAAGTTAATAAAAAAACCCAAAATGAATTATAACAGTTATGATGTGGATCTAATAAAGTATTGCTTTCAGTTATCAGATATTTTAATTAGAGCTCTGTTTGTAACCTATTTCTGTAGCAGATGCTAGGAAGTTTTCTTAATCATAAGATTTTTTTTTGGAGCTCACATGAATTTTTTTTTAAAAAATATGTTTTTACTAACGAGAGAGAGAGAGAGAGGGAGATAAACATTGATGTGAGAGAGAAACTTTGATTGGCAATCTCCTGCATGCCTTCTACCTGGGATCAAGCCCAAAATCCAGGCATGTGCCCTCCTGCTCAGAAATCAAACCAGCAGCCTTTTGGTACATGGAATGATGCTCAACCAACTGAACCATACCAGCTAGGGCTGACATAAATTTTTAAAAATAAGTTTGTCTTGCAAATTTAGTCTCCAAGAAGGTACAATGATTCCATTGATAGAGGCATATCTTTAGAGAATATAACTCATTATAAAATGAAAAAAGAACTTAATTCAATTCAATAACTATTTTTTTTTGAGCATTTCCTCTGTTCAAAGACTATATATACTATGTGTTGGAAGTATAAAGAAGAATAATCATCATCTCTGCAATAAGAAAGCTGGTGGGAAAGACACATATAAAAAGATTATCTCTGTGTAATAGAAGTATTTGGCATAATTTGAAAGCAGGAGAAGAGGGGAAAGAAGCCTACCTGAGGGTTCAAGAAAGGTAAATAAGTAATTTGAGCTGAGTTCTAAAGGACGAGGAAGAGTCAATAAGGTAAGGAAGGAGGCAGGATGTTCCAGGAAGAGGAAAGAAAAAGAACCAAGCTGTGCTCCAGAATCATGTCTGTTTGGAATTATTTGCATTTGGTTTTATTAAAATCTAGCCGGCATGGGGCTAGATGATCGATGAGGAGGTCAGAGAAATAAAGGAGGATCATGTTTTGGAGAGTATTAAATCTCATTCTAAAGAGTGAGGTTTAGGGCATATCCTATAGACATTGTTGCTAAGCAATGCTATGGTAAAAGTATATGCTACAAATATGATCAAAACAGGGGGTAGACTGGAGTGGAGGGACCAGAACAGATCCATGTATCATCTGTAGAAATTTAGGTTACAATAAAGGTAGTATTTCAATTCCATGGGGGAATGCATAACCTACACAATAAATCATGTTTGGAAAATTAGTTATCGATTCAGAAAAAAGGAAAGGTAAGCTATTACCTTAACCATCCATAAAAACAAACTGCAGATGAGTTAAGCAGACAAATCTAAAAGAAATTATAAAAATATTTGGAGACCATATTGGAGCACATTTTTATAAGGAGGTGGAAAAGGCCTCTTTAAACAAGACATAAATAGCAAAAGCCATAAAAGAAAAGGACTGACAGATATAGCCTTATAAAAATTAAAAATTATCTCCATATTGAAAGTCATGATAAAATTAAAAGACAAGTAACATCCAGAGAAAATCGTTTGCAGCATATTTAATGGATGACTGATTATTGTGTAGAATGTATATACAGCTTCTATAAGTCATCCAAAAATAGAAATATCGGAGGAGATTATAAATAGATAATTTACAGGAGAAGTATAAAAGGCCAATAAACACAATAAAAGATGCTCATCAACACCAAATTAAGTAAAAGTAAATAAAATATAAATAATAGAAAAATTTGGTTGGGATATTGAGAAATAACCATTTTCCTACATGGTTGGTGATAGAGTAAATTTTTAAAAGGCAATTTGACATTGATCTGTCTAAATAAATAATTCACTCTGGTGGATATTCATTTCAACCATCTGTTATTTCTGTTTGGGAATCAAAGTACCACCAGGTAAGTTGGTTCCACCTACAGCTTCAGAGGAGTGACATATTACTTAAGACAGCGAGAACATTCTCTCTCTCTTGCCACAGTGAATAACGATGCAGGAGAGGATATATGACCTAAGCTAACCAAATCAAAGAGAAACTCAGGAGCTTTGCATGGCATTCAGGGGGCAAAGTACTCCTTCTCGCTGGATATAATGAAGAAACATTTCTCTAGAGGCTATTGGCAGCTAACTGGGATTAGCAAGTTGCCTCATCTTGAAGAGGAAGTGAATATTAGGGAAAAAGAGAAAGAAGGGAAGAAATGGGATCCATTGAATCAAGCCTCTCCTAAAACAAGTTCTTTCCCTGGAGTTTTACTTATAAAACCACCCTATAAATTCCATCTTTACATACACTAGTCTTAATTTTCTATCACTTAGAGTCCAAAGATTCCTAATTGATTTATGTACATATGCTTTAACTGAGCAGTTTAATTTCTATGAATTAACTGCACAGAAAGACTTAGGCACATGCATAAGAATGTTTATTTTAGTATCATTTATAATAAATAAAAATTGGAAACAACCTAAATATCAGAGTCATTAAAGAAATTATCTCAGATCCACACATGCAACATGATACAGTCACTAAACAGAGCTAAGCAGACTTCTATTTACTTTTAATATATACATATTAATAGTATTTGTGTGCCATAAATAGATCTAAACAAACAGGGGACTGAATGTTTGCCAACCAAATATTGACAGTAGTCATTTCTAGGGAGGGAAATGAGAGTTGGGTGATTGTGAAGGGGAACTTTCATTTTTTACTCTGTATGTCTGCATCATATATTATTCAAATAATATAAGCATTTTAAATCTGCCTGGCCAGTGTTGCTTAGTGGTTGAATATCGACCTGTGAACCAGAAGGTTCAATTCTGGGTCAGGACACATGCCTATGTTGCAGGCTCCATCCCTAGCGTGGGGTGTGCAGGAGGCAACTGATCAATGATCTTCTCTCATCACTGATATTTCTATCTCTCCCCTCTCCCTTTCTCTTGGAAATCAATAAAAATATATTTAAATATTTAAAATTATTTTTAATTTATTAATATTATTGTTTTTAAATTCTCGCCCAAGGATATTTTCCATTGATTTTTAGAGAGAGCAGAAGAAATGGAGAAGAGGGGAGGAGAAAGAGAGAGAGAGAGAGGAGAGAGAGAGAAAGAGAGAGAAAAGCATTGATAGGAGAGACATGTTAATTGGTTGCCTGACCAGGGTCAGAAATCAAGCCTGCAACTGGGGTATGTGCCCTTGACCAGGAATCCAACCCTTGACACTTCAATGATAAAACTGGCCAGGGTTAATTTTTTTATTTTTAATTACAGTTGATATACATATATTAATTTCATGAGTATCCCCAGTGACCAGATATTAAATAACCTAATAAGTGCCCATCCCAATAAATCTTGCACCCATCCAGTACCATACCTAATTATCAGAATTTTATTGATTATATTCCCTATGCTGTACTTTACATTCCCTGTCTATTCTATAATAATCTGTACTTCTTAATCCCTACACCATTTTGCCCATCTTCCCAACTCCCCTCCTATTTGACAATCAACAAAAAGTTCTCTGTATCCAGGAATCTGTTTCTGTTCTTATTCATTTTGTTTATCGATTCAATTGTTGATATAAATTTACTGCTATTTTATTGTTCATATTTTTTATCTTTTTTTTAAAGAACATTTAACATTTCAGATAATACTGTTTTGGTGGTGGTGAACTCCTTTAACGTTTTTCTTATGTGGGAAGCTCTTTATATTCTAATCTAAAGGATAGCTTTGCAGGATAGATTAATCTTAATTATAGGTCCTTGCTTTCATCAATTTGAATATTTCTTGCCACTCCCTTCTAACCAGCAAAGTTTCTTTTGAGAAGTCAGCTGATAGTCTTATGGGAGCTATCTTGCAGATAACTACCTGCTTTTCTCTTGCTGCTTTTAAGATTCTTGGACTTGTATGTCTGTTTTCTTCACCAAGTTAGGGAAGTTTTAAGAAAAGGTTTCTAATTTCTTGCTCTCTCTCTTCTTCCAGCACCCTCAATGATGGGGATGTTAGTTCCTTTGAAGTTGTCTCTCAGAGGTTCCTTAAATTATCCTCTTTTTTGGGATGTGTGTGTGTGTGTGTGTGTGTTATTTTTGCTATTCTTTTCAAATAATATTAACTTATTACCCAAATCATATTATCCAACTTAACTTATTAGTTAGATAACTATAAGTATACTAGGGGCCCAGTGCATGAATTCGTGCACCTTGAAAGGAACTGTGGACTGTGAGGCTATGGTGGGCATGAGGGCAGGTCTCAGCCCAACCTCTGTGCCCCTGCTTGGCCTCTCTCACTGTGGTGTCTAGACCCTCTCTGCTGGCAGCTCTGCTCCCACTGCTGTCGCTCTCATGCACTAATGAAGTGATTGTGGTCGGTGCTAGCAGTGGGTGTGAGCAGGACCAATGCCGTCAGCAGGTGCAAGTGGTGGCTGCTGCCCCTGATTGCCCGCAGAAGCATGGAAAGTTGGAGAAGCCCTCAGGGTGATTGCAGCTGGCAGCTGCCGCTCGTACCTGCTGACAGTGCTGAGTGATTGGGACTGGTGCCAGGTGCCAACAGCAGATGTGAGTGGTGGATCCAGCATTGGTTGAGGGTGTGAGCAGGGCTGATGCCGGCAGTGGGTGCAAGAGGTGACTGCCAGCTCTGATTGCCCCTTAAGAGCAGGGGGAGGTGGAGAATCCCCGAGGGGTGATCGGGGCTGGAAACTGCCAACTTACCCACTGACAGTGCTGAGCGATGGGGGCTGATGCCGGTGCTTCAGTGGGTGCTAGCGGTAGCTCTGGCATCAGCAGCAGGTGTGAGCAGGGCCAGCGCTGGCAGCAGGTGCGAGCACTGGGTGGGATTTCAGTGTGCGGGAGCAAAGAATTTTCATTAAACACCAAAGGCTTGTCCTGATGACAGTGCCCCTGCTCACCTGCTCCGCCCTCCTGCCATGGCTGATGGCTGCCATGTTCCACGCTCTGCCACCTGCTGCCATCACCTGTCATATTCTGTGGGCCCCCTGTTGGTCAGTGCACATCATAGTGACCAGTTGTTAGGTTGTTCGGTTGTTCTACCATCCGGTTTATTTGCATATTAGGGTTTTATATATATAGATAGTCCTTTAAAAATGGAATACTTTGCTGTATCTAAAAGATGTAATGACTTTTTCTTGTAGGTTGATGATTCTAAAACTTTGCATAATGATTATCCATCTATAATAATAAAAGCATAGTATGCTAATTAGCAGGATGTTCTTCCAGACATCCTTCTGGACAACCTTCTGTTTGAAGCTGTGGCTGCGGGGGCCAAGGCAGAGGCAGTGGTGGCTGCCATGGTGGGTTGGGGCCAAGGCAGAGGCGGCCATGGCAGTGGCAGGGGCTGAGCCTCTTTCACAAATTTTGTGCATCTGGCCTCTCATGTTTTACAAAAGTAAAGTTTCCTGGGCTCTACCCTCAGTAAAGTTGAATTGGTGGAGTGTAACCTGAGTAACACAGTTTGAAGTTTTCATAGAACAACTAGAATTTGAGTGGAACATAGACAAGTTGGGAGACAAATTAGGAGGCTATTGTAGTAGTTTAGTGAAAGATGAGGGTTTTAACAAGGACAGTACTAGGAGATAATGAGATAACCCAACTAAAATATTTAGAATATTATCTGGTACAGAGTAAGCACTCAATAAATATTAGTGTTCACCTAACATATCCAAAAAATTAAAAATTTCTACCTTGCTTATACCATTCACAAAATTAACTTAGAGCAGATTAAAGACTTACACATAAGATCTGAAACTGTAAAACTCCAAAAGAAAACATATAGAAAAACTCCTTGACACAGGTCTTGGCAATGATTTCCTGGATATGAGACTGAAAGCAGAGGCAACAAAAGCAAAAATAAATGAACGGACTACATCCAACTAAACCGCTCTGCAGAGCAAAATAAGTAATTAACAAAATGAAAAGACAACCTACTGTTACAGCAGAAATTCTGTCAGTGGGAGATGATGAACTTCATGCACTCGGAGGATCAGAAAAAACTGTTTTATTCCACACTAGTGCTGACCCAAGAGAGTCACCTTCAGAGACCGAGCCCCTTGTTCAGGTTCTGCCTGTTTTTTTATACATAATTAGTGGCCTGGTGCATGAAATTCATGCACTGCGTGGTGTCCCTCAGCCCAGCCTGCACCCTCTCCAATAAGGGACCCTTTGGAGGATGTATGACTGTTAGTTTAGGCCCTAAACCAGCAGTTGGACAACCCTCTCACAATCCTGGACTGCTGGCTCCTAACCATTCACCTGCCTGCCTGCCTGATTGCCCCCTAACTGCTCCTCTGCTGGCCCGATCACCCACAAGTGCCCTACACTGCTGGCCTGTTTGCCCACAACTGTCCTCCCCTGCTGTGACCTGCTTCCTCCACTGGGTCCCACCTCCTCCACATGAGGCAGTGGAAATCCCGGTACCGGCCTCCTCTGTACCACACAGAGCCATGGTACTCCCTGGCCTCACCATGTGGAACAGCCGCCAGGCCCCACCTCTGCTGTGTACACAGCCATCTTGTGGTGGCCACCTTTGTGGCAGCCATATTGTGGAAGCCATCTTGTGATGATGTCATGCACAAGGGCCACTTAGACTTTTATTAGTATAGACTAGAGGCCCGGTGCACAAAATTCGTGCATGGGGCAAGGGGGGAAGGCGGGGGAATGTCCCTCAGCCCAGCCTGCATACTCTCCAATCTGGGATCCCTCTCACAATCCAGGACTTCTGGCTCCCAACTGCTCACCTGCCTGCCTTCCTGATTGCCCCTAACCGCTTCTGCCTGCCAGCCTGATCACCTCCTGACTACTCCCATGCCAGCCTGATTGATGTCTAACTGCTCCCCTGCCAGCCTGTTTGCCCCCAACTTCCCTCTCCTGCCAGCCTGTTTGCCCCCAACTTTCCTCCTCTGCTGGCCTGGTCACCCCTAACTGCCCTCCCCTGCAGGGTTAATTGTCTCCAACTGCCCTCCCTTGCAGGCCTGGTGCCTTCCAACTGTCCTTCCCTGCTGGCCATCTTGTGGTGGCCATTTTGTGTCCACATGGGGGTTAGGTATTAAAGAAATATCTGCTCCCTCCTCCTTTATTTTGCAGTCTTATTCACAAGAGCCTAGATATGAAAACAACCTAAGTGTCTGTCAACAGATGAATAGATCAAGAAGACATGGGATATACAGTATATATAATCACAATAAAGTAAAAAAAGTAAAAATTACACAAGTAACATTTATTGATTACAATATGGAAAAACTAAAAATTAATACTCTCAAAACAGAAGCCTTTACCTCTAAAAACTAAGAAACTTTAAAAATTCATCTCAATTCAAAAACATCATATAAGTCAAAATTGTGGAACATTCAGAAAACGATAATAAAATGTCTGTGTTATGGGGCACAGCTAGTTGGTACTTGAAAGAGATACAACCTTAAATACACTGAAAAAAAAAATTAGAGTGAAACAAAATTGAATTAAGCATTTAACTCAATTTTGAAAAGGACAATAATATAAGTGAAAAGGAAGTGCACAGAAAGATTAATAAAGATACAAGAATAAATTAATGAGTTAGAAAATAGAAAAGTAGCAGAACTAATAAATTAAATCAAAGCTCATTTTAAAAAATAAGCTATAAATTTGATAAATTTAAAGCTGATTGAACCAAGAAAAAAGGGAGAAAGTGCAAATATGAAAAATTAGCAGTGATTATAGGGCAGATAACCACAAGAAGAAAAATTTTAAACTTAAGACATTACTTTGCTCAAATTTTTACAAACAAATTGAAAAATGTTTAAAAAAATGAGGTTCCTAGCAGGGATAGTAGGTGGAGAAGGGTGGGTGGGCGGGAGGTAATCAACCAAGACCTTGTATGTATATATGCATGGCCCAGGGACACAGACAATGGGGTGGTGAGGGCCTGGGGGAGGGGGCGGCGTGAGCTAGAAGGAGTCCATGAGGGGGCAACGGGGACATATGTAATACTTTCAACAATAAAGAATTATTAAAAAAAAATGAGATTCCTAGGAAAATATAATTTAGTTATAACTCCAGAAAGGATTGGGACTCTAACCAGATCGTGGAAGATAGAAAGTTGTCAAATACCTCTCCCTTGGAAAAACATCCAGGGAAGTCTACCAAAGCTGTTTAAACTGTATCAGCTTATAGGAGAACAAGTATAACAAATTCCAATTTCCAATATAATAGATTTTTTGCAGTCATGGATGATAATTTGATGACATCTTCCTGGATCTATGAGTGGGTGGTTCCCTTCCACACTGACTCTGGACTTGGCCATGTGACTTGCTTTGGCCACCGGGAAAATAATCAGTGTGATTCAGTTAGAAAGTTGCAAAGCATTTGTGCATTGGGGCTTAGGCTCTCTTGCTGTTCTTTGACCCTGAGATAGCCATGTGAAGATGTCCAAACTAGTCTCCTGGATGATGGGAGACCCCATGGAGCAGAGATTAGCCTTGTCAGCTGAAGACCATTGATCTGAGAGCCAGCTCCCCAGCTGACCTGGCAAAGCATGGTAGAGCCCAGCAGAAAACCACTCAGCTGAGCCCAGCTTAAGATACTGATTAATTATGGACAAAACAAATGGTCATTTTTAAGCCACTAAGTTTTAGGATAGTTTGTTATATAGCAAAGTCAACTCCTATACAACTTATAGGACTGGTACCCAGAAAATAAAAGGAGTGCTTAATAATGTTTTGTTGAATAAATGAATGAAAATATCTTTCAAGGACATATACATATAAAAATATATATTTACATATTAGAATGGATGGTTTCATGGGTCAAGAGAGCATGGGAAGGGGAGGGGAAATTATAGGAATGAAAGTGTCTAGGATTTGGAAAGCTAGAGAGTTTATTCACAGAAAGAGGGAAGATTCATTGATTTGGAAGGAAGATAATTTGCATTTTATATGTCTTGAGCTTGAAGTTAGTAGAAACTAAGTGGGGAGGAATGTACAAAACAGCTGCAGTATTGGTTAGAACTTCTGGTTTTTTATTCTGTGATTTAAAAGAAATGAAACAGGAAAGAATGTGGTAATTCATTTAGTTTCTTACCAATTGCACAACTACACTGAACAGCAATGTGGTTAGTCCTGGGTTGCCCAGCTAGAAATATTGACAAAGATTTGCAACCAATAAAAAAAATTCAAAGACCATCCTAGAGATTTGGAAGGGCCACTGGCTAGCAAATATGTAATTTTGTTCATACAGCACAGACAGTTGCCGCTGTCTAAATATCAAGCTGTGACCGCTGGGAAGGAGATTTAATAATCATTCAGATGCATAAATCCTGGAATGCTTTAAAAAAATGCAGATCTGATTCCTTACTTAAGGTCATAGGAAAGGACCACGGACTGGGTTTGAAGTGTTCATAGTTTTACAATCATGGGCTCACCAGCCTCTCAAATGTTTGACTTAAAATGGAGATTATAATACCTGTTTTGGCAACTCATAGCTTTGTTCTAATAATGTTATGAGACAATATAGTGAGAGTTGTTTGTAAAATGGAAAGCCACACAGAGTAATGGGGATGTACTGAAATGGTTCGATTCATTTTCTGCATCTTATCTATCGTGGCACATCATAGCTCCTTCTACTACACAGAGAATGAATGTTGGTTTTACTCTGCCTTTAATGATCAGTTAAGCCATGCTGAGCTCTTTGGGACATAGCAGGTTTTTGAAAAAGCTTCTGTTTTTTATTCATTGTAACTGTCAGAGACAGCCATGTGATAACCAACCCTGTTACAGAATGTCTTCTAATTGGGTAAGGACTTTCAATGATGTGAAGAAGGGGATAATGCACAGAGCAACTAGTGAACAAAAGGAAATTTTTTACTCGGCCCCTGAATGGCTTTAGTTAACACACTCATAACTACAGTGTTAGTTCTAAGAAGGTCTCTTGTGATTAAAGGAATGCTGAAAAATATTTGTTTCATAAAAGAGATGGCACTATAATAAATGGCTTTCCCGAGCTGCACTCCCTCTGAGGAGAAGCGCTCCGTTAGGCCGAGCCCTTGGGGAGAGTCGCTGTTTGGTGGTGATCTATAACGAGCTGGTTCTTTATTCATAACTATAAAATGCTCCATATTGCGTAGTTGTTTTTTTAAATGTGAAACTAGTTGGTTTAACTCTTCAGGCACTTCTGCTAGTGTTTTTATCCCTGAAAAAGTAGATTGTGCTGTCTACCCTCTCACCTAGAGTAAAATGTCCTTTAGCACTGTCTCTGCTGGGATTCATCTGGCCTCAGTTTACCAATCCCAGGAATGGGAGGCTCATCACTTTTGGAGGCAATTCCTTTGGTAACTGTTCAAATGAAGCATCCCCACGTGGTCCATCTTCCTTTCTCCCTGGCTCAAATGTAGGGATAACAGAAGAACAGATATTCTTTGCAGATATTTTATTCCTCTCCCTGACCACTGCCCTTTCCTCCTTTCTGCTTCTCAGATAATAATCACAAATCATGATTTTACTTTATTTGTACTTTCCCTAACTTTCAGACCCTCTGCCAGCTCTCTCCTCAAATATCTTTCTCCAGAGTCTTCAAACTTTAGCCAGTGTATTTAAAATGTAAATGGAACAGATTTTTTTTTTCTGAAGCAGTAATGAATGATACATATTTACATATTTTTTATTATTCAAATTGATTACACATTATGATTATAATTATAAGGGTACCACCCTTATAAACCCTTAGGGACTAGGGACTTTGTGTTCAATATGCTTCTCCATGGCTAGAGTCTCTAATTGGTCTTTGCAGTAGTCTCTTGAAATTTCTCTATTTAATGAAAGTTCCACTGTTGGAGTGTGCTGGGGAATCAGTTGAGTGTGAACCATGGCAGGAAACAGAGGACTTGGGGAGTTCCGGGGGTGTTCTCTGAATCAGCGGCTCCAAGTCTCCTGCATTCCTTGGGCTAGTGAAAAAAATACAGTTTTCAACTCTTTACTTTGCCAAATCATATATTCAAATCCTGTTCAAATTATCATTTGCATTAATCACTATTTCATAAAGAATAGAACATTTTTTGAAGTAAAAAGTAGCATGGAACACAATTATTTTTTTAAAAGGTCAATTTTTAAAATCCTCTCCTTCCCAGCTTTATCAAGATATAACTGACCCATAAAATTGTAAGATAAATTTTACAGTGTACAATGTGATAATGTGATAACTTGATATAAACATATATTATGAAAGTATTCCTCCATCAAAGCTATTAATATATCCATCACCTCAAATATTTACCTTTATGGTTTTTATTTGGAGAAAATTTAAGTTCTACTCTCAGCAAATTTCAATTATACAATACGATGTTATGAACTATAGTCAACATGAACTACCTTGGGTCTCGGGTAATATTTATCTTATAACTGAAAGTTTGTATCATTTTAGCAATCATTCCCTATTTCCCCTAACCTCAGCCACAGGCAACCATTTTTCTACTCTTTGTTTTTGTAAGTTTAACTTTTTTTTTTTTTTAAGATTCCACTGATTAGAGATATCATACAGTATTTGTCTTCTGTCTTATTTCACTTAGCATGATGCTCACTAGGTTGATCCATGTTGTTGCAAATAGCAGGATGTCCAGCTGAGTAATATTCTAGTGTAGAATCACATTTTCTTTATCCATCCCTCCATCAATGCATACTTAGGTTGTTTCCATATCTAAGCTATTGCGAATAATGCTACAGTGAACACGGGAATACAGGTATCTCTTTGAGATAATTATTTTGTTTCCTTTGGCTGTATACCTAGAAGTGGGATTGCTGGATCACATGGTAGTTCTATTTCTAATTTCTTGTGGATCCTCCATACTGTTTTCTACAGTGAAAGTAGTGGAAAGGCCAATTCTTTAAATAAATTCAGCTTTATAATATATATATATATATATATATATATATATATATATATATATATATTTATATATATTTGTTGTTGTTTTGTTTGCTTTCTGCTACAGTGAAACTTTTTGCAGAGACAAGTAGCTATAGGGTAATTGCTCCAGTGCTGACCTGGATGGCTGAGAGGCACAATGGTGACAGGAGGGCTGCTCAGGCAGAGATTCCAGAGCTCACAGAACCTCACTTGAATAGGAGTGTGGCTATCAGTGGGCTGTCAAGGCTAACAGGAATTTGTACATCCTTGTGGGCTTGATGAGTTGTACAATACTTTTGGCTAATTATGTTCTGATCAGAGCTGTCATCACAATGGCCCTGCTACAGGCAGGTGGACGGAAATTGTTGAGCCCAGAGAAACGTTTATGACCTAGCAATTCATTTGGCAGAATAATTCTCAGTAAGGCTGTGATTTCTAATCAAATTTAATCCTCCTTTTCAAAATATTCTACTCCAAGTATTTTATTTTTCTGTTTATGAAGGAAGCCCCTTAATAAATTGTTATCATGTTTCAAGTATAATCCAGTTGACTTGATTTTACCAGATAAGATTCTTGGTTGTAAATAAGAGAAACCGACTTTACTAACTGGAGTAAATAAGAAAAAAAAGGTTGAAGGTAGAGTTCAGGAATGACAGGAAGTCTAATAATGCAGGGAGGCCTGGCAACCAGGACCAGAGCCTAAGTCACGTCCTGGACCTGTAGGTCAGGGATCTGCTGCCACCAACACCACAGTGTGGGCACCCAGCAGTGTGTGTTGCTGCGGTCTCTCCCACAATGAGTTTTTCCCGCCTTGCTTCTTTTTCATCAAATTAAGAGTTACAGGTAAAGTCACACACAGTTTGGCACTAGAGTTAAGGGGCATGACACTATTTGCATTTGTTTGTAGGAAGCCTTCAAACATTGGAAATGGGACTAGGCAGTCAAGAAGGAAAACACCCATCATGATCCTAGAATAAGGCCATGTTTCCATTATATGCTCAAATTCTTAGGGTACAAGTCACTATAGGACTCTCTTTCTCGGACCCGGGTAGAAAGAGATCCAATCCAAGATTCAGGTTCTGGAGAAGGGCCGCACACAAATGAAAAGAGACTTGAAGAAATTCAATTTGGTGATAGGGGGCCCAGGCGGTAGTCCAACTCTAGTGGGAGAACTACTCCCTGCTCTGGCCCTGCCATCCCCTTTTATTGAGGCTTTGGGGAAAACATCTTAGGCAACATAAACAGAAATTTACATGTAGCCCTTAGGCAGGAAATAACAGAAACTTTCGTGGGACAAGATAGATTCTGCTTCAGCTAACAATATCTCAACTAAAGGTTAGAGCAATTAAGGTTGTTGACCAGCCTTCCTGGCTTCCTGTCAACATCTCTTTTTTAGTGAAACAGATTTGTTTTCCAGCAAGTCACTATCCTGCTTGTTAAGCTTTCTACCAAAATCCTCAATCTACCTATCCCTGGAAATCCCCAGGACATGTGTCCAGCCCCTTCAGATTTTTTTTTTTTGTTTGTTTTTTTGTTCTTTGCCTCCTCAGCCTATGGTCCCAGCTCCAGGTCTTTGCTTCTTTCTTCAAAAGAAATTTCTCCCTCAATTATGGGTGAGATGAGGCTGCAAAATTAAAGAAATTTGACTACTTTAGGTTAATCAAAAGTGATTTGAACTGAGGAAATCTAAATGGAACCAGGCATGTCTACTGTTTGGGCTACTATCTATGACTGTCCTCAGCCCCAAACAGCTGCCCCATTGCCAATGTCTCTTCATCTCCCTGCCCTTGAGCTTGTTTCTTCTCTTTCCTAAAAAGAAATAATCTGTGGGATAAAACTTGATCAACAGAGAATAATAAGCTAGTGTTTATGTAGAGGTCATCACCTTCTAGGTTCTGTTCTAAATGTCTTCTATATCAATTCATATAATCCCCAGGTAGACCTATGAGGAGGGCTGTTACTTAGTTTTATAGGCACAAAAAGATTAGTAACTTGTGAGCAAGTCACATAGCCAGTGAATGGAAGAAGCTAGGATTTGAATGTAGGCAGTAATAGCTCCAGGATCTGAATGTATAACTACTAAACCAGTGTTTCCCAAAGTGTGGTATGGGTACCCCAAGGGGTACGGGAAGAGTTTGGTGGGGGTACGCATTGCACCGGAGCTGGTGGGGATATGCACTGCACTGTGCTTAGCTGTGCCTAATACATCCTTTTTTTTTTTTTTTTTTTTTTTTGACGAGGGGTACTCAGTGTTATGAAAATTATAGAAGGGGTACACAAGTGTCAAAAATTTGGGAAACACTGTCTATGCTGCTTCCTGTAAAGATGTTGATTACAATGACCAGCTCGAGCAATATAATGACACCAAATGTATCACCTCTGTTTAAGAATAAGAGCTTTGCTTTGTCTTTGCATAACCAAAAATTTCATTGAAAAAATTATCTCAAATCATAGAGCTATTCCCACCCAAAGAATTTAAGACTTAATTTCTAAGAAAGTAGAAAAACCACTTGCAGACTTAAAAATAACAGCTTTGTTTACCTTCTGCCAGCAAAGCTTCAGGAAAAAAAAATCATGAGCTCCAATTGGAGTTAAGTCACCCAGCTAAACAAAGTAGGTTTTTCTCCAAACGGTAAAAGCAAAAAACTTCTAAGTCAGACAGCAATCATTACACAGGACAAAAAATTTCTGAACCTGACATTTCCCTTTGGTGTGTAGTACTGATTGCTGGCAGTTTTTTGCTAAAGCATACTCATGTGCTTGCATTGAAATATTGCTTTGCTTTAGTGATTTAATACATTCAGATACCAATACATGCATATGATTTACCAATTTGAAACCACCATGCTGTGTTTTGAGTGTGACATGAAGCTCCATTGTCAAAGCACTGCTAACGAAAATGGTCTTTGAGCTGAGGGAAGAAAACTAGGGAATCTAGATGGGCAACTCTCTTTTATCTTCGTTCTTTGGTGAACAAACAGCATGCGAGGCTAAGCTTTGCCATTCTGTTTAAATTTTGAGAACAGGCTTTTACATTTGTTTTTAAAAGCCCTTCTTTCTTGGATGGTTTACTTGGATTGACTCTTTTTGCTTTAGTGCAAATAGTGGTCCTGGCTTCTTTGAAATGCTTTGATCATATCAATGTTCAAGCTGGTCCATAAATGAAAGGATTTCAGACAGGAATGATGGCTTCTCATTAAACCTACACAGCATTCATGCCATCTCAGCTGTCAGAGACAATTCATGGCGGGAGCCCGGCATTAAGAGGGGGAAATGAACACAATTCTCATACTTGATAAAGATCTGGATTAGCTGCATAACAAATGTGCTAGGCACCATGGTGATGACTCTGACAACACAGTAGCAATAATACAGACGATTAAAAATAAAGAAGAATGGCACTCTTCTGTAACTGGGAGCAGAGCTCTTAACCTTTGTGGTCATATACATATTTGTCTCAAGATATTAAGTTGAAAGTCATTATTTGATGGTGTTTTGGTAGCTCATAGAACTTGCTTTATGGGGACTGAATCCAATTCTGTGTTTGGAGTTAGGCTCAATACATCATTAAAATTTGATAAATGTTTGCAATTATTGAAGTTATTTACAGCAGTATGAGGTCAGTGGAGGCCATCAGGATGCCCAGATGGTCCTCTGGTTGCATGTTGCTAGGTTCTGTAGAGGGCCTTTTGGAAATGCACATGGATGACCTTTAAATTGATGTCAGCTGAGTCCGAGGTGACTGGCATGGCCGTCCCCAGAAACAGCCTCCCAAAATGTAGAGACTGCTATCATCTACCTGATTTCTTATGTTTATCCATGTGCTTGGAATGAGAAACGAATAGGACCTTGACTTACCCAGGTCTTGATATGCTAGATTACAAGAATGAGGGAATGAATAAGACCTGGGCACACCCAAAACTTCTTTGATCTTAAACTCCCCTCTAGAAATCAATAAATGCGCTGTGTTGTCTGTGGTGGGTGTTGACTGTCCCTTCATCAGAGTGACAGCCTCCACCTGGAACCCAGATTTTGGATCTATTTCTGCCTCTTATCTCTTCCTTTCTTTTATTTCTTAATCCCCAACTCCTCCACTCAGGAACCTGTCTTCCCTTTCTACACAGGATGCTGAAAAAGGAGAAGCACCCCACAATGTTCCACCCAAGTAGGAGCAACAGTAGAAGTGGAAGCTCTTACATAGTCTGTGGGTCATGGTCCAATAGACCCTTAAGGCTTCTGTATCTCCTGGTTATTGTCTCACTTTGTTAGAGCCAACTCCTCTCCTTCCTTCTCAGCACCTCTTACTTGTTTATTTATTATCTTGTTTTTATTCATTCAACAAATATTCAGTGGGCATTTTTTCTAAAGCAGATTCTCTTTGGTGAGTTATCATCTAGTGATGAGAAGTTTCACAAGGCTTACATTTTCTCCAGTGGGTAAATCAGAACTAAATAGGATTATTCAACCACTCAAATTGAATAGTATTTGAGCTTGGATAGCTGTCTCATATTTAAAGAAGTTTTATCTCCATAGAGATTGGATAGCTGTCTTGTATTTAAATAAGTTATATCTCCATAGAAAAAACTTAGTACATAAATACTTAGAGATCTTTAATTTTTAGATAGTTGACCACGTAAAGAAAGAACCCATAGATGTCAGGTTCTAAAAGGTAAAAAATATCCCTTTTCTCTTATCTTTCCTCACATTCAAGTTCATCCAAAACAATAATTTTATTTACTAAAAATGAGGCAGGGGATAATTATAAGATGACTTCCCAGGCTAATATTACATGCATATACGCTATCCTCAGCAGCCTTTAAATCTTTGGGGATGGGGTGGAGGGTGGGATAGAAACTTAAGAAAATGCAAAAGTTAAGACCTTACTTGATAGAATTCTGCCAGTTTGAGAAAAGAATTATTGAGACAAGCATAATCTCAGACTTAGAACACCACATTAAGAAACAATACCTTCTCTATTCCACCTGATGCCCAAAACCTAAGTGGACTGAAGGCACTGATCTGCCTGCTCCATCCAAAGTTTAAATGTTGCCACTCCAGTGTGTGGAAGAACTACCCAAAATATCCCCCAGCAGGGAAGAGCAAAGGGAAACTAGAAAGGCAGTGTCCCTTTGCTTGTCTCAGACCTTCCCAGGGGAACTTCCGTTTCTCTACATAACCCTGAACTTATTCACTTCATCTATTAGGACACTCCACTCACTAGACTAAGTCCTAAGCCTTTTTTGGGAATTAGATTGATCTAGAGAAGGGATCTCTTTCTTGGGAGAGGAGTGTGTTAGAATGAGAGGGTAGAAGTCTTGAGTTTTTCCCAGAGGTCAATCAACCAAGCCATCTAAATTAAACCTGGGTAAAAATAGTTACTGAATTGTAACAGTTTCTAGAAAGGTCTCATGTGGTTTAGTGCAATGATTCCAAAACTGGAGGATAGACCCTATTTTGGGGGTCATAAAATCAATTTAGTGGGTCGCAGCCTGCATTAAAAAATAAATGGCCCTGGCCAGTGTGGCTCGGTTAGTTGGGCATTGTCCCATGCACCAAAAGGTTACCGGTTTGATTCTTGGTGAGGGCACATGCCCGGTTTTGGGCTTGATCACCTGTAGGAGGTGTTTCACTCTCACATCTCTGTTTCTCTCTCTCCCTCTCCTGTCCTCTGTCTTTCAAAATCAAGAAAAGTATTTTTAAAAATGGAAAACATAGAAAATGAATGCAAAGAAAGGTATAAAGTAAATTGTTCTTGGTTGTGGTAAAAAAAATGTTTGAAAGCACAGTTCTGATCTATGTGGCAACTGGTAAAAGTGTAGACATTGATTAGGAATCAGAGCAGGTGAAATAACTCTGGTTAGTTTTTCTCTCCTTTTTCTTCTCAGGTATAAATGCCATTTGATCAGCTGTAAAGGTGCTTAATTTGCTATTGACAGAAGGGAAAATGGAACCTTTCTGATGCTGTTTGACTGAGACCAATATTGCCAGCTTGGCTGTTATCTAGAATCATTTCCATTAGACTTTCCTCCCATTATATTGATATTCTTGCAGAAAACTCCTACCAGTCATAGACAAGTAACTTATTGAATTTCCCTAAAGACTACTGGTATAACAACAACAGAAGCTCCCTGGCTGCAACTAAAAACCCAAACAGAAGCAAACACTCTCCTTGCCTTCCACCCTCACTCCTGCCACTACCTTAGTACCAGCTGATTTAGGTATTAGATTCATACAAACTGAATAATAAAACAGGTCCCTGCTTTTGAGGCACTTACTCTCTACAAACATCAAATTAGAGTTTAGAAATGTTGAGAGAATTGTATGAATCAAATTTTATCAAAAACGGTTGCCAGAGTGATTTATTTCCAGTTCTGTATTTCTTCCTTTTTCTTTATCATTCTTACTTCATTTGACAGGCAAGGAAACAGGGCCCTAGATGGAATGGGCAGGGGAGGAGAGGAAGGCCTATAGATTAGCCTTGGTTCCTAAGGAATGACACAGGGCTTGCCAAGTCCCAGAAGGAACTCTGAGAAAACCTGCTTTGGCTGATCAAAGTGGAGAAAATTGACAGACAGCCTCACCCTGAAGTGTGGAGACATGGGCAGTGGGGCTTAGGCAGCTGGCTGCCTGGGCAGAAAACTCAGCAGGACAATAGAACAATATAGATATAATAAGTGTTCTTATGACACTGATGTTTAATTATTTTCCATTGAAAATAAAAAAATAAGTTCTTAAATATATAGCATACTTCATAATTGACTTGTTCCTCCACAGTGGTTGATACTAGTTCAAGTGGCAATCAAATGCACAAGACACAATAGGGTCTGATCTACTACCACATCTACATAGCTTTATAGAAGGTTAAGGCAGGATACAGCAGTAGTTCAATTAATTGGAAATCCTAGCAGCTCCCAAGGCACATTTTATTTGCCGTCGTGTGTCCCCCCTCTTCTCCCTTGCCATGGAGTGTGCATGTATGCTACAGGTGATTCCCCACCATCCTTTTATACCTGTCTAAGCATGCAGGCTCAAGGCTCCCACACCAAATTACAGCTCCCTTGCCACCCCTGGCTCAGAGCTTACATAAGAAACAAAACAGACATAAGATAAATTTCATGTTGCTGCCTCCAAAAAAAACTCAATATTTTGAAAAGATGGACTCAGGGATCATTTCTTAGCAGTCTGGTGTTAACCCTTCCTCTCTTCTTGGAAGCCAGGGACTGCAGGGTAAGAGAGCTGGGTCATTCTGCTGAAAAGTGTCACCAGTTGCCTGGGAATTTTTCTGGATTGTCAGCTTAGTTAATGTAGGATTAATGCAGGATGGAGAGATATGTTAGATAGGAGGACCAGTCCACAACCTGCCGCAATTTAGCATTCAGAATTACTGGCAGGGGTCAGAGTCAGGGGAGGGGGCAAGGATTGGAGCCTGTGTCAAGGCAGCAATCAACCGGGTGTCCTTATTAGGGGTGAAATGGAGTAGCCCTGTGAACACTGGGAAGCAGCAGCCCTGGATGAGTTATGTGGAATTCAGAGATAAGCAGCCCCAAATGACGCCCTGCTGTGCTCAGGGGAGCACTTCCCACCTGGCTCCAGAACTGACCCTCTGCTAAGAGGAAAGGAGAGTAGACAAAGGCATAGAAGTTTTACTCTTGCAGATGCCAAAGAAAATTTGGACCATTTAGCCCTGGCTGGTTAGCTCAGTTGGTTAGAGTATCATCCTGATACACCAAGGATGTGGGTTCCATCCCCAGTCAGAGTGCATGCAAGAATTAACTAATAAATGCACAAATAAATAGAGCAACAAGTTGATCTCTCTCTCTCCCTCTCTCTCTCTCTCTCTCTCTTTCTCTCTCTCTCTCTTACTCTCTCATCAATTAAATTTTTTGTATTATTTAGAAGAAAGCAAATGGCCAGAGGAAAAACGAATTCTTAGAGTAGGGAAATAGGAAAGGAAAAACTAGGCATAACTGTTTAGATGGCTATAAAGACCTAGGACAAAGTGGAAGAAAATTAACAGGATTCTTATGAAAGACTTATTGACAAATTACAGAGGTTGGGAGAAATCTAATGCATGACCAACAGCTGCCACCACTAAGTTTGTCAGTTCTGTTCTCTAGCCCAGCCTGTAATAATGTAAGCGCAATGATGCCAGAACAGAATGTGATGCAAAGTGCTGGTCCAGGATGTTAAAGTTAGTCCCGTTTTAAAACAGTTGAACCTACAGCAAAAATAAAAAAAAATACTGACTTGAAGGTCTGTATCTCCCTGTCCAACCTCCACCAGGGACCCAAGGCCCAAATGGAATGTCCTGGAGGCAAAGAGCAGAGCTCTTTGAGATTACTGGACATGGATGCACAATGTTCTGTAATGTATGCTGGAAAGGAAGAAGGCCATATTAAGGGGCCAAGAGTGGCCAAGCTTAAGGGGCATGTTGATACAATGGTAGAAGGTGCTAAGATCACAGTGAAACTTCAGATAGAAAAAGAAGAACCACAGAGGTATCACCTTTAGCTGGATGCATAATTGGAGTAGTTGTGATGTATGCATGGAGAGTCTTGTCATTCTAGCCAAATATAGGGCAAAGCACAAATCCACTCTATATGTGCTAAATTAAATATTACAAAAATGGGTATATGAGAGTGAAGCAAATGGTGTGATTGTTAAAGAATTTAATGAAGATGAAAGACTTAAAGATGAATCAATATAAAAGAACATTGATTGAATCAGGTGTAGGTAAGATAATTGTAAAATATTTTATTGTACTTCAGAGCTTTGTAAGTATCTGGAGTTCTATTTATAATTTTAAAAAGCAAAGTGTCAAAGATAAGCATGGATGCTTGGTGTGGTATGTTTAGAAGTAACATCAGTAGGACCACCAAATAATAGTCCCATTTTATCAGATAGGAAGGCTTCTACCATATTCAATTGAGCTCAGGTAGCCCAGGAAACAAAGTAATAGGATGTCTTTCCTTATCTCAGACAATAAATTTCCCCTCTCTTTGTGGCAGAAAAAAATTTAATTTTTTTTTTTTTTTGCCCACTGGAGTAGCCATTATTTTATTTTATTATTATTATTATTATTACTAGTGGCCAGGTGCATGAAATTCCTGCCTATTAAAAGGGAATTAATTAGAGGAAATATTTAATATTGCCATTTTCCCTTTCTCTATAATAGAAGTGTCTGGCCGGCCCCACCTCCATTGGGCAACACCAAGACCCGGCTGGCCCCACCCCCATCAAACCCTGCTGGGCAGGGGACACAGCCTCCTATCCAGACAGTGAGGTGGGGGACACGGCCTCAGGTCCCCAGCCCAGTCCGGCACCATGTAGCCTCAGATCTCTGCTTATTGGTCCTTAAGGTGTCACAGTGTGATGACCATTTGCATATTAGCCTTTTATTGTGATAATTATTTTAATCCTCACCTGAGGATATTTTTCCAATAAGTTTTAGAGACAGTGGAAGAGAGAGAGAAAAGACAGAGAGGTACATCAATGTGAGAAAAACATATAGATTGGTTGCCTCCTGCACAGGCCCTGCAACCTAGGTACCAGCCCTTGACCTAAATTGAACCTGGGACCCTTCAGTCCACAGGCTGATGCTCTATCCACTGAGCCAAATCAGCTAGGGCTGGAGTAACTATTTAAATAGGGCAATGAGCAGTATGTTAATGCCATGTAGCAGAGAAAAGTTAACTTTCTTCAGCCTCTGTAAGGTCCAAATATTTGTTGCATAAAATTAAGGCTGAAGATGCCCAGGGAAATTTGTTCACAACAAAACCCAAATTCTGTATTAACTGACAACGATTTCAAGGAGAACATATTCTATAGGTATTGTAGACTAAATGTTGAGGATGAGGATGGGTAAGTTGGCCAATTTTATTAGCAGATCCCTGGGGGGAGGGCTACAGAATGGGATTAGGAGAAATACAGGTTATAGTATAATTTATTTTTATACTTTAAAGGTGGCAGAGAAAATAGGTTCTGGTTGAGTAGACATTACAATACTGAGCTTTCCACACACAGTGATCATCCTGGGCCACCCTGATGCACTGAGCAACAACAGAATCTTGGAAACAGCTTGTGACATGACATATAATTTCCAAAAGCATGTTGTAATTGAATATCTTAAGAATCATAAAAATGAATTGAACATTGACTATTATAAAATTCAGAAAATATAAGAATAAAATAAAAATCACCTATGAGCTCATTACTTGGAATGGCTATTGCTAAAACATTGATGTTGGTACTAACAATCTTTCAGCCCATTTACTGGTCATTTTATATTGATTTTCTAACTGATGAGGGAAAAGTTTCATTTGTGTTAGCTATCCTGGATACAGAGCAGGATCACTGGTTTTTTACTTCTAACCCTCAAATCTACCATTTGCCATATTCAGACACCAATGGCTTTCTCTTCATGGCCCCCCTTACTTCTTGTACACAGCCTATTTGCCTGTTTCTTGCCTCACTTTTCCAGTCCAGGTTCTGAGAGTGTTTTTTCAGTCAGTTTATTTTAGATTACTAGATTGATTTATTATTACTAGCATGCAAGTTGTACTCACCCTTGCTATCTTCTTATTAGGACTAGAAGAATGTGAATATATTTGTATGCATATATATGTATTTAAAAAATAATAAAATGTGTTTGACTTACATTTGCCACTAAGGATTTAGGTGATAAAATATTTACTATCTCAATAATCTAAATTACTTGAATTTGAAAAAGTAAAGAGTTGAGATCACCACCACTGTTTCTCTCTTATTTCCCCCCCTGCCCAAAGCAACTGGCAACAGAAGTGTAAGTCTCATTGCACTCTTAGCAAAGAGGCTGGGAGGTCAGGGAAGGTATATCCTGCATTCTCTTCTAATAATGAGGGAGATACCTGTGTGGTCTCAGAAGAAATAATTATGATTTTGTTGTCAAAATAGGACACTCACAACTTGAATTTACTCTCACACAGTTTTGAGTGTAGTATTAAGTTCATTTGCCTGCCTTATGGTATGTTATCCTCCATTGAAGGGAAATGTTTCTAGAAATTGGAGATCATCTCAATTGATTCCACTATTTGGCTGCAAGTCACAGAAAATGACTCTGGATATTCTAAACAAAAATATAAGTCCTTAAAAGGATATGCAGCTCTCACAAGATTAACAGGAAGAATGAAGAACCAGGTCTAGGGGTACAGGCCTAGGCAGCTCCACTAGGTCTCCCTAGTGGGTCCTGTTCAGTGATCGTCCCACCTGGGGCCTAGAATGAAAGAACACCAGTTCTTTAGTTTTGAGGCCCTTTGGTAATTCAGGGACCTGAGATTGTAGAGTTAACTGAGTTGAGCTTTGCTCTTGGCCATTGTTGATGTAGCAAGAGGAAAGACTTGGAAGAAACATCAAGAAGTTCTTGGCTTTAGTAGTGGGAAAACCAGCGTGTTGTCAGAAAGGAGGAAATGAAACCCCAGCACCTGAAGCCCAAAGCATGCTTCAGTAATTTTCCTAATAGAGCAATGGATCTGATGAAAAACATTTGCTTGGATTTGGCCCTGTGCATGAGGCAGACCCTTGTGGAGGAAGCAGCTGCCAACATCATGTCATAGTAGCAGCTAAAAGCAAAGGTGTTGGAGTCAGAAAGACCTGGTGAAATCCCAGCTCTCTCACTTATGAGCTGTGTGATCCAGAGAAAGCTATTTAACACATTGAAGCCTCAGTTTCTCACTTTGTAAGAATAGAGATTGATATCTACTTCGGAGATTTGTGGTTGAGATAAAATGAAATAACGTACATGAAGTCCTCACCTATGCCTGGCGCACTATCCATAAGTGCCAGCCATTCTTATTAAAACTGTTTTAGACTATTAGCTCTGAAATCTACTGTCATCTCTCATTTGTTCCTGTGCAGGATGAACAACAAGCTTTCTGAGCTGTTGCCCAGTTGATGTTAAACACGTGGACACATTTGCATTTAGAAAAGCTTCATTAATAAGTGAACAATTTCTCTAATACATAAGCTTCTGTGTCATTTTAAGAAACACTGATTAGCACACGGCAGTCCCTGAATGAGTGCCTTAAGGCCTTTCTAGAAGCTTGCAGTCTGTTGCCAGGGAATAGCTTTCTGAAGGCTGAGAACTATAAATGACACATGTCCCAGAGTGGGAATGAAGATGGGGCTTTGGGGCACACCACACTACCATGTGAAAGGCAATTATGTGGAACATAATTGTAAGCAGCCTCCTGCCTAAGTATATTAGAGCCTGTTATAGCTTAGCTTTGTATTACACATGTTAAGACATATCACCATTTAAATCATATCCCTTGATATAAAGCAATGGCACAAAGTGAATCCATTTTTAGCACACTGCAATACCTTTCTTAACCTGATTTCCTGCCTCCAATCTCCATTTTAAGCAATTGCAAGCACCAATGCCAGGTTTCCCCATTTTTCTTTATTAAAAATATTTGATTGTTCTCAATTGCTATAGCCATCAAGTTCCATTCATCAATTCATTCTTTTAATCAACATTTATTAATCTTCTACTCTGTTCCAGTGCAGTAAATGCTGGGTCTAGAAAGATGACTAGAATGCAGACCTTCCCTACCAGGGATATATAGATTAGTGGTGGAACCCTGAAAAAAAAATGATAATGCATATATAAGCATTTTAATAGAGTTATGCACAATTTATTATGGGAACAGAAAATAGGAAGTGCATTTAGTTCTGCCTGCAGAAGACAGAGGAGCTTTCCAGTGTAAGGAAAAATAAAATGAATGGAGAAGGGAGGAGGAGGAGGAGAAGGAGGAGGAAGAGGAGAAAAAGATGATGGTGATGATGACATCTGAGAAGGTGAAGGAGAAAAAGGGAGAAAAATTTTTAGGAAATAGAAGATATAGGCATACTAGGAGAATCATTAAAGGCCTAGAATTGAGAAGCTTGGTGCTTTCAGAAGCACATTGGTGTGCTGTGACTGATGTATGGGGCGAATAAGAGGAGTGGCAGGAAATGAGATTGGGCAAAGGCCAGCCCCTGAAAGGATGTAAATGCAAAGCTAAAGCGCTTGTATTTTATTTTTAAAGATGATAGAGTTCTTAAGCAGTGGTTGGGTGTGATCTATATAAGCAAAGTCACTCTGGTGGTACTGGGGAAAGTAGCTAGGAAGTAAATAGAGAGATCAATTAGGACAGACTTGATGCAAGTGCTCATAATGACAACTGCTAAAACTCCATTTTAGAGTAGAAAGAGATTATACTGGGAAAACATACATTTCCACCGAAAGGCAAAAGATATGTACACTGTAGTATAATCCAATGATGGAATATCATAAAGCAGATAAAAGTGATTGAAACTATAGCTGTGTGTGTAACATGGATAAACTTCAAAAACATAAAGAAAAACAAATTGAAAATGGATCTAGAGTATTAAACACAATCTATGCAATTTATAAATATATATTCAATGCTGTGTATTATTTTTGTTCATGTATATGTAGTAAAAATCTATAATGATAAAAGCATAATATGCTAATTAGACCAGATGTCCTTCTGGACATCCTTCCATCTTTCCAGACAAAGCTGGGCTGCCAGGGAAGCCAGGTCCTGGGGGTCTGCTGGTGGCCAGAGGGAAGCCTGGGTCCTAGGTGCCTGAGAGAAGCCAGTGCTGGCAGCCGGGGGAAAGGAAGGTCTATTCTTGCATGAATTTCATGCATCCAGCCTCTAGTATAAAAATAAGGATATAAAAATGCATACCAAACTCCTGATGACAGTCGCCTCCAAAAGGTAGGGAAAGAGTATACTAGGGTTAATCAAGAGCCTTTACTGTATCTCTATCATTATTATTTAAAGATATATATCTTTAAATACTGATTCAATAAATATTATTGATTTCAGAGAGAGGATGGGAGTGGGAGAGAGATGTACATATCAATAATGAGAGAGAATCATGCCAAAACCGGTTTGGCTCAGTGGATAGAGCGTCATCCTGCGGACTGAAAGGTCCCAGGTTCGATTCCGGTCAAGGTTTCGGGTGCATCCCCAGTAGAGGTGTGCAAGAGGCAGCTGATCAATGATTCTCTCTCATCGATGTTTCTAACTATCTATCCCTCTCTTTTCCTCTCTGTAAAAAAATCAATAAAACATTAAAAAAAAATAATGAGAGAATCATTGATCGACTGCCCTACACATGTCCCCTACTGAGGATTGAGCCTACAACCTGGGCATGTGCCCTGAGCGGGAGTTGAACTGTTAACTCCTGGTTCATGGGTCAACACTCAACCACGAAGCCACACTGGCCAGGCTGTATTATTTTATTTTGTTAAAAAAAATACCCAACAATGTGAAACAAAGTGAAATAGAATATATTAAAAACTGAACATTGGGTATGTGGGTAACATCATATTTATACTTTTTTATGCTTTCAAATTTTCATACTGAAAAGAAGTTAATCTTCATAAGAGCTTTGTGAAGTGGATTCTGTTATTGTCTTCATTTTACAGATGGGGCACAGAGTGGTTAAGTTCCCACAGCTCAGAAGTGGCAGAGCTGAGATTTGAGCCCATGTTTTGGCTCTAGAGTCTTCATTTTCAGCCAATGTTCTCTATGTGCTTGTCTTATAACTAAAAGCAGTATAAGGTCCATTGTGCAAAAACAATTTGGAACCTTTCACAATAGTTTAACAAACAGGCTATTTCCCATTCAACCCCATCCACAATGGTACTTCACAGAAGTGACTTCTCATAACCATTTTTGGTTTTACTTTTATTTCTTAATCCATCAACTTTAGAAACCATTGAACTTTCACTAGGAAAGGTGAGGAGGAAATGATTACACTCAATTTTCCTTCCCTTTCCTTTTCTTCTCAGGACTTTTAATTTTCTCACATCTGCAAAACTGTCTTACTATATAGTAAGGAAACATACTCGCAGAGTCTGGGGATTAGGATGTAGACACAAATCTTGGGGTGGACAGCCATTATTCAGCTTGCTACACCTGGCATATGTATATATGTTTTTTAATCCTCACCTGATGGTATTTTCCCATTGGTTTTTAGAGAGAGTGGAAGGGAGAGGGAGAGACAGAGAGAAACACTGAAGTGAGAGAGACACATTGGTTACCTCCTGCATGCTCTTGACCAGGGCTGGGCGCTTGTAATCGAGGTACCTGCCCTTGACTGGAATGGAACCTGGGACCCTTCAGTCAGCAGGCCGACACTCTATCCACTGAGCCAAAATGTCTAGGACATGGCTACTGTTAATTCAAACAAAAAGGCAAAACTGTAAGAAAAGTTGCCTGACATACAGATTCGATCAATTGTTTAATACTCTGAAGGAAAAAAATCCACAGATAAACAAAAGTAGGGAAAGCATGAAGGTTGCAGAGGGCTCATCTGTTAGGGAGCGAGTGGAGCTTGGTGATATATGATGATTAATTACAACCCACATAGGCTGTCCCAGGTGTAAAGACCTCATAGCACAAAGATGGCATTAACGGTTTATTAGTTTCCATGATGGAGGCATCTTAAGTGGATGTGGGCGAATAGTCCATTTTTCATTTTTTTGAGTATAACAAGTGTGGTGTTTACATGTATGTTTGGCAGAACTCTCTTTATGCCAGAGACGGTTTTTCTTGAAAAGTTATGTGCACATTAATATTTTTAATAAACAAAACACTCTCTTAAATGAATCTTCTTGACTCTCACCCTACAATAATAACCTCAAAGCAAATTTTTCTAAACAGTCAATTATCAAGGTTAGTTAAGGAGGACCTATCTGGCAGATCTGAAAGGTAAATTAGGAAAAATCAATTTCTTTATTCAGTTTAGGAGCCGTAGTTTGCTAGTGAGTACCCTCTGTGGCACTCAGGTTTGTGGCAGGCAGTGTGCTCTGTGAAAGGACCGCTCAGGTCGCAGGCAGGAAAATCCATAACTAGGCCATTCTTGATAAATTGTCTTCCCCATTGAGAGTGCAAAGACTCCAGACACTGCTTCCTTGAAGAGAGGGGCTTGCTTGGGTTGTTTCCTGCTGTGCTTAGTGGGGCTGGGCGTAGAGGTGGCCTTGAGACTTGGGGAGGAGAAAAGGGCTACAGAAGATGGGTGTGAGCTCATCAGGAAGATTCCGGAGGCTGGGGGGTGGGGCGCCAAGTCCCATTTCAGGTAGCTAACTGATGCCACAGCTGGGGTGGTGTTGGGGGTGACATCAAGGAACTTCCTCCAACCCCCTAAAATCTTGCAAATCTGCATTATTTTAAAACTTGGGTTTTCAGTGGAATAATCTTCCAGGGTCACACACTTATTTATTCCCAGCTCGTAAACACAAACGAAAAGAAGAAATCTCCCTATACAGCTCAGGCTCATTTCTTGCCGAGCTTCCTATGGATGAACAATCCGCATAGTTCTTTCTTCCCTTCTCTCCTCCTCATTGCTCTGTCAGAAAGCTTATTAACGTATGTATACTCCTGGCTTCTCTCCTATATGAGTGATTCAGAAACAAATTGAAATGTCAAGTTCTCCGTGGCTTCCCGGTGATATTGAAATCTACCAGCTCCTATTAAATTTCCATCACATAGCATTATTCAGGGACAAAAGATCAATTAATTCCTGTTCTCCTTCTTCTGAGAAACACGGATCACATGAAACCTTGCTCCGTGAGCTCTTTAATCAACGGAGTCAACGGAGCCCTGGAACATGGGGGAAGAGGAGGCCGCGCGGAGACCAGGCCTTGCCTTTTATTAACTCTGCATATTCTATGAGGAAGGGACGTTTCGAGGATCTGATTGATAATCACTCAAGTATGCCTTTTCGTAAGAAAGAAGAAGTGACTTCCTGATCTGAGTGAACAGCTTTGGAGAAAAATCTGGCTTTCTTTTCATGCGGCATAAGCCATCTTTCCACAAAGAGTCACCACTCCTCGTACAGTAGGACTAATATAAAAGAAAGAGACTTTTTCATCATTACTTACAACTGCTCCCTTGGCACGTTTACAAGGAGAGCTGGGCAGTTATTGTTTCCGTCTCCAGATAAACGTAAAGAGAAGTATCAATAAAAAAGTAATTATCATAATAATAATTACAATAACCCAAACCAAAATAATAACAATGGAAGTCATAATCATAAAGAACATTTTCACATCTTTCTTCTTTAGGTCCTTCACCTACTGAATCTTTTTAATGTGTAGGAGCTTCATCCATTCTGTCTAAAGCAGTAATTGCATTTTATTCGGCCTGCACAGTTTTACCCATAATAGGTATTAGGAGTTAGAAGGGCATCTTGCAGTGTGCTTATTATTGGTTATTATTAAAGATGGGGATCAGCGCCTTGTCTTGGGGAGTCATCAGAGTGTCACAAACAACTTCCTTTCACTCACTTTCAGACTGCTGGGATCCTCAATCCGATTCTGACTTAAGCCTGAGGCCTGGCTCTTTTAACTGAGAAAACCGCTTTTTGGTCTTTGCTTCTTTGGTTCTCATATTGGCTTCCTTTGTGATTTCTTCCGTTAGTTTCACCCCCTGCATTCTGTAAATGCCGTAATCAGGACAGAAACTATGCCACACGCAGACAGAACTGTGTCTTTGTGACAGATACAAATAAATTTCCCTTCTCTGCATTGGCCTTGGTTTGCCAGGGTGTCTGTATCCAGGGCAAAGGACCCATGCTGATTGGTTTGGGGATGGACACCTGTTGAGAACCACTGCCAATCACTGTCCTTCCACGGCTTTTTACAATGAAACCTAGGGGAGAGAACCCTCTCTGGGTGTGAGAGCAACACAGCTTGGGTGTCCATGTTCTCTACGTCGTGAAGGAAACTGATCTCCAGGAGAGAAAGAAGCAGATATGAAAGACTAACACAAGGAAGTCTAGGCAGCATTCAACTTGTCTCTGAGATCTAGCTTTACTCTGTCCTTCCTGCATCCATGTGAGAGTTTCCCATATACTTTTAGCAGGTTCCACCCCTTTCGCCTCACATTAGTTTGATTTGGGCTTTTGTCCTTTAGCTAAGGAATCTCGATGAACTGAATCTTATTCAGGGGTGGGTCTGACTGTCAGAGGAGTGTCACACACTTAGTGATCAGAACCACCGGTGGTGCAGTGGGTTGTAAGTCATGTTTTCTTAATAAGGGGGAACTAAAACTCGTGAATGTTTCACTGCTCTAGCAGCTTAGAGCTCTGTCAGGTTATATCTGTAATGAATCATCATTTATACCTTCTTACATTCTAGTGTGTTTCCTTGAGTGGGAGAGATGTGGCGGAGGTGCAGTGAGTGCCCTCAGAACTGTGGGAACTTCAGGTGTATCCTGCGCTGCGCATCAGGAAGGTGGGACCTTGTCGAAAGGCTGATTATCCATTGCACAAAGGCTGCTGGGTACTGCAGCCTGTTCTGGGTCCCAGAGTCTTCCTCCCTTTTTTCCACCGGATCTACCTGGTTCAGATAGCCATCTTTAGAGCTGTCTGACATGCTCTTTAAGCTCTGAGTTTTAGCAAGCCAGTGGTACAGAATGTAAAATATCAGGGGAGAAATTTCTCCTTGAGGACAAGTGAATTCATTCTCAGGAACCAGACATAACTAGGTGTGTCTAATTGACTGAATGACAAGCTTGCTAGGAGTGTGTTTGCAACAGGAACTGAAATTATCCTAAGAAAAGAAACAATCTAGCTGGACCCAGCAGTAAGATAAAAGCCATATGAGAGAAGGGGCTGAGCCCCTTACCGTGTAGTGGTTCAGTCCCCATGATGTTTTGTACTACAGAGTGGTGTACACATAAAAAAGAAGAAAAATTAATAAAACAAAAAGTCCACCAAATACCCCAAGACTTTAGAGCTGCCTTCCCCTCAAGCCTCTGTAAGGGTTCCTTCTCAAATCCAAAAGGGGAAGCAAGGCATGCTTTCTTTGTAAGGGAAGCCAGTCCATCTGCAGTATTTTGAGGACTCCTAAGGACAGTGATGCTATAACACAAAGTATTTCTGTGTTTGCTAGCCCCGTGTCTTAGGGATGGTGGGACCCAGGATGTGGCAGAGAATACCACACAGACTCTGAGGACTACAAGAAAGAGATGGGAAAAATCTTGAGGAGGTTCAGAAGTCTTGCAATAGGCAGGAGGAGGGAAATAGCTAACATTCCTTAAGTGCTTGTTGTTCACATGATTTATATATTTAATAACTTCCCATCCTCCAAATTGCAAACTCAGATATTCAGGGGTTGATGTTTCTCTCCTGTCCTTTGCCCAGCCTGTATTATTATTATTTTTTTCAAACTAGAGTGGTTTAAAGGTCGCTTCAAAAAGAGGGAAAATGGAAGAAAGCATCATGTTAAGTTGGGAAATGGAAGATGATCTTGGCTTAGGAAGCAGTAAAGTAGAAACCTTAGACTCTTTCAACCAGTTTCTCTGGGCACCAACTAACTTTGTTTTGGAAATCCTGGAAATCCATAGAACTGTCTCTATTAATATTCAAAACAGAGCCAACCTTTGCCATCAAGTGATGAAAAACTACAGCCAGGATTGAAGTGGGTTTAAATTGCTTAGCTGGATTTCCAGAGCTCCCAGCTGGTGAGTGGCACAGGCCTGCCCTGTTGTTTGATTACCCTTTCAACGTGACATGTTTATACCCAGTTGCATTTTGGGGACCCTGTTTATTACTTATGGTTGAATATTAATATTCCCTACAGTCCTGTGAAGTAGATACTACTTTTATTTGCATTTTACTGGCATGAACTTTTAAGGTTAGGTAATTTGCTCAAAATCAACACAGCTAGCAAGTATGAACTCAGGCAGCCCAAGTCCATAATTTGCTCTTAAAAAAATTCTTTATTAATGTATAAGACACATACAGAAAAGTGGACAGATTCATAAACATTCACAAAATAAACATGCATGTGCAACCAGTACCCAGGTGAGAAACAGATCATTCCCAGCATTCTGGACCCTGCCATGCCTCTTTACAATCACTAGCCCTGCCAAGGGCGGCCTCTCTTTTGACTTCTAATTGAGTCAGCAAATTGGCTTCTAATTTGGAGCAAAGTGGAAAATGCAGCATCCTACCTATAGATAACCCTTCACATTACCAACTCAGGATTATAAAGACAGCCAAGAGTACATTTGAAGTTATTTTCTGGTGATTTTGATAGGCTGGGATTTGAATATCCTTGAGATATAATCATCAGGGACTAATATAGTTGAGATGTACAAAGATCTTCATAAAAGAGAATTTAAATAAGTGAAACAACCCAGTTTAATATTGTGCGACTTGTAAATAATATGATATTGTCTTTGAACGTCTAAGTGATCTTGTATTGAACTGTGGCTTTGACTGACCTTTCAAACTTCTTGCAGCTCACAAGATAAGGCTTCATTAATATTGTTTTTCAATAGATGGTAATATAACATTTGATTTTTAGAGATGATGCACTCAAGCATATCAGGGAATTAAGTCTTTTTTTTTTCTTCTGAACTCAAATGGAGGAACAATTTCTATTCAAAGGTCTATTCAGCTTCTATCCTTAAAAATTGCAAGAAACAAAAGTATTTTCTCTTTATTAATGAAATCCTATTTAGAAACCATATTTGAAATATTTGAACATCTTCATAAATAGAGGGACAGTGTATTCTAATTTTTATATGTGAGCACAATGGTATAGAAGATAGATTTGGAAATCACATTGAGCTATTTTGATTGGGTAGGATAGTATTCATTGCTGGAATCAGAACTAATGAAATGGGGAAGTGGCAGATAACAAACTCACAAACTCACTTTGTTCCTCTCCATCCTCCCATCCAATTTGGCCAGCTGGACTTCTTGAAATGCAATGTTTCAGAGATGCGTCTTCTCCTGAACTTGAGGGGCTCACTCTTCTAGGATTTAGTGATCTGGGGTGTCCCCACATTGCATAGATTATTTATGTTCCTGGTTATATGTGCAAAGTTGGGGCCTGAGAATATATATTAGAGGCCTGGTGCATGAATTGGTGCATAGGTGGGGTCCAGCCAGCCTGGCCAGGGGCAAGGGACATGGGCGGTTGGTCGGCCTGCCTGCTGGTGGAACTCCTGGTTGAGGGGACAATTAGCATATTAGCCTTTTATTATATAGGATAGTCACTGAGTGGCCAGACTATTATGCATTCAGAGATCATAATAATCTGGTCACTTAGTGTATATTCCCAGTTTAAAAATTCAATTATGGAAGTAGGTTATGTACAAGTTTCCAGATTTTAGGTAGCTTTATCTATTAGTCTTAGTATTTTTATCCTTTAATCTAAGAAACTTTTCAAGTGTATCTTCTAATTCATTTGTTAATTTTCTCTGGTGTTGAATTTACTTTTCATTTATTTTATGTGGCTTTAACCAGCAGTCTTCATCTTGGGTTGTTCTCATCTATTTTATAAATCTCACAGAGGCAGTATATTTTTGAATGTTGTAGATAAGACTAATCTTACACTTAATAAAATATTCTTATGCCCTAACACTATTTCTGAGCAAAAAAGATGTAATTCTTTTGAAGAAGGTTGGTTGTCTTCTCTCAGCTCCTGTTATTTCCAGAATCCTTTCATGTACCCCATAATTTTTCCTTATTTGGATCATTCTTTTAGGGAGGGATATAAGCTTACCCAATATTGCTTCTATAATTTGTAAAATTATCTAAAAGTCAAGTTGTGATGTTAATCAAATATAGCAGAGAGGTCCAATATCTCTACCCCCAACTCCTGCCCCTGGTCCAGAGGGAAGGAAAAATAACAGGTTATGATGATTATGAAACTATGGTAAAAGCTATTACCAAATCGCTGATGGAGCCTAGTGGCCTAAGGAAAACAGGAGGGAGTCTAGGTCAAGGTGTTTATTTCTGGGCTACCACTACAGATCACATAATCAGGAAACTTTCCATCCACCCTCTCTGCTACATTATGTCTGTTTCTGTGTTGGGGGTGGCTCTTTTTACCCAGAGAAAATTACAGGGGTTGTCTAATTTACTGGCCAAGTGACCCAGATGAGTTTGGACAAAAAATGACTTCAAGTGGACTTGGACTTTCAAAGATGAAGTCCATGGTAATATTGTGCTTTTAATGAGTGAGGGCAGCTGCAAACCACCACAAATCCTTATGAAAAGAGGCTAGCAAAGCCCTCAACATACTGGCATGTCAGGGGCACCATCCTCAAACATGAAGGATATGTCAGACAAATAGGGGTAGACAGATGGAGGGAGATAAATATTTATGTTTTAATAAATGAACCAGTAATAATACTCTTAGCTAATTCTGCACATACTAACTTATTATTCAAAGGTTAACACCAAAGTGTGAAAATTTTTACAAAGCTTAAAAATCATTATATATAGTTTATTCAAGCATTAATCCCCTCAGAATTGGTTATTACCACTATTAATGACTTGCTAGTTAGAGTGTTAATGGCCCATAGCAAAAAACTGCCGGTAATGACTGATTTCAAAGGGATTATAGCTTAATTAATGGCACTCCACCTATCTTTAGTCATTTTTTAACTATCATTTTTATTGCCTATTTCAAGACCCTGAACCTTAGTTTATTACATTTGAATGAATGTCACCAAGGCAGATAAAATAGATAATAATTTTCTGATTGTAGTTATTTTGCAATGTGTAGGCATTCCACTAAATTATTTTTCTTTTTCTTTGCCCCTTGCTAATAAAATGTGACCTGTGGCTTTTGGGTGGGTTACAAAATTTTAACTTAAAATTGAAAAGTGATGTATGTATTTATTTTTTAGAGGAAGAAAAATCTAAAATATTTCTGAATTAGTGGGTATCTTTTTGCACATCTCCAATTTGAATTTAGCGATAAATGAGAAAAAAGAAAGCTGATGGTAAGATGAGGCATTTTCTTTTGAGAACCTTCTAAGTCTGCAGAAAACTTTTTATAGGTTGTCATGCAACCAAATTTAGGTTTCAACCCAGCCTCAGAGTAGTTCTTCAGTTTTGACTTTCTGGTTTTCACTTTCATCATTTGTAAAATTAGATTATTGAACTAGAACACCTCAGTTATTCATAACTCTTAAATTTTGCAATAATAAATCACAGTTTAGCCAAAACCGGTTTGGCTCAGTGAATAGAGCGTGGGTCTGCAGACTGAAGGATCCTAGGTTCGATTCCAGTCAAGGATATGTACATTAATCAGCTGGCTGATGTTTCTCTCTCCTCGGCATTTCTAGCTCTCTATCCCTCTCTCTTCCTCTCTGTAAAAAAAAAAAAAATCAATAAAATATATATATTTTTTAAAAAAATCACAGTTTAAAAGGAGAGAACAGATAAGAAGTTTGGCACAGTGGGTAGAGTGTTGGTCTGAGGATTGAAGGGTCCTGGGTTCAATTCAAGTCAAGGACACATGCCCGGGTTGATGGGTTGGTCCCTAGTCGGGGTGGGGAGTCATGCAGGTGGCAGCTGATTAATGATTCACTCTCATTATTAATGTTTCTGTCTCTCTCTCCCTCTCCCTTTCTCTGAAATCAATAAAAACATATTTTTAAAAATAGAATTTTTGTATTAAGAGTATAGAATCTTTTTTCTTCCCAGTAAACCCCATAAGATATCCACATTATTTCTTAAATTAAAAATGGTCCTTTTGAATATTGCTTAAAGTAAATGGATCACCATCTAGGGTTTGGAAACTGAAGGTATTTTTGTTGTCTGTGTTAAGTTTTGTGGACTTTGACCTAGCTGTTTCTAACTGGCTGTGTTATTTAGGACAATCCCGTCACCTAAAGAGTGCCAATATCATGAATTCTCTTATATAATGTGAGGAGATGAAACCTGATGTTAATTAAAACACCTGACAACAGTAGAAAAAAAATGAACTTTTCCACAAAAACTGCTTAAGTATCTGCATTTATTAAGTTTCTAAACCACATGATTCTTTTTATGTAATTTGGGAATACAACAGTATAAGGTTTGACTCTGAAAAACCTTTAGCTCATCCTCTAAGTCAATTGTTCTCAAAGTGTGATCTGGGGACTCTAAGGGTTTGGAGAGTTTTCCATGGAGTCCATGAAGCCAAACCTATTTCATATAATAATACTGAGAGGTTATTTGCCTTTTAAATTCCAATTCTCTCACGAGAGTACAGTAGAGTTTTCCAGAGATTTTATGGCACATGATACGATTGTATAATGAAATATGTCAATATTTGGAAGATCTGCACAACCCAGCGAATCAATATTTTCCAAATAACCAATGCATGATGTTACAGAATTATGCATGGAAAAAAGGGTCCTTTCAAAGTGCAAGACAGACCAATAGATTTTAATGTAGAAGAACATGAAAAATTAATTGGTATGGTTTACTTTTTAAAAATATACTTTCATTAATTTCAGAGAGGAAGGGAAGGGAGAGAGAGAGAGAAATATCAATGATGAGAGTAATTGATTGGCTGTATCCTGCATGCCCCCTACTGGGTATCGAGCCCATAACCTGGCATGTGCCCTGACCTGGAGTCAAACTATGACCTCCTGGTTCAGAGGTCAACACTCAACTGCTGAGTCATACTAGCCTGACAATTGGTATGGTTTTCAATTTTACTTTGCAATTAACCATTAAAAAACTAACATTTGTTAAATTTTGGTATATTATCATAGAATAATTTCAAAATTATCTGAAAAAATTCTTAAAATAATCCTTCCTTATCTACTATGTATATGTGAAATTCCGAATTTTCTTCACATACTTCAAATAAAATGACATTGAAACAGATTGGAAGCAGAAACAGATATAAAAATCCAGCTGTGTTCTTTTGTGTCAGACATTACAATGATTAAAAAAAAAAGTAAAATAATGCTACATTTCCCACAAAATGTTTTTGTTTGAGAAAATGTAGTGATTATTTTCATAAAAATGTGTTACCTATGTTAACATTTGATGGGCTTACTATGTTTATTTAAAACAAATAAAAATTTAAATTTCTACTTTAATTTCTAACCTGGTAAATATTGATAAAACAATTCACACAAACAAAAAATTTTGGGAACTTTAATAATTTTTATCTGTGTCAAGGACTGAGACGAAACATTTTGAGAATTGCTGTTCTAAGTCAATTATATTTCTGAAGAACTGCTTACTGCCAATATGAACTCCTTTAAAAATTACTCCAGACTCTGAGATAATTTCCAAGGAAAACTTTTGAAAAAAGTCCTGACATGTGACACATATGTGGAATGAATGTTTGGCTTCCAAGATTATTTAAGTGGGTAAACCGTATTTGGATATAGAATGCTGGCGTGTTGAATTAAAACAAAACAAAACAAAACAAAACAAAAAAAACCATTGCAGTGTGTAGATTCACATCCTTTCGGTTGTGACTGCAAAGTGAGACAAAGTGGCACATGGAGAAAAAAAAGTGGCTCACCTGAAAACGGATGAAACAGATAATTAAAAGTGATATGACCTTGTTACCTCTAGATCCATGGATGCTAAGTCCTGAGATAAGACCCTGGTGCTTCTGGAGCCTTCGATTGCACTGAATCTTGAGCCCCAAATCTGTATGGTGAGCAAAAGAGCCTCCCGATCTTTCTCTCAAGAGGAGCGTGATTTTTGTGAATGCACCAAGGCAGCCTCTATAGAGTCTATAAGGTAACACTTTCAGTGAGAAGATCTAGCCTTCCTCTCACAGAGCGGAGGAAGCGCGGGTGTGCACAGTAGGAGCAAGGCATGCCACCACTTGTTTTGTCTTCCCTTTAAAATCCGAGTCCTCAGGCCACTTGAATACATGACAGTGGCTCCCCAAATGGATGCCTACAGATGTGAGATAGAATCTGTGAAGAGCTTCACTACCTGGATATTAACATCAGCTTCTGGAAAGATAAAAACTGGGTGGAGCATTAAGTTCCATATTTGCTTTCAGCCTGTGTATGATTGCAAATGATGAAAGAGAAGGTCAAATTCATCCTTCACCACACAAAACAGCCCTCGCTGGAGTCCTGTAGAGAGATTTATCTCCCTTTTCTGTGTTTGGCATTCAAACAGAATGAGAAGGTAATTAAACAATGCAAGAGGTTCATGCTAAGATACTGATCACATAATGTATGTTATCCATCTTCGAGTGTTTGAATTTTAAAATGGTCTGAAGTGGATATCCAACCAGAGTAAGCAATCTGAAAAGTTTTTCCAATAAAGGAACAAATAGCTGTGAAGTGCTATTCGTACAACTTTCTAAGGTTGTTCACATCACGTGATGCAGGGAAAGGCCTACCACTAAAACAAAAATAAAATAAAAAATGGAACAATATTAAAACAGAAAATCCTACTAGTAAAATTAGCAACATTTTCCCTACCTAGCCATAGCTGATTCTAAATTCTCCTTTAACTTTCAGGTATTTTCTTTCATGATCTACTACAATGCCCATACCTGGCTACACATGAGAATTACTAGGAGAACATTTAAAATTTTTATTAGAACATAATAAATTTTAATAGTGAAAAATGTTCAAATGGTTCAGAAGAGCGTTAGATAAAATATAAAATTCTGCTATTGTTCTTCCATTCCCTAGAGGTATCTACCTTTACTTCTTCCTTCTTTCCTTCCTTCCTTCCTTCCTTCCTTCCTTCCTTCCTTCCTTCCTTCCTTCCTTCCTTCCTTCCTTCCTCTTTTCTTCCTTCTTTCCTTTACTCCCTTCCTCATCAAATATTTATTTAGCACCTACAGGCACTATTCTAATTGTGGGGCACAATGAACAAGACAGACAAGATCCTTGACTAATGGGACTAATTATAACTTTGGAAATAAATAAAAGGATAGTATCAGATAGAAAGTATGAAGTTACAGAAAAAAAAGAGATCATAATGGGCACGAAGTGACTGTGAATGAAGGAACTAATTAGGCCAGAACATTGAAACATTTCAGTTTTAATTTTCCTGATGGCTACTACCATATTCTGAGTGATAAAACTTATACATCCATTTCTTGATGTAATGTTTTTTAATCATTATCTATTGATTTTTCACCATGAAAGTTGAATTGTTTAGTTCTTGTCATTCTTTTGTATTCTATCACACCTCTCCCAAGTTTTGTTAGTTATATTATACTTCAGTCCTCGATTGTTTTCCTATGTAACTTGACCCTCCATTCATATTTAGGTTATTTGCACAATCTCTTTTGATAGGAAGAAGGATTATAAAACCTTATCTGCCTGGGCTGTGCATTGGATGTACAAAATGAGTTTTTAATGAGGTGGGACTTGGAATCTGATTTTAAAACCTATATTTATAAGTCAAACAGAGAAAGACAAAGACCATATGATTTCATTTGTTTGTGAAATCTAAAGAACAAAATGAATATAAAACACAAAACAAAATAGAAATAGACTCATAGATACAGAGAGCAAACTGACAGTTGGGGGATTGGGTGAAAAAGGTGAAGGGATTAAGAAGTACAAATTGGTAGTTATAGAATAGTCCCAGAGATGTAGATTATAGCATAGGGAATATAGTTAATAATATTGTAATGGCTATGTATGGGGTCAGGTGGGTACTTGAAACATCAGGGTGATGACCAGTGTTCTGTAAGGTACATGTTTTTCTAACCACAATGCTATACATCTGAAATGAATACGGAGTCATTTTCAATGTAAACTATAATTGAAAAATAAAAAAATCTATATTTACAAACAGCAGCTCTCAGAAGATTCTAATGATCACCAAACTGGTAAATATTGCCACAGGCTATATCTCCTTTCCCATCAGAAATTGAGTAAATCTACCCTTCATGTTTTTACTCAGTGTTTCTGCAGACTTCTTCACCTCACATAGTTCATAGGTATACAATCAAAATAAATATTTACAATATATTTAAAATATTTAAAAATCATTAAATATATTTTTAAAATATATTTGTTGAAGATTATGTGTAAATATATATCTTTAAGTGAAGATGTACATAAAATATAAGATATATGCTTGGCTTGGCAGAGTAACATCAAGCCAAGTGGCTAATGTGGCCTCGTGTAGAGTGAGGATAAGAAGGAAAATACATAGAAACAATGAAAAATCAGATGTTTCTTGGAATAGGTGAGAACTTTGCACAGTTAGAGGTAGTAAAGCACTCAACTCAAAATACTGTTGTCAGTCATGGGTTTTAGTTCAATTATAAAAGTACTCTGATTGATTTTGAGCCCAAAATGAATTTGTTGAAAGGATTTGGGGCAGCTCATGCAATCCCCTGGAGACCTGGACATGGAGGTAAGAGTCTGGGCAGCAGCCAGGGACGTTTTCTGGAATCACACAGCAGGGCTGATCCTGCCAGGACCAAGCTCAGATTCTTCAGCTTATGTCATGGACCCAGCCAGCACTGCACCATTGCTGACCTTGGCACCCCTCTTTTGTCACCTGTAACTGCTGCCACTGGCAGAGAGGTCCCTCTAGTTCTGTCTTGTTTTTATCACTAGCTACAGATTTAGTCCAGGCAGGTGTGTCTGGGTAGCTGGACGTGGGTCTCCTCTCACACCCAGCTGAAAAAAAAAGGCTGGGAAGGCAAATGCCTGCCATTGTCAGATTCTATATGGGATTTATAAAGTGGACGATTTTGCAAATACAGGAAGATTCAGAAGCAGGATGATCAACTATCAACTATGGTGACCCAGTGTTCAAGGAGGACCCAAGTAAACAGTGTGATGATTATGCATGCAATTCAACTATTTCATGTGTGAGGGCTGCCTAGTCTAATGTTTGAAAGTGTATCTTCAGCCACAGAAGATTGAGAACCACTCCTTTAATCTGTATACACAGCCTTCCCTTCTCCTTAAGCTTGAGCTCTGACTACAAACACTGGGACATAGCGTTTGTGCCTTCTCTTGGCCTGATGCATTTGTCAAAAAACTGCCTTGTAGCTGTGTGTGTGTGTGTGTGTGTGTGTGCGTGTGTGTGTGCATGTGTGTGTGTTGAAGGAAAAGGTTGTGTCTTATTCAGAAGATGTATTGGTTTGCCAGTGCTGCCATTACAAACTACCACAGGCTGGGCATTAAACAACAAATTTGCCTTCTCCAAGTTTGGAGGTTAAAAGTCCAAAATCAGTGTGCTAGTATATTTTCCCCCCGAAGCCTGCCATACAATCTTGCCTCTGTGGACATTCCCTGGTGTCTTTCTGTGTCCTAATCTCTTTTTTTGTAAGGACACCAGGGAGATTAAATTAAGGCCCACCCATATTGCCTCTTTAACCCTAATTGCCTCTTTGGGGAGCAAATAGACACATTCTGAAGTACTGGTGGTTAAGCCTTTAACAAATGGAGAGAAGGGATGAGGGATACAATTCAGCTCACAACGGAAGAACAAAGAGCAGCCCTGAGGAATCTCTGAGATTGTCTAGTCTGAACCTTTCATTTTGGCAAACCAGCATTCATTCACTCTTCTCACGCAGCAGGCTGGTTTTCCTCTGCATAACTTGCTCCACCCCACTATCCTCTGGGAGAATTGTTATCACCCCTAATTTTATGGATGGCATCAGATTCTCCTTGCTCTGGGGATTAGTCCACTGAGTAGCACAGGATCATATCAAAGCAATGGGATGCAGAAAGACATACACTGAGTGGCCAGGTTATTATGATCTCTGAACACATAATAATCTGACTATTCAGTGTATATCCTATATAATAAAAGGCTTATATGCAAATTGTCCCTTTGACCAGGAGTTTGACCAGCAGGCAGGCCAGCCAACTGCCCATGTCCCCTCCCACTGGCCACCCATGTACAAATTCATGTACCTGGCCACACCCACACCCACACCCACACACACACACACATACACACACACACACTGAGTGGCCATATTATTATGCGTTATTATATGTTCAGAGATCATAATAATCTGGCCACTCAGTGTAAATGGATATTAGTAAAAAAGGCATTAGGTGCTCTTTCTGCTGGGACTGCAAGCAGTGAGGACGATGTGAGCCAGACCAAGGATCACCATGTAGTGCTTGAGAATGGAGCTACCACAGTGCAGTGCAAGGCCTAATTCAAGTTCTTGGGTCAAACTGAACCCAATGTCAAAGTGATGCCTAACTCCTTAGGGATGAGCTGTCTCTTCTGCTCAGCCTATTTGAATTGGCTATTCGGTCATACCCAAGGTATCTGAAGCAAGTCCCTCCTGTCAAGAAATAATGCTCATTTTAGAAAAGAATAAAGAGAGATGGTGAGAGTGTCCAAGGTCCGTCAGAGGAGAAACCTGGACTCATGATCTCTTGCTCTTTCCACAGCTTTGAATAACCTCCCCGGCACAGTTCCTTATTCATTGAACTCAGTTTCAGTAAATGAAATGATACTTTTCATCTGAACTTAATTTTAGCTGAGCTCCTTAAAAAAACAAAAAACAAAAAAACAGTGTGCACAACTGGTATTTCTATATTTCTAACATTGCAGAAGTGATCTCAACACACTCCTTATCAAGGTAAGGTTAAGCTTATTTTAATGCTAAAGTAGGCTGATTTTTGAATCCAAGTTAGTGAGATGGTTTCATTAGGTAGGCCCATCCTACTCACCCTGTGTACTTAATGCAAATTCGTAACTAACCTTCAGCACGCACCTTCCCTGGTGTCCTGGGGTCCTGAAGCACGTGTGTCCTATCTCTCAGCCCACACCTTGTACTTGCACAAATGATTAAGTACCGAGAGAGCTCATTTCTAAGTGGGGCTGCAGTGTTATTTCTTAGAAGGAAACTATGTGGGTGAACCAACACTTACCCAATCTAAAATATAAGTGAATTTCAAATATATGCTATACATATTTATTCACTATTTTTTTTTAAAAAGTGAAGATGATGTTAGTTTAGATTAGAAATATTAAAAAAAACTAAGCCATCACCACAGCTGGTTGAGAATTGGGACAGGCTTTATATTTCTGTAAAACCTCTTTTTTTTTTCTTTTTTTTTTCTCCCTGAATAGAACAAAGAGAGATTAAAGAATATTCAGCAACCATCACTAGGTCTGCTGTTTTAATTTAGCTTTATGAGTATGTCTAAAAATTTACCATCTTGCACATGGCTTTATCAGTCCACCTTCCCTCCAAGGAGATAAAAATAAATGAAATCAGCATTCTTTCCAACTCCCTTGGCATAAATTATTACTTACTCTAGGCAAGATGACTGATGATTTCTAAAGCTCTCTTAATTATATGCTAAACTGATTAGTGGCTGAAGGGAAGTCCTTTTTAAGCAGTGAGCTGGGGTTGTTCCAGGAATACCTGTGTGGTGAGCAAGGGGGGTCATGAGGAGAGGTGTATTCTACTCCACAAACAGTAAACATGAGGTAGGTGTATACTCTATATCAGCAGGGGACACTAATGCCTTAATAACTAATTGGAACTTAGCAAAATTTTTGCTAGAGTAATTCCCCCCGCCCCCCATCATTATCTGTGATGATGTTAGAAGAAATGACCAGAAGAGGATTATTCAACTAGTAAGCCCTTCAAGAAAAATATATCCTCTTGCCTCAGGAGCCATCTGAAAACTAATAGGTTTAGAATGAGGAATTTTAAAAACAGCAAGTATTTTCCCCAACAGAAGCACTAAAATGGGCTTCAATAAGGACACAGAATGAAGAAATTGATGGAGTTATTTTCATAATTAATACCTTTGAAAGGAAATGGAAAGCTCCTAGAAATTAAAATAGGAGCTAAGTTTTGAAATTTCATTTTCTTTAGAGCACTATCTGCTTAATTTTTTTAATTTGATAATATTAACTTATTTTTGAGGATTCCCATTTTCTTAAAACTCAAGCTCTTTATTCATAGAAGAAGTTTTAATTTTCCTGAAGTCACGACAGGGATAGACAGTGTGTAGTAGGCAGTTGATAGTAGGTTGATGATTAAGTACCGAGAGAGCTCATTTCTAAGTGGGGCTGCAGTGTTATTTCTTAGAAGAAAAATATGATAGTAGGCAGATGATTAAGGTTGATAACACAATTAATTGTATGTTATCAATAGAGTAAAATACTTATTATTAGAAAAATAGCTGATAAACGCTATGGTAGGATTCTAAATATGACCTTCCCCCAAAAAAAGTCCAGCCCCAGGATTATTCAATCAAATGCTAATCTCGATATTGCTAAGAAAGGATTTTGTTGATGGAGTTAACGTTCCTAATCAGCTGATTTTAAAATAGGGAAAATATCCTGGATTATTTGGATGTAGCCATTATAATCATGTGAACCTTAAAAGGCAGAGGAGGAAAATAAGGCGTGGTGGTGGCAGTGGTGGTAGTGAATTTTTGGAGGTGATGGATAGGTTTATGGCATAGATTGTGGTAATGTTTTCATGGGTGTGTACTTATCTCCAAGCTCATCAATTTGAGACTTTAATGCAGAACTTTTTATATGTAAAAAAGGTAGGGGGAAGCAGAGAAGGAAAGATGGTAGGTAGGAGAGTTAGAGAGATGTGGTGGAAGAGGAAGTAGCAGAGGAGATGCATAAATGGGAATGGCATAGAGAAAGGGGTGTCGAACTCAATCAGAGAAGGGGCCAAAATCTAAAATCCAGCCTAAATCGCGGGCTGAATGGTTTACTGAACAGTCATAAACTGTCATTGTGATGGAAACGCAGCAGAGTGCAGTGATGACAGCGCGGTTCGGGCCACATTGCAAGGCCTGGCGGGACGGATTTGGCCCGCGGGCCTTGTGTTTGACACATGTGGCATAGAGGTTAAAAGTGTGAAAAGGACTTGACTTCTGAAGGCAAAGGACCAGGGCCATGAGCCAAGGAATGCAGGCAGTCTCTAGCTGAGAAAAACTCCGCCCCCCACCGAGCAACAAGGAAATGGAGGCCTCACTCCTGTAGCAGCATGGAGCTGCAGCCTACCAGCATTCTGAATGCCTTTGGAAGCTGACTTATCCCTAGAGCTTCAATAAAGAAACAAGGCCCTGTTGACACCTTGATTTGATTCGTGATAGCTGACTGAACAGAAACCAGCCTCGCCAACCTGGACTTCTGACCTGCAATCCTGCGAATAGTAAAGTTGTATTGTCTTAAGCAGCTAAGTTTGTGGGAATTTGTTACAGCAGTAACAGAAAATGAATACAAGTGCCAAGGAACTGAATACTACAGAATCAATTCTCCACTCCTAGCACATTGGAGATGCTCAAAGAATGTCCTTAAAACATTCTGATGCGACAAGACCTAAAACAAAGCAAACATTCCAAGCACAGTGATAAATATGGACTTCCTTTGTATTCTCAGGAAAAAAAAAAGTTTTATCTAGTTAGTCAGGAAAATGTATATTTTAGAAAAGGTGATTTTTCCTCCAAATATCCTGCTTCCTGAATGGAGATTATGACAGTTACTTCAGAGGAAAAAAGATAATAACTCCCAATACTAGTTCCCTTTTTTTTGTTTCCTTCCTACACTCACATTTTGTTCTCAGAAATAACCACCTACTGTGATTTTTGCATCGTGGAGAAAGCTGATGAAGAGCTTTATAAAATTTTTTTTTTTTGAGTCTTAGATTTAGATACTGCTTTTGCTATTGTTTTTTTTTATTTTTTTATTTTTATTTATTTATTTTTTTATTAAGTAGGGTTGGGAAATGTAGCTTTTGCATACCTTCACTTTTCTCATGGGTAAGATGAGGATAAACATTCTTTTTTTTAGGGTGAAAATTCTTACTTACACAGCGTTGCTGAAATAAAAAAAAATAATAATGCATGCTTTCAAATAGTGCTTGGGACAGGCTTTCATAAAAAATTAGTGATTCATCCTAATATATAAAGAGCCAGGTGCTATCACACCCAAAAAGACAACAGATCACCATGAAGTACATGGAGCACCTCGGGGATGGCGGTGGGTGGGACTGGGGACTGTTGATTGGCGGCAGTGCGTTGCTTCAAGGGGCAGCAGCGAGCTTAGGGAAGCAGTCAAAGGGCGGTGGAGTTTCTAGGAGCAGTCATGTGGTTGAGGGAGCCTCACAGAGCAGTGGCAGAGTGAGGAGACTTTAGTGGACTGCCCAGTGGCGAGCTTTGCAGGGTGGCAACAAGCTTCGTGAAGCAGCAAATGGACGGGCCTCGTGGAGCAGTTGTGGGGCTGGAGGGAGTTTCACCGAGCAGCCGAGGGGTGGGGAGTCTCATAGAGTAGTCTCAGGGCCCAGCGGGGAGTTCGAGGAGCACAGGCGGGGTGTGGGGAGCCTTGTGGAGCAGTGGAGGGGCCTCAAGCATCACGGAGCATCCCGGGGTGGGGAGCTTTATGTAATGTTGCAGGGCGGCAGAGGCCGGTAACAGAGGCCAGGTCAGGCCTATGGACCCTAACTGTGCACGATTTCGTGTGCACTGGGCCTCTAGTTTTTATATAAATGAGTAGGTTCCTTGACTATTGAATCTTTTTCTAGCGAATATTCCAGTTTAAGTTGCACAATAGGGAATAATACTTTTCAAATGACCAGAATTTATGATTCCTTTTTAAAAATGATATTTATAATTGAATTTCCTTTAATATTTGATAGTGGTTTATAAACTCTTTTTTTTAAGCAGGAACCATAGGCGCACAGTAGGGCCTCTGTAAGCACCTGCCGGTAGTTTTAAAATCTTGGTAATATAGTTTTCAACTTTACTTTCTTGTGTATGTCTGTGTGCACATGTGTTTTAGTTTCCCTGCACCGGGAATGCCAAAAAATGTGAAGGAAAAAAACGTATCCGCACAGGACATGCAGCCAAGTCCCCAGGTGCCAGTGCCAGCAATCTCAGGAGAGACTAATCATGAAAGAATGCCAGCATAATTTTGCAGGCCCCGAGCATTGGCTGGTTCCGATGCGTTTCGGATAAGCATCTGCACTTCTGGTGGCCCATCCAAATCCAATCCGCACAGCCGGCCTAGAGAGCGTCATCCATCACCACGCTGGCACCGGCGAGAACTCGTCCTGACGGGGATTTATGGCAGGAAATAACCCTCCTTTTCTGTAAAATGATTTGTTTCAAATCCAGGCATCTTTCCTCCTACTGGAAACTCCAGTGGCAAGAGGCAGAGCTTCTGGCGTTTCACCCAGCGTTTTAATTGGGCTCTCTCTCACTCATCGGCCTCCGCGTTCCGGTGCATTGTGGAGGAGATAAGACGGAAAATCTGATTCACCCTCAGGGAGGATTTCGGGAGGAAATTGGACATTTCTTCAGAATTATTGATCATAATTCTATCTTGAGCATAATCATGTCCAGATGTTTACTCTTCCTAGTTCATGCACTCAAAGACATTTCTTTTTTCCTCCCCTCATTTCCCTGTTCTTTTTGGAAGTTTCATTATTTCGTAACTTTTAGGTGGAGTTTTATCTTTCTTGACTCATAACAGTCTTTGAAAATATATTCTGTATAATCTCAGTAGTTACAAGTTCTTCTCCTTTATCATTTTCATCCTGATAGCTGTCTACACCCGTGGGATCTGTGTCTTGAGGCTCTGGAGAAGGACCTTTTGCCCAGGGACACTTAGCAGTTTGCAATTATTTTTTAATATATATGTAATTGATTTTTTACAAAGAGGAAGGGAGAGAGAGAGTTAGAAACAACGATGAGAGAGAGTCATCCATCAGCTGCCTCTTGCACACCTCTTGCCCGCAACCAAGGTACATGCCCTTGACCGGCATCGAACCCGGGATCCTTCAGTCCACAGGCTGACGCTCTATCCAATGAGCCAAACCGATTTCTGCTGCAATTATTTTTGAAGCTACTGGATGCTTACCTTTTTTTTTGTAATGTGGGGGTGCATTCGTTTTCTATTACTGCTGCAACAAATGACCACAAACTTGGTGGCTTAAGGTGCCACACATTTGTTCTCTCACAGTTCTGGAGGTTAAGTCTTAAGTCAGTTTCAGTGGGCCCACAGCAAGGTGTTGGCAGGGCCACACAGTTATCTGGAGGCTCTAGCGCAGAATCCATTCCTCACTTCTCCCAGCTTCTGGTGGCTGCTGTATTCCTTGGCTTGTGGCCACAGCACTCCAAATCTCAGCCTCCATGTCACATTACTTTCTCCCCTCCTGTCTATAATGAAATCTCCCTCACTCTCCCTCTTATAAGACACATATGATTGCATTTAGGAGCCACCTGAATAACCCAGGAAAGTCTCCTCACCCTAAGATCTTACATTAATCATATCTACAAAGACCCTTTTCCCATATAAGGTAACATTCACAGGACCCACGATTAGGATCTATGTATCTTCGGGGCCATTTTCAGCTTACCTCATGGGGATGAAAACCCCAACACTTAGCTTTTCAGTTTTCTAATTGCAAGATAGTAGCTGTAATTTTCTTTCTTTTTTATTTATTCAAAATATTGCTGATTCACACATAAAAGAGTTCAATAGAAAAGTTCATCAATCAAATGAGCAAACACAGGAAAACTAATGAAGGTGTTGTAATACCATACAGGCATCAGATCTGGGACAAATGATTTTCTTCATACTTGGTTTTTGACTCTCTTTCTCGTTTCCATTATTCTTCCATTTCATCTTCCTCTGTTCCATCTATCTCTATCAATTTTCTTTTCCCTCCCCCCTCTCCCTCCCTCCCTCCCTCCCTCCCTCCCTCCCTTCCTTCCTTCCTTCCTTCCTTCCTTCCTTCCTTCCTTCCTTCCTTCCTTCCACTCTATATCTACAAAACCTGTAAAATAGAAGGATGCAAATAAAGTATACCTGGTTGCTAAGGGTCATTTTCACAGCTAATTTAGATTATTGGCATATCCAGCTAGGGAAATGTAAATTAATGCCATGGTCAAATAAATGAATTAGATATGAAAATTCACTCAGTTACCCAGTTCACACATTTGAAGGCTTACCTGGACACAGAAAATCTTTCCAGATGCTATTTAAGATTTTATTCACCAGGGTGTTGAGCAGATAGCTTTTGCTCTGCCCTTGTGAATTCCCATTGATGATGATGAATAGAATAATTTCTGAAACTCAAATTAAAAGTAAACAGAGAAGGGCTTCTCATGTGTAACCAATGAGTTGTGAACAATTATGATAACAGGGCATTCATGTCCTTCAATGTTACCAGGTTCAGGCAGGTAGTGTGAGGTCGGGAGTTCTCAATAGAATCAGGATAATAGTATTAAATATCACTGATTTCAGTGCAGTGTACTCCATTCAGCTCTCAATTATCCATGCCAATGGGGAGACAGGAGGCACGAAGGAATGAAAACTAGAATGATAATAGTAACAATGAAAAATGCATCCTAACTATTGCTTTGGGTACCTATACCATTTAACCAGAGCCAAAGGAGAAGTAGAATGGGCTGAATGATCTGTTCTTTTCTTTGGAAATTGTGGTGGAGATTTTAGCAAGCACAGTGCTGGTTGCAGGGAAAGTTCCAGAGGGATATGTAGGCAATGGGAAAGTCCTTCTGCCCTTTTCCCTGTCTGCAACCATTTCAGGTTTTACTTTCTAGAAAGCTTTACTTATTGAGAGCAGTGACACATTATTTCTGATGTAATTTCAGTATATAAAAGGGTCACTTTTTTAAAGTTAAAGATCTCGCTGGTTCCAGTGACTTCTGAGTGTTCCTGTTCCCACCTGAACCACTGACAAAATGAGGAGCCCTGTTGGTACTCACTGTTAGTTTCCATTGATGAGGGAAGGCTCTTTGATCTCCTGAGGATATCTAAAGATTCAGCCAGTGCTTGGATATACCACCCATTATCTTCGTAAAGCTTTGAATCTGTGATTAAATGTCACAAATTTGCTTTCTTTGTCAACCCTTTCCTGAAGATTCTATATCTATATCATCTATATCTATATCTATATCTATATCTATATCTATATCTATCTATATCATTTGTATCTATATCTATGTCATTTATATCTATATCCATATCCATATATATATCTTCTTTTTTCCCCATTGATATTTTTTAGAGAAAATGGAAGGGAGGGAGACAATGAGAAAGAGAGAGAGATTGATATGAGAGAGACACATTAATCGTTGCCTCTCTGGTGCCAGGGATTGAATATACAACCCAGGTAACATGCCCTTGCCCTGGAATCTAATCCTCAGACCCGTTGGTGCTCAGGCCAATGCCTCTAACCACTTGGCAACACCGGCAAGGGCACAAATTTGTTCTGAATCCGGAATTTATTTTTATACTCCTAAGCAGCTTATTGGGGTCCCTGGTTAAGCTTGCATTTCTAAGATCTCTTCTCGATTTTATGTTTCTGTGAGCAACTTAGATATTCCCTACCCAAATTCTACCTCTTATCACGATTTAACCAAATATGTTTTGAAGCCTTATCCAGTCTCTCACGATGGAGATGACTTTTCTTCTAGGATGATCACTTTGGTCTACCATTTTACTATAATTAATATAAAGTACCTTCTTGGAGCAGCTCTTATTTTATTGCAGTAAGCTATTCTCTCTTTTACTATTATTTTCAATGTTTTATATTTGTGTAGCATGTGCATTAATAGAAGTTCAATGCCCAGAACAGAGGAGGATATTATCTTGTCAGAGGCTGACCTGGGACATTATGGTTATTTTGGGGCCCTTTCTGTGGGACATTGACAAGGTAGACTATGTACAAAGGATGAGGCCCAGGAAGGCACAGTGTCTGGAAGCTGTGATGTTAAAGAGCCATCAGAAAACCTGACTGCCAGCCCAGAGCAACAGTACCTGAAATGAGTTCCCCAACACTCCCTGTGTCAATCTTTTATGTCATTGTTTATTTACTTGTTCATCTTTCATATTAGACTTTAAGCTCTAGAATACCAAGAATTATTTCTATTTTTCTACTGTAGTGTTTCCAGCAAATATCACAATGCTTGGAGCAAAAGAGATGCTTAATGGATATTTATTAAATGAGTGAATGAGTAGATAAAATTTCAATTGAACTGTGTGATGTTAATAGGGTGGCATTGGAAGAAATCAGATTTCTGTGGGAAAATAGGCATGGGCTTTTGAGGATTGCAGTTAGATGGGCTTCCTTATTGCTGGAACCCTCAGAGATTTTTTTTATTTTTTATTAAAGGTGTATTTTCAAGACCAGATTAGAATATGCTACTTTCTAAGTATATTTCACTATGGAATGCTATTCCCCCTCTCCCCCCAACATCCTAGGGCAAAGCTGCAATAAAAAGGACAGGAAATATGACAGAGGACTTTAAACGCTTCAAGGGCCAGTGAGTAGAAATTATAAGGGTGGGTTTTTTTTTAGTTTTTTTTTAAATCAAAGCAATACAAAAATGGAGTGGATAAGTTCCCAGGGTAGTAAGCTATCTTCTCTAGTTAAGAAGCTTTGAGCAGAATCTGAATAATCCTGAGGAGAGTTGAGGGAGTCGAATTATCCACCAACTAGAATATTGTTTTAGTCCTTCAACGCCAAAGTTGTCTGCAAGTTCATTGCCAAGAGGATTGTTACTTCCTCAATGCCCACATCCCCTCACTCTGTGCTTTATATAAAGTAGACATTTAACAGGCATTTGCACATTACTTGATTGGTCTGTAAGTTCTCACAGAATCTAAACAGTTGTAATGAACACATTTTGGGTATCACAAGGAAAACTTCTGTATGCAAACTAGTTTTCTTACAATCAGAGAAGAAACACTAATAAGAAGCCTGTCTTGTGGAAGCACAACGTAAGGGGATGGTATAATTGCTGATGCTATCTTGCTGTGTTTCTTGCTCCACAACCCCAAATTCAAAATCTTCACTGCATTGACTGGTGGACTTTGACTCATAACAAATGAGTTGTAATCATCTGGATGGCTTTGTTGTGAAATTTGAAAGCATATTGAATGACTCAGCCATCATAAGCTAATTATCTGCAACTGTGAGATTGAATTTAGAGGGATATTCTTTTATCTGGCTTTTGCTGTTTATGTGTTTCTGAGATTTTGCTTGCCATCTGGCCAAACAGTAACATGTTGGGAAGGGTTGGGAAGCATGCAGAGGTTGAATTAGTTGTTTGGTATTAAAATCTGGCTAGTGCTGTGTCTTCAGACTTTTTTTAATGTTACTATTCTAACTTCAGTTTTCCCCTCTGCTGCCTAATTTTCATTAAATTATCCAGAATTGGTTTTTGTTTCATGCTTGCAAGTGACCAACAACTAACACAATGTATTTGGATGAAAAACCTGGATATTGAGGGTATAAAGGAATAAGAACCTAGAGCAGAGCTATGTAAGACACATAGACTACACCCCAGCTGGTAGCTCAGTTGGTTGAAAGTGTCTCAGACACCCAAAGGTTGCAGGTTTGATCCCTGATTGGGCCGTGTATAGGAGGCAATCAATTGATGTTTCTCTCTCACATCAGTGTGGTTTTTTTTCTCTCTCTCCCTTCCTCTCTCTCTAAAAATCAATGAAAACATGTCCTATGATGAGGACTTAAAAAAAAAAATGTTTAAGAGACATAGAATGTAAGCCACATACGTAATTTAAAAATTCCTAGTAGCCACATTTAAAAAAGATAAAAAAGCAGGTGAAATTAATAATATATCCAACATAGTATATTCAATATATAATCATTATAAAAATTATTAATGTGAAGTTACATTTTAAAAAATGAAGACATTGAAATGCAGCATGTATTTCGTGCTTATAGCATATCTTAATTCGTATGCTCACTTTTCATCAGAGATCATTGATAGGTTTAGATAAAACTTACAGGTAAAAAAATAGGATTACTTATGTAAGTTGTTCCAAACACACTAAAAAGTTGTCCAATAACCAAAGTGAACAACAACAACAAAAAATTAAATTCATTCTTTCAGTCACACTATCCATGTTTCAAAGGCTACCCTATTGGACCCAGGGTTACAGCCTCAATTCTAATTGATCCTCCAACAAATGGAAGCCCCAGACCTTATAAACTCAGTCTCCTTCCCCTTCCTACCCTCCACAGGCTTAACTGTGCAGGTCAGGATGCAGTCAAGAAAATGGGATACCTTGTGAATTCATTACACAGGTGTTAAAAGGCTGAAAGAGCAAAAAAGGAACATTGAGATAACAGGAAATAGCTACCATCCTTAGAACTTGGGAAAATAAAGGAAAGGTGTAGAGACATCTGTATTTCATAAGGCCCACCCAGGTCGTGTCCAGATTTTTGCTTCTCTATCGGGAGAGAGCTACCGAGGCTGGGCTGGCAGAGCCACAAGGAGCTGGGCCTGGAGCCCACCACCCCGCCAGAGTGACCCTGACAGGAACAGAACAAATAGAAAGGAAGTGCTTTTTGCCTCCTCCCACCTTCAGTCTCACTCTCTGCCTCAAGTGGACTGGACCTGACAGGAAGCCAGTTTGGGGAATGCCATCTTCAGAAGGACAGACTTAGAGAGGAGAGAAAAAGCAGGTAAATAGCAGACATAGATTGAAATGCTCGCCCTTCCTATCACACGAGCAGCCCCTAACTTAACCTGGTGGCTCCCTTCAGTCCAACCAGAGGGCCCTGGCTGTGGTGCCTCCATCGGCGTTGGTGGTGCCCAGTTAGAACTCTGGGAAGAGGACTTCCTGGGTTCATCCGAGTCTGAAAGCAGCTCTAGCCGCTAGGCATAGACTAGAATAAGTCTAGGGCTCAGTTCAATTTGAAAATGTTTCAAACTGAATTGTTTCCAACTGCCCTGGCCTTGACACACCTTAGGGGTGGCTAAATATTTTGCAAATGATAGCAGATACCCATTCACAGAGATGTTGCATGATCTCTGTGGACTTTGCTACCCCTCCCTGCAAATGGGCGCAAAGGGGATTATGGATCTTCATATGGTCCTTGGTATGGGAGAGGGGCAGGCCGTGTCCTTCTTTCCAAAACTGAGTTTGCAAAGTGAGCACACTTGTGCCTTTATCCCTGAAGCTTGGGCTGGTGCAGGGCACCCCAAGGACCTTTCCAATGCCTCTCCCGTCCTCAGAGGCTAGAGTCTAATGTGGCTGCACTTTTCTTTTTGAAAGAGAGAGACCTGCAGGAAGAAGATGCTCTTCATGCAAGCTGCAGCGACTCCGCCCAACACTACGGATGCACTCGTCTATCTGTTTCAACTCCAAGGCCCCGTTTCCCCATTCACATTTCAAGGCAATTGAGATTGTTTTTGCAAGGAAGATTTATTTGTAGAATTGATGCTGTGTATGTCTGAACTCCTTCCAAAGTGCTGTATCCCTCACTGCTTAAAGCATTCTGAAAGCTCCCTGCAGGGGGAGGCGCGGGAGCCCTTTCCTGGCAGGGCGGCGTGTTTGTGTTTGGGTTCCAGCTCAGCTCTTGGCTTCCTCCTCACACAGCAGTTGGGATGAGGCTTTGAATTAGCGTGAAATGACAACGGTTTATTTTGTTTAGTCGTTTTGGTCTTTCCAAAGCTGGTGCTCATTTCTCCCGAGCCTGTTGTGAGCATCCGGCTCTGATAGGCTGCGGAGGAAGAAAGCAGAAATCCTGATGGTAGTTTTGACACCGGGTTTTTCATTAAATGAGAAAACGGCCGATTCCCCTACCCACCCACCCACCCTCCCTCCGTGCCACAGAAGAAAACTCAAGCAGCAAGAATCCACACGGAAGAATAAACTCTCCTAAAAGGGAATCCTTTTGCATTTGATTTTAGTACCCCCCCCCCCCTCACCCCCCAGTCTGTAAAGGTAGAAAAAACAAAATTAGGATCTTTACCCCTAGGTTTTACCAAGTGAAGCCTAGATAGGTGAATTACAATATCCCCCTTTGGGATGCAGAGCTAATCAAGACATACATTACTGGGAAGGTAATGAGTGCAGGCCCTTTAGTATTTGACGCCCAAGCCTTTGCTCTTTCATTTGGAATCCTCAGGACAAGCAGAATCCCTTCCTTCAAGCCAGTCTTTGGCAGATGTTTTATTATTTCTGTTGTTCCTCCTCTGGGGCTGCACATTAGGCTAAAATATCGCAAATAGCTGCGATTAGAGTGTGAGTCGCAGATGCTATAATTCTTCGTGACACCAAAGGAAATGTGACATGTTTAGGAAGCCCTGCCACTGATGCCAACACTCAGATCTTCAGGCAAATGGTTAATGACCAACGCAGCAAGCTGCACCAACTTTGCTATCCACCCACCAAAAAGTGACTCCCACGGAACTATAAATAGTTGAGGAAATGTCTCTAGCAATGATGGGTCCTGTTTCCCTCTCTTCACCCCCAATCTGTAATTGTAGGATGGATATTATATCTGTGACAAATCAGACAGATCTTCGCTCTCTTCTCTTCACGTTTGCATATCTGGTTATGTCATTTCCAGCCACATCCATGATATTGGGCAAAGCAACCGTTCATCTTTTAATCTGCTGTTAGTTTAAGAATTTGAGTTCTTCAAAATCCTTTAAGGCAGTTTGCCGCTCTGTTGAGTAATGAGTTTGCCGACCACTGCTTTAGGGTATGATCATTGGGAATAGACTAAGGGTTGGCAGGGTTACTCAGTTACCTGTTAGTGATCCTATAGCCAAGTCATTAGTTTTAGACATTCAGCAAATGATAAATCGTCCAAATGAAATTTCCACTCTATAAATGCATATATGCATTGTATTATCTGTCTGACTCAGTTTCTCACACTTAGCATTGTTGACATTGTGGGCTGGGTAATTCCTTGCTGTGCTGTCCTGTGCATTGTAGGATGTTTAGTAGCATCCCTGGGCCCCACCCATTAGATAGCAATAACACTCATCCCTCGTGACAACCAAATATGTCTCTGAGATGTCGCCAATATTCCCAGGAGGGCAGAGTCATCCCCAGGTGAAAACCACTGGTCAAACTCCATGTCCTTCTCAACTTCCCTTCCCAGTCCCCAAACTAATGATTTCAAGTAAATACGTATAGTTCTTCATCCTCTTATAGGTCAAATGTATAATTCTCAATACTGTTTAACCAAGTCTCACATACATATTCATATTTTTTCCTGCTTGAAAACCCCAGGAGGTATAATCCGGGGCACTGAGCACATTCTACATATCACTATAGGCCTAAGTGTGTTATCTGTGGACACCCCTTCCAGACTGAGTCACAGAATAGCTGGTGACTGATATTTAAAAAAAAAGTTAAAAGAATCCATATTTCTTCGTAAGTCACACCTCATTTAAAATTCATATTATTTTGTTTGCCATTTTCTTTATTTTTTAAATAATAAAAAACACCAGAAAAGTAGAAAGATAAAATTAAAATGGCCCAAATCCCACCATCCAGAAATAGCAATTATTAACAATGTAATTACTTTTCTCCCAGTATTTTTCTGTGCATTTTTAGAGCTTTAAAAAACTTAATGTTATATTATAAGCATTTTCCTTATGAAAAACTTTAATAAGCATTATTTTAAGGGCTTCTCCTGTGGAAAATAAGACCACAGTCTAATAATTTAAGTAAGATACTGTGTATAAGGACAGCACTGCAGGAAGAAAGAAGAAAAGGAGGCTCAGAAACTGGCAGCCAGCCCATCACCACATCAGCTCTCTAACTCATCAAACTTTCAGGCTTGCTTTCACACCTGAGTGCAACATAAAACGTTATCCAAGATTGCTTTGGGACAAGCAGGGGAGGTGGAGGCTGTGACCCCATTTGGGCAGGTCAGGAGATAGTCACATGGGGGAGATGAGAGCTCTCGTACTCAGCAGGGGAAGGAAGGGGGGGCTTTGTCATAAAAAGTTAGTCAACTTGAAGTAGGTTGCATACATGGGTGCCAGACACATGTTTGAAAGGGGTCTCAGAGGTTTGCCTGTAAAGAGATAACTTTGTTTTCTTTTTCTAATTTACCTGCAAGTAGCAGCAGTGACTTATTATGGAGGGGCTGGTTTCTTTCTCGCTGTGTAGTGTTCCATTTTGTGGAGTAACTCATTTTAATTTTTCCAATTTTAAATAATGGATCCATTGATTCAACCAGTGCTGTGGATGCCCTGCCAGACCTAAGGCTCTGTGCTGGGTCCAAGGACAGAAGGGTGATGAGCACTGAAGACAAAGTCCCAGTTCTTGTAGGGCTTAGTGGTCATCTGGGGGATCAGACAGTCATCCAGTGAACAAAGAAATAAGGTTTGTCCATATGGAAAAAAAAAAAAGTGTGTTCTTTGTGGATTTTAACTTTGATATGATACTGGCGTTTAAAGTCTTTGTCCAGATCTTTCTTATCTCAGATCACTCCCTTTTCATGATGGTTTCTCTGATTTTAAAGGTGTCATGTCTATAGGTGAAAATAAAGATCAGGTATTATTTTGATTTTTGTTGTTTTAGAAGACTTATTGCAGAGGTAGTCAGTTTTCAGAGTTCTCTTCTTTTGAATTGTGGAATTTTTCGTGGAACTCATGATTCTTAATTTTTTTAACTGATTTTAGACAGAAGAAGGGAGATAGGGGTAGAGACAGAGATAGAGATATAGATATAGAAAGAGATAGAGATAGAGATAGATAGGTAGATAGATAGATGATAGATAGATAGATAGATAGATAGAAAGAGAAATATCAATTGGTTGGCCTCCCATATGCATTCCAACTGAGGGAATCTAACCTACATTGGGTATGTGTCCCGACCAGATATCGAACCAGCCACCTTTCTGTGTATGGGACAGTGCTCCAACCAACTGAGCCACACCAGCCAGGATCTCATAACTCTTATTTTTACTAGAAAGCCCATGATTGCCCTCTCATTGGCTTACTTATTTATTTTTTTACTTTTATTTTATTGTTGACAGTATTACAGATATCTCCTACTTATTGGTTTTTTAAAATCACTTTTTAATCATATTTTATTTTTATATACTTAATTGAATTTATATATTCTTATGTAGTTATATATTTGTTTTAATTTATTTATATATAATAACATTCACCAATTGTAAGGTATGATTCAATGAGTTCTGACAAATGTATATGATTGTGTAACCACAGCTATATTCATGATATAAAACATGCTCATTATTCCAAAAAGTCCTTGTATACCTTTTGAGTAAGTTCCTATTCCCTCTACCTGGGAACAGATGGTCTGTTTTTGTCACCATGAGTTTGCTTTACCTACAAATTTGCAAATAGATTCATAAATATATAGCCTTATGAGGCTAGAGTCTTTCACTCAGCCTACTTTATTTGAGATTTATGCATGTTGTTGTGCATATCAGTAGCTTGTTTCTTTTTGTTGCTGAGTAGCATTCTATTGTATAGATGTGCCACAATTTGTTATCTATTCATCAGTTAATGGCATTTAGTGTTTCCAGTTATTGGCTAGTATAAATAAAGCTGTTATGAACATTTGAATGCAAGTCTTTGTATGGACATATATTTTCATTTCTCTTGGGTTGTGGAAGCGAAATCATGACCCCCAAAGATGCCCATCCCCTCATCCTGGAACCTGTGACTATGTTACCTAACATGGCAAAAAGAATTAAGGTTGCCAACGGAATTAAGATTGCTAATGGCTGACCTTAATCCCTTCCAGGGACTCTCACCTGGATTTTCCATGTGAACTCAATCCAATCACATAAGTTATCAGAAGGGGAGGATTTTGCCTGACTCAACTGTGATCAACAAGAGAGCATTTGTCTTTGGCTATCTATGCTCAAGCTGCCACCTTAGCTTTGGTAATTATTTTTAAAACTAGAGGCCAGTGCACAAAATTCATGCATGGGTAGGGTCCTTAGGCCTGACCGGCAATCAGGGCAATCTGTGGGGTGACCTGTGGGGCGATTGGGGCCCTAGCGCGCACCCCCCTTGGCTGGCCTGGCAGGGCCCCCTTACTGGCCCTGCCCCCCTGCCACCAAGGCAGGTCAGGGCGGGCTGGGGGCAGCTCCTGTGTTGAGTGTCTGCTCCCTGGTGGTCAGTGCACATCATAGGGACTGGTCATTCTGCCATTTGGTCGATTTGCATATTAAGGTTTTATTACATAGGATACAGTATCACATATTAAGGCGACTGTTGGAAAATACATCTTTTAGCTATTAATTAAAAAAAAACAGGTGAAAGACATGAATTTTCATAGTGAACATAAAAGGAAATATGATCAGGAAAACATATCTATTAGCCAAGCTAAAATGAAAACAGTAGCTACTGCCTCTTAATTCAAGGACATGAATCACTTAAGAAAACTCATCACAGAGTTGATGTTAATTAGTTATGATCTGAAAGATGAAGCCCTATATTTAAAAACTTTGTTCACCCAATTCTCCACTTTTCAAAAAACAAATGTGGTTCTCAATTTTATAAGAGGCCCCATTTCTGCACCACGGGGAAGCGGAGGAGCCAGGTTTGAGCAGGCCCTGTATGTGTTGTGTTAGGAAAGAGGTGTCAGGGAGGCCAGCATGATCCTTGTGGGTCTCCCACAGACTCTGCAATGCTACACCCCTCATGCAGACAGGCTTCTGAGGTGTGCTAGTGCTCATTATCATCGTTTTGTCTTATTTTCTGAATCGTGTGTGGGCATGACATCCAGATGGACGCTGTTCCTCGGGCTCTGTTTCTGGAGCGCTGATGTAGCTCCGAGCCTGTCGTGTGGGCGTGTTATCTTGCACCAGCAGCACATGTCACACTGCCTGAAGGGATGGCAGTCTGGGCCCCGGCCATCCACGGAGCATGGCAGCATTCCAATGGCCCATCTGTGGACAGACGTTATGCTTTCCAATATCCGACTATTTTTCACACCTAATAAATCATCAGTGAGACAGTCACATCACGTAAATCTTTCAGTGGTTTACCTGATGCTTTTAGGAAAATGACCAAAATCTTTACACTGGCATGCAATGCTCTCTATATGTTAGGGTGGTGACTACTAATACTGTTTTTTCTTCAGTGGAGGATTTTATTTTATTTATTTTATTATTTTTTAAATATATTTTATTAATTTTTTACAGAGAAGAAGGGAGAAGGAGAGAGAGTTAGAAACATCGAAGAGAGAGAAACATCAATCAGCTGCCTCCTGCACACCCCTTACTGGGGATTTGCCCACAACTAAGGTACATGCCCTTGACCGGAATCGAACCTGGGACCTTTCAGTCCACAAGCTGACGCTCTATCCACTGACACAAATGGTTTTGGCAAGTGGAAGATTTTAGAAATATTTCCTGTACCCATCCTTTCACACCCACCCCGACTTTGTAGAATTCCTGTGGTGCCTCAGATGAGCTCTCAAAGAGGTTGAAGAGAAAGAACAGTGGTGTACATTAGATAATTTTTTGAGCCTATTATGCCTATCTTCCAAAAGTGCCTCTCAAAGTAAAGTACACTGTGTCCTCTGAATTCCCCTCATTTTCCCCAGCCCTCACTGGAAACTCCCACTGGGTTTGGTGGGCAACGATGCTACATTTCAGAAGTAACATAGAGAGTGAGAATGTAGACTGGCGCTCTGCTGGCCCTGACCTGGTACTGCATGTTCAAACCCTGGGAATACTACTGCAGTCCAACCACTTTCCTCTCAGCAGAATGCAGCCCATTAGGGATCACTTATTCTGATTGCACCCAAGAGACTGTCCTTTTCCTCTAACTTAAAAAAAAATTAAAAATTTTCCAAAGTTTCTAAAATTTAAATTGATGAATGGGATGCCTAGTGATAATTGAGTTCAGGGGTCTTGAGCCAGATAAGCACTACTAATTTTTCAGTGCTTTTATGTTAATTAAATTATTCCCCCATTAAGATGGCCTGCTATTTACAAAGACTTAGTCATGTACCATGCTCTTTATTCCCCAGTTAGAGTCCTATAACTTAATAAATCAACTCTAAGCCCTGAAATAGTCTACTGTTTGTTGTTGTTATTTTTAAAATGCTAAACCCTCCTGAAATAAACTGGTGAGTAATTCTATGTGATGTTATCATATTTTTGAATTGAACATACTATTTGGAAATAAAAACAAAGCGCATTAAAAAAAAAAACAGACAAAAAAAATCTATTCCTTTATCACCAGTTTCTTGGGGAAATCTATCTAACATTAGCTTCCCTTTTTAGTATGCTTGTTGTAATCCCTTTATTTTCTTTTCGCTTCTTGTGGAGGCTTCATCCTGGAACAGTGCTCTTCCCATGATATTTCTGAGATCCTCTGAGATCTCCGACTAAATTGTGTAGAACATATGCTGCTGTAAGATTTCATTGGGATGTATGAAGAATAAGAAATTCTGTTTCCTTAAATTCCCTTTAGTGCATAACATTTTTGGTGAGTTTCTGATATCTTTATTTAAACTTCTTTTTCCAAACATAAACTTATTTCATTTTTATCTCTATATGTGGCACCATTAGCACTGATTTTTAATTGGGATTTTATATAAGGGAAAATATGTGATAACCTTGTGGTTTTTATTCGCCTGATTATTTGACAAATTATAAAAATATTTTCAGAGGCAATGGGCAATAACTGTTGAGTATTCTAAATGGCTGCTTCAACAATTTGAAATAATATTCTTATTTTACTAGCATATTACTAGCATATGTTGTCTCCCTCCCTGCCTCCAGCACACACACCTACCAACTGCTACAAACCAACTGCTAACGGGAGAACAGGGGTAGAAGTCTGTGCAGCCAGACCCAAATGGACTTAATCTGCAGATAACATTGACAGGACAAACACCACACCCACTCACTTTTTGATTGTGAGTTCATAATCTTCCAAGTTCTTATAGAATGGGACTTGCCCTGATGATGCACTTGTGAGGAATGTTGGCAGAAACTGCTTGAATAAAAAATAAGGTCATTGTGTGAAATAAACATTATTGCTATTAAGATATTTGCCTTGGGACTAGCCTGAGAAGCTTGTACAATATAGTTTCTAAACCACGCCTCTTGACTACGAGAGATGCCTCATGAAGAAAAGCCAAGTGAGGAGGCGCCAGCTAGAAATTGGGGTGACTGTGCAAGGAGGGGTCAGGCAAAGACCACCAGAGCCACTGGGGATGCAGATATCAAGCAGGTTTAATTTGGGAAAAACTTATAAGCAGAGATGTAGCAGAGTGCACACAATCCCTTAAAAATCTCATTCTCCCACAGTTTATAGTGGGCGTGGGTGGACTGCATGCACAATGGCCAGTGGTCCATAGAGAAGACCCGTGGACCTGTCTGTGCTGTACACAAGGCAGGGACTGGAGAGGCAGGTTATATCTATATACCATGATGAAACCTCAGAGGCTCCCAATCAGGGAAATGGCTTTGCTTGAAAGATAAATCTGGAACTTGGGGACTTCTACCAGCGTGCTCTTCCTCCTGGTGTGCTAACTCATATAGATTGAACCAGCTCTCTCCTAACTATCAAGTCATAGGAGCAAATGAACCACTGGTTTTCCAGGTTTTCTCTCTTCTGAGTGCTGGTTAATGAAATACAGAGTGTCCCCTGCTCTCCCTTTAACAGCTGAGAGCTCCATTTTGAGAATGATATGTATTTTAATAAATGCTGCCTTTATAATTATTTAAAGTCTGTGCATAGATTTTGGGGGATACCCTAGATGAGGACAGACTTCTTAGGACAAGAAAGAGAAGACAGAAGTAGTACACAGAAGAAACAATAAAGGGGCAAGGAACTTAGGGATGTTGGTGATATTATAAAGAATCAAAAAGATTTTCCAACAATGAGAGAGAATGAATGTGCTTGGGGTACCCAACAGTACACCCATAGACATGTCCCATGAAAACTGTAAAGAAAATGTATGGCATTACTTTTTATTTATTTATTTATTTATTTTTAATTATCACCCAAGGATATTTTTTTTCATTGATTTTTAGACAGAATGAAAGGGAGAGGGGAGGAAGGGGGGGGGGAGAGGGAGAGAGAGAGAGAGAGAGAGAGAGAGAGAGAGAGAGAGAGAGAGAGAGAGAGAGAGAGAGATCAAAATGAGAGAGATACATTGATTGGTTGCCTCCTGCTTGAGCCCTGACTGGGGTCAGGAATTGAACTTGCAACCGAGGTATGGGTCCTGGACTTGGAATTGAACCCATGACCCTTTGGTTCATAGGCTGATGCTCTAACTACTAAGCAACCATCCAGGATTATGGCATTACTTTTATCAGCTAACTTTCAAAACATTAGACTTATAGCTGAGAAAATTAGTAATTTATATTAAAAAATAAAAAAGAAGTAGGGTGTACTGACAACACCTAATGCTGGTGAGGCTGGGAGCAGCAGGACTTCTCATCCACTGCACGGAGAATGCAGAACAGGGCAGCCACTTGGGAAGATAGGTTAGTGGTTTCTTATGAACTAAACATTCTTTTAGCATATAATCTAGCAATTGCTCTTCTTGTTATTTACCCAAAGGAATTGAAAACTTATGTCACACAAAAACCTACACACAGATGTGTATAGCAGCTTTATTCATAATTGCAAAATCCTGGAAGCAAAGATGTCTTTTTAGTAGTTGAATCAATAAATAAGCTGTGGTACATTCAGAAAACAGAATAATATTCAGTGCTAAAAAGAAATAAGAAAAAAAGAAAAGAAATGAGCTACCACACCATGGACTGGCAGGGAGGAATTTTAAATGCTTATTACCAAGTCAAAGAAGCCAATCAGAAAAGTCTGCTTTCTGAATGATTCCAATTATATGACATCTTGTAAAAAGTAAATCAGTGGTTGCTGGAGGGTGGGGGTCAAGGGGTATGAATAGGCAGAAAACAGGATTTTTAGGGCAGTGAAAAAAGACTATATGATACCATAATGAAGGACACATATCATTGGGCATTTGTCAAAACCTACAAACTATACAATACCATGAGTGAAATGTAATGTGAACTGTGGACTTAGAATTACTATGAGCCATCAATGCCAGTTCATTAATTATAAATAAACTAGAGTCCTGGTGCATGAAAATTCATGCATTGGAGTGGAGGGTCCCTCAGCCTGACCTGCCTTGTCTCACAACTCTCAGGGGTGGGAGGCAATCTGGCAATCAGGGGAAAGCAATGCCCCCCCATCACATCTCTGCTGCTGTCACTGCCAGCAGTGCAAGCCTCGGTTGGCCCTGGTTACCTGTACCTTAGGCTGGCCCTGGGCAGCTGGGCAGCCACAATCCAAAGCTTGCCTGAGCCTTGGGCTGGCCCAGGGTGGCCGGGAGCTGAGGGGACTGGGGCGCTCTGGATGTAGGTGCACTGGTGGGACTGAGGAAACTGGGTGCTGCCATCTTGTGGCTGTGGGTGTCGCCATCTTTGAGGACATGGCAGTCAATTAGCATATCCCCTCCTTATTGGCTGTGGGCACTGTCATCCTTGAGGGGGGGAGTCAATTATCATATTCCCTCAAGGAATATGCAAAGACCCTCCTTATTGGCTGTTGGTGCCATTATCTTTGTGATGGTGTGAGGGTCCATTAGCATATTCCCTCTTTATTAGATAGGGTCTACCACCTGGTGAAGGATGTTGATAATGGGGGAGATGATGTATGTATTGGGGCAGGGAGTACATGAGACATCTCTGGACCTTCCTCTCTATTTTGTTGTAAACAATACTACTCTAAAAAAACATTTAAAGAAAAGAGAAAAGAAAATATGTATAAATATACATAAAACAAAAAATAGGATAGGAAGATAATGTTATTTTGAATAAAATTATAATTTGAAATAAACAGGATGTACAACTGCATTCTGCTACTTTTGCCTCCAAATACTTTCAAAATCCTAATTTCGAGTTTAACCTAGATTCTACCCTGGGCAAAAGTATGAGTGTTACAGAAAACCATTTCAAAGAAGCATGTTAGGATCTGTTACAGAACATGGGAAAAGTCCTATTTACTTCATTGTTTCTTAAAACGCAGTTTGTCATGATGCTCTGCAGAATGTGGAAGAAGACTGGTGCCCTGGTTTTATTCTGGACTTGCCAGCGAACACTCCAAGAGCAGCAGAGCGCATTCTGCAGCAGACAGGGGAGAGCTGATGTAGCACCTGCCTCAGCAGGGGCATTGGGAATGGAGCTCATGCGTCCACGTCTCTGCTGCAGCTGCCCGGAAGGCAGTGGAGGCTCTGGCAGAAACTCTGCTGCATTTTAGTTTCCCTGTCACAGGCATAGCCCTTGCTTTTTGTAACTTTAAATAAATTTTCCAGTAATGCACTTTCTAGAAAAGAAGCAATAGCTCCAAAGTAAAAAATAAATAAATAAATAATAAGGTAAAATATAAAAAAAAGTAGGGGTGAGTTGGAAAAAGGGAATGCAAGGGGCAGGGGGCAGGTGCTGCATTCTTTAGGTCTGCCCAGGAAGTCTCCTGGTTTATGATTTTTCCTCTGTTTAACCACAAAGAGGAAAATGAATTAGGTTTCTGAATGCCAGGGTATATCGTCTGTCAGAGGATTTGCCAGTTAAAAAACCAATTAATTTCCAGCTCCCACAGCTCAGGAGGATATAAAAATAGGATCTTAGATGGCTTTTGAAATGTTGAATATATTCTCTTGTTAAAAGAAGAGAATTGGGTATGGTTTTTCCTTTCTAAAAGAAGAAAAATGAGCAACATTTTGGGGTTTTGATGTTTTTCTTTGGGAATATGCCCCAAGGTGTGTGATTTCACTGTGCATGCATATGTGTACACACACAAGTACCATGGACATATTTGCACACATTGATGCACAAGTGGTTTACGGTAGCATTAGTGCAGATATTTTCTTTTTCCAAGCAAGTGATTATTTCCTCTCTTCCATGGTCAGATGGTTGATTTGAACAGCTTGGAAGGGCAAGGGCAAGAATAGCTTTGATTTATCTGCTGCTGAACTGATTTAGACAAATGCAGGAACATGATACATCACTGAATTAGGGAGAGCAGGACAATAATGAGAACCTAAAGTGGGTGACAAGTGCACACTAAAATCCATATTACCACTAAGCAAGCAGGCCTGCATGTATACTCTCTGCCTTATTTTATTTGATAGAGTGGCACTTGTCATGTTTCAGAATAGTTTAATGAATGCTTTAGATCTGTAATTATCAGGCCCCTCATGTGCTCATGAGATGCTGGCATTGGTGAGGGTGAATTATCTAATAAATAGGATAAAGAAATTCAGACCCAACACAGAAAAACACACAGGAAAAGACAGAGACACATGGGGCAAATAACACTCCAGTTGTAGCAAAATTTAAAGCACTGCCATCATTGCAGTGCAGAAGATATGCTAATAAAACATGTCCCATTTGCCTTCAAAATGAAAATCAAAGGAAATAGAAATAATAGAGGAACAACATTTGGTCTCTCCTTAAATTGGTTCATGTTGATTGATTGGGTCAGCCAATTAGATATTCTATTCTCTTGGGCGTTTATTCTTTAAGAATTCCTTCAGATGATCCAGTTGAGAGGTGAGTTCCCAAGGTAAGTCAAATGGAGGATTTCCCAAATGTGCAAAGAAAACAGGGTTATAATGAACCCCAAAGGCATTTGTGAAGTGGTGGCAAGATGTCATTGCAGTAACAAATATGGGGCTTGAGGATGAGTTGCATGGCTGGTAAGAGGTTTCTAAGCAGCCAGCCTCAGCCCCACTGCATTGTCATCTCATTGATGGCTTTGGAAAATCTTCTCTTAGCATTTGATTGATGGCAAGACTCCTTCCTATTTCTTGCCTTGCCCATTAAGTCTATGGTCAGTTTTTTGCTTTAGAGTCTTCAAGAACACACTTTCCCAACACTTACTTTTTCTGCAGCATTGGGTTCAATGTCAATGATAAAAATTTCAGCCCCTTTATTAGTATATCTTGCCATACAAGTGATCCCATGTTAGTTACATTAATACCTTTGATCTGTGTTTGTCAACTGTTTTCCTCCCACACTGAGTGTTGCCCTCAGATCGACCTCGTTGTCAGTATCCAGCAATTTCCTGTTAGTTGCCTAGCTGAAGTGAATTTTAAAAGAATAAAAAAAGACAAAGTAGCCATAAGTAAAAAAGAACTCTATGCAAATGACCTTACACAATTACACTTAAAACTAACATACCAGCAAGTTGGTAAATATTATTCTTCTTCAAGGCATTTATAGCAATTACCTAATGTTGTGTGAATATTACTTCAGTATCTCATACAGCACCTTCACAGTTTTCCTCCTTATAAAAGATTCATTGTTAAGTGTGCTTTGGGTTCAGCTTTGATATTTACAAATTTTTCAAATATCTATTTAGATCCCATTGTGCCTACATAGACTGATTACTTCTGCCCTGTTGTTTGTGAGGATGACTGGGTAAAGCTTTGTTTTAAGTCTTGTGTTGTGCAGTCAATGATAGTTTATTGATGTGACCTAAAATGTGATGTTTAAACTCTAGATAAGACTTTAGCTTTGTCAACATTTTCAGTCAGGGTTGACCCAACACAATATTGTAAAATAGGTAACTTCCTGACCATTTTCCTCTTTAGGTATCAAATGGCTCTATAGCTTCCTCTTAGTCCCTAATGGGGATTCTCTAGGGTGTCTCTTCCTTTTACTGTCCCATTTTTTTTTTCAACTCAAAACTCCAATTAATTTTGGGCATCCTTGTGTTTCACGAGCTAATCTGATAAATTATGCTAAATTCTTAATCCTTTGTCAAAGCATTAAGTATCAATTATCTTGCTCTTGCAGATCTTTGCATATTTTAGCCAATGCCTTCCAAATCTAAATCTAAAGCAGCACATACCAGTGGGGATTACAGGTTTTGTGGATCCTTAGTTACCTGGGCCTCTCCTGCAAACGTTCCTGACTTTATTCTGAAAACTCAGGATTTGTAACTAACTTCTAGTATTAAAAAACACAGCAGGACCTGACTCATGTGGCTCAGTTGGTTGAGCATTGTCCCATGTACCAAAAGGTCAACAGTTTGATTCCCAGTCAGGGCACATGCCCAGGTTGTGAGCTCAATCCCCGGTAGGGAGAGTGCAGGTTATAGCTGATCCATGTTTCTCTCTCTCTCTCTCCCCTCTCTCTCTCTCTCTCTCTCTCTCTCTCTCTCTCTCTCTCTCTCTCTCTCTCTCTCTCTCTTTCTCTACCTTCCTCTCTCTCTCTCAAGTCAATAAAAAACAACATATTTAAAAAAATACACTGGAACCTATTTTATTCTTCTGTTTCAATGACCAAAAAAATGAGAGCATGCTTTTCATGTATAAAGTTTCCTTCTTTACAGTTTTGTATTAAGTGATAGAAAGAGCACCTCCTAATGGTAAACAATTTAAACAGTACAAGACAGTGTAAAGTGAAAAGTAGAATCTCCTTGTCTCTCCACTTCTGTCCCTGGATTTAGTTCCAAAAGGCAACTGTGGTGGGCAGATTTGTTTTATAATGTTTCTGGAGGTTCCCATTGTGTTGAAATAATACTCTATGCCTCTATTGCTTCCTTTCTTTTTGGTTGTCAAATGATCTTTAATTGAAATATTTTCCTTTATCGTTCTTAACTACCTGAGCATTCCAATGTGCCACTGCTGATGTCATCTATGATGTTATGAGGGTAGCTGGCAGCCATCCATTTGCAGCCCAGACTGGACAGTCCCCAGGATCTCTTCAATGGTCCCCAAGAGTTTTCTCGCTGAAGATCAGTGCTGCATCTGTCGGGTAATGTTGACAATCTCATCAGAAGTGATATTTCCACTTTTTTTTTTTTTCTTATTTCTGTCTCTTGGTAGCTTTTTGAGGGCTGTGATGATCAAAGCAGAGGCACTAGCTCAACCTGGTCTGTCTTTTCTGAATGGTCAGTTTCACTGTAATCCTTAGACCCTTCCAATCTCCACTTGCTTTGGTGATGTGATCACCAAACTTTTTTTGGAGACAGACCCAGAGAACTGATCATGGAGGCCTTGGCAGACATGCCACCAACTTCCCCACTGGGGCACCTCAGGCATATAACTTTGATCTCATTAAGGTCAAACTTTGGTGCCATGGTTGAGGCATTTGGTATTGTATGAACCAGGATGCCAGACCAAAGAAATTGCACTTAAGCCTCCTCCAAGCTGAAAGCCGAGAGTTAGGTATTTTAAACGTCTGGTTCCTCCATTGTTTCTAGGATTGGCTGTTCTGTTTGTTCTTCTTGGTCTTTTTTTTCCCTATTCTTCTGGATTTCTTTGGCTTTTGGACACTCTTTTATGGTTCATTCATTTTCAGGAGTGTAGAGCTGTATTGGTGAGTACAGGTAGTTGATGTACACAGCTCTGCATTCAGGAGGCCTCTCTTCTGAACAGACCTGGCTGCAGAGTCTGTGTAGCTGGAGCACGCATCAGCACAATTGATGTCCTTGTGGGTCACTTAAGCAGGGCGGCTTGATGCTAGGAATTCAGAGCTTTGGTCTGTCCCACTCCTTTCCTGTACAATGCCTTTGTTTTTTCATCATTTCTCCTCTCTCTCCTGGAGGTCCAGGTTTACCTCAAACTTGGCTTCTTTCTCAGGCCCCAGAACCCTTGCCAACCAACCTTACCTCCTCTCTCAGCAGATTATACACTTTTGTTAGAGTTTAATTCTTGGGCTTTAAGAGTTCAGTTTTGAGAGCAAAAACCTTGGTTTCATTTTGTCACTTATAAGTTCATTCTGTCACACAATATCCCCCCTTCTCCCATTATTTCATGAGGATATGGAGATAGTCAAAGATGAGTGAGCAGACCTGCTAACTCTGCTTCCCTTGCCTAGCAGATGTTGTGTATGAACCAAAACAATTTCTGCATTATACAGTCACCCTCCGCCTAATAACTAGTCATGTATGAGAAGTTGGTGCTATAGACATATAACACAGAACAGTCTATATTTTTCAGCCTATGCATCTACTTGGAAGAAGTAGGTTTATCTGGGAAGTTTAATTTTTCTCACCATAATCAGGAAAGGGGTTCAAAAGTAATATAAAATTAATTGTAGACACTAAAAACAAACCCATATCTGAGTTGGAATTTTGACTTAGCAACATCCATAGTCAAAAGGACATGGATTAACCAACCAGAAGATAATGAAAGAAAGCAACTGGCAGGATGAAGTGCTGCAGATTCCTTATTGGAGGAACAGATGTCTGAGGCGTTTAACCTCAGGAGAAGAGACTAAGCAGAGATGCGACAGCTGTCCACAAATATTTAAGGGTTATTATTTCAAAGAATGAGTTGTTTAGTATTATATTGCTATATAGCAGTGGCTTTTGTCTTAATTTGAGAAAAAAAAAACCCCTCCCTCAAAAAATCCTCACTGGAATTACACCCAAGTTCCTCCTGCAGACTTTCCCACCCTTTCCCTCTGAGGCACCTCCAATCAAATCCCAGGGATCCATGAATGGAGTTTGGCAAGTCAGTGCTCTAGGGGACAGAGCAAAGACCAGCAAGGAGAAATTTCCTCAAGACAGCCTGTAATACGATACAGAGAATACATTTACAACTGTGTTTCTCTCATTATCTTTCATAGTCTTAACAGCTCTACAAGCAATTAAACTCACACTTCTAAAAGAAAACGTTTGAATGCCTCCCTTGTGAGAGACACTGTGAGATGTACTTCTCTCACCTCTATGTTTCACTGTCTCTTGCTCCAGCCTCCTGAAAAGTGTGTGTGTGGTTTTTTTCTTGTGAGTCTTTATATGTTCTAAGGAGTGTCTCATACGCTCTCATGTGTTTTGGGAGTTTTACTCATCTTCTCTTGGCACTGACTTCTGCCAGCGGGTTTGCCATGTCTGGCAGGAACACCACAGCATCTGGTGCTGCTTCTGGACACCACTCCTGGGTCCAACCGGCACCTCTCCATCTACTGGACACTCTTGCCTCTTCTATGAGAATCACTTGGCAATACTAGTTCCTCTGCAGTCACTTCTCTTCCCAGGTGAACATCTACAATATCTCTGTGACTTTCAGACTCAACACCCTCTATATGAGGATCACAGTCTCCCACTAGATTCCTCCAGGTGCCAAAGCAGTTCCACAGTGAATGGGGAGAAATGTCCTTGTGTTATACCTGGTCAGAGGAATCTTAAAACTGGGCTACTTCTGCCCCAGTGTGAAAAAGAATACAGAGTTGTTAACTTTCATTTCAGCCACATGTTTACTTTTAAAAAATGTTTTTATTGATTTTAGAGAGGAAGGGAGAAGGAAGAGAGAGAGATAAACATTAATGATGAGAATCATTGATCAACTGCCTCCTGTACAACCCCCACCAGAGATCAAGCCTGCAACCGGGCATATGTCCTGACTGGGAATCTAACTGTGACCTCCTGGTTCATGAATTGATGCTCAACCACCGAGCAACTCTGGCCAGGCCAGCCACCATTTCTTTAAAGAACTCAGATATGAAGCCAAAGGTGACAGACACACCCAAGAGACTCATGTCAGAATGTACTCAGGATCATCCCTCCCTTCTGATGACCTTGGTTTTTTTTGGTGGGTCAAGACTCTCATCCTTGGCTCTGTTTTGTGATAAACTTTCTGAGAAGTCTTCTCAATTCCTTGGATAACTATATGGATAACAATCTGGTGGGAGTTTGACCCCACTGGTTTAGTAGCTATCCCCAGATATTTGAATACTTCATGTAAAAATTCTACTACATCATTGTAAAAGAACATTTGGAAAATAAAACATATACTCAGCATCTCGTCACACTTGATAATACAGAGTGCACTGAGAGGGGAGACCAAGAGTTTTGTCGTGAGAGAGATATAGATTTATTTTTACATACATAATTTTTAAAAAATATATTTTATTGATTTTTTACAGAGAGGAAGATAGAGGGATAGAAAGTCAGAAACATCGATGAGAGAGAATCAACAACTGCCTCTTGCACACCCCCTACTGGGGATGTGTCCACAACCAAGGTGCATGCCCTTAACCGAAATCGAACCTGGGATTTTTCAGTCCACAGGCTCTATCTACTGAGCCAAACCGGTTTTGGCTACACACATAATTTTGCATCTCATTTTGGTGATTCTCTTTGTAACATTGACTGGGTGGTTATATACTTCGGTGTTTGCTCTGGATTTCAAGTGATAGAGTGATTATTGCTGGGCACTCTGACAGTGTGATGAGAATACCTAAATATTGGTGCCAAGGTGTAATTTGTGTGGAAATATGTTGCTTAAATGTGGCAATCAGTGAGATATTGAATTTCACTAACAGAATTTTAATTATACATGAAATACATTCTTTACATAAATAAAAAAATCTTGTAATTTAAAATGGATTTGAAATGGATTTAAAAATGATTTAAGGTACTTAGGTTGTATTTGTTGACAATTTTTTTTTTTTTTTTTTTTTTTTTTTTTTTACTAAATAGTAATTAGATGGGTTCACACTCTGCCTGGCTTTGGGAGCACCTGCCAGGTCATTAGGAGCATTTCCTCTGCCACCAACCTCACTGTGGCTCAAGTGAGCAGCAGCAGCTATTTCACACAGTGTTTCTCCAACCCACATTCCATCACACTCCTAACACTTAACGTACTCACTCTATTCATTCTATGATGAGAAAATATTCTTTGTCACATAATAGACTGCCTGCCACGAGGGTGGGCCCTGGTCACTGGATGAACAAATGTGATGGGGGTAAGGGGGCATGTGTAGGAGAGCTGGGAGAGAACCAAATGGCTCTGCATGGAGAAGAGGGAGAGGCCAAGAGAGCAGATCCCAGGAGAGACAAAGGAGAGACACATTAATAAGGAAATTGGAGAGGAAAGCTACATGTGAGAGGAAACCAAATAACATGGAGATGAGAAGACTTTCCTGGGAAGAAGGGTTGTGACTGGGGTTTTGGGACTGAGGCTACAGAGTTGGGTTAAGGACTCTACCTATACTTCATTCATCTTAGTTCAGGCTGCTGTAACAAAGTCATGTGAGAGAAACAGAGGCCTGGAGCTCTCAGGGGTCTCTCCTATAAGGGCACTAATAGCATTCATTAGGACTCCACCCTCATGACCTAATCATCCCCCACAGGCCCCACCTCCTAATGCCACCACCTTAAAGGTTAGTATTTCAACACGTGGGTGGTCACAGTTTTCTAGTCAATTGAATTATTTCTGGAATTATTGAATTATTCCACTGGTACGATGACCTCTTTGTGACCAACACTGACACTGTATGGAGCAAGCGATGGAAGAAAAGTGCTTATGAGAGCCATCAGGCCCACCTCCTGGTACCTGCTAATCCTCAGTTCTCTTGCCTGGCCTTGCTTTCAAGCTCTGCCCTGCCTGATTCTGCAACATGACATTGAACTTTTTTTTTCCTTCTTATTTTGTTCTTTGTTGCACCCTTAGTATTTTTAAATGAACGAATGCATAAATAAATGAATGGGTATGAATGGCTGATAGAAAAAAAAAAGTGAAGGAAAAGCTGCTGGGATTTGTTGACTCAATTAGAAAAAAATGGGTGAAAGGCTCAATATGAAGCATTAGATGTTTAGGAAGATGGTGACAGCACTAACAGCAATAGTAACTTCAGGGAAAGCAACTTGTTAGAGGTGGTGGGGAGTGCAACGAGGAGGAATCCAACTTTTACAGCTGACTCTGAGAATCGCTGCAAATCTGCAAAATTTCAGAAGTCACCCAGCATCAGCTCATCACTGATTGTCTGGAGAAATAAGCAACGCATTTGGCCCTCTCAGGATGCTATAGACTGTGTGATATGTGCCATGTTGGTCTCAGGCAGACACCCCCATCCCCAGATCTTTGTCCCTGCATCATACTCATTACCTTCCGAACCTCTGCAGGTGGCTGAGCGGAGCAGTCAGACAGAAATGTTTACACAGAGAACTCTTCATTATCTCTGACAGACGTATTTTAGCTTCACAGCTTCCAGCCCCAGTTCCTGGAAGGCTGCCCGGCATTGTTGCCAGACACCATTGCCATGGAAACCGCAGACCATCCCACTAGGGCGAGACACAAAAGCAAAAGCAGCGCAAAAACAGGTTTGTTTTCAGGCTCTGGCCCGTCTGATTTCACACCTGACAGGACCGTCCATATGTCCTTCTGGGGAAGCTGTGTGCACAGGGGAAAGCAAACCGGTGGAATTGGGGTTATTAGTGGCTTTCAGGAACAGAATTACCAGGGGAAATCCCACTCAGAGAAGCAGGATTGCAAATTACTCTCCAAAGCATAGGAATGTTTTCTTATTTTCCTCTAAATGTAGAGCTACCATGGCTTTCAGAAAAGAATATTTATGTCAGTTTGACATTGAAAAGATTACTTCGGTGAAAATGGCTTTTCTATAATATTTCAGGCGTTAACCACCCCAAAATTACCTTGCCCCTGTAGACGGAGGGTGGAGGGCAGCACTGGTAATGGGCATTGCTGAGTGCGAGAAATTGTGTTTCTCACCTTGAAGCCAATGGAAGCATTGGTATTATATTACCCTCTTGAACAGGGTAGTGGTGATAGAGGGTTAAGTGCACACATTAGCATTCGCCAAACTGCACACTGGAGACTTGTGCATGTGACTATGTAAATTGTATCTCTATAAAATACTGTTAGCATGAAAAATGGAAAATTAAGTATTGTTAAAGCAAAAATTTGTTTTCTAATCTCATTTTTTTTGAAAGGTGGGTTTGAGGAGTGGCTTACTGAAACAATACAACTTCAATTTTGAACCTTTAGTTGCAGCATTTTATATTTTCAAAATTACTCTTTATTGTTAAAAGTTACACAGATGTACCCCTTTACTCCTCATTGACCCCTTCTGGCCCTCCCCTCCCCCTGCTCCAGGCCTTCACCACACTTTTGTCTGTGTTCATGGGTTATGCATATATGGAATTAGGTTCTTTGGTTAATCTCTTCCCACCTCCTCACTCCCTCCTTCCCTCTGATATTAAACCTGAAACACCAACCAGAAGGAATGTAGGCACCCCTATGTTCATAGCAGCACAATTTACAATAGCTAAGTCTGGAAACAGCCCAAGTGCTCATCAGTAAATGAGTGGATAAAAAAGTTGTGGTACATATACACCATGGAATACTATACAGCTGTAAAAAAGAAGGATCTCTTACCCTTTGAGACAACACAGAAGGGCCTGGAGAGTATTATGGTAAGTGAAATAAGCCAGTGAGAGAAAGGCAAGTATCATAGGATCTCACTCATATGTGGAATCTAATGAACAAAATAAACTGATGAACAAAATAGACCCAGAGACATGGAACCATGGAACTAGTTGTAGCACTTAAAAAAGCTACTTTTTCTCATCATCACCAAGGCTCTTCATCTTCATATTCCTGAGGATTTATCAGTCTGGGTAGCATATGGGAGCTACTTGAGAAATATTTATTGACTGAGTGATAAATACATGTATAATACTTTTTCTTTGGCCAGTGGAGAAGGTAATAGGATTTAAGAATATAGTTCCTGACTTCAAATATGAATATAACAGAGAATCTAGATTGACTTCTAAAATATCTAAGAATATAAGACAGACTGGGACACTCACAGTCAAAGGAATAGGGCAGAAAATGGGTCCAGGAGGAGCTCAGAGGGAGAAAAGATATCTCAGTCTGTTAAGTTTGCTTAGGCTGCCATAACAAAATACCACAGATTGGTGAGAATAAACAGCAAAAAATGATTTCTCATAAATCTGGAGGTTGAGAGTCTGAGATTAGGGTGTCAGCATGGTTGGGTTCTGATGAAGGTTCTCTTCTTGTCATTTGGCTGCCTTCTCCCTATTTCTCACATGGAAGAAACAGGGAAAGAGGCAATTCTGTGGTATCTCTTTTTATAAGGGCACTAATCCCATTGTGAGGGCCCCACCCTACCCTCATGACCTCATCTAACCTTAATCACCTCCATAAAGTCTCCATCACAGAGGGAGTGAGGGTTTCAACATATGATTTTTGGGAACACAATTCCATCCACAGCAGAAGATGAGCTTCTGGCACTGCCCATTTGGGAAAAAAGTCCTTCCCATGTAGTGCCCTCCATTCCTGACAGAGCCCATGAAAGCCATCCTCTCCTATGCTATCTCATTTCCCAGAATTGTGTGAAGAAAGATGATAGCTTCTGTGGACACCCTAGAGGAGGAATTTCATAAATTGGAGCTTCTATCTCATTTCTCAAGGAATGTTCATCCTCCTGTTACTTTTACATTGGCGTGTGAGCTGTAAAACACAGATATGAAAAAGAAATGAACATATGAGCTGCATCTTAATGGCTCTTGGATTATGGACTTCCTTTTTTTAAATTTAGTAGTTTCTCTCTCTACACTTGGGGAGGGAGAAAACGGAGATTGGTGCTAATAGCTTGGTGAAATGTAGAGAAATGTTACCATCCACACAGCTGTCTCTATTGTTTACTCTAAAAAATAGAACCAGGGTGGCCATATAAGAAAAAGGAGCTGGTGTCTGTGATTGGAACCACACTCTGACTGAGTAGCCTCCTCCTTCCTCTCTTGTCCATCCGTATCTACCACTCAATTTTCTAAAACACCCCATTGGGCCATTCCCATGCTCAAGCTCTCATTTGTGATGGTAACAAGGCTCATTTTACTTTTTCTGATTATAAAAGTAAAAATTATTATTTTCAGAAAATTTGGAAAATGTGGAACAGCATGAAGAAAAATAAAAATGACTCGCCTTTCTATCTTCCAGTGATAACTGTTATTATCATTTGTTGTATTCCTTGCAGTGTTTTATTTCCAAGATAACATTTGTGTGCTTTGTGTTCTGGAAATAAAATGGGGGTCAAACTATATTCACTATGGAGTATTCTGCTTTTAGACTATTTCAAAGGGTCCCCCAATGCCTACAGAAAAAGGAACCACTCCTTGGTGCATACTCAAAGCCTTCCTAACTGTCTTTGCTGACCTTCCCCAAATTGTCTTCGTCAGCCAGGTTGGTTGAGTCATTTGGACCTTTCTGTGCTCCATTACCAGTTTTATTATGGCTCACCAAGAATGCCCTTCCTATTCTGCCACGTCCCAGATACTAGTCATTTTTCAAAGCCCCACCATGTGAGCACCTCCTCCATGAGGTTTCTGTGGGTAGATTTCCTCCCTTCCAAATCCCGGCAGAGGGCTCTCTCTGCCTGGCATGCTGTCCCCCAAGGCTCAGTCTTCACATCTTTTAAGTCTTTGCTCCTCAAAATGAACTTCCTGAGCTTCACAACTCCATTTCCACCCCCACTTCCCCATCGCCCCCTTTTTGCTTTATTATTATTTTTTTTAGAGCACTTTACCACTATCTGATATTTGACATGTTTTTGACTTTTTTTTTAATTGATCAATGGTCTTTTTATTACCACAAAACTGTAAACTACATGAAAGCAGTTTTTTTTTCTTTTGTTTTGTTTACTACTGTACCCTATGTCATAGGTGCTCCATAAATATTTAAGAGAAACACAAAATAAATTAGTGCTTATTATTTGGAACTCAGGATAAATAACAGTATTTTTCATAAACATGCACATTACCTCCCACTAAGAACATGTGTACATCTGTTATCAAGAAGATAAAGTTTTCTAAGGCGAGAACCTATTTCTATTTTTTTTTAAATCTGTTGTCTTATATGTGCTTAGTGTAGTATCTTATATGTAGGAGGAATTCCAGTATGTGCACTTCTTGAGGACAGAGATCTCTGTGTCTATCACAGATGTACACCGAGTGCCTAGAACAATGCTTGCCAGGTAGTAAGAACTCAAAACTACGTGCTAAATTGACTATGCTTGGGTAATGAGTTGATAATGTTTTTATAAAGGTTCTTCCCTACTCATTGGTTTCAAACATCTCCAGGAAGGAAGTCAGTACTTGAAATTCCATTATAAAGTCATTCTCTTCAGTCTTCTTTTAGGAAAACATTTTTCCAATCCAAATACTGTGAATTTCTGGTTTTAGTGGGAATATTACAATGCTTAGTTCTGAATCTGCATTTTCCCCTCACAAACCACCCAGAATAACAAGGGGAATATAAAAACAAAGCCCATAAACTGCATTATCAGTGAAAGTAGGAGTCAAAGAGAACCCAATAAGTTCCATATTAAGAATACATTTTACCAAAAGTAGAACTAAGTGTGACACCTCAGCAGGAATTTGCAACAATAATAATATCTCTTAAGTAAGAGAAGTAAAGCTTGAAATAGTATCTCCCTTTCCTGTAAGAAAAGAGTGGGTGGATATAAGAACATACACAAGTATTTAACTTGCCAAAGAAAAATCAGGAAAGATAAACCAGAAAATAGTCAAGGTGGGAGGGCATGGTGTGGAAAGTAGGGAGAGGGTAGCTGAGCCAAGGAGGGGATGGTGCTTTCTGAGTAGATCTTTTTTACAGTTCTGACTATTAGAATCATTGTAATAGTTCACACACCTAAGGAGTAACAAACAATAAAACCAACCTATTGTGGGAGGAACTTTTCTCTTTTCCATCCTGATATAGTAGCCCCTATATAAAAATTTCAGAAAGCCACGTGCATTTTCTGATGAGTTATACCTGGGATAAGAAAAGTAAACATAAATCATAAAATGCCAATGAACTTAGCAGTGAATAATCAAAATTAGATAATCTTTCATTGTAAGGGGTTGAAGTTTCCTCTGATGATGCCATGCTACTATCTCATTTAAAAACCTTACTATTGATTTAAAAACAGCATGAGGGACATGTTTGTATTTCTTTGCCCTCCCATGGGTTAGCTGACTGTGGTAGACTGCCTCCCACCACCAGGTCTGGCTTGGATTCGACAGGGCTGTGGATGATCAGAGCCGCTCTCTATCTGCAAACCACACAGACATCCCTATAGAAACTCTCAAAATAGTATCTTCTAAAGCCTCTTGTCTCTTAGGGTTCCTTTTTCATCTTTCCCTGGTCAGATAGGAGCACATACACCAGGTACCACCTCTGGAGAGACTTCTGTGAACACCGTTCAAATACCCACCACCAGCGTGACTCCTTCCTGAGGGGGCGCGTGACGCCAACATTTGGAGATATGTGATACGTAAAATCACCCTTTGAAACGAGATGGTGGAAGATTCTCCAGGCTTCCTTGTTGGCGCAGGCCATTAGGTATTGATTGACTGGACGACTTTGAGTTTGCCAGTTTCAGGTGCTATTGGGTTTTATAAACGTGACTTTGGAAAAAAAAAAATTTTTTTTTTTTTTTTACACAACTTCAAGGGATGATGCATTTTCCTTGGTAAAATAGCCCAAAGCTTTCAAACAGTGATAAATCATCCCAGAGCATTAGCAGGCTTGAAAAGCAACATTTATTAGCTAACGCAGCCATTTCTTTTCCCACCCAGATTTCCTCTCAAAGAAAATTTATTGCCACGTCTCTCTGACTGAAATATCTCCACAACTGGATCGAAAATACAGTCAATCTATTGTTTTTGCTTGTCTTAATAACTAAATTGAATTGACCAGTTGTTGATCCCATTGATTGCGAAGAAATCTTTTAAGTTTGCTGAAGAAGAAAACAACAAAACACAATTAAGCTAGAAAGCATCAGAGTCAGTGACCACATAAAAATATGACCTGTGTTCTTTGCAGAAGAACTTTCTGTCTTTATTGATGTATTTAATGTGGAAAGTTATTTCTTCTTTCCGAGAGAAGGGTAATTGCTTTAATGACAACATAATGCTTTATTTCTCTGAACACTTTTGTAGTCTTTGGGATCCAGATTCTCTGTCACAAAAACCATACGTTTTTAACTTTCATTTTAAGATAAAAGAAATGCATTCATGTTTTGGTTGGGAAAAAATACAAAAGTAATTCTTAATTACTCCTGATCCTTGCAAAAAAAAAAAATAGGATAAATCAATTTCTGCTAATTTAAACAACCCAATTGCATTTTGCTGAAGACTTTAAGATTTTTTCTAACCATTTATGTTTTGCACAAATAGAATTAAATCTCTGCTCCTGGTTCTAGGAAAACATCTGGAGATTTAGGGAATCAAAGGAAAAATAGATCCCTCAGACATTCCTTGTTTCAGGATAAAGAGAGAAAAATATGTTATTACTGAATAAAATAAAAAAAAACTTTTGAAAATCAGTTAATTTAAATCATGGTTCTTAAACTAATTGTGAGTCCATTTTTCATTGTTGGCCATGGACAATTTTCAAACCCTCTCTCTTCTCTTGCCTCACATCTGTCCAGACAAGCCAGCATGAAAACTCATGCACTTCGGAATCAATCAGCTTGCATAAGGAAACTTTTAGGGGTCCTACTGTCTAACCATGCTAAACACTCAATCTCCCCCTCCCTTCACTCAAGCCATTTGGGACCAGCTTGGATGGCTGCCCAATCCTTCCCAGAAAGCAATAGTGAAAATAAACCTTTTCACACTTTCTTTGTTCTAGTGTTGCATCAACAGTCCCAATGTCTAGACCAATTCTGGGAGTTGGGAACCCACAGAATTATTGATGCTGTGAGCAGGATAGTCTAGGCCAGTGGTTGGCAAACTCATTAGCAACAGAGCAAAATATCAACAGCACAACGATTGAAATTTCTTTTGAGAGCCAAATTTTTTAAACTTAAACTTCTTCTAACTCCACTTCTTCAAAATAGACTCACCCAAGCAGTGGTATTTTGTGGAAGAGCCACACTCAAAGGGTCAAAGAGCTGCATATGGCTCAAGAGCCTCAGTTTGCCAACCGTGGGTCTAGGTAGTAACCACTACCCCCTGGGGAACTAACTTCTCTTGCTTCTGGCCTGTGACAGATTGGCCGCCTGCTGGTGAGCCCGCACTCTGAGCTGCTGGCTGCTGCCTAGTTGTGTGCTCTGGTACTTCATGCTACATTTGCCATGTCCTACCAAGTTCAGGCGTGTGTGAGAGATTTCTCTGACTCAGCTTGGAAGTTTCGCTAGTTAGTGCTTGGGTTCAGGAGTACAAAATTGGGGCCTCTCCTAATGTGGGCCTGGGCCCTGGGTTTTGGCCTGGACCTTTCCATGAGTCTTGGACTAAATTGTGTGCCATGATTTCAGGATAAGCAGTGATTGACCTTGGACTCAGGGATAGACTCTTCTTCTGTGATTGTTGGCTGTGAGTATCGTGTGGGCAGTGGTCTGTGTTCTGTAGACTGCTCAAGGGAAGGACTCTGCTCCATGTAGCACATGCTCTGTTAGGTGGTCACTCCACCTGAGGAGATGCTGAGGTCCATGCTCCAAAAAGCTGATGGCTCATGAGGACTCTGAAATGCTGCTTGTTCTGCCTTTGTCACCAAAAAAAGATTGTGATCCTTAGGTCTTTAGGGGAATGCATCCATTGCCTACATCTCATGAAAAACAGCCCCAAGTGCTCCATCCCATGCCTCTTAAAGGGCCCCAAACACAGGGCTCTATTGAATAACTGTAAATGGATCAACAAGAGCTCTGGTTCCCATTGAATGCAGAAGCTTATTAGCATGACAAGGGGTTAATTCAAACTGAATTTGAGCCCACGGTCCCTAAACTCTGTAAAGCAGTAATTGCCATGGGTTGTGGGTGAGGTGGGGTGGGCAGTGGGGCAGCTTGCCTGCATGATATGATTTGGGCATCTCTAGAGGAAGAATTTGTAAATGTGAGCTGTGTAGAGAAGCACAGGCTCCCGCCCCCTCGCCCCTCCCTCTCTCCCCTTCCCCTGTCCCCCAGCATCAAGGCATATTCTGTAACCATCAAGTCCAAAATAAAACATCTTGGTACAAGGAAAAGGTCACAAAAACTAAAACAGATAAAGAGGTACCAATTGCCTTTCACACCTGTACAACCTAGGCTTTTAATTAAATTTAAAATCTGCTGAGATGCACTGGGAAATTTTAGTGACCTTAGCTGACACCAGGAATGAAATTACAGCTGTACCTAGTGTACCCACTATTTAAACAAAGAATTTTAGTGTAAAACTGGAACTTTAAAGCAATTCATGTTCAGACTCGCTTGGGAATGGGCTCAGGGGTCTATGACTAGGGCTACCTCAAGGGGAAAGACCAAGACTATTTTAAGGTAACTTGGCTTCAAACCCGGCTTCAGGTACTGAGGTAAGAACAGCACCAGACCATCTCTAGGTGATGCCTAGAAATCTGAATCATGAAAACTGACTGGCTTCTTTGAATCATCTTGAATGGTATCCAAATTAGAAACTTTGAAAAACCTATTTAAATATCAATTAGTGCATAAGCATATATTGGAGATTCCATCCATAAAAAAATCAATTGTCTTTCCTCTAAATTTTTTTCTATTTGTGTTTCATCAAGGGCTCATAATAATTTGTTGAAGATCCTTGGATGACTTTTCCAGGAAATGTGTGTGTGTGTGTGTGTGTGTGTGGAGAGAGAGAGAGAGAGAGAGAGAGAGAGAGAGAGAGAGAGAGAGAGAGAGAGAGAGAGAGAGAGATATTAAAGCGGTTGGCCTTATGGCAGAAGCATTCCCATACATTATTGTGGAACATAAAGTGTTATGAATGAATGTGCCTGCCAGGCTGCATTCCAAAGGAAAACTAAACATTTTTAGAATACATTTTATCTCTTAAAAAGTCACACTTTATGGTATTTGTTTTTCTGGAAGCCTAATTGGGGCCAGAATTTCTGCTAAAAAAGTAGACTTAAAGGACCACTGAGGGGCTCTGGAGTGGTGCTGAAGGAAGCTGCTCAGGGAGCACAGGGCACTTCCCCACCCTGAGCGACTCACCACCAGGCAGTGCCTCTGCAGACACGTTACACCAGAGCTTGTTCTGGAAGGATAAGCCCACAGCCAGCATGGCATGGGCTTTTGACTCACAGCCCCTGAACATACATATCATTGTTCTAAAATACTCTCTCTGCCACTACTCCATTTCAGTTCTGATTGGAAATGGGCATGTAGGGGAAAGGGTAGTTGGAGAAAGGATATAAAATCCCTTCAAATGACTTAGCTCTTTCTTTATTAAGTAGGCAAATTTTCTCTCTATTACCTACCTCAAATCCCACATGTTACTTGCCTTTTCCTAACAAACCAGTCTTCAGCTTAAAGAAATGTCCCCTTTGCTTGTGCTCCTTGGTGATTCTCACCTGTTCTGTTCACCTGGCAATTAGTCCTGTGTGACTCTTAAGTATTTTGTGTTCTTATCTTATTAGACTTTATACTTATACTAGAGTCCCAGTGCATGGAATATGTATGTGCACAAGTAGGGTCCCTAGTTGCTGCCAGCTGCCAGCCAGGGCCTTCCTTTATTCCGTGCCAGCCCCTGGTGGTCAGCACATGTCATAGCAATCAATCGAACTCCCAGTCTCCCAGTTGAACTCCCGAGGGGACGCTTTGTATATCAGGCTTTTATATATCTAGATCCCCATTCTGAATAAAGTCTTATGGAAAGCCAGGACAACATCTTAACATCTGCGTGACCTATTTGAGTGACTTCAAACAGTAGTAGCTCCATAAAACATGTTGAATGAATGAATGTTTATTTATTGGATACTTCAAAAGGATATGTGAGTTCTAGAAACTCTCTGATGAGCATCTGTTAACTGGTTAAAGGTCATTAGTCTTTAACCAGTTAACTGCCACAATATTTTGAATTTCATTAAAAAAGTTCTGCCACTTGCATCTGTAGACGCTTATGGCATACAAATGGTTAAAGGACATGCACATGTACAGTTAATTCAATCCAAAATACATTTATTGAATGATTATTATTTGCTAGATTTCAAAATTGCAAGTATCACTAAGAAATGGTCACAATATCTAAGACATTATAATGTAAAAGTGGGAAGAGAGACACTCACACACAGATAGTATTACACAATGGCATAAGTTCTAGAATAGCAATACACACACAGGGATTTTCAAATAAAACAAAGACCTCAAGGAAAGTTATGGTAGGGCAAAGTTTGCTTTGATCATCAAAAACAATTGACACAGTAAGAAAAGGCATTGTTTGCCAGGTAATAAGTTCCACTATATACCGTGTCAGGTGTTTCACTTGGCGTCCCAATGCTTTACTGTCGTTTCTAGATTCCATTTCACTGAGCTTCTGCATAGGGTCAGGTTTCATCAATCAAAGCATTTTTTAAAAATTTATTTTTAAAGTTGACTTTTCCTATAGGGACATATCATTTTCCTCTTTTCCCCACTCCCCTCTGAATGGTTTTGGCTAATTGCTTATGGAGTGCCCTGGAAAGAAAACCAAAACCAATACAAAAACAGAATCAAAGATCAAGCAAGTGGTGACACAATTTTATTTTTCAATTCCAGTGGTAGAGAGGTCAATACTTTTTCAAAAGAATCTCTGCTAGGATTTTTTTTCAACCTTGATGGACTATGTTTGAGATATGTTTAGATTGACTGTTTTGGGAATTCCCTTGACATATGACTCTGGTAATTAAGTGAGACATCCAGTTCTCAAAAGACCAGCTTTCGTGTGAGAGTGTTAACATGAAGCATCACCAATTGCTAAGTCCATTTATTGATTGTATCGGGATGTACATGGGCTAATATTGTTTGCATTGAGGATGAGATGACTGTGTTTAACCAGAACAAAGGGCAGTCAGGCACATCTTTGTTTTGTGACTTGAGATAAATTTTTAGGAGGACAGGAAGCAAATTGCTGTCAGCATTCTTTTATTAGGGTAGAAAATGCATTTACCTGCCCACCCCACATCTTTTTTTTTATTATTATTATTATTATTATTATTGTCACACCCAATATTCTTATTACACAAAGGTGCTTATAAGAAGAAACTGCTGGTTAGGTAGAGGGAACATTTGTTTTTAAAAATAAAGCCTATGCATTTTTTAATTTAAAAAAAATGCTTTTTACAGCAGCAGCATAATCTGTGGATGGAGCAGCTGATGTGGTCATCTTGCTGGTTGTTAAAGAGCTTATTCTACATTAAATTGACTCTTGAGGGCTGCATTTCTCAGTGCTGTTATGACCACCAACCTTTTGTATTGAGAAGGTCAATAGGCCTGATATGAAGTATTGTAAATCACCATCTCACTCTTTCTGTAATATCTAATGTGTTCTAGTTCACATGCCTTAAAAATTATAAACCATAGCACACACTGTTTATCAACCAAATAAATCAGCTGCTATAAATATAGGTTTTCTTTTGGTCCTGGGTAAATCCATCCCATTGCATCTCACAGGTTTTAAATGCTTTTAGCTCAACAGATGGGATCTCCTTTAGTAGTCAGGTATCAGAGAGTTGGAATTCAATCTGTTTTAAAATACTTTATATGCACAATTGATCCCAAAGCATTAAAAATAGTTTCCTGAAATTCTAAAGAATTTAGCTATGAAAGAATGAAATATGTTGTTAATCACCATATTATCAGTTGATGAAAACAGCTGAAGTTTTATTTTGCTTATAGGAAAGGGGTGGATAAAAAGTTTAAGAAAAGGTGTTTTGGCATTGTGGTACTACAGGTACCATTGTGTATAATGTATGGATTTTTTTATATGTGGTGTGAAGGGCAACTACAGAGCCTTGGCCTTTTCTTTGGATGGGTTTGGAGGATTCCTGGTCTGTTCTCTCCCTGTTTGCTATAAAAACTGCTCCCACATGTACATTTCTCATTGATAGATCAGAATGAACAAGGACTTATAAAAGTATGGGCCAAAAAATAGGTTACTAGCATTATCTCTCATTCCTACTTCTTTGTTATCTCTTTGTTCTTTTATTTATTGAACAGTGGAAAAGTCTCCATAAACTCCTAGAACTGCCCATGGCTTTCCATATGCTTGATCAGCTAGTGTGTCTTGATGGCTTTTATTTTTGAGTAATTTTGAATTATGAATGGGTGCAGTAAAAAAGAGAAAAGAGTATACAGATGTGTATACCCAAATTACAAAGGGAAGATAACAGGTTTGGAAGCAAAAAGCAGAGATTCTGGTCTTAATTCTTTCCCTAACTGTGTTGGTATGAAAAGGCATTTCTCAAATATCATCAATCCTCATTATCTGCAGAGGCCATATTTGAAAATTTGCCTACTTGCAAATCATTGCCAAAGGTGCTTTTATAGGTATTTTAAGCAGGCTCAGAGTTGCAAAAATCTTGACTCATCCTAAGCACACATTCCTAGCTGGGAGCAAAGGAGCTGACACTCTGCCTTCCTGTTTCAGCTCTCAGATTCACACAAATGTCCTTGCATAGTCTGTTAAGTGACACTTTTTTTTTTTTTTTTACATTAAAAAAATTTGTTAGCGAATTTGCTGTTTAAAATAGTTCTCAAGCGTAGTGCTGAATGCTGTTTAGTGTTCTTAAGTACAAGAGGGCTGTGGTGTGCTTTCTGAAGAAAATACATGTTGGTTTAATTTCATTCAGACATGAGATACAGTGCTATTGGCCGTTCAATGTTAATTAGGCAACTATATATTGAATAAATTGTCTCTAAAGAAAATCACACACAAAACAGGGTAATGTATTGATTGGTTAATGAAAATGTTGGATCGGAGGCTCCCAGGGACCTAACCCCGTGTTTCCCCTAGGAAAAGTGGTTCAGCATTCTCCAATTCAGTGTCCACAGTGACTTTATAGAACATGACTACCATGAAGAATGCGATTCGATTATATGATCATTTGTAAAGAAAACCAGTAATACCAACATCTTACAATGTGATGGTAGTTTAGCTCTGAATTTTGAGATATAAAAGGTCAGTCAGGACAACATAAGCCACCCAGTGCATTTCCAATATAAAATGTTTTAATGAGGAAAGTGAAGTCTTAAGTGATATTTATAGAGGCTGTGGGAACAGAGGTCAAGTGAGCCTCCAGCAAGATTATCAGCCCTAAAGCATTGAAGAGGGTAGTTTTCAAAAGCTTCCCTAGAAGCTGCTTAAAGTTAAAAGCTCAATTCTGCTTGCAGCTGTTTCTGGAAAAGAGTGTTTTTTCTTTTCCGCTTATGCAAATCCCACATAAGTGTCTCTTATTAACATATGTTAACCTGAAACCATTCAGAGAAGGGGTACTTGGATGTGCAATTCCGGACTCCTCCTCTGAGACCTTGGGAAAAAGCGCTAGTGATTCTGAGTGGCAAGACAGTCTAGAAGGAGAAGGAGGAGAAGAAGAAGGAGAAAGAAGGAGGAGAAGGAGAAGGAGAAGGAGAAGGAGAAGGAGAAGGAGAAGGAGAAGGAGAAGGAGAAGGAGGAGAAGGAGAAGAAGGAGATGGAGAAGGGGAATGAGAAGAAGAAGGAGAAAGAGAAGGAGAAAGGGAGGAGGAAGAGGGAGAAAAAGGAAGTAGTAGTAATGAATAATAATGAATGATGTCCAGCAGTAGTAATGACATATTCAGAATTCGGTAGTGTCAAGCTGGGTCTTCTATTATACCTTTGTAACTCAGCGACCATTTACAGTAGTTCTCTGTACACATACATGGAACCTTCAGGACCCTAGCCACACCCTCGCTTCAGAGCCCAGGTTAGGATTTCCCAGAACCCAAGTGTTTTTCTTCTTTTAGTTTCTTTCGTGAGGGTCTGGTGGCATCCCTTTTTAGATGATCAAAATACATGAAGATCTGAATGCACCACCTTTTTCAGACAGTGGAGCTACTTGGCTCTATCTCACCTTGCTGATGGCAGCTACTCTCAGTGCTGTCCAGGGTCAAACAATTATTCTTTGGAGTGAATAGCCTCCAATGCTTCAAGGATGATTTGCTCTCCTATGGATGACAAGTTATGACAATGGACAGTAGCTTAATACATTTTTAAAATACCAGGTACTTCTTTGCACCATAACACAGAAGAAATTTTAAGATCCATGGTGGAGACGTTTGGGGGGAGGCTCATTGTTGGTAGTCAAGTATCAGTGTGTGAAGATCAGAGATGAGTTTTAGTTCCAACACTTTGACTGCTAATGAAAATAAAAAACCACCATACATTTAAACACAGGATTTAAAGTCCTGACATAGGTTTCTTGGGGGTTTTGAATATTACTTCTATAAGATCACTTAAACCAATGATTAGATTCTAATTTATAATGCTATAATTCTTTTAAGAATTAAAGGTAAAGCTCTGGTATAAAGACCTGATCCCCTAAAAATTAGTGATCAGGGTGGGATTTTTCAGAGCCTTCAGGTTTTAGTAGCAAGATGATGGGTTCTGGAATAGATGGAGTCTTTTCAAATTTTGATTTTTTTAAAATAAAAAATGTATTACTTGGTTGTTCCCTTGGATCCGTGGTCGGCAAACTGGCTTGCAAGCCACATGCGGCTCTTTGGCCCCTTGAATATGGCTCTTCCACAAAATACCACTGCCTGGGCAAGTCTGTTTTGAAGAAGTGGCATCAGAAGAAGTTTAAGTTTAAAAAATTTGGCTCTCAAAAGAAATTTCAATTGTTGTACTGTTGATATTTGACTCCGTTGACTAATAAGTTTGCGGACCACTGCCTTACATCATTGAGTGATTAGAGATAGTTTCCTTGAGATTTGTTCACTTAACTTAAAATAATTTCAGAATTTTGAAGGTAACTTTAAGTCATATTTTAGTTGCATTAAAAAGTCAAAACATCTTCCAGTGAGATCTGCTGCCATGGAGATGTGCTGAATTTGTAGCCAACCCTCATTCTCACCTTTCACTGATTCCAGTTGTTTCCATCACAGGTCCTCTCATGGCTGATCATATTTTTATAGTTACTATATATATTATGGAAATCTCTATTCCTGGAAAGTTTCAGCTAAGCTGATAAAAAGCAGCCAGTTTGATTTCTATCCCTTTGGAAGAGAACAATAAAGGCAGCTAGGAAGTGTTGATTATTCAAGTAAAACAGTAGTTCTAAATTCTTTGACTTTCTAGGCTTGTCCTTTAATAGAAACTAATGCTATGAATAGAAGTGAGCCGGTTAGCTAGAAACAATTCGAGGACTGAATTCAATAAAAACTCCCTTGGGTTTCTGCATGAAAGCTATTGAATCTGGCTGCAAATGAGCACAAAGCACCTTCAAAAAATTTTTTTCTCATCCTTTTCCTGTGGTAGAGTCCTCGATTTAGTTTATTTGACAATAATGGATCTCCATTGACCTACCTAACTGGTATATTTAAATACTTATTTTATTTAAAAATAGATATTCAAATACTTTGAGAAAGAATGTAACAAGCTTGTTCAACCATCCTTCTTAACAGCTCCTTTGGAGTCTCTGTGCTCTCAGCTAAATCCAAACTTGCAGAATTTCATTATGAGAGAGGAATGAATCAATTCAATTACCCTTGGAATTTGTGGTGGTCTGTCACGTTAGACTTTCACCCAAGGGAACTACAAAGTGCATTCATTTTAATTTCGCTAAACCCACAAGAGGCTATCCTGATAGAGGATACTTGGGGAGTGGATCCTAATTGATTTTTGCTTTTAAAAACTGAAGCAAAGCATACATGTAAAAATGAGCAGAAAGCTCACTGATTATAAGTAGATAGTCCAGTGAGTTTTTACATATGTACACACACATCACCCTGATGAAGACAGAATGTTTCCTGCATCCCAGAAGGTCCCCTTGTGCTTCTTCCCAGGCAATAGTCCCACCTCACAGGTAACCACTCTCACAACTTCTATCACCATTGATTAGTTTTGCCTCTTCTTTCACTTCATGAAATGAATCCTATACAATATGCTCTTCTGTGTTTTGTTCCTTTCAATCTGTAAAATTTATCCATGTTGTTTGTGTGTAACAGTTTGTTTTATTGTTGAGTAATATTCCATTATATGAATATAGTAGAGCTTATTTGACTATTCCAGTATACATTCCCACTAGTAGTGTATGAAGATTGTTGTTTAGTATCTTAAATATGTTTATTGATCCTTTTACTGTGTGTGTGTGTGTGTGTGTGTGTGTGTGTGTGTGTGTGTAGTATATTTGCCTGATTTGCCTGGTACCCAGTTTGAAAAAATTTTTTGTTTAATCTGTTTAATCTCTTTTTTACTGGTGTGTGAAGCTTTTTTTTTTTTTTTTTTTTTTTTTCTGTATAAGCCCTTGGTCAGCTATGTGTATCACAGGTGTTTTTTTTTCTAATCTCTGGTCCATTTTTCTACTCTTTTTAATGATGTCTTTTGATAAAGTAAATTACTTAAAAAGATCAAATTTGTCACATTTTTATGATAGGGTTTTTTGTGTCCTATTTAATAAATCTTTGCCCATTATAAGATGGGTTTTGTGTTTTGATTGTGGCTCTGTGGATATTTTGCAAATTGCATTCAGACAAAGGGCAGCCTGAGTGGCTAATTGTTGAAGTCATGTTCGAGGAATCAAATCCTTCATTAAGTTATGGGGCAGAGTTTTTTTCCCCAGGACAATGGCAGTTTCCATGTTATTCTTGTTCCTTTCCAAAAGGGGTATAATGATTGTGTTACTGCTGACTCTACTCATTTGCAGTGCGTGAAAATCAGATGAGTCCTTAAAATAGATGCTTTACATTGATATTCAAAATGGAATGGGCTATTTTGTACCCATTTTGAACAAGTAAAAACGTTTCAGGATGTTTCTAAGAAAAATGAGAAGAAAAAAGTACAAATAATTATTTAATAGAAGGACTGCTGATAAGATATTGAAAAATAAAAATATTTATAACCCCAACTTTAGGAGTATGGAAGATTTTAGAGTGCTCCAGTGAGCCCTTTGTTGGGAAGATCGGTTATTAGTTTATCTTAATTTTCCCTAACCTATCATGTGGACCAATTGAACAGAGTTTCTTCATAAAATAGAAGCCAATCCAGAGGATAGAAGAAGTAGAGCTGGCATCAACTATCTCTCCCCTCACTTCTTATCCCTGAAAGCAGGAATATCTCAGGATTAGTTAGATTTTGGATTGGGTGTGGTCAGCAATAGGGGCAATGACAGTGACTCCTTTTGAACCTTGGTATCGTGCCTTCTGGACCACTTGCATTAAGTTCTCTATTGAACAGCAAAGCAAAGGAGTTAAGTTGGGTCAATTTGTCACCCATGCTGGATATCTTCCATTTGCCTTTCTGGATAAATCCTCTCTCTACCATTCTTCCCACAGCTCTTTGCCATGGAAGCTGACCTATGTGGCACACATCCTGGTTCTCTCTGCCTTCTGGGTTCTGGCTGGGTTTGGCCAATGGAGGATATCATTGAGAGAGAGAAAGAGATCAATGGGAGGACAGAGAGGATAAGGTGAAGGTAATTATTCCATCCCTTTCGGGTGACTGCAAGTTGGCTGTGTCTCAGGCCCTAAAGCCAAAGCCCTTTCGGTTGACCCTCTACACACAACGCTTATTCCAGGTTCTGGTAACTACTCTTTCCCTCACTCCTTCAGCTTGGGATACTCACACCCTTTACCATAATTTTTCCAAGAGTTTTGCACTAACACCCGTGACTTCACTGTCTTTTTGAGTCCCGATATATTAGTTCCATGATTAATTAACCTCTCTTTCAATGACCATGCTATAGAGAAAAGAAGTTAAAATTGTCTGAGAAAGTATGGGCATAGAGGTTGTATCCTGATTTCATAAGAAAAATTGGGATGTGCACAGACATTCTAACCAGTAAGTGGCTCTCGTTCTCATACTAGGTTCTGCCCCCTCTTCTAGCCTCAGAATGGGGCCTGACCCTTTCTGATGCATCTTCATGGAGGCTGTTTCTCCCATTTTCTTTTCTTCTGGCTCCATATTCTTCATGTCGGAGCTTGAGTAATAATTCTAAAGTTACCTGAAAGTGTTATTTAGCACTAACTTTAGAAAGGAGTAACTTGAATAAGAATTATGAGTACCAATTTGTGCTTTTGTGTTGTTTATGCCCATCCCTCCCCCATTATCTGGTTCTTGTGATATTTGTTTAGTTTTGTTTATTACTGTAATAATATCAGCTAGCATAATGTTTGATATCTTTGTAAGTGCTAAATAAATATTTATTAAGTAAATTCATGATTAATAATCAAGTAAATAGAATAATACTAAATGTGTGCACATAAATCAATTATGTATCATTAAAAAGTAAAACACACTTCATTTTTTGATAAGAAAAAACATAGAAATAGCAAACAAAAGCATTAATCCAAAGTATATCAAAGTATCAATTCTTTTCTCTTCTATTAAAGACTTTGCTGGAATGTGTTTCTCAGTATCTAGAAGGGTTCAGGAATCTGGAGAAGGCACTGTGTATAAATTATTCAGGAGTCCAGAGACAAAACATAATTTTGGAAGGCATTTTGGGGGGCCAGAGGAGCTTGGCTAAAGTAATCAAGTTCTCCCTTGTCTTAGGACCCCTTGCTTTTTATTAACACAAATTTCCTAAGGCAAGGTAGATATACACATAGAGGCCAGTGTTTAGTATACAGAATTCATTGTCAAATTGGAAGAACTGCCTATGGCTGTTCAGGTGTTTGGCCAGCAGGAGGCAATAACATATAGGTTGAAATGCCCTCAGCTGTCTGGCAGCAAGCAATCATTTATGCATCCTTTTCAGATTTGGGGAAATGCCTTCTGCCATTTCCAGATGAATAAGCCCTGCTGTCATGCTGGAATTGGCTTCTGGTCGACTTCAGTTTTATCTGAACACAACTTCTAAAACTGCTATCATAGATAGATAAAAGTTTGCTTTCTCTTTGCACTTAAAACATTTCATTAACATTCCCTGTATTGCTAAACAATATGAGTAGAGTTTTTCCCCCCTTATTTTTTGTGGGGAGGGTGGGTGACATTGATTAATATGATCATACAGGTTTCAGGTGTGGGTTTCTATGAGGCAAGATCTGTATATTGCACCATTAGCCTACCACCCATAGTCAAATCTTCTTTTATCACCATCAAATTGTATGGAGTTGCTTATACCGTGATTGCTCTTTGCTCTATTATCTGACATTTAGGTTATTTTTTTCTATTTAACTATTATGAATCTAACCTAAATGAATCACTTGATGACAGTCCAGTACCAGAAAGGTCACATTTTTTCATTTTCTTAAATCAAATGAAATATGGCTAAGGCTCCCACCTGTGAAGGTTAATGAGCATTCCAATATTAGTCATTTTTGAAACTGTTTTTGTCTCTTTCATTGGTTTTACCAGAAATCTGGGCTAACAGGGCTCAAGAAGATGGAAGAGGGGATTCTTATCCTCAGTTCACTTTTGTTCCTTCAAGTTTTTTGTTATAGTCCCATGTGGAGAGCTGGTCCTCACTGTCTTACAATTATAGCTGCTCCAAATGACAGCAGTGCTGTCTGTTCTCATAAGCTTTGCCCATTGGTGGCAGCTCTGAAATGCAACCACCTTCCTTCTGATTCCACCAAGGTCTCTACTTTGGGGGCACTGTACTCAATTACACAGTTCCCAACAGAAAAAGCCCAAACCCACATCCGTCCTTGCTGTCTCTGCATTACCTTGCTCTCCTGGTGCTACCCGTTTGTTAAGTCCCCTACAACTTTACCCCAAGAAGAGCCTGGAACTTGTAACACAAAGGCATGCATGTCATTTATGTGGAGGAGGCAAGGGAAAAGCATGCTATCCTTTAGAGTCCCCCAAGAAGCTCACATTCATATCCAAAAAGATTTTCCTGCCATGTAAATAATGCTACAATACATATTACAAATCATAGCCTTTCCCCCCAAGAAATAAGACTAGCACATCAATGTCAAACGTGTTTTACTTGTCAGTCTGAAAGCTAAATTGTTGTAACAAAGGGAATTAAAAAGCCATAAACAGACATATTGGCTTCCAGTTCTGTAGATGGCTTTATTAAGTAATTTAGGAAATTCTTCTACTGAAGACAAGGAGGAAACGTGGGGATAACAGGGGTAAGAAAGATTGGAGAAGGATGCCTCATCCTCAGCTTCTACTGTCACTGATGTTACTATGATGCTTTCTGCTTACAACTATGGAGGAAAGCTGGCCCCCACTCTCTGCCGGGCTCTGAAGCTCTGAAGGGCAACAGCAGGGTTATCAATGAAGGCATCAGAGTGTCTTCAAGAAAGTAGAGGAACTGAGTTCCTGCTTAGGGCTGCTTTCCTTGGAAGAGTGTGGGTTGTTGGCTCTAGAGAAAAGAAATAAGGGGCTGAGAGCCTGACAGCTGCTCTTGATGTCTTGAGAGGAGGTAGGAAACTGCATTCAGGGCTAGGAGGGCAAGGGGGCCCTGGTGAAAGTCCCTGGCTTTGGGCTCATACCCCATAGGGGTTACTCTAGAAGTAATGACAGAGCAGAGCAAATAGCCCTGGGAAGGATTGGATTTTCTGCAAATCCTTTTTACTTCTGAACTAAAAGTTGGTAGTCCCAGATTTCCAGGACAATGGAATATGTTGCATGTTATCAACTATATATACACAAATGTGTGATCTGTGTTCACTCATACAGACGCACTCAATATGCAACAGATCTTATTTCTCAGTTGTAAGAATGAATGAAGATTTTCTTTTTTACATTTAAAAATATTTCCCAATATTCTGTATTGTGATATATCTATAATAAGAAGAGGGAGGTTATAGGGTATTATAATAAAGTAAAATGTTATATTAAGCCTTAAAAAAAAGTACATATGACCAAATTGTGTTTATTAAAAGAATGCACATTCGGTTTAGCAGGAAAAAAAAGAAATCAATATAATTCACAATATTAAAAAAATAAAGAGCAAAATTAATACACAAAAACATATAGAGCCTGGCAGGAGTTGCTCAGTTGGTTTAACATCATCCTGTGCACCAAAAGGTTGCTGCTTCAGTTCCTGATTAGGGCACATACCTTGGTTACAGGTTCGATCTCCAGTTGGGGCTTGTATGGAAAGCAATATTGATATTTCTCTCTCACATCAAAGTTTTTTTCTCTCTCTTTCTCTGTACTCTTTGTAAGCATGTCCTTAGGTTAGGGAGTGCTTCTGCTCTCTAGAGGGTAGAGGCCGGAGATGCTGCTAAACATCCTTACAATACAGCCCCGAACAACAAAGAATTATCTGGCCTCAAATGTCAGGAGAGCTGAATTGAAAAAAAAAATTTTTGTAAAAACTTTTCCAATTACAGTTTACATTCAATATTGTCTTGTATTAGTTTCAGTTGTATAGCATAGTGGTTAGACAGTTATATACTTTACAAAGTGGCCCCCCTGATATTTCAACTACCCACCTGGCACCATACACAGTTATTACAACGTTATTGACTGTATTCCCTGTGCTGTGCTTTACATCCTCATGACTAATTCTCGTTGTAAAAAAAGTAAATAGGATGCTTTGAGAAAACCAGAGACTCACAAAAAGCCCACTCAGAACTCAAGAATGCTTAAAGCAGAAAGGCACATGTGAGTTTTCTATGGGAAAGAGGAGAAAGGTGACACATGCAGCATTGTTATTAGATAATTACTTACATTTAGAAAAGGAATGTGGTTATGTGCACTGAATCGCCCTCTGCAATCTTTCATTAAAAAGGTCTGTGGGGCATTAAAAGGATCTTGCTGGTAGAGAATTGTCATATTGATCAAGTTAAATAGCCTTTGGGGAAATTTCTCAGATGTTTGATATAAATGGCAGTTCCCAGGTCACCGGAAATATCTTGCAAGGCTTCCTTCAGGTGGGAGTCAGACTTTAATTATGTCAGTGATCCCCTCAAAGATCCATTGCCTATGTCCTTCCCTCTATGGCACCCAGAACAGTCATTCTAATGCTACTCTTACATGGATGATATTAGAGTTACCAAATTTAACAAATCAACATACAGGATGCCCAGGTCAATGTTATATTAATACTAAAAAAGTATTCGTGGTTTATTTGAAATTCACAATTAACGGACTATTTGAATTTTTTTTTCCTGATAACCCTAATATATAATTTAAGTACTTTTCGTTTGTTTTTTAATACTAAGAAAAATACTTTTTACATTTTATTTTTCTTTATAACTTTAAAATAAATGTTTAAAAGTTTGCAGCCTTTTTACAGGGTCTTTCTCCATCTGAAGAAAAACCTTAAGACATCTTCTTACTCCCCACCCTCTCTGCCTTCCCTTACCCTACAAATTTCATTTAATTACCACACAATTGAAACACAAGTTTCTCTACTTAAGAGGTGGCTTTTGTGGAAATGACTCAAATTTAAAATATATTCCAAATATAAATTCTGAGCTTAAGAAATAGTATTTTCCTGAATTTGGCTATGATATTGGGACATGGAGTTGTCGTGCAGACTTACAAAAAAAAAAAAAAAAAAAAAAATTAACTCCCCTCCAAAAAACTGCTGTCAAAGAAAACCCACAGAGGAAAGAGGACAGGAAAACCAAACCTTTCTTCAGGCTTGCCATTTGGTATAGAACAGTTTCTCAAAATACTATCTTGGGAACACAGTCTCAGAATCACCTGAACATATAAAAATATTTATATTTTTGTTGATTTCAGAGAGGGAGGAAGATGGAGAGAAAGAGAGAAATAGAAACATCAGTGATGAGAGAGAATCATTGATTGCCAACCTCATACTTCTACCTCTGGGCAACCTGAGAATGTACTCTAACAAGGAACCGAACTGTGACTGCCTGGTTCATAAGTCAACACTCAACTGAGCCACGCTTGCCAGAGCTGGGACATTTAGATATGGATTCCTGGGCCTAAATCAGAGTCTACACTTTAAGCAGACACCAGAGTGTATATTTTTTTATTATTCATATATTTTATTGATTTTTTTTACAGAAAAAAAGGAAGAGGGATAGAGAGCTAGAAACATCAATGAGAGAGAAACATTGACCAGCTGCCTCCTGCACACCCCTCACCAGAGATGTGCCCGCAACCAATGTACATGCCCTTGACTGGAATCAAACCTGGGATCTTTCAGTCTGCAGACTGACGCTCTATCCACTGAGCCAAACTGGTTTCGGCACCCAGGTGCATCTTAATGCACACTGAAGTTTAACCACCACTAAGCTAAATTCTTCCTGTTGTCCAGTTGTGCAGTATCAGAAAATGTTAAAAACTAACCGTTTTTTTTTGTGTTAGACTTCATTGGAAATCTGGTGGTTGTTTCTTAAACCATTCTGAAAGTACATCCATGAATTCCCACCTCTTCTCCACAACCCGTATAAAAACACTTTCCTACAACATTTATTTTTTGTGCATTCACTCACTTATTCAGGGAACATTGACAGGTACAAGCCTCCGTGACTATTTTAAGTAGAAAGGTTATAAATAGAAACCTTACCATTACTTTCCTGAAGGACAGTGCCTCCATAGTTTACACTTCTGTCTCTCTCCACATGGCTGGCAGCCAAAAAGCCCCACATAGCTTTATTTTACTTATTTGTTTTCCTGTCACCTGTGGCAAATGTTTAATTTGTTATTAAATGACATTTATGGTTTTGAACTTGCTTGTTTCCGTGTCCCCAACATGCACCGCTGTCCCAGTATGCATTGACAATATGTGCGTATGCTTATCAAAGTGCCCTTGGGAAATGAAATAACATGTGAAACTCATTTTTTATTTTCCAGCAAACTTCATAACGTTCTCCCTGATTCTATCCTTTGGATAGATTTCTAGTTTATCTTATATGTGAGAAATGACCTTATAACCTGTGTGTGACAGTTGTTTGGGTTTTATTAAGTACCCTGCTAGCTGGCAATATAGGGGCATTACTCATAGATATTTGTTTGCTATCCCAGTAAGCCAAGAAAATTTATTTTTATATATTTAACTACAATGTCTTTCTTCTCCCTGTATGTCATTTAAAAGTAGTTCATGGAATAAGGAGAATGCTGCCAATTCTAGCTTTAGATGTGGGAAAAAGAGATGGATTGCCAAAATGGGTCCCAGAGGTGACACTTTGTAATATACATATTTCTAAACACAAAGGGAGCTTGCTGAAAATTAAATAGAAATCTAAACAGAGAGGAGTTTCTATTATTTTTCTATCTGTGGAGGGACAATCAGCTCACTAGCCCTACTTCCACCCACAGTGCATCCATGGAAAAGACCTGCAGAAAGCATTCAGCAAGCCACTGGGGGCGCACCCCTGCAGGAAGGTGAGTCACTCCTCTAAATGTGGCAGGCCTTTGTGTTGTGTTTGAAACAAAGACTTCTGAGTGGCCATTTCAAAGTCCTGGCTAGTTTCTGGCATATGAAAACAGTTCATGCATTAGATTATTGCTCATGTACTGTCTTTTCATATGTTGTACTGAGACTCAAATCAAATATCTTGGTGGACCCCCCCCACTGTTGGATAAAGAAAAAATTCTAATAAAATTATTTCAATGTAGCTCCATACACTTACACCAAAGCAAACATGATCATTATCTGTTCTCACAAAGGGTTTGTGCGTTACACCTCATTTCTGTGGCAGTTAGATGTAGCATTTTGATTAAGCGAAAGTGTAGGTGTGTAGTGAATTATCGTATGTATTAGGGTATGGCAAGGTAGGAGCAGATGTTCAGCTGGTTCTGGCTGTAGGTATTAGAGAATACCCCTCCAGCCCAGGCCCTGGGCACATATCCATTTGGAACTAACCGTGCATGTGGAGACTGGCTTCTTTTCTTCCTTTTGTTTGCTTGTTCATTTTCACAAAGACGCCTGGAAGCAATGGGCCGCAGAAAATGATCAATGAATGTGTTGATGGGGATGTCCATGAGGCATTGTACTTAGAAATTAATAGCAAGTTTTAGGCTTTCCACAGCTATGTAAACTTGGGGAAATTAATCAATTTCTCTGAACCTCAGGTCTGTAATATTAAAATAGAGGTAATAATATCGTAGGTGCATTGTGGTATTTGAGTTAAAGCAAGTTGTTGATGATAACAAAAGATCAGGAACAACACAAATGCATATCCATTGGGCTGTGGTTGAGCAAGCTATGGTGTGAGTCCCCTATGGAGCACAATGCAGCTATAGCTATAGCAAGCTTCAAAGTGTGAATGCAGACCCCCCAAATGAACACTATGCCCAATGGGAAACAGCCAAACAGAGGACAGAATTATTTCAAATGACTTTAGAACTCCATGTACATTAATTAGTATATATTCTAAGGGGGGCAAAAAACCCACATACAACTCTAGTCAGTAGTTTTACTTTTAATATTAATAATATTGGTGCAGTTATTTTGAAATAAGTTTTGTTAATGTTGTAAAGTAGAGCAAGAATCCTATATAATAAAAGCCTAGGTGGCATTGCGCAACACCCTCATGCAATGTCATCACAAGATGGCTGCCACAAGATGGCTGCCACAAGATGGTCACCACAAGATAGCCGGCAGGGTATGACAGTTGGGGGTGATTGGGCCAGCAGGGGAGGGCTGTTGGGGATGATCAAGCCATCAGGGAAGCAGTTAGGCATCAATCAGGCTGGTAGGATAACGGTTAGGGGGCGATCAGGCTGGCAGGCAGAAGCAGTTTGGGGCAATCAGGCAGGCAGGCAGGTGAGTGGTTAGGAACCAGCAGTCACAGTGGGATTGGGCCTAAACTGGTAGTTGAACATTCCCCAAGGGGTCCCAGATTGGAAAGGTTACAGGCCAGGTTGAGGGATACTCCTTCTCCCTGTGCACAAATTTTATGCATCAGGCCTCTGGTAAAGTATTAAGGTTAGTAGAAAACCAAATTTTGTGTACGAGAGAAAAGAGATATCCATATAAAATCAAATAAATGAACTAAAAATACTGAATTGTTAAATGGGAGTGGGGAATTTCAATATGAACACATGATGTTACAAATATATTTTCTAGCTCTGTTCATTGAGAAATCTGAGAATTACTGATACCCCAGGAACAATGAAACTCATGGTATCCTAACTGTGGTTTCTAAATACCTTTCATACTAAAAAAATTTTCAGATAAATAGCTGTTTCAAGGTGTAGAATATTTTGTGCCAGAAAGTAATCATAGAAACCATATCAAAAGGCTGTGGGAACCAATTTGATAGGATTGCAGCTGACCAAATTTGAGCATCATAAATAATGCAATTAACTGAAAGTTATTGAATATGTAAACAGTAGTGAGCTATATTGAGGCAAACAACAACAATAAAACAGAAGACTAGAACCTCATTTATCATCATTGGCAAGGACTATTAAATCAACTGCTTATCTTGAAAGTCAGTAATTAAAAGGAAAGAATTAAGCCTTTATCTTACCTTTTTGCTAGGATGATAGTTCAGAAAAAGCAAATAGCTCCAGTTGAAGTACTCCCAGGAACTTTACAGCAGAATGCCAACTAAAATACAGAAGGAATAATGTCATTAAAAATACTTTTAACCACTAATAAAACATTTGACTCAAGCAAGCATTATCACTTGATGCTCAACCATTAGATAAAATATTTCATATGATTCCAAAACATCACCCTATATGTGGTTTACTAACCACAAAGGGAGAAACTTGTCTTGATAACAGAGAGATCCAAGGGTTACCACCTTAACCCAGGGATCAGACTTACAGCTCTGCTAGTGGACAAACCAAACTTCATGGGCTTCCTGATGTGATTTAGTATGAAGTACACAGCTTTCCTTAGAAAACATTCTTGTCAAACATATTTAACTTGAATTCACTACCTATCTACAGAAAGCATGGGGACCAGAGGAACTAGTAAAATGGTATCACAGGAAACAATCTAATCCATCTGAACTGTAGGGCATTTATTGGACAACTGGCCCAATATCAACTTCCTGGTGGTTAAATAAGGGGTGTTGGGGTGGGGGTGGGGGTTCAGAGGAACTCTTGTGAAAGTGATCTCATTTGATTTCCATGCCTATGCATCTTGGGCTTATGTCCTGAATCATATTGGTATATCACATGCATAGGTTGCTCATAATCAAAGAACTTGACATACCTCTAAATAAACCTAATACTAAGCCTGTCCTTTTGAAAAGCAACAACAACAAACAATCAAAAAACAAATACACAAAACAAATAATAGAAATCAGCATACACTGAATTTTTTAGCCACATTTTTTTAAAAATAGGACTATTTTGGTTAGCATATTGACAGTTTAGAAATGGTTATAGAAGGATAATTATTTTGTCAAAACATCCTTAAACATACACAAATATCTTTTGAATTTATCTATTGGTAAGACATTTAGTGACTTTTATGTTTATGATTCTGTGAACATTGAATTTTGTTATAATTTCAATAGACATGTTTTAATAAAATTAAGCTACATTTTCATTGTCTTTTAAAAATATACTTTCTTTCATAAGATGTCTATACTAATAAAAGCCTAGGTGGCCATCGCACGTGATGTTGTCACAAGATGGCTGCCACAAGATGGCTGCCACAGGATGGCCACCACAAGATGGCCATATGCACAGTGGAGGCAGGGCCTGGCTGCTGCTCCATGCCTAGAGGGTCCCACAGCTCCACACAATTCAGACGAGGCTTGTCCTGGCATTTCTACCACTTCGTGCAGAGTAGGCAGATCCCAGCAAAGGAGGTAGGTCAAAGCAGAAGAGGGCAGTTGTGGGTGATCAGGCTGGCAGGGGAGGACAGTTAGGCATCAATCAGGCTGGCAGGGGAGTGGTTAGGGGGCAATCAGGCTGGCAGGCTGAAGTGGTTAGGGGCAATTAGGCAGGCAGGCAGGTGAGCGATTAGGAGCCAGAGGACCTGGATTATGAGAGGGATGTCCAACTGTTGGTCCTGGATTGTGAGAAGGATGTCCAATTCCCTGTGGGATCAGGCCTAAAATGGCAGTCAGACATCCCCCGAGGGGTCCCAGATTGAAGAGGGTGTAGGTGGGGCCAAGGGACAACCTCTCCCCCCTCCAGATGAATTCCATGCACCAGGAAACTAGTAATATAATAAAATGACACAGAATAATAAATTCTGTATCTTTATCATAAAAATTATACATGTGCATTATTATTTCCATTGGGTTTTAGGTCAGAATTTTAAGCTTTTTTATATGGGAATATTTCCACTGCCTATGTAAACATTTAAAATTTGATCTTCTGAGTTGTCCAAGTATCGGTAATCCTTTCTTTGTATGTGCGTGTATATGAGGCTTATTTTCTTAATGTAAAAACTTGTTCTTGAGTGAAACAAAATCTCTAAGCCCTATGAATTGTAGTTACAAATAAATTTCTAAGGATGGATATCTAAACAATCAATGATAGTTTTAAATGAAGCCTAACTAATAGGAACCATGATGATTTCAAATGAGTTGAGTAAAAAAAAAAGATAAGACAATAAATGAGATCCCTATTAATAAATGTATTGTGATAAGGTTACTATTGCAAACACAAAGTCAACTCCATGCAGATCAAGCTTACAACTAATTTATATTTCATGCCTTTTATTAACTGGTAGAAATGAGAATTATTAACATTTTTCATGGTATCACATCAAACTCCTAACCAAACTCTGCTCATTTTTGCATGTGAGTTGCACCATTTCATAAAATTTTCAGCAGTCTTTGACTCGCAAAATAAAGTTGTCACTCAAACCTCATTTCCTGTCAGCACACAAGGGAAGCTGTATGGATACTGAATTAATCTTGCATATTGTCTCTGCTTGATGAGGTCTCCAAGAGATCTTTGTCCTGTCGCCTTTAATGGACTTTGTCTAATGGACTCATTAGTGAATCTCTTATCATTTTTAGGAGAAAGATGCAATCTTACAAGACTGTCCTTTATGCATTTGAAAATTATTATAATTTAGTCCTTAAACACTTATTCAAAAATTAAGAATGAGGAGACTCTACTTTATTCGGGTACCACAATATTATAACAATGCCATGCTGATTACAAGGAAGGGGGCCTAAGAATACTACTTCATGCTGATTACTCATGTTATATTCAACACTCGTAGTTAAAGCGGACAACACTCTTCAACTCAATAGCTTAATATTCCACCATAGTCATAAAATTTGCAGCTGGGAAAATGGAGATTTTCTTGGCTTTATTTATCTATAGGTGCAGAAAAACTAATAATAAATGACTTCTTGATATCGTGCAAATCTTTCTAAGTTCATACTTTGGGGATTTAAATTTTAATATTATTTTGCATTACAGTTCAATAATCAGTATTCATGTTTGTTATCTTACATGACACTCTTCCTTCTCTGTCTGTTTTTCTCAGCTTCCCATGTTATTTTGGTAATGAAATTCACACGGATGGAGTTGAGGGAGGCGCAGTGGGGAAGTGGAATTAAGCCAATATTTAATTCTAAAAAAAATCTGAACAGTTTACTATCCTTATTGTGTTTGAGTGGTTCCTTTACCTTCAATTAATTTGTAAACACTTCCCACTCAAAGTCCTATCACTTGAGGAAATTTGCTAAAGTTTCATTATCCGGCTTTCTTTGAACTCCAACTTTTAAATGACGATTGCTTTTATATGTAATAAGGAAAACAACCAGTGTTAATACTCTGAAATCAACACATTTTTTCTTTGCTTGAAGTCTTCCTTTGACTTTTCATTGCTAATTGCCTGATCACACTTTCTGATGAGGAAGGCTAGAAGAAGTAGAGACTTAGCAGGTAATTGCTGTATAACACGAGGCAGGTGTGTGTGTGTGTGTGTGTGTGTGTGTGTGTGTGTGTGTGGTGTAGGTCAATGAGGAGGTCACAAAGTTCTTTTTAAAGATCATGGTCAATAGAACTAGAAGGGATGTACCTGAAGTAAGTTCCAGAGGGAAATCAGTGTGGAGGCTGACACATTAGACCAGGCAAACCGTCTGTTAAAAGGGCAATCTGAGAGAGGGAGCTTCGGAAGGTCTGGGCTTCTCTGGGTCCTGGAACAATTATCCGTGGCTGACAATTAGACTGTGGTTTGAAGAAATTCCAGACACAAAATCATTGACTGATCTTTCTAAAAGGGATTTAATAGGACCATCATCTTTGCATAGTTCCTTCAACCACTTGCCTTCATAAACCTCTCCTCATGTTACATAATTTTTGGACTTTTCTTGATACACAAAACACACTTAGTTCTTTCATGTTTTTTTTTTTTTTAAATCTTTGGATGCAGTGTTTTCTCTTCATAGAAAGCTATTCTTCTTATTTGTCTGACAAACTTACTCTCTCTTCATGATGCAATGCCCATGTCACCTTTTCCATAAAGCTTTCCCTAAAAGTTCACACAACTCCATAGCCAAGGTTACTCATTCTGGGATGTTAAGTACTTAGCTGTTTTTCTTAAAATGTGTCATTTCATGTTATTTGGAGAAGTCAAGGCTCAGTCTCTCGTAACAGCTAGCATGGTTAACAACCCTACTATATTTCCAACATTCTTGGTTTTTCTACCAATATGAAAGTGAAAGGAGGTGCAGAAAACAAAACGTGAAACTAACTTTAGCCTGATTAGTTGGTATTTTTATTCTAACTCTTTTGCTACACTGATACATCTGTGCTACCTTTCCTTAATTGAGTGAACTCTGCCATATATTCTAGAATAATTTAAAACATCTGAAATGCTTATTGCATTCCATGTTTATGCAGTGCATAATGTAGGGAATGTGGATGCAAAGAAGGAAAGGAACACACCACCATCTGGTAGCTATAAATGTCTGTGATGAGAGGTTAGTTAGTAGAAGGCAGCATCTGAACATGAGGGAAAATGGAAATAATGTACATTAGGACTGCTGAGAAGTAGAACCATGGAGAGATTAATGATTATAATTGCTTGTTATGCTGGTAGTAAAGTAAACACTGCTTTTCAATGAAAATAAGGAGATGCTGCAGAGTGAAAAATCTATATGCAGTTCACATTTCAACTAGATCACCTTATCCTTTTGTGTAGAAATTTCTGTGCTTTTTCAAGGTTCCTGAAATTTATGAAGGGCAGGAAAAACATAGTCTCATGCTCAGTTTGGTTCTGGTTATCTGCCTCCACTGAATCCTTGTTTTCTTCTATGACTTCTGGTTGTTTCTTTCTCTGTTAGGCATTATGTCAAATATAGGATTTAGTCCTTCATTCATTTCATTAGAAAAGAACAAATAAGACACTTTCAAGAAACATGTAAGCAGTAGACTTTACTGAGGGTTTTGGAGACAGCATTATATGATTTAATTTTTTAATATAAAATCATAAAAAATGCAGCTAATTTGCAGTAACAGAAAACAGATCAGTGGTTTTCTGGGCATGGAGTAGGGATGTCAGTGCCGGAGGGAGGAATTGCCAAGGGGCAAAATGAAAGTTTTGTTTATAATTAATATCTTCATTATTGTATTGTAGTGATTATTTCATGGCTTTATACCTATGTCAAAACTTAACAAATTATATACTTTATATGTTCAGTTCATTGTTTCTTACCTCCATAAAGCTACCAACACAATACATACGCACAGGGATACAACTCTATCCACACTAAAATGATTATAATAAAAAATTTGAAAATACTAACAGTTGGAGAAAATACATAGAAACTGGAACCCTCATGAATTGCTTGTGATGATGCAAAATGGTACAGTTGCTTTGGAAAACAGTTTGGCAGTTTCATAAAATGTTAAACATATAATTATCATTTGATCTAGTTATTTCATTCCTGGATATTTATCTTGGAGAAATAAAAACGTATGTCCATGAGACTCATAATGCAAATGCTTACAGAAACAGCATTCATAATAGGCAAAAAATGAAAGCAATCCAATGTCATCACCTGGTGTAGCAATAAACAAATACTACCTATTACATGCAAAAAAAATCACAACATGAAAGAAACATAGATTAAAAAACATTCGAAGTGAAAAAACCCAGATGCAAAGTACTATGTAAGTGATGATTCAATTTATATAACATCTCTAGAAAGTGTAATACTGTAAAGACAGAAAGCATATCAGTGTTTGCCTGGGAAGAGGGGAGGAAATGGGAATTGACTACTGATGTGATGGAACTTTTGAGAATGATAGACATGTTTCATATCTGAAATTCAAAGATAGTTATGTCATGATATAAATTTATTAACAATTATTCTGTATATTTTAAATGGGTGAATTTTATAATGTGTCATGTATACCTTAATATAAACTGCTAAAAATGCAACAATAGCCAGTTTGGCTCAGTGGATAGAGTGTCAGCCTACAGACAGAGGTCCAGGGTTTAATTCTAGTCATGGGTGCATACCTTGATTGCAGGCTCATTCCCAAGTGAGAGGCAACCAATCAATGTGTAGACACCTCTCTCTCTCTATCTCCCTCCCTCTTTCCCTCCATCCTTCCCTTCCACTCTAAAAATAATGGAAAAAATTCTCAGGCAAGGATAAAAAAAAAAAAGGAATACCTACCAGGTGCCACATATTTGGGGATACAAAAAAAAAAAAAAAGATATGGTGTTATATGATAATTGAAAAAACAAGAAGTTAGGTAAATAGCTAGCTAACTCCTTTCCCCTTCTCCTATATGATTGGCCTAATGGAAGTTAGACATCTGAGTTTCAGAGGCAATGGTCTTGGAACAATGCTCTGTGCTGTTTCCTGCTCTTAGCTCACTCTTTCTTTTTAACTGGCAGAGGTATGTTTTTCCAAACTCTGAAAAGGAGGTGGTGATGTTATTCTTCTTTCCTTGCATCAGTGTCAGGCAGATTTAATAGATGCTGGTTGTAAAGTGCTCTGAGGTATTCAGGGAAGGGAACTTGACATAGTCTATACAGGTTTAATGACTAAGAAGTCCTGTTCTCTACTTCCCAACTGTCACCTCTTACCTGTATTCATTAGTTTTATCTACTGTAAATGCAATTGGTCACATCAATGAGCTGGTGAGTAAACTCACACATATCAAGTCTTCTAATAAAATGGAAGACAAGTTCAATTTCTTTGAGGAGAAATAATGAAGTTGACACTGTTTTCCCTGTTTCTTTAATGTAATTTGTGACAATGTGACCTGTTTCCCCTCATTATACTATTCTCTGAGAAGTTCTATTTCTCCTGAGAACTTTAAAATGCTTAGTTTAAGAAGCTGTGACACATCACAAAAGTGCACTGGTGTATCATTGTTAGATGTTGACAAATACTGGTTTTAAAAATTGGTTAATCTAATGCATCAGGGTGATTATAAAAATGACCTAAATCCTTTCTTTTGAACTAAAACCCATGATTAAAACAGCTGACACAAATGTAGGTGCACATTTAACTTTATAAGAAACCAACAAAGAAGTTGTATAAAATGCTTGTCCCATTTTACATTCCCACCATCAGTATCTGAGGGTTCCAGTTATTAGATCAAATGACATGAAAACCTTAAACAATCCAATGATTAGATAACTAGAGATGTACACACACACACACACACACACACACACACACAAACCCAGTGTGTTTGTGCACAAACTTATAACAAAGGGAATGACTTAAAAATCCCATTCTTTGTATAATCCTATATAATAAAAGTGTAATATGCAAATCAACCAAATGGTGGGATGACCCGTCTGCGGGGGCAGGACCAGAGAATAGGTGGTGCCAGACCAGCCAAGGTGCCTGCTAGTGGGCAGAGGGAGAGGACAGCTATGGGGTACAATGGTGACCAGTGGCAGGGGGATGGGGGCCAACACCATCCTCTGATTGCCTGCCCGGTCACCCCAGTGGTGGGTGGAGGCAGTGGTGGGGCAATTCAGGGTGGGGCCGGCCACTCACTATCCCCAGAATGGCCCTCCAGGGACATCTTCTGCAGAGGGCGGCCACTGATGGTAGTGGCACAATGGTGAGTGCCACTGCTCGCTGCCTGCACCATCCCCTGATGGGCCTGCCAGTCATCTTCCACAGAGGGAGGCCAGACTGGGGCTTAGGCCAGCTCCTTGGGGGAGTGGGCCTAAGCCATCAATTGGACATCCCCTGAGGGCTCCTGGACTGGGAGAGGACACAGACCAGGCTGAGGGACCCCCCTAGTGCATGAATTTTTATGCTTGGGGCCTCTAGTGTTATATTTTATATACCTGAATCACTTTAGGTGGTGTTGTCTTAGCTAATTAGAGCACGGAATCCAGTGAGCAGTTAGGCAGTTCTAGTCATAATGTACATGGAAAGTAATGAGAATTTGAGAATTTGAACTAAGATAGCAGGGCCAGGAATGATTGGGGAGAAAGAAATAGGAGACTGCAGACATAACCTATAGATGGAACTTATTTCACGTGAAGATTGAGGAGGGCAAGAAATTTATAATGATCCTGAGATTTGTTGCTGTAGTAACTAGAAAAGGTATTGATAATGCAAAGTGATATTAAGAGGAGATTATTTGGGGCAAAAACAAAACAAAACAGAGAAACTGATACATATTGTTTAGATATTTTATTTTAATAAAGATTTCTAAGTAGCAGGTTGGAGTAAGAAGACTATATGAGATTAGAATGCACATTTAGGGAGTCACTTCTGTAGCATTATGGTTGAAAACGTGTGAAATTGATATGACAGAGGAGGATATGTGGATTGTTGAACTCTAAGACAGTAAATTTAAAAAATATATATATTTATTGATTTCAGAGAGGAAGAGAGAGAGAGAGAAAGGGTGGGGGGAAAGAAACATCAATAATGAGAGAACCATTGATTGACTGCCTTCTGCATACCCCCCACTAGCGATCCAGCCCACAACCTGGGCATATACCCTGACTGGGAATAGAACCGTGACCTCCTGGTTCACGGGTCTATGCTCAACCACTGAGCAACACTGGCCAGATTAGGACAGTAAATTTAACAGAACCTATATTTATGAATTAGCAGAGTGAAAAAAAGAAAGAAAATTATATTTGTGGGTTTTTTGGAAAGCTAAGGAGAAAATGAAATCAATTGGATGCTTTAGAGCTCTGTTTCTAATATGCTTTGCAAAATGTTTTTTTATTGAAAACTATACAATTAATACATCTTATGCTCAGAAAGATTTTTTTGCAAATTGGATTCAAAGAAGCTGTTGTTATTTCTAGGTGAGCTGGGAAAAGAGTTTAGTTAGATAACGAGTTTCTCAGCATTTTGATCTGGAGTTACTTACAATTTTGCAACCTAAGAAGGGTTTCAAGTAAATATGTACTCAGGGCTGACCGAGGCTATGGGGTCAACCTTGGGAAAAACACACACAAAATGAAGGACTAAATCTTTTATCTAATTAAAAAATATTCAGTGCCATATAAATAAAAGGGTGTTTTTTTTTTTTACTCATAGCATTTTGATTAGTAATTATAAATAGAGATCACAATTAAAACCAGTCTCCTAGATAGAAATATCATCTAATGATAAAAGTATGTGCTGACTCAGGCCTTATTGCCAATATCGCACACTAGAGAATTGCCCAAGGCCTGCATTTTGCCTCAAGCTGTGTAGTTATCTCAGATCAGATATTAATTTAAGATGTTAATGCTTATGTCATCAGATGTTCTTATTTACAGACCTCGACCCTATTAATCTGCAGTTTGTGGTTACAATGGTGATCTTCATTGGGTCATTTTATGGACACATAGCTTTCTTATCTCTTACTTGTTGGTACCAGCCTGATGCTGGGAGAGGGGGATTGACCAGTAGTCTTACTTAGGCTTTAGAAGAAAAGTGATAAATAGATGGAACGTGTCTGAAAATGGTTCCTGTATAAGGAGATTTAGGATTAAATTTATTTATGTCTTATCCACTTATCTTATTCACCCCCAAACACTGTTAAACACCATGTGCTTGTCACGCTAGTCAGACATGTGCAGATGGCTGGATGCATATAAAGATGGAAGAAAGCACTTTCTGTCCTTTGAGGCATTCATACTGTCGCAGTTTACAAAGTAATCTAATATAACATTTTTCCCCCCAAAATTCCATTTCCAGGCAATTGTTTGGAACTGAGGATGCAGTTTGTCATATAAATAGGACAAAGAGGGTATTAATGCAATAAGTCAACTGCAATCCTAACCCATGACACATGTTATTACTGAATCGAATCCTTATGTAAAATAATATGTATTCAAGAAAAATGCAGTCAGAGATGCCTCTAGGAATGCCAAGATCACATCTCTGCAGTGACAGAGAACTGTCTCTTCTTCCACTCCCGACACCTATCGAGAGAGGGAGGGATAGAGCCACAGCTGTAAGAGGCCAGTGGGAGTCCAGCTGGGTGAGCACCAGAATGAGTTGGGGCTCTTGACAGGACAATCTCACTGGCGGAGAGGTGTCTACTCCTTGTATGTCAGTTTTATTTTCTTTTGAAAGACCCAAGGGGGTTATCTGCTTGTTTCTCTATTCATTGCCTCAAAAAGGAGCCACACATTGGCATGCTGATTCAGCATTTTCCAACTTATACAGTATTTGATCTGTCCGGGGACTCTCCTTTAAGATTGACCTGCTAAATTTAGACAGAGCCTGTTCACTCTTCCCAGATTCCAGGAGCTCAAACTACTTATTAAAAAACTTCTCAGTCGGAAATGAGACCATAGATCTGTCAGCCTTTTGCTGAACCATTAAGCCATAGATAGCACTTTGACTGAATAGGGTACGGCCTTCGTTGTGGAGAAGGAGATTCTCTGCAGTGGTACACGTCACCATAGTAACAGGGTTTTCAAGCAGGGCTGTGAGATGGAACTTAAAAGTCACACAGAAACAGGTCTACTTTGCAGTGGCTTCAAAAGAGTCATGTTGGAGCCGGCAGAGATTCAGGGGTTACAGGCCATTTCATCTAGGATGGCTCAAACACAGGGGAGAAGAGTTAGGCATTATGCATGTTGTATTGATATGTTGCAACATTAAGGCAAAGCAGTAGCCCTAACTGGCTTGGCTCAGTGGATAGAGCGTTGGCCTGTGGACTGAAGGGTCCCAGGTTTGATTCTGGACAAGGGCATGTACCTTGGTTGCACGCACATCCCTAGTAGGGGGTGTGTAGGAGGCAGCTGATGGATGTTTCTCTCTCATTGATGTTTCTGACTCTATCCCTCTCCCTTTCTCTTTGTAAAAAAAAAAAATCAATAAAATATATTAAAGAAAAAGACGAAAGAGTACATATCTCAACATTGACTTGCTGTAAGCAAACAATCCAATGAACACCTCTCATAACTTTGTGACTTGAATTAAGGCAGCCTTTATGAATTTTCAAAAACAGGCATTAGATTTGATTCTTCCAAAATTTTTAATTAGTAGCCTAGAATGCTTCACCTTAAAACAGCAGATGTTTATCATGACCTCCATGTACTGTGTAGTCATTGCAGGGAGAGAGTGTGCTTGCTGCCATAGTAAAGGTACAAAACATGTGTAATAGGAATTTAGTGGGAAAATCAAAACCAAATTTTAGAACTAAAAAGAAACAGGGCTTATAAAGTTATTAAAAAATCTTTTTTAAATTGATTTCAGAGAGGAAGAGAGAGGGAGTTAGAAACATCAACGATGAGAATCATCAATTGGCTGCCTCCTGCATGCCCCCCTACTAGGGATGGAGCTGCAACCTGCGCATGTACCTTGAGTGAGAATCAAACCGAGGATCTCTTGGTTTATGGGTTGATGCTCAACCACTGAACCACACTGGCAGGAATGGCTTATAAAGTTCTTAAATCTTAAATGTGAGAGGGGTTCTAAAAAAGATCTGTAATGTCTCTAATTTTCAAACGAGGATATAAAGTTTCACATTGAGCAATTTGCTGAAAGTCACACAACTACTTACATGTGGATCTGAGGCTAGAAGCCAACCAAGTATTTTGACTTTTGAATCAGGATATTAGGAGAAACATAACAAATGAAAGGTTGGGAAGTGCTACAGGAATTGCTCACAATTTAAAGAAGAAAACAATGAATATACATGAAATAACTGGAACAGAGTTACGAGTGGCAAGGGCTTAGCATTAAAATTCCCTATTAATTTTAAGGCACATGGCTTTAAAAATATGGGTTGCAGTTTGTGAGACTGAATTCTTTTTAAAGCTAAAGAATAAAGAAAGGTGTAGGGACACTTGTCAAAGGCATCCACAGACCGATGAACAGCTGAAATGTGTTAATTTTTTTCCTATTTGCAAGTCTCTCTCTTCTTTTCCCTTCCCTCTCTTTCTAAATATGATGAATATTACATTACAGATAAACATGATGCTCTTGTTTCTTACTCCCCATTTAATTTCTCTCCTAGAGCAACTCCCAGGCAATCACTATTATGAATACACTTTTCTTTTTTCTTTTTTTAAATATATATATTTTATTGATTTTTTACAGAGAGGAGGAGAGAGGGATAGAGAGCTAGAAACATCGATGAGAGAGAAACATCGACCAGCTGCCTCTTGCACACCCCCTACCTGTGATGTGCCCGCAACCAATGTACATGCCCTTGACCGGAATCGAACCTGGGACCTTTCAGTCCGCAGACCGACGCTCTACCACTGAGCCAAACTGGTTTCGGCCTTGAATACACTTTTCAATAAGTAGTGAGCCCTACTATGTGCCAGACAGTTTTTGATGCTTGAACTACAGGGTGTCCCAGAAAATATATACACCCATTGCATAATTATAAAGGCAGTGTTTATTAAAATAAATTTTATTTTCAAAATGTAATAGAATCTAAAGACGTAGTGTCTATACATTTTAGGGGAACACCCTGTAGATTGGCTAAAAATAGGCTGAGAGTATTTTAGAGCTTAGAGGAAGAATTGGTCTTGTATCCATTTTTAGTTTTTATACCTATAAGCATACATGCACATGAATAACATATTATTGCTAGTCCTCTGTGTTTTAAAATGCACACAATTTGCCTCACCCTTTATGTATTAACTGAAATCACGTGTTGCTTTTTTCCTTCAACATTATGTTTTTGAGATCTAATGTTGATAGATATCAAGTTCATTTCTAGCTACTTCATACTATTAATATTTGATTTATTCATTCTTCTGTTGAGAGTCATTCCGCTTATATCTGATTTCACCATTGGTATAATGCTGCAATGCCATCCTTGTAAGTGACCATTATGCGCATATTTAAGTCTTTTAAAAAGTATTTACCTAGATATGAGTTTGTTGGGTATTAGAGTAAACTTATTTTCAATTTTCAAGTTGCAGCTGAATTATTTACTTTAGTGATCATCCTATTTGATAGTCCCATCAGCAGTGATTTTAATCTAGAAAGTGTTTTTATGGTGCACAGTCATTTAGTCTCTTTTTAGACATACGGGGGTAGGCAAAAGTAGGTTTACAGTTGTGAGTACATAAAACACACTTTATCCTTGTATTATTACTTATTAATTATTGTGTTATGAACAGTTGTAAACCTATTTTTTTCCCATCTCTGTATACCAAAATTGTATGTTTTGTTTTTGTAGGGAAGAGTATTTGTGTGAAAAGCACTGAGAAATGTAAATTTGAAGTTATTACTGATTAATTAAAGAATCAGTGGCCCAATGCATGAAATTTGTGCATGGGGGGAGGGTTTTCCTGAGCCCAGCCTTCTCCCTCTCTAATCGTGGACCCTTTGGGGGATGTCTGACTGCCAGTTTAGGCCCAATTCCACAGGCCTAAACTGGCAGTTGGACATCCCTCTAGCAATCTAGGACTGCTGGTTCCTAACCACTCACCTGCCTGCCTGCCTAATTGCCCCCAACTGTCTCTGCCTGCCTAATCACCCCAACTTCCCTCCTCTGCAGGCCTGATCTTGCCCCCAACTGCCATTCCCTGCCAGCCTGATCTCTACCCAAACTGCCTTTCCCTGCCAGCCTCATCTCACTCCCAAATGCCTTTAAACTCTTCCTCAGCCCCCACCTTAGGTTATGCCTTCACAGTTTATTCAGATTAGGTTCTGATTGGTTGGTTTCTATGCCAGTCAGTGTCAAAAGCTCCACCTCTAGGGCAGCCATTGGCTCCTCTCAGTTCACAGAGATTTGGTTTTGATTGGTCAGTTTCTATGCCAGTCAGCATCTCCGGATCTAGCTCCGAGCCTGATCATAGAGGTGGGTCTGATCAGCAGCCTCTGCAGAGGCCTGGAGAGAAAGAGAGGCAGGCTGCTGGCCAGGCCAGAGAGAAAGAGGGAGACAAGGGCTAATCAATAGCTGCCATGGAAGTTTCAGATCAGAACCTGCTTCTCTCCCAGACCCCTCTCCAGGCCTGATCCAAAGCCCCCTCAGCAGTCGGTGCTAATTGACTGCAGGACTGACTTCTGGTGTTCAGTCAAGCCTTTGGACATTACGGTCACTGCCTTTTTATATATAAACTAGAGGACTGGTGCATTAAATTTGTGCATGGGGTTCATCAGCATGGCCTGTACCCTCTTTAATCTGGGACCGTTTGGGGGATGTCCAACTGCCAGTTTAGGCCTGATCTCTCTTTCAATCCAGATGACTGGCTCTTGACCAGTCTCCTGCCTGCCTGATAGCCCCTAACTTTCTTGCCTGCCAGCCTGATCACCCCTACCTTTCCCCCCCTGCTGGCCTGATCGCCTCCACCTTGTCCCACTACCAGCCTGATCACCCCACCTTGCCCTCCTATCAGCCTGATTGCCCCAACATCTCTGCCTGCCTAATTGATCAACCATAACTGCCTCTGCCTGCCTGTCTGGTTGCCCCTAACTGCCCTCTTCTGCTGTCCTAATCTCAGCTCTAACTTCCCTTCCCTGCTGGCCTGATCTCACCCCAAACTATCCTCCCTTGTTGGCCTGGTTACCCCCAAATGTTATCCCCTGCCAGCCTGATTTTGCCCTCAACTGCCCTCTCCTGCTGGCCTGATTGCCCCTAACTGCCTCTGCCTTGGCCCCCACCATCATGGCTTTGTCTGGAAGGAAGTCAGATATCTAGAAGATGGCCAGTTGACCCGGTCTAATTAGCATGTTACCCTTTTAGAAGTATAGATAGATTATATAGGATCAGATTGCTTAAATTGCGGGAGGAAGGGGGGGCTTTTTCAGCAGAAGGAGATGCTCTTGGCAGACAAAAACACATAATACCTATATCTGGACTGATAGCCAGCCATATGCATTATACTGCCAAACCTGACATTAAAAAATTGAGTAATTTTCTTACTCCTTACACTAAACAGCTGTTGACCTTAAAACCCCTCCTCAGCCACCACCTTAGGTTCTGCCTTTGCAGTCACCCAGAGTAGCTTCTGATTGTTCAATTTCTATGCCAGTCAGTGTCAAAAGTTCTGCCTCCTAGGCAGCCATTGGCTCCTCGCAGTTCACCCAGATTTGGCTCTGATTGGTCGGTTTCTATGCCAGTCAGTGTCAAAAGCCCTGCCTCCTAAGCAGCCATTGACTTCTCACAGTTCAGCAGATTTGGTTCTGATTGGTCGGTTTCTATGTCAGTCTGCATCTCCGGGTCTATCTCCAGGCCTGATAGGCTGCTGGAAATCAGGCTGAATTGCTGACCTTTGGGAGAGAGAAAGGCTTGCCTGCTGGTAAGGTCTGATCACCCTGCTTCTCTCTCGGGCTTTGCTGCTGCTGATCAGCCCTGCCTCTTCTCTCTCTCTTTCTCTCTCCCCCCCCCCCCCCCCCCCCCCAGAGGTCAGCAGCTCAGCCTGGTCACCTGCTGCACACGCAGCCTGGCATTTGGTCGAGCCTTTGGTCATTTTGGATGTTATGCTCCTGACTTTTTATATCGATATATATAGATAGATAGATGATTAAGATCAACATCCTAAAAATGACTAGGAAAGTAATTTTTATTTTATGGGACAGAAACCTTAACTCCCACCTTAATAAGTGGAAAAAGCTAGGCTCAGTTCTTTCATATGTAGGTTAGTTTGGCTGATATAAAATAAATCCCATAGAAATAAAAGCTTAAGTAATACAAACACACTAAAAATAACACAGAACCAAATGAAGGTACAAGTTAAGTTTATGTGAAAAACTGAAAACTGCAAGAAAATTGTCTAAAAATTGGACTCCAAAGAATACTTTTCAAGCTGTGTTATAAAGCTGATTTCTAAGTTAAAAACATACTAGCATCAGAAACATTTCTTTTAAATATTGGCAAAGAACTTATGCTAAGAAAAAGTTCAAAAAGACATATTTTTTTCGATTAAGAGCACACTTTCTCTAGTTAAGTAAGTGTAATGTCCCATTTAAGTTGAAATTATAATTCAGTGGAAATTATCTATACAATTGCTGGTTACTAAACAAAGAGTTTATCTGATAAAAAAATTGGTTGAATTTAAATGTTTAATTGTATAAATGATAGTTTTTTAAATCTCAATATTTTAAATGATCTAATAAATTCTCAAATCATCTAATAATTTTTGACATTTATATCAGAGACAAAAGTTTGACAGAAAAATTTCTTGAGTCTCAATGTCTTTTTTCCCCCCCAGCTTTGTTGAGGATAATGACAGATATAATTTTACATGTTTTAAGTGTACAGTGTAATGATTTGATATACATTCACATTGTAAAATGACTATAATGCCTTTCTATTTTTATCTCAAAATACATGGCTCTGGAGGACTTATGGTCAACATTTTTTCCCTATAAACTTGACTTTGAGAGAATTGCATGATGTCATGCCATATCCTCACGAAGGTAAACATTTCACAGGGAGGGACTATAGGACAGACAAGTCTTAAGCAAAAGGGAACTTAGATGTCAGTGAACATCTAGGAAGGTGCTTGGTGTTTTCAGAGAAGAAAACTAACCATTCACTTGGAATTGTGCCAAGGAACTCTTGAGTATTCAGTGAATTAATTTGTGGTTTTTAAAGAACAGAAGATAATACCAGGAGGGTTGGCACTTTTCAGCCCTCATTCTCAAGCTTTCCCACCCTAATGCAGCCTGCTGTGAGCACATTCTTGAATAAATCTTGGTAGAAAATCAAGAGTCCATTACCCATCCACTGCAGGGAATCACACTAAGAGGCCTAGCCTATGCCAGAGGGCTTTCCCTCCTTGTATCTGGTCAGAGGAGGATGGGGATTGCTTGATGTATTTCTCTTGGTCCCAGAGGGATTTTGAAAGCAAGCGGAATCTTTCCTCTGACCTAGAGAAGGACACAGTTATAGCTGAGAAAGATCTGGCCATGGGGGGGGGGGGGGGGGGGGGAAGGAGCGGGGGAAGGGTAAAAGAAAAAAAGGTAGCATTGCATTTCTTGGGAGAATAATACAGCAATTTTGCCTGCGATCTATGATTGGAAACTGGATAAGAAATTGGGTCCCTCCAGATTCCAAAACCAGGAGAACATCTAGGCATAAGGACAGTCAGAGGAGCTGGTGGCATGAGTGCATGTAAGACTCATTGTGTGAGCCTTCTCAAAACTTTTACAAAACCACAGGGGCTGTGTTCAAGGGAAAATACAAGTTTATTTTGCACACAAAAAATAAAAGTTGACTCGAAAAAGTGCAATTTGACTAAGAAACTGATTTTATGCTGGAAGCCAAGATCAATAGTAATTAATTTAAATGGGAGAAGTCCGGTCAGAGGCTGAATAGGGCTTTGATATTCACAGGGCTGAATATCTGCATTTTATTATCTGCTGCTGACTCAATGGCTGAGGGTAACCCCCCCCCCCCAACCTGATAATCTTTTACTGTTTACAAAACATTACCATTGATATGTCTATTTGCATTCCTAAAAGGCAATTGTGTATTCTGTTAAATAAAAGGAGATGGGTGCTGAGATTCAGTGGAGCTGGGCTCCTTAAACTAAGTTTCCAGCTGGTTTCCCCATAATTTCCAAATTTATATTTCTTGTCTTGTGTATTAATTTGTGTGTCAGCTCTTTCTCCAGGCCTTTGAACCCAGGCCACATGGGGCATGGCCTCACAGAATTATTATTATTTTTTACTCTGAATTGACAAATATTAAGTTGCTATTATCAGGCAGAATGGAGGTTCAAAAATGAAAGTAAATGTAATTATAGAAAATTAAATTGACATTATTTGCCCATTAGAGTTCATAGCCTTAGATATCTGAATTCATCTTAGAATTTTAACTCCAAGACCCTAATATTCTTAATAACATGTATTTGTATCATAGGACTAAGAAAGATAAAAGGGTTGAAAGCACTGATTAGCTTTTAAAATGTAATTGAACTGAGCTTGCTTAAAATTTTAATTTCCTAATTTCTATGGGTTAAAGAGTAACATAAGCTAATATGTTTATTATGAATTTTTGAAATCTAATAACAGAAACTTTTTTTAAAATTTAAATCAGTTGCATTCAATTGTATTTTAGAAATGTGAATTTTTTATTGATGTATTTTTGAGAGATTAAAAAAAACTGACTCTCAAATATAAAAGATACCTTAGTGTAAAAAAATAATCTCAATATATGTAAAACGCTAGTTTTATAATGAATTTTAAATGACTATAAATCCTCTTTTATGCTCATTTATTATTCATTTGCACAATTATGAGGCAAGAAAAGGAGTATATTTTCTATTAGTTGCATTGCTTTATCAATGTAAGTATAACAAATTGCCGTATTTATCTCTCTTTCTGAAACTATGTGTTCCTGATTTTACATAGCTGATAACATATCCATTTGGGAGCTTAGCTTATTATGATCATAATTTGAAAAATTCAATGAAGACTGTCAAACTTTAAATTCAAAGCAATATTTATAGATACCATTGGGATAAGCACTCCCCTGTTGTCCTGGTGGTTTAATTTCTGAGGCTAATACTGCTAGTTGCTTATGCATTTTCATGGTGTTCTTTCTTTCCAAGCAACCCCAAGTTTGCATCTTCTTTAAATTCTCCAAACAACAGTAAGAAATGACATTTTAAGAAAATTTCCTTGATGAGCTGAGGATTCCTTAATAGGACTACATATCAGAATGGGGAAATTTATAGTTCTGTGAGAGAAATCAGAGCTCTTAGAGTTCATCTACCCTGGACTTTATAATCCTGGAAGTTCTCCAATCAGCTCCTTCTCTGCCTCAGGCCCATGGACTTATGACTCTGGCCTATTTAACTGCCCGAACCTGGTCTCTTTGAACACACTTTCTAGTTTTGCTCTCCAGGGGTCCTATGCCCCTGGTCCCACATGTTTTTCCATCATATAGTTATCATTCATTTTCTTCAAGGGAACTATCTCACTTTTTTTCACAGGATGTGGCCAGGTCTCCAGGTCTCAAACACAGCATATCCCTATTGTTTAGGGATGAGGTCATAAAATGACCCATGAAAAAAAAAAATATGGTGGTATCTTTGTGGGTATTTTAAAATATTATCAAAAATATCTTTTCTAAATAAAAATAAAAAAAACATACTTAAAGTATATTCATTTTAAGGTAAGTTTTGAGGTTACAAAATGAGGAAGTCCTGTGCCTGCAAATATAGGTAACTAGTTGGTAACATTGAGAAAAGAAATTTGAAAAATAAAACCTGAATAGTTTGGCTTCAAAAATGTCCAAGAGACCTGCTGCTATAATTTTAATGAGCATTTTTTAAAACCTTGAGCTTGAAATATCTCTAGACAAAGATGATGAATGGTTAAGCTATTTTATATTGAATTAAGTATCACTTTGGCATCATAGACTCTTTTTCTCAGTGCCTCTAAGCAGTCTTCTGATGTGTGACTTGATTTGTGATTTGGTGTTGGAGGGCTTTGTGCAAGAATGGATATCCGTTATCCTTCCACATAGATCTTCCATCAAAAGTAGTAAATGAGACTTTGGGTTTATAAACTGATTCTCAAGAGTTCAGTTAAGGAGAATCCATTTTCTAGAGTTCGATCATCTCTTGGTCAAGTTATTCAACCACTTTGAGCTTCAACGCCCCATCTGTGAAATGTCTATTTTATTTGTCTTGACTCATTCGAGAGAAAAAAAAAATTGGAAAATACTTCTAAAAGAGCAAATATTAAATGTAATAAAATATTAACATTAAAAGAAAATATGTATTAGGGAAATCAAGAGTACATATAGAAAATCAGTACCTGGGAAAGTAATGCTATGATCATTCTTGAGTGTAAAAGGGTAAGACTGATGACTATCTATTGAAAGAGATCATAACATGGTACTGTTTTGTAGGACTGATGAGAGGATTGAAAGATATAATTTGCCATATTCTTGGCATATCAGAGGATTCATCAAATGTAAGCTCCCTTCCTACTGGAAGAGATGTGGGATTGTCACAGAGCCTTGAACCTGTGGTAAAGTCAAGACATGGAGCTTGGTGGTGGTGGTGGGTGGGACAGGCTCTGTTACCACTGATAGGGAGATAATTCAAAATCACATAGTATATAATGTTTGTGTAAATAATTGTCTAATATATTAGTATGAGAAAGTAAGGAACACAGAATTGAACAAATAGGCAGACATCAGGTTTGTGACCCTTAAAAGAATAGGTCCAATGAGGAGCAGTTAGAGGAGACTGATTCCAGTTTAATATAAGGAGGACTTTTCTAACATACTAAGCTCACACAATGTGGCAGATGTTGCTTCAGGAAACGGAATATCTCATCTCTGGAGGTGTTTACATGTATGCCAGGCATCCTGTTGACTGGAATGCTGTGGAGAATATCCAAAGAGTGGTTGTCTGGATGAACTACTTGAAATATTTTGCTATCATGGTTCTGTGACTTTTCTGAAGAGTCTCTTTGAATGAAGTGAATTTTAAGTAAGTTTTAGTGTCAGACTTGAACATAAGATCAATAGAGAATAGGAATAGGCATTATTCCTTAACTCTGTGCTAGTCTTAATATTTAGCCTAGCCTGTCACTCTTATCCTATAGGAAACTCCCTACTCATCCCATCACTTTAACTTGAAATTCCCCTATTATCTTTGACTCCTTCCAATTACCATTTTATTTTCAAATAAATCTAGCAGACAAATTCAGATGTTTTTTTATGACATGTCAAAATCTATATGTAGATTGCTTTTTTGACATCTAAGATTCTTCCTTCAGTTTTTTTTTTCCTTTGATACATGCAAAGTACTGCTATACCAACCAAATCTTTACATGGTTTTCTGAAGTAGAAGCTTTACTATTACCTTTCTTATCTCTTAACTGCTTTCAAGGGCTTCTTTTTCTGCCTGGCCTGTGTGGCTCAGGGGTTGAGCGTTGACCTATGAACCAGGAGATCATGATTTGATTCTGGGTTTGGACACATTTATGGGGCATGGCAGGAGGCAGCTGATCAATGATTCTCATCACTGATGTTTCTATCTCTCTCTCTCCCTCTCCTTTCCTCTCTGAAATAAATAAAATACATACTTTTTAAAAAGAGCTTCTTTTTTAACTTATCATGCAAAAGCAAAACAGTTTGCCAGCACCCTTTTCCTAGTCTGTGATCTATGTTCTGTTTTGTTCTTTAAGCTTCCTTTTGTTCTCGTGCTCCTTTCCTCATTTCATGCCCTTCTCTGGATTCTTCAACTTTGCAATAGGTAGATTTAATAGCTATAAAGCATCCCATTGCTTTTTCTTTCGAATTCCTGCTGGAAGCTTATTCTATGTCCCTATTATTCTCTTTAAATTCCTTACAGGAGAAAAGTCAGTTAAAACAAATACTAGAAACAAAAAGAATAATGAAGAGGCTGTCACCTAAATGATTGTAGTGACCATCCTGCTGAAGCAAGCTGACAGAATATGATATGTTAGCTCTCAAGAGGAGATAGCATCTCATTATTTGCCTGGACCACAATTCTCTCTTCACTTTGCATGCTTTAAAACTGGGTTAATATTTTATTATTGATCTTTTAGTGAATGGAAATTATGGAGCTCATAATTTAGATTTTTAATATCATTAATCTGTAGAATGTTTTATGTTTACATTTTTTCCTAATGTTTCATTATGTCACTATATATCCACCATGACCCAGAGGAGTGGGCAAAGCAAGTGTTATTGTAGATCATTGATGCTTAAAGAGTGGATTTTACAAAGACCACAAGATTATATAATGCAGCCAGAACTCAAATTATAGTCTTCTGTCTTTAGTCCAATGCTCCCTAAGTTTAAATTTAATTTTATTTTAGTTCAGGCAGATTATTTTATCTGTACTCTTTTAAAATATGTCCTCAGAATTTTCCTCTCTCTCAGATAGTAAAGAGCCATCAATAATTGTTATTTGTGGAAATCTTACATGAAAAAAATCTGAAGCTCTCTCAATCTAACGACATTTAATTTGATTAAGTTAACTTACATTTTTAAGTTGTCTATTTTTAGTTGTTTAACTGTAACTGTACATCAGTGTGTAACAGACATTCGATTCATAGAATCTTAGGAGGAGTTACTTATTTTCAGAACTTTAGACACAAGCACATTTGCTTAATACACTGAGGGAAGAACATTTAAGCTGACTAGGGTATTTAAAAGTGGAAAAGAGTAGCTCCAATCATAATTCTTTTTTTCTATTTCAATTTCTCCATGCCAAGGAAGCTTGTCTATTTATCACCTATCTCAGAAAAACAACCTAACTATTTAAAGAATTTTTAACTTCTCAGAAACCTGTGAATAATTAATCACTACAAAGTTATTTCAACATGGAAAATAAACATTATTTAGGCCTCTTCAACACTTTTAACTTAATAAAGAGGTTTCTCCCTAATGAAATAGAATGTTTAAAATAAGAATAAAAGCAGTAAACTTTAAGTGAAAATCAGAGTTAAAAGTGTACATATTTTCTCTTGCTGCTTTAATATCAAACCTCAGAGGGAAGGTAGAGGGGGTGGGGGTAAGGGGGAGAGATCAAGGACTTGTATACATACATGTAAGCATAACCAATGGACACAGACACCAGGGTGGTGAAGTCATGAGCAGGGAGGTGGGAGGACTATGGAGGAAAAAGGACATATATGTAATACCTTAATCAATAAAGAAAATAAAGAAAAAAAGATTCAACAAGGGAGTGCCCATATGATGTCAGCTGATTTTTCCACAGAAACTTTGCAGGCCAGAGGGAGTGGCAAGAGATAGTCAAAGTGATGAATAACAAGGACCTACAGCCAAGATTACTCTTTCTAGTAAAGCTATAATTTAGAATTGAAGATAAAGAGCTTCATAGATAAGAAAAAGCTAAAGGAGTTAATCACCAACAAACCAGTATTACATGAAATGTTGAAGGGTATTATTGAAGAAGAAGAAGAAGAAGAAGAAGAAGAAGAAGAAGAAGAAGAAGAAGGAGAAAAATATGAACAAAGGGCAATAAATACATATATTTCAATAATTGAATATAAAAATAAATTAATAAAGAATCTAATGAACAAAATAAACTGATGAATAAAATAGAACAAGAGGCATAAAAACATGGAACAGACTAATGAATCTTCGTGCAGAGGTGGGGCATGGTTAGGGGAGTGGGAAGAGATTAACCAAACAACATATGCATCTAAGCATTTGCCTATGGACACAGACAACAGAGTGGTTAAGAGCTGGGGTGAGGTGGAAACCGGGTGAGGAGATCAATGGGGGGAAAAAGGGAATATCTGTAATACTAGCAACAGTAAAGATTTTTTTTTTTTAAGTTTAGATATTTTTGTGCTGACTATTGAAATAAGAACTTCAGATAGTCACATCCCTTGTGTGAAATAAAAAAAATGTAGTGCTTTTAAAAGAAAATTCTGAATATTATAGCCCCCATGGAAAAAATACAGCTTTGCCCTAATATTGTAAGTAAAGAGTTTCTGAAAAATAACAGAATAGAGTGTATTAAAAAAAACAAAAAACAAAACTAAAAAGCTTTTACTCCAGGCTATTATAATGAGAAAAAGTGTGCCAAATGTGAACTAATGAAGTACAAAGTAATGAATATTTAATTTGTATAATTTACCAAAGTGCTTTTAGAAATCAGAGCCACATTCTTCATAAACATAATGTTCATTAGGCCTTAACTGTAGCTCTCACGCAATTACCATACCGTTCCTGTACAACTTCAGCATCACATGGCATTGAGTAAAATCCTCTGAGAATATCTCGAGGGCAAAGAGAAAAAAGGAGAAGGAAAACTGTTATGGCTTTGAAATTTGAATAGCTTACCTTTGACAAGGGTAGCATAGAAGACTGCATGCTGGAGGGTGGGCAGCCAGCACCTGCCCAGGAAACAGAATGGATTCACCCGGGCTCCCTGCCTTTCTAGCAATAGAGGTCTGAAGGGTTAAACAAAACACAAAATTAGTTTGATGGCTAAATAGGACGCATTATCACATTCTTAAAGGTAAGAGGAGTCCCTACTTAAAATGTGGCTGATAACATATCAGATGAAGCTAAGCTGAGCAGTTTTCAGTAGAAACAAACTCGTGATGTGATATGAATTTTAATCTGGCCACTAATGTTGCTCAGATAGAGTTCAGAGCCCAAGGCACTTCTTGTCTATTATAACGGGAGGCGATTTCTTTTTCTCTTGAATCATATCTCCTCTTCGTCCCTATTATTTTATTAATTTGGCCGTAAAATTGCCCCTGCCATAAAGGAGTGAGGTAAAAATTTAAAATTTAAAATATCTAAAGAAAATGATATTTCAATATTTTAAAGTCTGAAAATCTCTCTTAGTAAAGTAAATTGAACAGATTTCTTAACTTTGAAAACCTTCTTTCCCCTTTTCATTTGCTTTGTAATGTTGTGTTGTTGTTGTTGTTTTTGTTTTGTTTTGTTTTGTTTTTTCATTTATCCAGAGTCTATAGAATTCAACTTGCAGGTTATTAAAAATTGCTCCAGAGTCAACCCAGTCTCTCCTGACTAATTTCAGCCAGGCCATCCAAGGAGAGTCACAGAGCACTTCTCCATGACACAGAGCCACCCTCTTCCTTGGAAGATAGCCTAGTTAGGTGATTCATAAGAAAAGAATAACACTACTTGAGTGATGCAAAGAGTTTGGGAATGAAATGGAATAACTGAGCACTGAATTAATATGGAAATCATTAGTGTACAGGCCTGCCAAGGATTTCCATTAAAGTGTTTAGAGAAAAGTGATTTTGACAAATTATGTATTTTATGAGCAAAAATATGCAACCTGCTGCATTTGGCACTTTGTCCTTCCATCCCTGAAAGAAAGGTGAATTGCTTTTGCTGCAAGTTACTGTAATTGGATTCCAATTCCTCCAATAGACAATACTGTCCATTAGCTCAGATGCCCACCTGGAAGCACTTGGTGACAGCTGGCAGGTATGGCCTTCTGGGAGCCTGTGCCAATTGGACTTAGATCCTGTTCAAGGGAAGGGAGAATCTCTCAAGAGATAGGTTATCATATAAGAAATCTGTTGGCAAAGATCTTTCATTTAGCTTGTCATTTGGAGCTGCAGGTAAATGCAAGTTCACTTTAGAATAGAAATAAGCTTATAATTGAGATGGTCAAAATGAACGCATTATAGGACTAAGTCCTGGGGAGGAAATTTAATGGGATATTAGACTCTGCACAATAAAAGGATTATGGAATTTTAGTGCCAGAGATAGGGGAAAGCAAACAACCCTTTCTCCTATCTTCACCTGAGCAGAAGAAATATAGAATAAAGACAACTGTCCAGATGAACCCACAACATTTTATAGAATTGGAAGGAAACTTAAAGAACTTGAAGGTGTTGGGATTAAAACTTAAGCAGAAAACCTAGTTGACTCAGTAGTCAAGTGATAGCACTGGGGAAAAGGCAGAAGTAAGACCTGTGGGCTGTTATTTTATGGACATGAATAGGATTGTCAGGGGAGAGAGAAAATCCTGAAGGAGGAGGAAAATGAGAGAGAAGAAAGAATGTTATGTATTGTGGTTGAACTGAGGATGGTGGAGGCAATTCTTATTACATGGCTTTTACTTTCTCAAGTGATTTGGAGACATTGTAAGAGTGGGGAAAGCAGGAAAGATGTATAATAAAAATTGCATGAGTTAGAGTCGACTAGAGATAAATGATTGCCCAGGAGTCTTGATAGGCCAGCAGATGTTAGATACCATGGATTGGTTGTAATGCCAGCTGGCATCATTGTATGACTTTTTCTAACAATGCTCAGCAGTCAATAGCAAGAGAGGAGTGATCAGATGATTGACATTACCGGAGGCTGGAAATGGCCATGATGGATATTTTCAGGTTCTGAGCAACCTTTAAAACACCTAATAGTAAGAATTGGTATACATGTAGGATGTATGGGGTGGGGGGGTTGGGGGGGGGGGAGAAACAGGTACCTTTTAGGCAAAATTATGCTGTCCTCATAAATAGTCCTGACATTCATGAGTTTCATTTCCTTGACTGTACTTACCGATTTTATGATCAGACACAATAGAATTATTCTTTATTTTTCTGCACGAATAACTGAATTAACTGCTAATGAAAATGAAAACTTTTCTGGGATCTTCTGACAAGATTTTGCTTTTTTCTTAAAATGCTTTCTCTTCAGCAAAACCATCTTCAGCGTTAATTTTTACTTTCACCTTATCTGTCATCTTGACTCCAACCTGATATTCCTTTTCTTTTGGTCCAGACATTCAGATTTTAAAAGTAGCTTCAAGCTGAGAAAAGGTCATTTTCCCACAGTTCAGTGCTCTGAAAAACTTCCACCTCCCACCGAAAGTCATAGTCCAAGAGTGAAGGAATCACATGCCAGAACTTCAGGGCCAATTAGAAGTCATTATGAACACTTGCGTTGGTCGACCTTATTTACCACAAGCCTGACAATGTATAGTCCTGAAAAAGGTGGCCTCCCGGTACACACACATAATATTTCAAAAGGAGAGGGCAGTATAACAGAGGCTGAGGCTTGGTCATCAAAAATCAGCACAATGAAAACAAACAATAATGAAGAATGGGAACTAGAATTCAAACTAGCAGATGTTTTAAAGAGGAGGGGGGTGATTTATCAGTTTTCAATTCCATTTTGAATAATATATATATTATTGATTTTACACAGAGAGAAATTGAGAAGGACAGAGAGTTAGAAACGTCGATGAGAGAGAAACATTGACCAGCTGCCTCTTGCACACCCCTCACTGGGAATGTGCCCGCAACCAAGGTACATGCCCTTGACCAGAATCGAACCCGGGACCTTTCAGTCCGCAGGCTGATGCTCTATCCACTGAGCCAAACCGGTCCTGGCTCTCCTTTCTTCTTATCCCCTAAGTCCTCACTTGAAGGTTTTGCCTCTTTCTATGTGGGCCCTGAGTTGGTATAAGTTTGAATATCCTAGGATCTCCATGCTGGTCAGACATGGTGATGGTGCTTCACACGGGATCTCCGCATAGCAGCGGCCTCGGGTAGGCAGGACCTTGCCTTGGGGTTTACAAATCTGTCTGTTCCACAGCACAACACCACATCTCTAGAATTATTCTTAACTGATGTTATCTGAAACAGCTATTTGGTGGGTAAATTGAAAAAAATTCATGCCAAAACCGGTTTGTCTCAGTGGATAGAGCGTCAGCCTGCAGACTGAAAGGTCCCGGGTTTGATTCCGGTCAAGGGCATGTACCTTGGTTGCGGGCACATCCCCAGTAAGGGGTGTGTAAGAGGCAGCTGATCGATGATTCTCTCTCATCGATGTTTCTAACTCTCTATCCCTCTTTCTTCCTCTCTGTAAAATATCAATAAAATATATTTTAAAAAATTCTGTTAAGGTGAAGAATAATGAAAATATTCAAGTGTGAATATATTTTATTTTAACCTAAAACATGTTAATTTACACTTTAATATTTTTAGTGCAAAACACAGACCTGTTTGGCGAATATGAATCTAACCATATTCAAGAGATCCTTTACCCTCTTTTCACATAATGCACACACAGCTAAGTTTTCTTATACTGGATTCAAAAATTTTTGGAATTCTCTAATTTTTAAATAAATGCCACAATGATCCTGTGATAATTAATTTTATGTGTCTACTTGACTGGGCCGTGGAATGGCCAAAAGTTATTCTGGATGTGTCTGTGAGGGTGTTTCTGAATGAGATCAACATTTAAATTGATAGACTGAGTAAAGCAGATTGCCCTCTCCCATGTGGGTGGGCTTCATCTAATCACTTGAAGACCTGAATGGAATAAAAAGGCTGAGTAAGAAGGAACTTCACTGGACTCCTGGAGCTGGAACATTAATTAGTCTTTCCTGGCCTTTGGGCCCAGACTAATACACTGATTCTTCTTGGTTCTTGTCCCTGCTCACTTTCAGACTGGAACTTACAGGACTTTGGATTCTGACTGGAACTACACATCTGCTCTCCTGGGTCTCCAACTTGCCAATCACAAATCTTAGGACTTTTTATCTCCCATAACTATCAAATCAATATCCTATATAATAAAAGGCTAATCAAATCCACTGAACAGCAGATCACCAGTCGCTAAGACATGCACTGACCACCAGGGGGCAGACGCTCAATGAAGGAGTTGCCCCCTGATGATCAGTGCGCTTCCACAGTGGAAGTGCTGCTCAGCCAGAAGCTGGGCTCATGGCTGGTGAGCACAGCAGCATCGGCAGGAGCCTCTCCCGCCTCCACTGCAGCACTAAGAACTCCTGGGGGGTGGGGGTGGGGCTAAGCCGGCAGGCGGACATCCCCCGAGGGTCCCAGACTGCATGAGGGTGCAGGCTGAACTGAGGGGACACCCCCCATCCCAGCGCATAAATGCCGTGCACCGGGCATCTAGTCTTAAAATAAATGTCATTTATACATATAAATACATGTAAGAGATATATATGTATATATGCATGTATTATGTATTTAGATGTATATATTCATATACTTATATGCATGTATATACATATATATGTGTATATTATTGCTTCTGTTCTTCTCCTCTGACTAATACAGATGCCCAATTTATTTTTCTATTTTTTTAAAAAATATATTTTTATTGATTTTTCACAGAGAGGAAGAGAGAGGGATAGAGAGCTAGAAACATCAATGTGAGAGAATCATCGATCAACTGCCTCTTGCACACCCCCTGCTGGGGATGTACCCGCAACCAAGGCACATGCCCTTGACCGGAATTGAACCCGGGACCTTTCAGTCCGCAGGCCAACGCTCTATCCACTGAGCCAAACCAGTCCCGGCTCAATTTATTTTTCTTTATCAAGATGTCTCTCTATGGCATTTAACTAATCAAAAAACAATTTTCTTTCCTCTCACACTTAAATTTCATTTCACTATTATACATACTCTTTAATTAAATGATGAAACTTTAGTAACAACTATGCTGTAATAATCAATTTGAGAACAATTCCAATTGTGGAATCAGAAGTGTGTGTGTAAGATCCAGAGAAAGGAGACACTTCTAACTATAAATGGGAGGAGAGGGTCTAGTAATTGTGAACTTAATTGTGAACAAGCACACCCCTCTCTTGTGTGAGCCTTGTCTCATGCCCTGTGATGCATATATGCACATACATACTCCATAATAGATGCATAATTCACTAGACCTGACCTAGAGGTGATGGAGACAAACAACAGATACACTTTGCTGGGGAAAACCCTAACCAAGAGACCCTACTCCTTCAATAAATTTTGGTTGGAAACCAAGCTAAGGTATTATAATGCAACCTAGAATGTGGTCTTATTCAACAACCTGAAGAGTGATGTATTTGATCCTCCATCTTAGCTTTGGAAAACTTACATAAAAGAAGATTGGGGATACCAGGCTTTGGGGTTTTAATAAAGTCATTACCTAGTACTGTAATCTACTGCTAAAGACTCATAATCTTCCACTGCAATCTATTAATCTTCAGGACTTCATTTATTCCTTATTCAGGTCAGTTTATAGGAGGAGCCCAAATATTCTCAGCTTCTCTCTTGATCTTCAGATCTTCAAGGCTATAGCTTTTTAAATCGTATTTACTGATCACATTCGCTCTTGGCAAGAACTTTGGATTTCTGTACTCACTGAATTGTCACCTTCATACTGTCACTATCAAGACAACTTGGCCCAGAAGTTGCCTAGTCTAGACCCACATTACACTGCAGTTTTGCTAAAAGGAGAGAGAGCATTTTAGTCGATATTAAAATTAAACTAGAAGGAATTGGTCATAGTATATATAATGGATTGAAAGAAAAGGAAAGGGCCAAGGGTTTTGAAATGAAAGGAAGAGGTAATGATGAGAGGTGAGATAGACAGAAAAGGGACCCCTTTTGAGATAGAAGAATAAGTAATTTTAAGCAATGAGGATGCTTGTGGAAATATTTGAAAATCTACTTGGAAATCACAAGGTCAAAAACTTGTGAGGCCAGTATGTTTAATATTTCCACATAATGAATTTATTGTTGATTATAATATTAATAAATTGTTCAGTTACTTGTTATGCTAATGCTTTTAATATTTCCATTGGAATATGCCTGAGAATGCTAGGGTTTTAAGTTTCTGGATAATTACCTCAGATTTCTACTTTACTTTATGATGAGTCTATGTACAAGTCAAAAAATTCACATTGTGAATTGCTGATCTAGGGAAAAGAGAAAACATGGTCCCCTGAATTAATCTAATTGACCATTTAAAATGACTCCAAGGGATGACTTTTAAGAGAGAGGAGATATTTTCCAATGAATAATCTTCAAAACGTCTAGTTGTTCCCACAAACCTCATTTCTTCTGACTTATAAGTGATTGCAATCTATGATATAGGTGAACTAAGCATGATGCTTGAATAGCCTATTGAGAATATCAAATCCCAAGTATCTATTGCCCATTTATAGGAACTATTAGTTAATTATGTTTAGAAATTGTTTTAGATAAGCATGAAGCCATTATTAAAAGTTAGTAAATAAAAGGTCTGCATAATTGCCCTTGAGACCAAGCTGTTTTTCCAGGAGGATCAGTAGAAGGAAGGAGGCAGGGAAATTCAGGAAGTCAATAGGAACTGTAGACTGGAAATCAGAAGAACAAAGTAGGACCAACAAAGCAGTGGTTTGTTGTGGTCAAATAGGTTGATTGTGTTTCTAGAACATCAGTTCTCGCACTACACTAAATAACAGCTTCCTTCTTAGTCTTTATCTCCATGGGCTTAAAAGACTTGGTCAAAGACTCTTTTGGGAGATACTCAGCCCCTAGTTTCTGAATGTCACTTTCATCCCTGCATATCCTTGTTTCTGATTGTCATTAACTAAATCGTACTCTGATAACCATTAACCAAACCTGCTGCCCACTTAATTAACTCTAATCTTAACACTGCAACGCCCAGGCCCCTGTTGCCTCCGTTGAGTCTACATTATGCTTTATACCCTGGATAGATTGAAAATAGGGAGAGGAATTTGAGGCACTGTGGCTCCAAAACTATACTTTCAGTAAAAAAAAAATAAATAAACAATGCTTTAACATACAGTCCAAACTTTTTTCTTTTAAAAGACAATTTTGAGAGTCATGGTCTGCAGGTTGAATTTATCTCGTTAAATGAAGAGGAGGGAAAAAAGCTATATGGTAAATTTTTAAAAGATACATACAGAGTTGGAATGATGAACCCATTATAAATGAAACTGAAAACAAATTCATGACAAAAATGACACAATACGAAAAGTATTACCCAATCAACACACTCCTCCTCCCCCAACCCCCTCCAAAAGAAAAATAATGACAACAGCACCAGCATGAAAGGATAAGATGTGGGCGCAGCAGCAGCCCAGGTGAAGAACATGATCAACACTGTGAAGAGGTGTTATTAAAAGATAATTTGGTGCTACTCAAAGGTGGAAGTCAATAACTCTGCCCTTAGCATGCTCAAACTCATAGAAAGAAATCACATTGGATTTCCTTTAATAAGCAAAGATGAGACATTTGTGTGCTGGGCTGTTGCAGAGGGGATGTGTCCAGGAGGTAGGTGCCTAGGCTACCATTTGGAAGTTGGGTAACCCTGGTTGAAAACCGTAGCACTTTCTTTCACTCCTGTGTTGCTTGAATTAGCATGGGTGCATCTTAGGACACATTAGAGATGACTACCTTCCGGTAGGTAGGAGGTAAAATGTGAAGAGGAGGCTGTGGAGGAGGTTTGTCCTGGCTTATGGACTGGCATGAGACCACCCAGATTCTCAAAGTTTTCAGAGAGATTACTTGTTTGGGAGCAAGTACTGGCGGGGGCACTGAAACCTTCTTAGGACCTAGTTGGGTTCTGGGGAAGGCAGAATAACCTAAACAAATGATTTATCAACTTAAGAGGGCTTGAAACTCAACTGGGGATTCCATAAAATAAATTTAAAAATGCCTTTAAATGAATTGTTGGGCCAACCTTCAGAAAACATCCAGAGCTGGATTGGGGTTCAGGCACCTGCACTTTTAACAAGGTTCCTGGGCAGTTATGACAAAGTGGTCCTTGGGGAGTGACCAAGTTATTGTCTCAACTGGGTGGCTTTTGAGAGTGAAAGTGGGCAATATTAAAAACTGTTCCAGGCACAGATGTGATTAAGGACTATTTAAAGAAAACAGAGGGATATCCAATATAATAAAAGCCCTATATGTTAAGTGTCCAGTTGACCTGTTGGCTGGTCAACCAATCAAAGCACAATATGCTAATGTTATGCTAAGGCTGCTCAACTGCTTGCTATGATGTGCACTGACTATCAGGGGGCAGACCCGTAGGTTATCTTGCTTCTGGGGTCTGGCCAATCCAAACTGGGAAAGATGGGTCAGACACACCGTAGAGCCCTCCTGTACCCCTGGCTGGCCGACCTCCTGCATCTCTCCCCAGCCCTGATTGTGCACCAGTGGGGTGCCTCAGCCTGGCCTGTGCCCTTTCACAATCCAGGATCCCTCGGGGGATGTCAGAGAGCCAGTTTCAGCCTGATCCCACAGGACAGGCTGAGGGACCCCACTGGTACACAAATTCATGAATCGGGGCCTCTAATAGTTATTATATGAACGAATTATGCTTGATATAACCCTGGGTACAGACAGGGTGATTCTGACCTATTAACTATGTGTGATTATGAGCAAGTTCTTTTATTCCTCTGAGCCTGTTTCTTCACATAAAAGAAAAAACTTCACTGTACATTTGGTATAATATTCTCTTTGGGGAAAGGTTGCCTCGGGCCCATTTCTGTTCTGTACAACTTGATTCTTTTCAGTGTGCAAGCACTTTGAAGTTGTTTTGGGGAGTATTATGTTTGACTCTCAACTATTGATTACTTCAGGCAAAGCTTATATAATGTCACAGAGCCTGGAACCTAGCAGATGTGAGAGGAGGACATATGCTTATTTTGCCAGTTTGGTAAAATACTGGGATGGTCTCTCCTCTTCCACTGTCACCAAGAGATGGAGGAAAGGCAGAGATTGGAAATGCACAGGAAGCAACACTTTTGTGTCAGTCTGCCTTTTATCTTTTGCCAGGACTTTCCAAACTAATTTCACCAAGCACAGGCAAGCTTTCCAAGGGCAATTTTGGTTTTTCTTTTAAATATATTTTATTGATTTTGTACAGAGAGGAAGGGAGAGAGATAGAGAGCTAGAAACATTGATGAGAGTCATCGATCAGCTGCCTCTTACACCCCCCCCTACTGGGGATATGCCTGCAACCAAGGTACATGCCCCTGACCGGAATCAAACCTGGGTCCCTTCAGTCCCCAAGCTGACGCTCTATCCATTGAGCCAAATTGGTTTCGGCTTCTTTTAATTTTTTTAATTACAGTTAAAACTACACAAAAGCAAATCAACTCTTTTCAATCAGAATAACTCATCTTTACGTTGTATTTATAAAACAAACTATACAATATGTTTTCATGTTCTGTACTTTCATCATCATCTTCCTCTTCATCACCCATCATGGATTTCTTATGCTTTTTATTTGCCTTTTCATCTTCTTCTGCTTTTCTCTTTTCAGAAGCTTCAGCTTCCTCATCACTGGTGAGTTTCTTTGCTTTAAGAAGTTTTGATCTTCTGATCCTTCATCACTGTCTGAAGAATATATTCTATCTCAGTCCTCTCACATGTCCCCTTAGTATTAGTTTTCAATGTCAGCCAAGCTGATGGACACCTCACCTTCCTCTTCCTCATCATAATGGGTGAGGTTCTAGGTAACCAACACTCAGCTTCCCTCTGCCTCTGCCATGGGATCAGCAGTGTCCCATAGAGGGCTCTGTTGACAGGTTGAATTCTGGAATATGCGTGGCAGGGAACAGAGCCACACCAGATCTGCAGCTAGCAAGTGAAAATGAGCCTTTTCAGCTAAAACTCATGCAAGGTTCACTGTTTGTTTTTATGTTTTTATTTTAACCACAGAGTAGCCTGATTGGTATAGTTATTTAATAGCATCATTAACCCAATGACTTCTTCTCCCAACCTCTTCTGGAGAGAAGAAATTGGTACCTTTCTCACTATGGTTTTTTGTGATGACTGGAAAAGTTAATGTTTGAAAGTGTCTGACACAGAGGAACTCATTATGGGTTCTAATTGATATTTGTTGTGATCCTGGGGATAAAGGCGATGATGATGTTCTATTGTTGGAATTTCATAGTGTGAAATGTTTTGGCGTGGGAAGTTATGCAGTGAGAAGCATTAATCCTCAGGAGAAAAAAAACAAAACAAAAAACTCTAGGAGAGCTTTCTGTCTAATGAAGTAATGGTCTATAAAAGCCTCCAGAGAATAAACATTTTATCAATATTAAATCTTGACAGTGTCAAAAGAAATGAGTTGGAGCCCAAGTATTATCACGTAAAATCCATGTAATCTTGTATGAGTGAGACTTGACTTTCTTGAGCCTAGATCTCTTCTGTTAAATGATCATGATACCATCTGCCCCACCCAACTCAGGGATCATTATCAAAATAAATGAATTTTATCTGAAAGCACTGTATAAATTGTCAAGTATTAGAGTAATACAAGAGCATATGAATGAGTACTTTGTAACTTACCAACTACTTATGGTTTCTTTAAAAAACACCTCCTCATTTCCTGCTTTCCTAAGGGAAAAGGTTGAGTCTTTTGTTAATATCTCAGTTTACAAAAATAAAAATGCAACTTGACTTGTATTAGATGAAATGATTACTCGAGTTCTCCTTTACCAGAATAATCTAAAGGAATACATTCTGCCTGGTCATCCCCGAATTAGAAAAATGCATGTCCACACAGCAAGGTGAGGTCATTTTCTTTGTGCACTGGATGTGGTTCAGTTCCAGAATGGATACCCCAGCTTTTTGGTGAGAAAATGGCAGTATTTGCAGAAGGCTAAGTAGCCCTCTCTGCCACTTTCCTGTGAGTTCTAAGAGGTACAGTTTAAGTGGTACAAGTAAGGTCAGCAGTGATACTGAAACCTTACGGGACATTCTTTTCACATGGTGTACAAATTGTGCCAATATATATCTGATTTGTAATGGCTATGAAGTTTATTATCAGACTTAATACTATTCTAAGTATTTAAAGAGGATTTTTTAATATAAAGACAAAAGTACATTTTAAGAAATGATCGATGTATAAAATAAGTCTGGAGTCAGAATGACTTGAGTTTAAATCCTGCTCATGGCACTTGTGGCTGTGTGAGATTGTGCCTCTCTGAACTGCGGTCTCTTTATCTGTAAACGGAAAATAATAATAGGGTCTCTTTCCTAGAGTTGGATGAGGGTAAACGAGCAAGACAAGGAAAGCGTTTAGCACATTCCCGGGTTCAATACTAATACTATGTTATATATACATACCTAGTTACTCATCTTTACTCATGCATACTTAAGGAAGGTACTCCTTTCAGACTTTTACTGCTTATTTGTGTAACCAAGTCCAGAGTTGGTCCACCCGCTGCTGCCAACAGCCAATTACGCTGACACTGGAGTGCAGCGAAACAAGTGGCGCTTATGAGATATGCTCCCCCATGGAGAACGGACAGCTTGGCTGAAATACCCAAACTTCTTGATGGTTTACATATAAGGGGTTTTACAGAGCAAAAATCACTAGTAATAAGTAAGTGCAGGGTCGTGGTCTGTGCTAATAGGTCAGTCTGATGCAAGCTTTGGCAATCTGATATAATCAGCTCCTCGTTGCATCCTGGTCTATGTGGCTATGGCCAGGTGGTCTCAGTGTTCCAGCTTAGCTCTGACTCTTAAGAAGGGCTAATTTAATATATATATATTTTAACTAAAAGGTAAATGCTAATGTTTGCAGTCTATTTGCTTTTGCCTTCACTTGCTTTGCTCACTCTTTCTTCAAAATAGCAATTCTTTTCACTGGTATTCATAAGCTCTAACTGGTCTAAAATGTTATTTGAAAAGGCAACATTTCAAGCTGAGTCCTTTCTGTTCTTAATTGCGTGATGAAGTACAGAAACACACACTCCTCTCCCACTCCAGTAAGAATCTATAGAGAATGCATTAGAAAAAATTTCTTTCATTTTTGTAAATTGCTGCTCCCTGTTTATGTATTCATTTTATGGGTTGATTCATCTTTATTGTTAATTAAACCCTTAAATTACCATTCAAATCGGAATTAAAATAAAATGTCAACGGCATTTACACTTCAAAACTAGATATTCCACAAGTACAATTAATCTCAGAGCATTAAAAAGAAAGGGAAATAATGTTAGTGCTAAAAACCCTAGACCCAGAAAAAAAGAAAAGCAGCTTGTGAAATAAGCAAGCATTAGCCAGGGCATGAGGCAGAAAGTTCTATTTATGGAGAGACCATTGGGGGTCCCCTGCTGAATGAATGGGGCTTGAGAAAATAAATAAGGTTGAAGCAAATAATGAAAATGAAGCATTTCTCCCCATCTCATTTTCAGGCCGATTATAAATTGTCTTTAATCATAATCTCTAGTATTAGAAATTTCATCAGTTTATTTTTATCATGTGCTAGCATATTCTTGCTCCTTCCTGAGAATAAATGATCTGTTTTGGCCCGAGCCTTTTTATTTTACAACATTACTATTCCTTTTGCATCTCTCCCGCTGCTCCATATCACCACAGAATTTGTTAAGTACAGGAAAAATTCATGTTTTCCTCCTGCTTGTCAGGTATAATGTGGAAGAAGGACTAATGAAAACCATTTTTCATGCTTATTCAACAGAGACCATTAAAATGAAATGAATGAAATGCTTTTTGCTTCAATTGAAACCTGCCCAAATGTTTCTGTAGAGAGACACTCTCTCTCTTTTTAGAAACTAAATAAGCTGACCTTCCATTTGTTTAGACAACAGTTTTTCAATTTCCCCCAGGAGCAAGTTGCTTGGGGTGGTAAAATCATGGTGACTGGGTCTTCACAGCTGTGTTAATCATCTGCACGGTGAAGAAATGGGTCCAATTTGAGGTAAGGAGTGCAGACTCTGTGATGCTGCCTGTCACTCCAGGTCATTCACAGTCTAAACTGTCTCTGGATTGGCTCCTGATGGAGCAGGAAGGCAGATGAGGTATGATGGGATCCTGAAACGTCAGGTTTCCCCCCAAAGTGGTATTCAGTTTGTTTTTATTATTTTTTTATTTTTTTTAATTTAATTAATTAATTAATTTATTTTTACATATTTTTTTGATTTTTCCCCCTCCCTCCCTCCCACACATCCCCTCCCTCCCCAGAGCTTTATGTCCATTGGTTGTACTTATATGCATGTATACAAGTCCTTCAGTTGATCTATTATCTCCCCCAGATCCTCCTCCCCTCCCTGCTGAAATTTGACAATCTGCTTGTTGCTTTACTGTCTCTGTATCTATCTTTTGGTTCATCAGTTTATAATGATCTTTATTATCCACAAATGAGTGAGGTCATGTGGTGTTTCTCTTTCATTGATTGGCTTATTTCACTCAGCATGATGTTCTCCAATTCCATCCAGGTTGCTGCAAATGATGAGAATTCCTTCTTTTTTATGGCAGCATAGTATTCCATTGTGTAGATGTACCATAGTTTTTGGATCCAATCATCTGCTGACGGGCACCTAGGCTGTTTCCAAATTCTGGCTATTGTAGATTGTGCTGCTATGAACATAGGGGTGCATAAGAAATGGGCAATGGATCTAAATAGAATATTTTCAAAAGAAGACAGAAGGAAGGCCAAAAGGCACATGAAAACATGCTCAAAGTCACTAATTATCCGAGAGATGCAAATCAAAACAACAATGCGGTACCATCTCACACCTGTCAGAATGGCCAACATCAACAAATCAACAAACGACAAGTGTTGGCGAGGTTGCGGAGAAAAAGGAACCCTCGTGCACTGCTGGTGGGAATGCAGACTGGTGCAAGCACTGTGGAAAACAGTGTGGAATTTCCTCAAAAAACTGAAAATGGAACTCCCATTTGATCCAGTAATCCCACTCCTAGGAATATATCCCAAGAAACTAGAAACACCAATCAGAAAGGATATATGTTTTTATTATTTTTAAAAATATTTTTATTTATTTATTTAAGGGAGAGAGATAGAAACATCAATGATGAGAGAGAATCATTGATCAGCTGCCTGCTGCACACCCCCTACTGGGGATCAAGCCCACATCCCAGGCATGTGCCCTGATAGGGAATCCAACTGTGACCTCCTGGTTCATAGGTCAATACTCAATCACTGAGCCACACTGGCCTACTGGCTCATCCTTATTTTACCAGAGAACTATAGTAGGATTCCTAGATCAAATTCATATTCTGAATTCCCTTAATCAGGGTATGTCCAGACAAGAAGCTGCAGACAGGGTTTGACATGAGGAGAAGTAGGAAAAGCAAAGAAAAGGGAAGCTGGTCCAGGGGCTGCTGAGCTGGCACTTGAGGAACTAAGAGCCATGTCCTTTAGAGGTCCAGTGGAAATAAGATAAAGTCTTGGTAAAGGAGGTGGGTACTAAGGAGGAGCCAGCTATATACAATATATAGATAATGGGTTTAGAACTAAAGGAGTGAGAACACATGAGTTTCCATTGAAATGTGGAAGGCAGAATCTACAGTGATTCGCCAATCTCAAGAACTTCTGTGAGAAAAGAGACAATCACAAATACTAATGGTAAGATCATGAGCAATGACAATGATTTTCTTTTTTTAAATATACTTTTTTGATTTCAAAGAGGAAGAATGAGGGAGAGGGAGATGAAAACATCAATGAGAGAGAATCATTGATTGGCTGCCTCCTGCATGCCTCACAGTGGGAATCCAGCCCTCAACCTGAGCCTGTGCCCTGACTGGGAATCGAACCATTACCTTCTGTTTCATAGGCTGATGTTCAACCATTGAGCAATACCAGCTGGGCAATAATGAGTCTTCTTAAAGCTCAACTTTCTTCCTGTTTTACACCTGTACCTGCTCAACTGATCATGGCTTGAAAAAACATACAAACATGCTGGCTGGTTCAACTTTAAGCTCATACCTTAAATGGTCCCTTAGAGCAGCCTGAAATCATAACTCTATGTCCTAGTCCATCTATTTATCTACTCTCTAGATGACGAGTTTATGTCACCTTTCTCCTCAAACCTCTACCATTCTAATTCTAGTTGTTGAATTTGGTTCCTATTTCACTGAGAAAATAAAAGCAATAAGAAGGATGCCCCCATGTCCCACCAGCATACCCCCCCACCTGCCCTTGTGCCCAGGCACTCTGACTTCTTTCTACTTCAGTAGATGAAACAACTATGCTCCTCTTAGAGATGAACCTCTTCATCAATGCACAAGATCCTATTCCTCGTAATCCTCTTGAGACATCAGAGAGGAGATTTCCCCTTACCCCTCCTGTGTAGTGTCCTTTCTTGTCTAGTGCTTTATTCTCATCAGCATACAGCAATGCTGAATTTCTCCCACATGCTATTTCAACTACCAACTCATTTTTTTCTGCTCCCGAAGAACTTCAGTGGTTTTTGTCTTCACCGTTCCAATAAATGTCTCTGTCAAGGTTAGCATTGACCTCCATATTGTCAAATCCATTAACCAATTATTAATCCTTATTTATCTTGCTCCATCAACAGGATTTCACATCTCCTTTGACATGTAGTTCCTGGAACACTAATATTGCTGACTTTTCTCCTTATTCACAGATGCTCCTTCTCAAGCTCCTTAGTTTGTCTTGCTTATTTGCCATAATTATGAACATTGGAGTGCCCCAGAGTTCAGTCATTGGAACTTTAACTGCACTCCCTCTTTAGGTATCTTTTTGTGTTCCATGGCTGTGTTACATGATGATTCCTAAATTTATCTCTCTCCTAAAGTACAGACATATGTACCCAACTGTCTATTCAACATTCCTACTTTGATGTCCCACAAAAAATTAGGGTTTCAAAACAAAATCCTTGCTATTCCTTTTGACCATGTTACTTTTGAAGTCTTCTTTAAATCAGAAAATGCAAATTTTCATTTCATTTTACTTTCTCTCTAAAATCCTCCATTTAATCCATCAGTATGTTCTATTGTTCCTACCTTCAAAATATAACCAGAACCTGACTTCTGCTCTCAACACATTTCAAGCAGTTGTCATCTCCTTTCCAGGATTATTGCAATATTCTCTTTCTTGTCTTTGTTGGTTCTATATTTGCTCATAATAGTAGACATTACTTTCACTCATTGAAATTGATTTTCCTTTCTTGCTGGGAGGACTATATTTCATTGGGCTCCGACTAGTTCTTGGCAATGAAGTGAGTGTGAGTAGGAGCATAAGTCCCGAATGGGACTAGCCAGCATGGCTCAGTGGTTGAGCATCAACGTATGCACCTGGAGGTCACAGTTTGATTCCTGGTCAGGGCATATGCCCGGGTTTTGGGCTCAATTCCCTGTGTGAAATGTGAAGGAGGTAGTTGCTTAATGATTCTCTCTTATCATTGATGTTTCTATCCCTCTCTCCCTTTCCTTTCCTCTCTGAAATATATACACACACACACACACACACACACACACATATATATACATATATATATATATATATATATATATATATATATATATATATATATATATATATATATATGTATATATATATATATTTTAAAAGTCCCCTCTGGAACTTTCAGTTTACTTTCTGTTGAATATGACAGCTGAGTGTAGAAATAATAAAGTCATAAATAGAGGTAGCTTGGATCACCAAATCACCATTCTGGGGCATCACCAAACTTACATCAAGTTTCAAATTAATATAGGTCAAACCATGTGCTTGAATTTCACTCAGAGTAAAAACCAAAGTCCTTAGAGTAGCCTATCAGGCCTTATATATTTTTCACCATCATATCTCTGCCCTTATCACTAATTACCCTGCTCCTTGCTCATTACTCCAGGCATCCTGTCTCCGAGTTAGCCTTTGGACACCGTGCACTTGTTGCCTCAGGGCCCTTGATCTTGTTTTCTCTGCCTGTAATGTTCTCAAGGTATCTGTGTGGCTTGATCCCTCATCTTCCTTGGGTCTATTCAGGAATGAGATCTTCTCAGAGAGGCCAACTTATTTAAAAAAAACGTAGCAGCTTATCCATACTTGTAACTCTCCAATTCTTTTTGTTCCTTAATTTCTTCTTTGGTGTGTATCATCATCTGAAATTATATATTTAATTTGTTTATTTGTTGTCTGTCTTCCTCAATTAGAATGAATGCTTCATCATAGCAGGAATATTTAAACCTCCCCCCCCCCCCCCCACACACACACCCTGAACTATTGTCAGTGTCAGTGCCTAAAACAGTGCAGGATATGTAGCAGGCAAGCAATACATATTTGCGGAGTGGATGAATAAATGAATACATGGATAAAACTTCCATTCTCTAACTATAACATCTGAAGATGGGAAATGCTTATTAGTGTATTATGAATGGAAAGTGTGCAGCATATTCCCAGAAATTCACAACCTAGCCTACCTATATCGCAAAAGTAATGTACCGAGAGTCACCGATGGGAATCAGATCTCACACAGCTTACATGAAAACCAAAGAGTGCAAGTTGTAAATTCTTAACTACTTACAATTAAAATAAACAGCAATAGGCAAGGGCTTAATTTTTTTTTTCTGTAATTGAATCTATTCATTTTTATAAAATACCTACAACGAAACCTGGAAGGATATTACACAGCCCATTAGTATATAATAATCGATGCAGAAAATGTATTACACAATAAATAGCGCAGGGAATGAGGCAGAGATTATGTGTGGGGAAGTACGAGGTCAATAAGTGATTATGGATGTCCACCTCATGTTAAAGCTGTCACCCATTCGCAATTATTTGTTGTTTTTCATGTAGAGTTATTGTCACATCCACAGTTTAATTGGGAAAGTTCAAGACTATAACGTGAAAAGCGACCAAAAACATTTCTTAAGAATACATCATAATGCTAAAAGTGCCATTAAAAATGACTTTTCTTAAGTATAATATAATTTTAAAATTGTCATTTTCTTTAAAATATTTAATAAATTTAGAACAATCTGCAAAGGGTTTCTGTGGCATGTGATTGGCTGCTAGAAGGCTGCTTGAATATTTTTTCTTGGGTTTGTTTGGCTTCAAAATCCGAGTGGTAATAAAGTGCACTTGAGTTGCATGAAAAATCAGAGAAGGTTCTTTTGCATAGGAAATGAGACTGGATTTCTGCAGCTTGCCAACCAAGAATTTACTTCTAACCAGTGTTGCCTTTCTATTCAAAGACCAATTATCAACTGAATTTTTTGAAACGGTTAAAAGGATTGTGAAATTGATATATGCCCTTGGGACTTTGTAAGTGTGAGCTATTAGCCATCAAAAAAGAAAATGCCAGTTTTTAGAGAGTTAGTTTTGAGGGAGTGTGGGAACAGCAGAAGGACACTTGGGCTCTAGAACTTGCTCTACGATAAACAAAATTGACATCACTTTTTTGAGTATGTTTTCTTTATCAAAGAGGATGCAATGGCTACTCTAGCTCCTGGGGATTTTGTGAACTCCAAATATGATAATGTTTATAAAAGGTTGTAAATAAATCTCTAAAAAAATCTAAAAGGATAATAGATGTTATTACTTATACTGAAAGATCCTAGTCCCAGTGGCCCAGTTACTCTCTAGAGTAGATTTTACTCCAAACCTGGGTAGAGTCTGATTATCTTTATACCACAGATAATATATTTGTGATGATTTGGAGAGAATGTAAGAAATTGTTTAGGATGTGATTAGAATATAATATTCACAAGTAACCTTTGAATTCAGGACAGATAGGATTTCCAAGAATAAATTAAATCTTAAAGCTTGTCTATTTACATGGACAAATTTATCATTTAATCTTTTGCTTATGTCTTCTTGGCTCTAATTATGACTACTTGCTGAGTAATTATTACAATCCTTGCTTGGTTGTTTCAACATGGTAATGCAAATAGGGAGATGTATCCCAAATGGTTTTATGCACAAATACTATCAAGTTTCTACATATAAAAAAGAGAATATTATAATATACTATAACTGGGAAACACTTGCCTAATGAGAAAGAATATAACCTCCAACATATCACATAAAAATACTTAAGAGAAGAGTTGCTGGAATTTGGAATATATTTGGATTTTAGTGTATAAGAACAGAGACAGATAATTAGTGGGAAGTTCTCTGTAGAAAATTTGCATAGAGTCTTGGCAATCTATGTATTTTCTGAAGGCTTTAGGAGTAAATAAAAATTACATTCTTATCAACAAGAAAAAACTACTTAAAAATATTTTTCTTCATGTCTACCATTTGCTCTTCAACCTGCTCTAACTCTTCACTTTTTGTTTTCCTAGATCTATTATTTTTTTGCACAGAAATTTCTCTTGCTTTTTCTAATGTATAAATGTCTGACTTTTCTGGGTTTCTTTCTTTCTCCTCAGAACAGTATACAAAAAGTTAAGAAAGCAAAGATTCAAGTTTACACAGAAACTTCTTGGATAGTAGGGAAGTCCCTTCATTTCATAGGGGCTTAATCACAAGGAACAAGGACATCCTGTAATTGTTGTAATTGAGTCAGTGGTTGGCAAGCTCATTAGTCAACAGAGCCACAGTTTGCTGACAACTGCTTAGACAATGACCCTTCTACAATTGAAAGCATATAAACAAATATAGAATAATTTTTTTGTCTATGCTATGCTTGTAAAAGATAAAGAAAACATGAGATTTTTTTTCCCATTGTGGCCCTTGCATCTAGCATCTTTACCTACAGCTGTTCTTCATTTGCATATTAACTTTATACATGATCTTCATCCCTGACTGTTCCCACCCATCTGGGTAAAGGCCACACTGTGCAAACAATGTCTGCTAATCCACAGGAGCAGCCATCTCTTTTCCAAGAACTATCCTGACCAACTATTTCTAGACCTCAATGAATCCTTCCTCTTTAAATCCTACACAAAGCTATATTCTCCTTCTCCAAGATGTAATATTCCATTTAGAGCTTCTCATGACTGGCATTGTTCAATATAGACTTATGTTTTGGTTGATTTTCTTCCGTGTGCTTTCATCTAAATACAATGAAAGCCACAGGAAGTAATGTATCATATCATAGGCTGAATAATGCTCCTCCTCCCCCCCAATATCCAGGTCATAATCCCTGGAACCTGGGAATATTACTGCATCTGCCGGAAGATAATTTGCAGATGTAATAAGGTTAAGGATCTTGAGATGGTGAAATTATTCTGGATTATCTGAGTGAACCCAGTATAATCATAAGAGACCTTATAATAGGGAGGCAGAGGGAGAATTCTCAGAGGAGGAGGAGACAATGTGTCCACAGCGAAAGTGCCTGGAGTGCTATAACCAAGATCCCAGGAAGGCTGGTAGCCACCAAAAGCTGGTAAAGGCAAGTAACCTATCCTGAGCCTAGAGCCTCCCAAGGAGGTGTGGTTCTGCTGACCCAGTAAAACAGATGTTGAACTTCTGACCGCCAGAGCTGTAAGAGAATAAATGTTTTTAAGTTGCAAAGTTTGTGGAAATTTGTTGCAGCAGTGACAAGAAACTAATTTGTAGAAAGCGCTGTTAAAGGGCAAACCAAATATTTTGGAGATTGGATATTTATAAAACCAAGTGTAACGGATAGGGGCATTCTTCCTTATTTAATTAATTTCTTTATCCTTCTATGCTAGTCCAAATTTGTCATCTAAAATAATAAAAAAAACTTTGCTTTTTATGTTTGTAGAATGAAGTTTAAGTAGGAAAAAAAAAGTTCTTACATATCAAATACCCAGGCCTATGATGAAAAGAAAAAGTGGCAGATTGTACTGCTAATCTCCAGTATCGTCCCCTTGAAGTCAGGCAGAGCCAGGTGACTGCCTTTAATTAATGAAATGTGAGGAGAAGTCTCTTGTGTCCCTTCCAAGCAGAAGCTTTAAGGGACAACGTGTCTGCATTCCGCAGCCGTGATCAGCAGTGCTGCCTGTCCCCCCGAGGGGGGCTGAGATGAGGAGCAGACACCCAGCTGACAATCAGGAGTGTGCAATGTGAGTGGAAAATACAACCACCACCAACAGCAGCAACAACAATGACAACTTTGGTGTTTTAAATCTAGGAGATTTGAAGACTGTTATTGTAGCACAATTTAGAGAATCTCACTGATATGCAGAAAAAAACCTTTCTTGTCCCTAAATCACACTTCCCTAGTTGTTTATTCTGGAATCATCTCAAGCATTCATATACACTGAGTGGCCAGATTATTATAATCTCTGAACACATAATAATCCGGTCACTCAGACATATATATATATATATATATATATATATATATATATATATATATATATACACACACACACACACACACACACACACATATATATATATATATACATATATATATATATATATATATATGCCTCTAATATATATATATATTAGAGGCCCATTGCATGAATTCGTTGTGCATGGGTGGGGTCTGGCCAGCCTGACCAGGGGATCTTGGTTATAGCATAACCAAGGGGGACATAAGCGGTTGGCTGGCCTACCTGCTGGTCAAACTCCTGGTAGAGGGGACAATTTGCATATTAGCCTTTTATTATATAGGATTATTATATAGGATATACACTGAATGGCCAGATTATTATGCATTCAGAGATCATAATAATCTGGCCACTCAGTGTATATTAGATGGAAAGCCCTGTTGGGTGTTTCCTCCATAGTATCTCTCAAAATATCCTTTTCTAGCCATGACTCCTCCCAACACCTGTGCTCAGCAACTGCTCATTTCACTCTTGAACCACAACAGTTACTCTTCAAGTGTACCCTACTCCCAGACCCTTCTCTGGACAGTCTCTCCTGCCAACAGCTGCCGGATCATTTTTTAGAAAGTGCTGTCTACATCACACAAGTCTCTACGAAAAACCCACAGTGGCCAGCTATAGACTAAACATTTGTGCCCTGTCCCCCAATTCACATGATGAAATCCCACCTCACACCAAATGTAATGCTATTAGGAAATGGAGCCTTGGGAAGTTATTAGGATTAAATGGGGGCATGAGGGTGAAGCCCCCAGGTATAGGATTAGTGCCCTTGTAAGAGTCCTGAAAGAGCTTGCTGCTTCTCTCTGCTCTGTGCCAGGCGAGGATAGAAGAAGTTGGAAAAAGAGGGTCCTCACCAGAATCCAATCATGCTGGCACCCTGACCTCAGACTTCTAGCCTCCCAAACCGCGAGCAATAGATTTCTGTTGCTTATAAGCCACCGAGTCTATGATCCTGCGATATAGAAGCCTAAACTGACAAAGGCAGCTCTGGTTGTTTAAAGTTTAAATGCCTCATCCTTATACCCCTACTAAGTAGCTATAACTTTCTGTTTCCAATTTTACCATCCTTTACAATGTAAAGTTTACATCATATTGTTTTCTCCCCACTTCAGCCATGGAAGTCTCCTCCCTCTCAACGAATTGTGTATTACATCTTTAGTTTTCAGTTCTGTCTTTTGAATAATGTTGTTATCTTGTGTCTTATCCTAATAATTGAACATCACCTAGCCCTGATCATATTTTAAAATGCATTTGAAATATTAGGTAAAATTTTTCTAGTTAAATACTTAAATTTTTTTTGCCTGATTGAGAAAGAAAAGAGAGCTGGTCTGCAGACTAAACCCTTTCTGGACTTACAGCAATTTATCAGCCTATGTGTGATAGCCCTCTCATTTCATGTAATCATTATATATATATATATATATATATATATATGATTTATCAGAGCTGCTGCAAATTATTGTTATACTTTATTCAGAATCTAGATTCTCTATTTATGTATCTAAATGACAAATACTAAACACAGGGAAGGAAAAAAACTCTGTGTTCAATAAATTGAAACATGATTTGTTATATACCTCATGAAGTTTAGTGGCCTTTAGCTAAAGAGTCTATTTTTTATTGAACAAAGGGTTTAATTATCATAACCAACGCCATTTCAGCATTATCTTCCCTTTGAAACATTGCAGTTAGATTTTTTGGTTCAGGCAATTACTTATTTGTAAGGGGAAAAAAAAAAAGAATTCGCTACCTTTGAGGCTTGAATTAAAGATGATAAAAATTAGCCATCTAAAACCATTTCAATTTTATGAAAAATAAAACTGAATGCAATGTTTCAGCTTGAAAGCTCAGATGATCTTTAGGGGAAATTAGTGATGTTGCTAATAGTGGTTCCAATTTATAAGACACTAGAAGAAAGAAATTAAAGAGAGGAATACAAGATAAATAATCCTTAAATGGGACAATTAAGTAAAGATCATTTGTGACAAAATCACAAAACAACATTCCCAGACTTTGAAAGGCAATGCCTTTCTTTTTGTTAATTAGAGATAATCTACATTTTACAGTATGTAACTATCCACCAGGCAATGGTGTGTTTTCTGTTGATATAAAAATGGAAGCATTTCCAAATGAACTTGTATTCAGCAGGGAAGGTGGCTAAGGGGATAGTTTCTCATTTCTCTAGATATAACGTTGATAATCTCTAGGCTCTCTATCATTTTCTTCAAAATCAAACTACATGTATAAACCATGTGCATCAAAACTGAATCTAGTGCAATATATATTTTTTTTTCATTTGGTAGAGATATTAAAATACCTGCTTATTTACACATATAGCTGAGTGTAACTATGAAATGAAAAATGTCAAACAGGGCTCTCTCAGGCAAGTATATTCCCCTTCCGAATACTCATGCTTATATTTCAAACCTCATGAAATGAATATTATATACTGTGAGTTTAACAGATGTTGAATGTGTTGCTGTTACCTCATTTACATACACAGATTAGAATGTTTCACTTTGTTATGCGCTAGCTTGATCTCTTAATTTTGATGATCTCAAACTGTTTTTATTAGGTTTGCAAAAAAAATGGTCAATTATTTCATAAAGAAATTCACCCACATAATGTGCATCTATTCATACACAGAATAAATTTTAAATGTACATATTACTTTATTCTCTGTCCCATTATAGTCAGAATGATAATGTTAGAGCTTTCTTGATTCATATTGCTTTAAAATTCATGCAAATAGACATAAATACTGGTTTGTACTTTTGTTTAGCATTTTCATGCATATTTATTCCCACAGAAGTAAATATTTGTCACTTTCAAATTCCTTTTCTTCTTTCTGAGAAATTAACAGGCCAGGAAATCAAACTGTAAGCAAAATAAATTTTCTAGATTCTGTCAAATTTACTTTATTGGGAAATAAAGTGTTGCATTCTAGTATAACATTCTTTTCCCAGGATATAACAGCTATGAGAAAACCAATAAGGGCTTGACTTCAAACATTTGGCTCCAGATGGTCTTCAGTTTGCTCCCAGGGTACCAACTCTCCCAGAGCCTGCTCCCAGCCCTGACCCAGTGACCCCTCCCTGGCTCTTTCCCTTATATGGGGTCTTGATGACCCACACTTTATTGTTACTATTCCTCAGTCATACCTCCCAGGTTTCTTTTTGAAGAGACTCCCAAATCTTGCAGGTAGAGGGAAATTGTGTGAGAGCTTTTTCGAACATTCTTTGTCTGGCCTTTCCAAAATCCCCAAAGATATTCTTTCAGCTTTCACTTTACTTAAGATAACATGTATGAACTCTCTGCAAGAAGCGGGCTGCACTGTAGCAAGAGTTCATTGTGTGACCTTACCCTTTGATGTCTCAAAAATTGCCAAGGCTGTGATTAAGATATCTGGGTATGCATTTTCTTCCTGAGAGTGCTTTCTGACCTTTAAGTAGGCTGCCTCCCCTTCCCCAATTTTAGGGGGTTATTTCTTTTATCATTGTTATTATGAAAGTCTAATTCCATGACTATATGTTTCTTCAGGAGAGAAAGCACACATGGCTGCTGGGAAAATTGAACTATACTAAAACTTCTGTTACACCAGCAGTCACTTCCTACCCTTTATTTCTCAGGATCCTTAGTCACGTGCAGTTTAGATTAGCAAATTATTTTACAGTGATCCTGCCATAAATTTCAAGTTGTGTGCCATTTTAAGTAGCGTGACAATTGGCATCCATTGGTGACAATTCTTGGGTCTTGAAGATCTGTCCCATCAGGGATGTGAATTATCCCTCTTCCAGCATATCCATGCAGGCACTCCCTGCCCATTGTTCACTTAGTAGCCATCTTGGTTATCAGATCTGCTGTCATAGTATTTCATGGCTTGTGTTCAAGTAACCCTTATAGTAGCCTGACAATGTCAATTTCCTCACTTCACCTCATCACATAGCATCATGACATTCTTACAACACGAACAGTAAGTATAATACTCAGATGTTTTGAGAAAGACCATATACACATAACTTTTATTTTATTTAAAAATATATTTTTATTGATTTCAGAGAGGAAGGGAGAGGGAGAGAAAGATAGAAGCATCAGTGATAAGAGAGAATCATTGATTGGCTGCCTCCTGCATACCCCACACTGGGGATGTAGCCCACAACCCAGGCATGTGCACTGACTTGGAATTGAACCATGACCTCCTGGTTCATAGGTTGACACTCAACCACTGGGCCATGCCAATCGGGCTGCATAGCTTTTATTACAAAATGCTGTTATAATTGCTCTATTTCATTATTAGTTATTGTTGTTACTCTCTTATTGTGCCTAATTTATAAATTAAACTTTATTAGCAGTATGCCTGTATAGAAACAAGCATAAAATATATAGAGTTTGGTACTATCTTTGGTTTCAGGCATCCATTGGGTATCTTGGATTGTATCCCCACAGATTACCATATTTTATTTTATATCATGAAGATCACTGATGGAGTTTCTTCTGTGAAAAAGGCACTGAGTAAAAAGACAGAGCTGTTAAGAAGATAATAATCTAGAGGGGTGAGAGGGGATACACATAAATATAAAAAACAAAGTTAGCATAGGCTATCTTATGTATCAAAGGCTTGATAAAGACAATGAGTGTAGCGGTCTTTAGAGGAAAGAGAGGATAACAAGGGCAGGAGTGGATTCCAATGACTTCTTAGAAAAGTAGGCATTTAAGTGGATTCTGAAGGATAGATAACTCAGTTTAATGATGGTTGAATGATATTTCAGGACAGAAATTTTGAGAGAAAATGTGCTGAAATAGGAAATCACAGGTTTGTCTGGCCTTACATGCTGTAGCAGCTCAAAGGCACTTGTTTGGGAAACAAAGAATAACATGAGTTCTGGATGGAGGATTTGGTTAGTAGGAAATGACACTAAAATTATGGATGGGGGACAGATCATAGAAGACCTCACATTTCCAGCATTTAGCCTCTTATGCCCAACCGTGTTCTAGTCCAATTGAGTTCTAGTCCCATGAGATCTTAATAATGATCCTCACAAAGTGGTTCCAGTGTCAAAAAAATTTGGAAAGCACTCTATGACTGCCTTGGACAGTCACAGCACAATTCAGCACAATAAAACCAAAAAGAACAGCAATAAAGAAATCTGTTAAATATTGCTTAACCCATAATTTCTCACATTTATTTGACCACAGGGCCCATTTTAATTTTTTCACAAAATATGTTTGCCTTCAGTAAAATGGCTCTCCTAGGAACAAAGCTGCTTCTTGAACTGCGTGGATTTTGCAGGAATTTGAGGAATGAACCACCGTTTTATACAAATGGAGACCTATATAATCTTGGGGCCATTTGACATAGAAGTCACTTTATTTCTTCATTTTTAATCCTCACCAAAGGATGAGCTTACTGATTTTAGAGAGTGGGAGAGAAACACCCATGTGAGAGAGAAACATTGACTGGTTGACTCTTCCTTACGCCCCAACCAGGGGTGGAATCCAAAACTTAGGTATGCTCCCTGGCTGGGAATTGAAACTGCCACCTTTTGGTGTATGGGATGATGGTAACCAACTGAGCCACACTAGCCAGGGCTAGAGGCTATTAAAATACTTTCTTTACAGAAATTAAGAATCTTAAAGATATATTTATGAGAAAACTTTCATGTGCAAAGCAATGAGTGTATTTGCTATGCAGAATACATGTACAAATAAGAATCAGTCACTACTCATAATTTACTGCCTAGTATATGAGGCAGATAAGACAATTTCATAAGTAATTATGATACAAGGAGGAATTTAATGTGTGAGAATAAAGTTACATAAAAGGGTTATGGGATGAAGATATGGTAGAGGACACGGACTTTCTCAATGAAAGCATTTGGAATGAGAAGATAGCTCACAGAAGAACCAGAAGATACACTGGTGGAAAAGGAGTCAATGAGAAAACAGTCTGATTGTTCCCACAAAAATGACAAACTAGTGACCCAAATCTCACACTGAGTGTTGAGTTTTACTGACAGTTTTACCAATATTGAAAAATTCAAAGATTTGCATAAAGTTTCAGTTAATGAAGATAAGTATGCTTTCAAGATCCACTATATAACATTGTGCCTATAGTCAACAATAATGTATGGTACATTTAAAAATTGGTTAAGAGATATTTTAAGTGTTCTTTCCAAAATAAAATAAAATAGCAGTGGAAAGACAACGCAGGTGGTGGCAGAGTGGAGCTTCTATAAGCAACTGACTGCAGTTCTACCACTTGAGAGCTGTGCAGTCTGACAGCACATGTGAAGTATGGAATACCGTGTCTAACATATACTAGGTATTCAATAAATTGTACACGTATACACACATATTTACATATGACTTTATAAACATAAAAAGACGTTATTCCCCAAACTGCCTTCTATGGAAATAACTTTTATAAACTTATCTGAGAAAAATTCTTTCTACTGTTGGGGAGAGAGCATGATCATTAGGGGAGAAACCAAAGTTGGGAGAGAATAAACAACTAAATCAAAGCCTATAATTAATAAATGGCAGAGATAGAATGTGTAGTCTGAAGCAGGGGTTGGTAAATTACCATCTGCTGACCAAAACCAGGCAGCCGTCTGTTTTGTCTTATTAGACGAACACATGCCCATTCATTATTATTGTCTGCGGCTACTTTCACGCTACAATGGCTGTGTCGAGTGGTTGCTACAGGAACAGAATCACCTGCAAAGCCTGAAACATTTACAATCTGACCTTTTCAGAAAAAAGTTTGCTGACGCTTGGTCTAGTGTAGAGGACAGACTTGGAAATAAGCTCAACTAACACCAGTTTTTAGTGAGAATTCAAGTCATTCTCTGCTCTGGATCTTAGCCTCTCAATGTAAAAACCTTCAACCTTGACTTTTAACTTGATTAACCACTGGTGGTGCATATGTAGATGCATATTTAGATGCTTGGCAAGCATCTGAATATTACATCCTTAGGAGCAAAACTTTACACTGAATTGGAGTGCTTATCATAATTCATTCCCAGTTTCTGCTCTACTATTCATTTCTACAAGTATTTTATTGCTGGCTTAGATCCTGAAAGTTCTCCCGGGGACCACAATTATGTTTAAGACGCTTCCAAACATGGTCATTCCTCATCCGGAGATGGTGCAAGGATTGAACCACCCATCTTCCTTCTCTGCCTGTAGCTTTCTCTGGAGACTCCGAATCAAGGAGGGCATGGGGTGATCAGAGCGATGCATTATCACAAAGTCAGATCGGATCCAAGGCAAATGAAGAGCAAAAGAGATTAATGGACTCGCTGCTTATACCGCATGATAACCCAGTGATTTGCAGTTTCCACTCAAAGGGGAAAAGTCGAGCTTAAAAGGCTTCGCATAGCGTTGTGATAATTTTGCTGTGGAAAAGATTTACTGTTCTGCCTTTTGCCCCCCCCCCCTTTCTATTTTCTGGACAAGTGGGATTGCATGTTACATGCTTGATTTAAGACTTTAACTTTTTCTGAATTTAAGACTACCTTCACAATTCGTTATAAATACATTTGCACAAAATCAAGGGCAGGTGCAAATTGATTTAGGCCATTTGTTTCTTTGAAATCAAAACGGTGCCTCCTTCACAGAACTTCAGACAGCAGACCCCTGTTTCTGGTGGGTTTTGCCTGGCTGCCAGATTGGAAAAGAAAAATTGCATTCCAGCTGCATCATGTGCCAACAGTGTGACCTCAGCCAAGTTACTTTGCTTCACTCAACTTTCTTAGGAGGAAGTTGGAGATAAAAAACAGTAGCTTCCTCATATGCTTGTTGTAAGAATTGAATGAGATCATGCCTAGAAGGCACTGGGCACAGTACCCAGCATTGGGTAAGCACGCGATGATTTTAAGACCAGCACATGCTCTCTTAATTCTTTAGGACTTGATATAGCTGAAATGGCTGAAGTGCTTCTTCTTTTCATGTAAAATTCAACTGGGAAAATGTGACAAAGTATCCTCGATGGCTATGGAAAGATTAAGGAAAGGGAGCATTATTTTTAAAAAAATATATTTTATTGATTTTTAACAGAGAGAAAGGGAGAGAGATAGAGAGCTAGAAACATCAATGAGAGAGAAACATCCACCAGCTGCCTCTTGCACACCACTTACCGGGGATGCACCAGCAACCAATGTACATGCCCTCGACTGGAATCGAACCTGGGACCTTTCAGTCAGCAGACAGACTCTCTATCCACTGAGCCAAACCGGCTTCGGCTGGGAGCATTATTTTTGAAACCAACAAAGTCTATATTGGAATGGCCTTTGTCTTCTCTGCCGGGTGTATGGTGACAGATGCTTGCCTTTGGCTTCTTTCCTGTAAAAATACCTGAGAAGGACATGTGTGGTATATCAGAAAATTCATTGTTTTACATACTTTATCAAGAACTTACAAAATCTTTTAACGTGGAATGTCTTAACCTGGATGCCCACAGAATAGCTTTCTGGGAACCCAGTCCTAAAACTTTATGCAACATTTATGTTTAATTTTCATTTTCTTGAGAGAAATTCCATAGCTTCAGTAAGATTCTGACTGTGGTGTTTGATCTGTAGATCAAAGATAAAACTCTAAGAAGTACTAGTGGCCAAGAAGCTGTTAGGAACTTTGGAATTTTGTGAGAAAACAATAATAGTCAAGAACATTATACTTTATAATAACTTAACTTTCTTTTTTTTTTTCAAGTAAAACTAATGGAAAAGCACTTTGTAATGTATAAAAGGCAACAAAAAGCTTAATAAAATAAGTAAATTCACATTTGTGGAGCTGATGAGCCAGCTAAGTACGATGAGGTGACACTTCTGTGGAAGGAAAGCTAATTTATTGTGACTTAACAGCCCTTTATAATAGATGCTTAACACACCAGGCAATAAAATATAATCAGCAGAAACCTTTTAGAAGCTAATGTCGAGCATTACCAAGAAAATACTAATATTATTTAATGATTGTGTTCCACTCAATTAACTGTTGTCACCCTTCCTGAAGTCAACACTTGCTCATGTGTCCATTATTTTAGCTAAGTTTATTAAGTTCCCATTTTTCTAATATCAAGAAGTTCCCTGCTTACCACGAGTGGTGGGGAGGGGGAGACAGGTGAGGATTTGAGGGTTGGACCAGTGCCTGGATCTCTAGCCTCTTCCACCGACTGTAGTCTTGGAGAGACCATTAGATGGCAGCTACCATCCTTCCTTTAAGTTCCTTTAAGTTCCTGAGCACACAGTTACATTTCTTCTCAGATAAAACCTTCCAGGATAGAAGTATATGAAGTTATTTTCTTTAGCTCTGGTAGCTCTAAAAAAAAAAAAAAGCAATCCAGTTCTGTGGGAGAAAGAGGTTGTAACCTAATCCCATTTAGTCATCCTCTCAAACTGCATTAAGGGAAGGGTTTGTTTATGGTTTAGGCCTTCCAAAGGTGAGCAATCCACATGCTCTCTCTGCTGGCCTCTTTCAGGTTTCCCACACTTTTGGGAAACTCCACTGTGGCATGAAAGCAGATGTTCCTCCCTTTCGGTCCTATTTAGTGTCCTTCAAAGTTGAGTGTCAGGAGTGAAGATATCAATGCTGTGTGTTCAGGTGACTTGGTGCTCCTATGCCAGTTCCATCTGTCCATCAGAAAGCAGCGGGCTCATTAGTGTTCCTAAAAAGCCAGTGCATTTTGCCATGTCTCTACTAGTATTTATTTTCTCATGATATGAAGAAAGAGTAGAATTCCTGTGATTATGACTTTGACCTTGCCTCTAATAAAACAATAATACCATCATTATTTTGCTAATAGTATAGGGGAGTGTTTCCCCCATCAATTTGGTGACAGAAAGGTTTATTTTCTAAGATCTAGAAACATTTGAAAAACAGTAACTTACACGATCACCACTTACAAGGGAGCAAATTGAAGGATTACAAATACTGGTAATTTACTTTCAGTAGTTTTAGAAATCTAGAGATTGAATTTATACTACAACCACTTAACAATATTTTCTACTAAACCCACATTTTGAGGCATAAGATGAACTAATAATTCCAATAAAAATTATTATTATTATTATTATTATTATTATTATTTTTGTTGTTACTCCTTACCTGAGGGTATTTCCCCCCACTGATTTTTTAGAAAGAGTGGAAGGGAGGAGGAGAGACAGAGAGAAAGAAACATGGATGTGAGAGATACATATGGATTGGTTGCCTTCTGCATGTGCCCCAACTGGGGGCCAGGGATCCAACCTGCAAGCGAGGTGCCATTGACTGAAATCAAATCTCAAATCCTGCAGTCTGTGGGCTGATGCTCTAATCACTGAGCAATCCAGCTCGGGTCCAACTGTAAGGCCTGAAAGACCCCCGGTCCAAAGGATGAGCGGCGACCCCAAATCAAACGCAGAGCCCGAGTCTTGATGCAAAGAGCAGGAGGTTTATTCCAAGCGCTGCGCAGGGACCCACAAGCAGCAGTCCAGAAAAAGACTGCCGCTTGAGAGCCCTGAACAGAGGTTAGTTACAAGCTTTTATAGGCAGAAACCACACCCAGGTGGCCTGGGGAAATTGGCAAATTGGCCTGGGGAAATGCAAACATAAGGTTGAGATTGCAATCTCTTGGCCGTTTCCCGGGCAGTTAGAAACAGGCCTGACCTTACACAACAAGAACTATTTTTGAAAAATTAGAAGTCTTAGAAGGAAACCTGTATATGTTTTTAAGTTTTAATATTTAGGTTAATAGGGAAATGAGACAACATAAGGATGTGGGCCTGGACAGGGAAAATACTAGATGGTCAGGGAGCCAGTTAAAGATCAGGTGGCCAGAAGGAATGAAAAAATGTTACCATCCCTCCACTCCCTACTCAGAAATACAGAAGTAGTTGATTTTATCTCCCTTCTAACCGCCTGCTTCTTGGCAGATTGATGTTGAAACTACTGACCTGCATGTGCACTTGGTCAAGGTTTGGCCATGATTTGTTCTTCCTGGGGTGGCAGTAAGGAGCAGTCTTGTACCTGCCCCCACAGTGCAGACCCAAATATAGTTACCAGGCAGCACAGCTGGAAAAGGAACTCACCTGACCAGAAATGGAAAATTCAGGAAGCCCACTTCTTTCAAAAAGCTTGCTCTTTCACAGAAGTCCACTTTGTTCCCTGCTTATAAAATCAACCAAGCAGAGCCAGCCCCAGGTCGGTTCAGAGAACCTTCCTTTCCTCTGACCTGCCTCCCCTGTGCCTGAGCATAAGCTTAATAAAATCTGTCTGGAAATTTCTTTGGGGTTTCCTCTTGAATTCTATCTCAGGAACCCAAGAACTCCAAGGCCCGTAACAGAAATGCAATAATAACGAAGCAGGAAGAATAGCAGTTGTGAAGTCACATGGACTTGAATTTAGATTCTGCCTGAATGACAGAGGGGCTGTGACCTTGGTCACCTTATTTAACCTATCTGTAGTCTCAGTGACCCTCTGGTACTATGCCAATGGTAAAACCTAGCAAGATAATATTAAATAAAGTAACTGCTGAAAATCCTGAGCACACAGTAAGCATTTAACCATTTGTTTGAACATTATATATATATATTTTTATTTTAATTTTTTCATTTTAAAGGAATTGTATTGTTTAGTCTCCAGTGTTACTGATGTGGCCACCAGGCTAATCTAAGACCAATAGTACAAGGCAGAAGTAATATATACCACTCCTAGATGTGGACATTAAAAGGATTGTGAGGGCACACTCCTGGTCCCCACTCCTCATCTTCCCTCTTTTTCTGTCTGGGAGATGATGTGAACTAGAGTGTCACGTAGGCCACTCAAGGAGAAGCCATAATAAGGAAGGCCCAGCCATACTACCAATCTTAAATCTTTGTGTGCCTATGGACTGTTATGTTATTAGGAAATAAACTTCCATCTTGTTTAAGCCACTGAATTGTCTTTTCTTTCTTTTAGTTTCTCCCTCCCTCCCTCCCTCCCTCCCTCCCTCCCTCCCTCCCTCCTCCCTTCCTCCCTCCCTCCCTTCTTTCCTCCCTCCCTTCCTTTCCTTCCTTCCTTCCTTCCTTCCTTCCTTCCTTCCTCCTTCCTTCCTTCTTCCTTCTTCCTTTCCTCCTTTTTCCTCCCTCCCTTCCTTCCTTCCTTCCTTCCTTCCTTCCTTCCTTCCTTCCTTCCTTTCTTCCTTCCTTCCTTTCTTCCTTCCTTCCTTCTTCCTCTTTCTTCCTTTCTGTTTTTCTTCCTTCCTTACCGCTTAGGCTGTACTATGTTATAAAGTTGAAATACAAGATTAAAGGAAAAAAGTAGTCAGGGAAGATTCAATATGTCTTTTCTTAATGAACCCAGCTATTATGGAGCCATTAAAATACTTATTAAGAGTAGGAAACTATGAAAAATGCTTATGTTAAATTTCAAAAGCAAGGCCAAAAAATTATAAATATTATTACAACCATGTTTTAAAGCACCCAAGTGACAAGGGAAAAAGAATTAGAAGCAAATATAATAAATAACCATGTTTGTATTTGAATAATAGCATTATGCTATTTTTTATCTTTTTCTTCTATTTTCTAAATAAATTCATGTTATTTATGCACTGCAAAATGTTCTAAAACTTTACTAAGGAAATAGTCAGTTAATCTGATAAGGATTTCTTTTCAAAGATGTCCATCACAAGAACAGTTTTTATTAAAGAGAAATTAGCTTCCAACAAAGGTGAATATTTAAATAAATTATATGAAGCAATATAATGAAATATTATATTATACAGTATATTAGTTTGCTAGGGCTGCCATAACAAAACACCACAGACTGGGTGGCTTGAACAACACACATTTATTTCTCATGGTTTGGAAGGCTAGAAGTCCAAGGTGAAGGGATTGGCAGGTTTAGTTTCTTCTGGAGCCTCTCTCCTTGTCTTGCAGATGGCCACCCTCTTGCTGGCTCTTCATATGGTCATCCCTCTGTACCTGTGCAACCCTGGTATCTTTTTCTGTGCTCAAGTTAACTCTTCTTGAAAGACACGAATCAGCCCAGCCAGAGTGGCTCAGTGGTTGAGTATTGACCCATGAACCAAGAGGTCACTGGTTTGATTCCTGATCAGAGCACATGACTGGGTTGCAGGCTTGATCCCCAGTAGGGAGCATACAGGAGGCAGCTGATGGATGTTTCTTTCTCATTGATGTTTCTCTCTATTCTTCTCCCTTCCTCTCTCTCTAAAAATCAATAAAAACACTTTTTTTTTTTTTAAAGACATCAAACAGATTGGATCAGAGCTCATTCTATTGACCGTCTTTTACCTTAATTACCCCTTTAAAGGCCCTATCCTTAAATACAGTCACATTCTGAGATATTAGGGGTTAGGACTTTAACATAAAATTTGGTGGGGGTGAGGTGGGGAGGCACATTTCAGCCCATGACACACAACATTAAAGGCCATGTTGGAAAGAATACTTCATAGCATGGGGAAAGGTTGATGGTGTAATATGAAGAGAAGGGGGGAAAAAAAAGTTAAAATATATTTATGTAATACAATTTCAAATTTATATAAAATAATGTATAAAAAAACAAGCTTCCCATCAGGACAGCATCTGTGGTCCAGTCTTTCTCAATATAGAGAAGTGAGTATTTATTAACTTCAAGATCTGTGGGGCTGGAATAAATTGACAGCTGATGGTGACAAATGCATTGTCATTTCAAGGAGAGTAAATTTGCTATTGGCCTTGACTCTGAATGCTGTCCAGGCCCACTCCACAACAGCCTCCTGGGGCCACACACACCATAGTGGAAATCTGCAGCCTGTCTTTCCTCTTGCTCACTGAATGTTTCAGGCATCTTCTGCAATCACTTACACCTTTGTACCATGGTGCTTGATAACAGTCCTAACGAGTAAGAAAATCAGCCCAATTCAGTATAAGAGAGAAAAACAAACAAATGAAAAACAAAGAAATAGAAAAGAGGGACAAAAAATCACAGCTATAATAAAATGTGCAGGGATAAAATCACCACAAAAAGCTAAGAAAAACCCTTAGCCCACTTTTAGCATAATCCAAACCAATTAAAATAAAACAGAAACAGCCGAAACTGGTTTGGCTCAGTGGATAGAGCATCTGCTTGCAGACTGAAGGGTACCAGGTTGGATTCCTGTCAAGGGCATGTACCTTGGTTGCGGGCACATCCCCATTGAGGGATGTGCAAGAGGCAGCTGATAGATGAGTCTCTCTTATCAATGTTTCTAACTCTATCCTTCTCTTCCTCTCTGAAAAAAAATCAATAAAAAAATATATTTAAAAAACCAAACAAACTGGCCCTGAATGTTGAATCTGCTATTTAAGACAGGAAACACTTCATAGAGAGCCTTGTAGGTAACGGGCCTGGAGACTGAATTTCTCCAGGCCAGACTGAAGCACATTTTACTGTGTGTGAGTGAGAAGTGACCCTTTAGAAAAAAGTCAGTCATAGGAGAGTCTTTTCCCTAATGACCTGCAAAAATACAACTACACACATAGCAACAACAACAACAACCGCCCCCCCCCGAAAATGCCTCATGATATAGACTCATGTGACTGCCACTCTACAATATACTAAAACGAGATCTCATTTAATCCTCACAGAAATCTCCTGAACTAAGTGTTGTTAATGTAGTCATTTTATGGACAGTGGCCTGAAGCTCAAAGGCTAAGCTTGTCCAAGATCTTACCCACACACTTGGCTACAAGGTCCATAGTGAGAAATACTAGTAGAGACAATGAGGTCCTCTGGGGATAGAGACCATGCATTTTATCTTCACACTTGAACTCCCAGTATAATGCTTGGCCTGCAACAGACATGAGAAATAAATGAGTGGACGAAGGAATTAATTAGTGAAAAAGGAGACTGTCCCCAAACCTGCACATATTTTTACCAGATGATGATACTTCTCAAAAGAGAATGCAATATTTTTTAGCCGGGATGTAAAAGTTGGACATCTTATATTCCTTAAAGAGAAAAAAAAGGATGCTTTTCACCTGTAGTCGCCTTCACAGTATCCTACCAAGGGTGCAGTTCTCCTTTTCACATCACTCAGTGCTTCTTTGGTTTTCTATTAGCTTTGTGCTGAAAATTGAAATTGGAATATTAGAACTCAGCCGGGGAACACACTAATTTAATTAAATATTAAAAGCCAGCTGGTTTTATGTTATGTGGGCAAATTAAAGAATTAACGATTTGGTACACTTTCTTGTTCCTGTCAAGCTACAAGAACATGAAGAATAGCTCATTCATACCGAGTTGCAAAAGGTGAGATTGAAAAATTAGGTCTGCTTTATTAAAGTGTTTCCGTCTAGAGTCTTTTGAGAGTAGGGTAACATTTATAAATGCCTCGAAAGCTTGAGACGTGGGCCAATGTGCAAGAACCTAAGAGACCTCACTATTAAGCATCTTGAGTAAAGCCTCACTTGGGAAAACTCATCCACTCGAGAATCCTGTTGTCTTATATTTTTGTGCAAGCTGGTTGGGGGTCAACTGGGTGACTGTTGATTCTGTAAACTGATCACAGCTCCTTGACCAGAATCGAACCTGGAACCCTTCAGTCCACAGGCTGACACTCTATCTACTGAGCCAAACCTGTTTTGGCTTAGTGCAGATTTTTCTTTCCCATTTTCCTCTTTCATTGTTTTTCTCTTGTCACCATTTACACTAGAAAATTGAGACTAGGGCTTTGTTAGAGGCTGCATGTTGAAGAGGAAGATGCTGTGAAACTCAGCACAAGTCCCTACACCTCTCTATTTCTCAGTTTTCTTATCTGACACAAAGTAATGGACTAGATAACAATAATCATCATCCTCTAAAAAGATGATGTTACTGCTTCAGTTACATATTGCTGCATAACAAAAATTCGTGGCCTCAACCATTTTATTTGTGACAATTCTGCAATCTCTACTGGGCTCATTTGGTGAGTCTTCCAGCTGTCATTCATGTGGCTGCATTCAGTTGTGGGTCATTTGGAGTTAGACTTAGCTAGGATGTCAAAACAGCTGGACTCTGTTTTCCTGTAATCACTGGACTCCCTCCCCAGGTGGGCTCTCCACATTGTTTATGCACTGAGGTTTCTCAGGCAGAGTACTAGACACCTTATGAGGTCTCAAGGCTTTCACAATTGCAGGCACAGAGGCTGTCAGGCCCAAACTTGCACAACACATCTTCCACATTCTCTGGTTAAATCAAACCATGCATTTCCCTCAAACTTAAGGGGAAGAGACAATACATGGGGGGAGGGTGAAGTTCGTTTGGGATTACTTATGTAACTAATTACTTCATTAAATTTAGAAAACATTGCACTAGTTTAGTACCTACACCACCAACATGTTATTTATAAAATCATGTTTTAAATAGCTATATTTTTTTGTAATGATCTTTATTCACAACATTAAATTATTTTGCCTAGGAGGTTGTGTCAGGATGTTTCTATTCCTGGAAAAATACTCCTTTTTAACACTGTCTCACATCACTATGGTCTCTTTGCCTTGCTTCAAATGACCAGATACTTGACCATTTTCAGTGGGTAAAAGCTTTGAGGCTTTTTTGCAAATCAAATCCAACAATTTACCAAAATGATTATACAACACAACTAAATGGGATTTCTCCTAGATATGCAAGATAGTTTCAACATTTGAAAGTCAATCAATGTAATCCATAGCATCAACAGACTTAAAAGAAGAGTAATTTGTAACTGACAGCTTTAACCTGATTTAGGGATAAAGCTCTGTGCAGAGGGGCATGCATCTTTGACTTGACTCAGAACTAAGTCCTTGTTAGAGCGGAGCCAACCCCAGCATGATGTCCTTACTTCTCTGAGTGGCCAATTACCTTTCTAAATTGCATACCTGATCACACTCACTCTCATGGCTCCCCATTTTCTTCTGGATAAAATCTATAATTTCTAAGATGGCTTTTACCGCTACCCATGACCTTCCCTTTCCCTCCCCATGCCTTTCCCTTTATCTTTTGACTAGTTCCTAATTATATGTCCAAATCTCAGTTTACACTATAGTTATTTTAGGAAACTGCTTCAACTCCATCTAAATCAGATTATGTGCCTTTTATGTATACCCATAAAATCCCAAGCTTTTCCTATACTAGCACCTGTCATACTCTAATTTTCTGTACCTTTCTTCATCACTAATCTCTAAACTCTGTGAGCATGAACACAATGTCTGATTTGTTTATTCTTGCATCCTTGGCATTTAATATGGCTATAGGAATGCCGTAAGTAATTACTGAGTGAGCAATTGAATAAGTTTCAGGATTACAGAACCAACGACTTGGTGTTTTCAACCCCTCTTACTCAAGTCTGCAATACAGAATAGTATTTTTTTTTTATTGACTTTAGCTCCTTCTCATTTCCAAACCTCAAATCTCTCTTTTTTAATGCCAATAGTATGAGTAGTAATGGGAAGAAACCCTTTCTGTTTTTTAAAAGAGAGTACTTTAAATCCACACAAATCTCTGATTGGTGGATTTAGACAGTATAATAAAGAATAATTTTTTAAAGAAGTTCAGACAATGTCCAAGGGTTAAGGAGAAGGCAATTGGAGGGATCTACCATGCTGGAAGTTTTCTGAGGCTATTGTTTTATTCTAAAGATATGTTCTGTATTTGCCTACTAATGTGTGGGTTGGTCCCAACCTACATTCTTTTCCTCCTAACCAGTTTTCTTTGCTATCATAGCATCCTTAGGCTGTGGTATCCCAGTCATTTACATATAGATTCAGGAGGTATTTTATTCCTGCTTTCAGATCTCTTTTCAGATATCAAATTTTATGGCATGGTTGCGAACACTATTATTTTCCCTTCAGTATTCATTTGCTAGAACTTCAGTAGCAAAGTACCAGGAACTGAATTACTTAAACAACAGTAATTCATTATGTCATAGCTTAGAAGTACAAGTCAAGATGTCAGTGAGTCTGTTCCATGCTTCTCACCATGCTTCTGGTGGCTTGTTGTCAAAGTTTGGCATTCCTTAGCTTCTAGAAGCATCACCCCAGTCCTTATCTGCATCTTCCCGTGGCCTTCTCACTCTATCTGAGTCTGTCTCCAACTTTTTCCATTTAATAAAAACATCAGACCATAGAACTCAGGTTCACCCTAATGACTTCATTTTAACTTGATCTCCTCTCTAAAGACCATATCTTCAAATACAGTCACATTCTGGGGTTAGAATTTCAACATCTAAATTTGGAGCGAGGAGACACAATTACACCCATAACACCATGTAAGTTTTCTCTTTGCCCTGTCCTAATGCCATACCAATCATATCTACAACCATGGACCTCTCCCATGCATACCATTAATGTGAGTTATCTATAGGCAATCCCATGCTCTGGCTATGTGATTGGTGGGCTTAAACCAACGAGAGTTTGGCAATATTTTGGCTACAGAATTGGTTTAGCTATGACCATGTGACCCAATGGGATAGCAATAAGTTTACTGACAGTTGTGGGGAAGAAATCTTTTAGCTTTAAGAAAGAGCCTCAAGGAAGTAAAAGGGCAAAGTATTTTTGGTAAAGGGACAGATGGTACATATTTTAGGTTTTGTGGACCATGTGGTCTCTGTTTCAATGATTTCATGTCGCTATTGTAGTGTGAAAGCAGTCACAGACAACACATCAATGAACTAGAGTGACTGTGCTTCAATAGAACTTTCTTTTTAAAAACACATTGCAGGCTGGATTTGGTCCATGGGCTATAGTTGGCCAACCATTGACATGGTGTGAGAAGATGTTTTCTTCCATGCTGAGGTCGAAGCCCATACAGAAAACAGCAATGAAGAAAAGTCGGAGGAAATAAGCTGTAACTGCTCAAAACAAGCCTAATTACACCTCTAACTCTGGGATTTTTCAGTTTCTTTAGTTAAATAAATGCTCTATATTGTTTAAGCTGGTTTGGGATAGGTCTTCTTATGTTTACAGCCCCAAGGATTTCAATTAATAAATGAATTCAGCAAGTCTATAACAATAGGAAAAATCACGAGTAAATATAAAAACTTTAGTCATCTCCCAATCTCCAGGACTGAGAGATGCTTCCTAAAATGAGAATGTCAAGGTAAGGAATATCCAAACCTGTAGAGAATTTTTATGGGTTTATTTGAGTCAAACTGACAATAATTTTCAGGAAGCAAAAAATCTCAACAGATTGAGAAAATGCTCTGGATAATAGCAGTTTTGCAGTTTATTTTATACATTACCATCAGTGGAGACATAAGGAGGTTATGTACAATTCACTGGTGGTAGGTTAGGGAGGTGGGGGGAAACAAAGCAGGGAAATCCCTGGGATTTGATAAAAATTAAAATGGAGCAAGTGTGGTTCAGTGGTTGAGTGTCGACCTACAAACCAGGAGGTCACAGTTTGATTACTGGTCAGGACACATGCCCAGTTGCAGGCTTTGATCTTCAGTAGGGGGATCTCATCAATGATGCTTCTATCTTTTTATCCCTCTCCCTTCCTCTCTAAAATCAATAGAACTATATTTAAAATAGAGAGAGATATATACTTCTTTTACATTGGTGGGTATAGGATGGTTAATAATGAACACTTGTAGCACATAGAGACGGGATGCGAGAAGCAAAGTAATAAGGAAGGATTCTCTGGTTTCTGCAGATTGTGCCCAAGAAGTCTGAAAAAAAAGGGAGTTAGTCTGACATCCCAAAGGTATGTTGTCATAGATGCAAAAAGACAATAGGTAGACTTAGTTAAGGTAAAGATTGATCCTTGTCAAGGAAGATACTGATCTAGGACATGATTATCTGCCATGATTTGCTTTGGAAGTTTTAATTTCAGACCATCCTATGTGGTTACCTTAGGTCTCTAAGTTTGAAAGGCCACCATGCAGGCTTCCCCTAAATTGTCAGATTTACTCTGTGGTTCCTTTTTCACCCACAGGAATTTTTGTTGTTGTTAATCCTCACCCAAGGTTATTTTTCCTTTGATTTTTAGAGAAAGTGGAAGGAAAGGGGAGACAGAGAGAGAAACATTGATGAGAGAGAGACACATTGATTGGTTGTCTCCTGCACATGTCCTAACCAGGGTCAGGGATTGCGCCTGCAACCTAGGAATCTGCCCTTGACCAGAACTAAACCTGGGACTTTTTAGTCTGCAGCCTGACACTCTATCCACTGAGTCAAACTGGCTAGGGCACATGTGTCAAACACAAGGCCCGCGGGCCAAATCCGTCCCGCCAGGCCTTGCAATGTGGCCCGCACTGCGCTGTCATCACTGCACTCTGCTGCGTTTCCATCACAATGACAGTTTATGACTGTTCAGTAAACCATTCGGCCCGCGATTTAGGCTGGATTTTAGATTTTGGCCCCTTCTCTGATTGAGTTCGACACCCCTAGGCTAGGGCCATACATTTTTTAAGGTGACTCTAAGACAACTGAAATATGCATAGAGTCAGAAAAGATAGTTACTTGGAAAAAAATATGTTGTCATTTATGAATTGCAAGCATAACCATTTGAGCCCAACTTTTTTGAAATAAATGAAAGAAGAAAACGTCTATAAAACAAGTTGAATTTCTAGGTTTTTCTTTTTTGGTATTCATGTTATTGGACAAAATGGGAGGTCCTTTTCCCCACTGGGTGCTGGGGGTGGAGTTCCCATGATATCTTGAGAAAAAGAATTTTCTGAGACTCTCATGGGAGAATAAAGGATTTTTACTTGCATGGAATTAAGTCTTTGTGTTTCTGAAGTCTCATTTCTCTTAGTCCAGTAACAGTAGTATAGCTGGGGCTTCAGGAGCGCTAGAAGCAAAGCCAGTGTCTAGTTTTCATTCTGTGTTGCAGTCGGGGCCAGTTCAGCATCAGGCTAATTGCCATCCATTAGCCCATTGTGTGTGGGATGCCCATGGCAAATAGAGGAGAGCGCACCCCAAGCAATGAGAGTCCACGTGTTTCAAAGCACAAGAGCACAAGAGTGTAAGAGTGTGAGAGTCCACTCCTTTGTTCAGGAGATAAAATATTCCAGATTTTGCACCCTTGCAGTGGCCACACCCATTCTGGCAAGTGACCTTTGTTCTCAGGTGTGACTATAGCAAACACCTACCCTAGGTCACCCCAATTTTACTGGGCATGCATCTGTCTTCCCTTTGTTGGACCCCTGGGGAGTGTAAAGTTGTAGCTTCCTGGTGAAGCTGCCCAAATGACATGCCTATGATATCTGACCTTCCCTTTGCTCTTTTCTTTCCTATTATTAATAACTAGGTTAACTACAACAGTATCATGTATGCACCCACAGTGTACAGGCCAGAGCTCAATACAGATTCTCAATTTATGCTAGGTGCTGATTGATTTCTCACTTCAAAACCTCCTTTGTGGAAGTGAGGTTAAAAGTATTTTTCACTGTATATGGTAAAAAGATATACACACTTTTATGTTACTGAGTATAAAGACAGTAAAGCAGTCATCCTCATCCAAGGTAAGTCATAGGTAGGAGAGCATTTTGCTTTTTAAGTTAGCTGCTAGCCTATAGCTGTATTTTAGGGGTGTAAAAGAAAAGTGTGAGCAAAATAAGAGGCAATTTGATGTTTGCAAGACAAAGGAACTTAGAGGGAAACACATAATTAATGGGGATTTTATTTTTACATAATCCTAAAATGATTTACGGTCTAAGAGCTGCAGTGAGGATCATTTGATGAGGCCTTCCTTGAAATGCAAAGAGAAATGCAGGTCTCCCGGACAGGTGTGTTCTCAGCACTCAGAATGAAGAAAGGTATTTCAGCTGGAAGTTACTCAAAGCCCTGCACATCACCAACGGAGATACCACTCATGACAGCAAAAGAAAGCAACCCACCAATGAATGAAGCTGAATTGCAGAGGTTTTACCTTTAGGCTTCAAGATACATCTGAAAGATTTAGATAAAATCAGTGCGAAAGGGCTTTGAAAAGTTGAAAGGCTGTCAGTGATTCTGAAAAAAACTGACTTCAGCAAGTGATTGTAACTCGGAGATCAAACTGAAGGTTCCACAGGTTTTCAGGAAGAAATAGTTGATAAGCTATGGCGAACTGACTCCTTTAGGGAGGAAGCTGCTTGCCAATCCGGCCACCAAGGTGGCCTCAACATCCCCTTCGTGCCATGACCTTTGTGTAGCTTTTTTCCCAAGCGACTGCAGGGCAGTGGCATCCTCTCAAGATGAGTATCCAAGACATGGCTTTGCACCGTGGTTTCTTAAGACTGAATAGAATTATTAATCAAAGAAATTAAACATGCTGTAAGAGGAAGTGTAATCATTCCTGGAGGATCCAAGCTTCAGCTGTCGTGTTTGCTGGAATCAAGCCACCAATGGAAACGTTGAGTGGTGCACCTGTCGGGCACCGGTTTTCTCCATTTCCCCCTTCTTGCCAAAGAAAAACACCTGAAGGCTGATAACGCTCATCTGGGAAATAAAGGGAAAGTGTCCATGTGCTTCATTGATTTGTGTTTTTGCACAGATATTGCTTGCTGGGCTCCCAGAGTGTCTGCTCCATCACAAAGCATGGATGGAGTCTACCTGGACATTGTGAACTGAGCTAGACTAGGCAATTCTGTAACTAATCTGAAAAAGAAGAAGAAAAAAAAAAGGGGGGGGGGGGGCTGCCATATTGCACTTGTAAAATAACCATTTCCCTCATTATTCTTCCCAGTTCTCTCTTCGCACCCCTCCACTTCCCTTTGTTTTGCCTTCCTCCCCAGCTTTCTCCCCTTTTCCTCCTAAGGCAGCAGTGTTGCTGAATACTAATGAGGCAATTCTGGGCCCTACCCCATTCATTTATTTTCAGGCAATTAATTCAACTTTCTAACATCTAGCCAGAATGTTATGCAGGTAATTTGTGGGCCTGCTTAATTTCTCAGAGTCCTGTGGTTCTCCGCCAGCAGAGCTCATTGTGAAGATGAGATAATCCAGCTGGTAGGCAAGTTTGATTTCCACTGGTAATACCATCCCTTCATTAAAGCCACTGAGTCCTTGAGCTTGGCAAGCTTCCCTTGTTGCACACTTCACTTTCTGATTACAAATGGCTTGCAGCTTCTACATGTTTGCCTCGAGAGCTCATTTTCTCCCCAGAAGGACACTGGGCCTGATGGCATCATTAGCAGTTTTTCAACATAAAATTTCATGGGGCTCTGACAGCCCTTTCCGGCTCTCTCAGATGTTGTGTATTTGTGACCAAGGCAAACCAGTGCATTCACTCATCAAACCTGAAAGCATAATAGGTTTTGGGGGCCATTGAAGGGAAGGGGAACAACAAAAAGGGAAAACACAGAATTCCATTTGCTTTGAGCTCCTTGATGAAGCAAAGCGACCTCCCCTGATCTTTGCTAGGCATGTAATAGGTGCTCATTAAGTCTACATCTCTTTCTCTTGTGAATGAATGAATGTGATTGTGGGGTGAGAGAAAGCAAAAGCCAGTGAAATATCTGAGAGCAATTATGAAACAATATATGATTTGTGGAAAGAAAATACATCTCTAAAACATCTCTTGAAGGCAATTAAATGGTGGTGTCAGGGTAGTCAGGAACCCTTTTTGAAGAATTTGGCAAGGATCAGCTGGGAAGAAGTGAATTTTTAAGAAGAAATGATTTGAGAAGACATGTTATAGAGGACTGAGTGAAGTAAAATTTGAAGGACTTTAAAGAATTTAGAAGTTAAAAGTATAGGATCTGGAACGAGAGAGACTGGGTTTGAATTCCATTTTTAGCCATTTACTTGATGTCTGATCCCAGGAAACTGAATTACTTCTCTGGGTCTCATTTATTTCAATGGGGACGCATTACATCATAGAATTGGTCAGAATTAAATAGAAATAATAACAGATAATTTAGTACAGTGCCTAGAATATAATAAAAATGAACAATAGATACTATCTTTATTAGTTTAGAATAAAAGGAGATTTTTAAGGCATGAAGATGGATAAGGATAGTTAGGATAGTCAAAAATTTTGAGGCATTAATAACAGATATGATAAAAATAGGAAACTACTGAAGATTACTGATTTAAAAAAAGAAATATTTAAAGACAATTTACAAAAAGACAAAAGGCTTGCTTTAGGCAAGCAAAGTAATTAGTAGGACATAGAAAAGGGGGAAACCATGGCGACTAAAGAAATGAGAAAGAGAAGGTGAGTATGAAAGTTACTAGGGGCCTGGTCATGAAATTCATGCATGGGTAGGGTCCCTAGGCCTGGCTGGAGATCAGGGCCAATCAGGGCCTTCTGGCTGCTGGCAGAGGCCTTCCTTCATTCTGCACCACCCCCTGGTGATCAGTGTACGTCACAGTGAGTGACTGAGCTCCCAGTCTCCAGGTCAAACTCTCAACACTTAGCATATTAGCCTTTTATATCTATTGATATACTGGGGCCCAGTACACAAATTTGTGCACCTTGAAAGGAATTGTGGGCCACGAGGTTGCGGGAGGCACAGGGGAGGGTCTCAGCCCCTCCTCCACACTCCCATTCGGCCCCTCCCGCCATGGTCCCTGGTTCCCTGTCTGCTAGAAGCCCTGTTCCTGCCACTCCCACACACTGATAGCACTGGCCCCGCTTGTACCTGCTGATGATGCGAGCAATTGGGGCTGGCATCAGCAGCAGGTTCGAGTGGGGCTGGCACCATCTGTGGGTGTGAGTGGTGGCTACTGCTCCAATCACCCCTCAGGAGCAAGGGGAAGTGGAGAAGCCCTCAGGAGCAATCCACCACCCCACTGTGGCTGATGACCACCATATTCTGCACTCTGCCACCTGCTGCTGATGCTCACTATGCACCACACATGCCCCGTGGTGATCAGCACACATCATAGCGGCTGGTTGTTCAGTTGTTCTGCTGTTCGGTCTATTTGCATACTAGGGTTTTATATTACACATAGAGAAAAATAGGGAGATATATATATATATATATATATATATATATATATATATATATATGATAGGAAAATTGGCAACTTGGTAATTGATTGAAATGGGAAGGTGAAGACGGAGAATATAATAAAAAGGTAAGTCAAAATAGGGAGATAATCATAATCAAAGATTGAAAGCAAGGTGGTTCCATTAATAGTGATAGATTAATTAGCAAAGAATTTTCATTGAGGGGGAAACTCAAATGGAAATGTTAGGTGAAATTCAGTTAGTCTAGACCTTTAAGGATTTATTTTATTTTTAATTTGCATACAGTACAACTCACCGCTTTTTGGTATGCTACAGCTCTATGAATTTTGAGAAATGCATTGAGTCAGGAAACAACTAACACAATCTCACCTGCAAAAATTGCCTCATCTTGCCTCTGTGTGGTCAAGAACTCTCCTGAGTCCTAACCTCTGACAACTACTGATTGGTTATATCTATTTAGTTATGCCTTTTTAAAATGGAAATATACAGTAAGTAGCCTTTGGAGTCTTTTTTTCACTAATGTGGAATTGAAATTTATCCATGTTGTTGTAGCCTCAGTTTATTTAGTTCTATTGTTGAATAGTTTGTTTATCTATTCACTAGTTGAAGGATTTCTTCCCCACCCCCCCCCACCCCCCAGTTTTAATTATTGCAAATAAGGTTGTTACAAATTAGCATGCAGGTTTTTGTGAGAACATAGTTTTCTCTTGGATAAATGTTTAAGAGTGGAATTTATGGGTCTTATGATAAATAAAAAGTTATAAGAAACCATCAAATTGCAAAGTGTAAGCTATAGCATTTTGCATTTGTACCAGGTTAGCATTTTTAGCATAAACCCCACTCTATTGTAATGTATTATCCTTGTTACATATCCTACCTAATAAAGAGGGAACGTGCTAATTGACTGTCATGCCATCACAAAGATGGCAGCATCCACAGCCAATAAGGAGGGAATATGCTAATCAACTGCCATGCCCTCAAAGATGGCAGTGCCCACAGCCAAAAGATGGCGGCACCCAGTCCCCTCATCCCTACTTGGGTGGCAGGTGCATGGCATGGTTGGGCTCACCCCCAGGTGGGTCTGACTGCTCTGTGCACCTGCCTCCAGAGTCCCCCAGTCTCTTCAGGCCCCTAGCCTCCCAGGGCCTGCCTGAGGTACAAGCAACCCTCAGATATCAGCTGCCCAGCTGCCCAGGGCTGCCTGAGGCTCAGGTAATCAGGGCCAGCAGAGGTTTGCACTGCCAGCAGTGGCAGCAGCAGAGGTGTGATGGGGGCATCGCCTTCCCTTGATCGCCAGATCACATCCTGCCCTTGAGCGCTCCCAGACTGTAAGAGGAGGCAGGCAGGGCTGATTGACGCCCCCTCCAGTGCATGAATTTTCATGCACCGGACCTCTAGTTGGTTGATAAAAACTTGATAACATTTTGTTAAAGATATTTGACTATTTCAGGAGGGATGTTGATTGGTAGTATTCTTTTCTTGTGATGGTTTTGTCTGGTTTTGTTTTCAAGGTAATGCTGGTTAGTATTCTCTCCTCTTCTATTTTCTGGGAAAACTATGCAAAATTCATATTAATTCTTCTTTAAATGTTCAATAAAATTTAAATCACCTGGGTGTGTAGTTTTCTTTGTTGGGAAGGCTTCTAATTACTATTAATTGCTTTAGTAGATTTAGGACTGTTCAGGTAACCTATTTCTTCTTTAGTGAATTGTGATAGTTTATGTCTTTTAAGGGGTTCATCCATTTCATCTACTCATTGAACTTATTGACATAAAGTTAGTAATGATATTCCCTTATTATCCCTTTGTACTGTATTGTTTATGAAGATATAGCCTATTTAATTCCTGATACTGCGAATTTATATATTCTCTTTTTCTTTTTCCAGATAGAGATTAAGACATTGTATCACTCTTTTCAAGGAACCACATTTTTTGTTTTATTTCTCTATTTTTTATTTTTTCCCTCTTACCTTTCTTATTTCTTTTCTCCTATTGGCTTTGAATTTGCTCTCTTTTTCTATGTGTAAGTTTAGATTATTGACTTGGGACCTTTCTCTCTCTCTCTCTCTCTCTCTCTCTCTCTCTCTCTCTCTCTCCCCCTTTTTTTTTTTTTTTTTTTTTTTTTTTACTATATGCTTTTCATGCTACATGGAATTCAGCAGACAATATTTAAGTTGTCAGTACTATCCAGTTAAATCTAAGCATATACATATGGATTTCATTAATTTTAGTGGAGTTTTCCTCAGTCAAGTGTTTCTCAGAGTTTCAATTACACACAAAGCAGCAAAGAATTATGTGAATTTGCTCCTAAATTTATTCAAGTGCTTCTTGCATATGAAAATAACATTATTATTATGGAAAGAGACAAATGATGAATCCCAGCCAATGTGGTTCCGTCCACTAAAGCAGGTACCTAAGGATATTTTCAAGATCAAGTGAAACCCGAGGTTAAAAAAAAAACTTAAACCTGCAATATATGAAACTTATAAAAAATGATACACTTCATCCAGACTGTAGAATCAACAAGAATTTAATAAAGTTAATCAAATAATTGTAGCTCTATTGCACATAAATTTGAATTGTTTTCCCATTAAAGAGTGCTTGTCTGTAAATTATTGCAGGGAAAGCCATTTTCAAGTTAATGTTTTAACCATTAGAAAATACAAAGGGCATTTTCATTAATTAGACACAGCTCCCTTTCCTCCTAGTTTATCATCACCTTTGCTAGGTGGAATCAGGTTAGTACTCATTTATTGACATGTGTGATGCGATGACACTATTTGTTTAGAGTTCATCATATACCTGGTGGAATAAACTCATTAAGTATAAATGAATAGTTATGTAGTCATCATCTCAAATGAGTCCATGCTGTTCTCCAGAGTCATTATAATGAATGTGAACACAGCTGGAATAAACGTCTCTGTGAAGGTTACAGGCTTTATTCTGAAATATTTAAGGCAGCAGCTTTCTTCCTATTATTTGAAGCCCCTTGTGCAGGAAAAAGGACTTGGCCTCCCTGTGAGGAAGATTGTTAACCGCATTTACTTGCAATTTTATCAAAGCTTTCTATGTTCCGTAGCGACATCTTAGGAAGAGTGAGAACATGGAAAACCCAGGATTGCCCTGGTTGTTTTGATTTGGTTCGTGTTCTGTATTCATGAAAGAGTCTGGCCTGCCTTGTGTGGCTCAGTGGATTGAGCATCCTCCCATGGACCAAGACTTCCTGGGTTCGATTCCCGGTCAGAGCACATGCCCAGGTTGCAGGCTTGACCCCCTGTAGCTGATCAATGATTCTCTCTCATGATTGGTGTTTCTATCTCTATCCCTCTATCTAAAAATCAATAAAAACATATTTAAAATAGAAGAAGAAAAAGGATTTGAAGAAAAGTGACCTTTGTGGGTTCTGAGGACTGCTAAGTCACTGACATTGCTATGATGCAAGACCCCTCTACCTTCAACCTGCTCCCAGGCCTCCCATTGTCCCCCCGAAGGGGGAATGATGTGCTCCTGAAATAGTGAATTTCACCTGTTTGTTTTTGAGATGTACAGTTCAGATTGGAATTAGGTGCTGCAATTCATTTTAGTGTTTAAGAGTGGAAGTGGGTATGACCTGAATATGTATGTACCTAAGGGTGGAGGAATTCCGTAGAATAGCATTCCAAAACTCTGCTTTAGAATTATCAATAATAATAAAAGGGTAATATGCTAATTAGTCTGGACATCATTCCAGACATCCTTCCTGACAAAGCTGGGGCCGGAGAGAGGCCGGCCTGGGTCCCGGGTGCCTATGGGCAGCCTGAGGGAAGCAGCTCAGGTCCTGGGTAGCTGCCGGCAGCCAGAGGAGGGAACCCAGGTCCTGGGTGCCGAAGGGGAGCCGATGCCAGAGGGATGCCAGTGCTGACAGCATGGAGAAGGAAGGCCTACTCTTGCACAAATTTTTATGCATCAGGCTTCTAGTGCAAATATAAACAATATTCCAGAATCTTGCTTTTCAGCAACAGTCACCAACATATTATGTCATGATATGCATGCTGTATACCACATAAAGTTTAATATCAGGGGGTAGAATCAGTAGTAAAAGCACACAAAGTGTTTTCATTTTTCTAGGATTTGATAGCAGATCAGCCCATTCCACAGCTAATGCCATTGAGAAAATATCCAGGGAGAGATAAGAGTGAAAGATCTTATTTGGTATAACTTACATAATGCTGCATGCATTATATCTCCCCTGGGCACAGAGTGATGAAATGATATGGCTTGAAGAAATTCCTGGTGTGAAAGATCACTTTTCCTTCCCCTCCCCCTTGCCCTACCTTTTAAACCATCTGACAACTGTGCCATGGCATTTTTTAGAATACAGTGATAAGTATATTTTGTATGATGGGAATATAGTCAAGGTGTGAAGCTTCTTCTTTATAAACAAAAATAAATTTTCTTGATTTTTGGAGAGAGAGGAAGAGAGAGGGAGAAACATTGACATGAGATAGAAACATGCATCACCTGGTGTGCTCTGACGGGGAAGTGAGCCTTGGACCATTTAGTGTGCCAGGAGATGCTCAACCATTGAACCCGCACCGGCCAGGGCAAGGTGTGAAGCTTCTTTTAGGTAATGCTTTTCTTGATGGTATAGAAAAAAAAAAGAAAAAAGATATAACAAGTAAATGGTTTATGCTTTTCGAACCCTTATTAATAAATATTATTTATTCAAGTGCTAATATTTCATTGGGTATAAAATTGAATATTGAACTGACAAGAAATTAAATGTAAATAATTATGTCTATGAATGAGAAAAGATCAAGGGTAAGGAATATATGTATTCTGTAACCAATTTTTTAAAAAACAAAAAGATCGCTATGCAGTGTTACACCTATTCACTCCCACAGGTGCCTCTATTCTCTGTATCCCCCCCGCCCTCTTCTCTCTCTCACTCTCTCCTTTCTGGTTTCCTCCTTCCTCCCATGCCCCATCACCTAGTTCCTGTTGTCAAATACAGCTGCAGATTAATGCCCCTGTCCTCTCCTGAGGCTTTCCATAATGCTCTTATCCTCCCTGCAGGAGTGAAAACTGCACTGATTATCCCGCTAAATATTCATGTAGTTGATAACACATGGTCTTAGTGAGCTGAGTGTTGAGTCTATTGTCTAAAAAAAAAAAAAAAAAAAAAAAAAAAAAAAAAAAAAAAACAAGCCAAAAAAACAAGAGCTTTTCACACTAACAATCAGGCAGCAATGCACTCAGGAGAGAACAATGTATTGCTGCTCACTCTCACTCACTCACTCACTCACTCACTCACTCATTCATTCATTCAGTACATGTATATTTTGGTGGCACTGTGTGCTTAGCAAATGCTAGGCACTGAGGATATAAAGAGGAATTGTTTCTGTAGGAGATTACACTGAGTTTTACATTTCATTTTTCTTTGAGAAATTAGGAGACACTTAAGAACAAACAAGTTGAAAGTAGAATGAATGAAGAACCTGAATGAAGTCAGGTGAGTATGGTTTTCAAAAAGACATGGCCGTTGGCCTCTCTCCACCACATTCACTCAGAGGGTGGAGGGAGAAGGACGGCAGGGGGGAAAGCCCTCCGGCTCCAGAGTCACTGCCCTTACAAGATGGCAAGGTTCCCGAGGGGAGGGATTTTTTTATTTATTTTGTAAACAAATGGATGCAGCCAATGTGCTTGAAGCTGTAGTAGATGTTCAGTAAGTGTGCAAAAAATATCTGGGAAATGAGCGACACTTGGGTTGTGATGCCACCTCTCTTCCTTGGTGTCTGACCTGTAAAATACAGCTCGTAGAAGGAACCACCGAGTAGAATTTGAGCATTAAACGAGGATGCAAAGCTGAGAAGAATGTCTGGCAGAGTCAAGCTCAGTAACTGTCAGCTATCTGGCTCCTCAGTGACTGTGCATCCCGCACTGCCTCCTGCCAGGCACCGAGCCGAGCACCGAGCACATGAGAATGAAGCAGTCCTTGCTGTTTGGGGGCCGCCAGGGGCACAGGCATTAAACAGACACACAGACTGATGCATAATGTCAAACTGCGGTGAGACCCGAGAAGGAAAGAACACGGGAGGTAACCGAGAGGAGGGCCTAACTTGGGTAGAAGTCAGGATAGATGTCATTGACAACTAATGTTTAAGAGACAAAATTAATCCCAAATAGGTGAGAGCAGGGCTTCATGGACCAAAGGCATAGGGATGCTTGGGTGGAAGCCACAAAGCAGTGAAGAGTACCGTTGTTTTTGTTTTGTTGTTCTTATTAGCTGCCATACTTCATCATAATTACTTCTCTCCCACCTCAGACGTTACCATCTCTAAAATCTGGATGTTTCTTACAATTAATGGCAATAATAATTACAGTGTTCTCATCTCTCTTAGTGGAACATATAATTATGTAACCTATTTTAATTGAGGGCAACTTGTATTTGATGAAATACAGTGACACGTTGTAACATATGAAACCAAACATTGTAAAACAGACACAAAGGTAAAAATTAATTTTTATGTTGAGAAAGTTAATATTTAAACATGTTAATTTAAGGTTGATGAGTGACATAAAACTTTTTATATTTGGAGAGAACAATGCGGGTGAATGTTTCATCAGTTTTACATTTTTAGGTTTATTTGCAAGTAACAACAATCTCTAAATTCAGTTTATTTAATAATAATTCCACTTATTTAATAATAAACTTGGTATTCTATCTCATTTGAGAAGGATATTTTACAAGACTGTGTACATCTGAACTGTAGTTCAAAGCGGGCTACACCTAATCACAGTTATTCAATACCAACCAACAGTGAAGCCAACGACTTTGCTGAAAGCCAGCTCATACATTTTCATCTTCCAATTGCCAATCAGTTGTTATCACACACTAAACAGAAGATGGTGAATTTTTACACTGGTTCAAACCAACGTAGTTGTACTTAAACTTTTGTTTTTAACAGTAGAAATTTATTTCCAAGAGTTTTAAATATGCAGATATGTAAATTTTTATAGAAGACATACATTATTGTGATCAACAAAAATCCAATTCATGGGTATATTTCCAGACATCCCTTTTTTGACATGCTGACATCATGACATAAGTCTCTTTTAAAAAGCAGTCATATTTCTCCTTTGTTGGCTGTCTTCTTGTCAGATTTGGTGAGATTGTCATTGTTTTCCTCTTGTAACGAGGCTAAGAGCTTTTATCAGATGTTAAGAGGATTAGCTGGGCCAAGTTCTTGTTCACTTGGGCTGCGTCTGTGATGCTCCGCCTAGTGTATGTGTGTGTGTGTGTGTGTGTGTGTGTGCGCGCACACGTGTGTGCATGCGCATTCGTATCTGTGCGCACTAATGCTTGGGAATCACCTAAAACCGCTGGTAAAGGCTATATTGATTAAAACCACATAATCAGTACATGCATTTTCTTAAGTAAAGGCTGCCTATATTTCAATACCCAGGGTATGAACACAGTACTGCTGGCTGCTTGAACATTGGTTTCCCTGTGGCATATCTGCACTGTCACCTGAAAAGCGGGCCAGGGGAGGGGGCAGCAGTCTCTTTGAACATTAAATATTAGCCAAGTCAGATCCTTTTCTTGTTTTTAGATAAAAATTAAATATTAATGAGTTCTCAAATTTCTTCCCACATGCTAGGGGATTGATGGCCTGGTGTATTGCTTGTGGCCAAGTCACTGTCCTTTGGAAACCCTGGATTATAAGATAAATTCCTCAGCTTTGAATTCATGGCCTTCCTCTAAGCACTACACTCCCACCTGTCCACATTTTAAAAAATATAAATATTATTGATTTTTTACAAGAGGAATAGAGAGTTAGAAACATCAATGAGAGAGAAACATCAATCAGCTGCCTCCTGAACACTCCCCACTGGGGATGTGCCCACAACCAAGGTAGATGCCCTTGACTGGAATCTAACCTGGGACCCTTGAATCCGCAGGCCAACGCTCTATCCACTGAGCCAAACCAGTCAGGGACCGTGTGTCCCATTTATTCTTCATTTCTCTCCTCCACAAACCTTCAGAATTCTTTAATTCATCTTCGTGTTCCTGCAGAATGTAATGCCATGTGGTGTTATGCTTCTCCGGAGTTAATGTGCAAGTGGGTCCCAGGGCTCTGGTTAGAGTGTGGGCTCTGAATCAGGTGTGGGAGGGGCCTGCCATTCTGAACCTCTCAGCTCCCAGGTTCTGCTGCTGTTGCTGGTGGTCCATGCATGAATGTGAGTAAAAAGGAAATAGAGAAAACACTGTCAGAATGCATTTTGCTAATTCCTTAATTTGACAAAGCCACACTTCGGGCCTTAGGTTTTTCATGGCTAATCTGCAGTGCCCATTCCCTCATTCTTTCTTTCATTCAATGAATATTTATTGAGTGCCTAATATGTATCATGTCAGCTCCTGACAAATATGGGGTTTCAGGTATCAAGGAGCTGAGTCTAGTAGATTGGTGGATAAATCAAATGGCTTACCATAAACGGATGCATATATCAATATATTTATATGCATGCATTTCAGTAGCATGAATACTTATATACATGTGTGGATTTTCATATCATGCACACACCTTCACATATTGCTCCCTCCTTCATACCCCACCTCCCCACCACCACACAAACATTTTTCCTACCAGAGGCCTTTGGTTCATTGCACCCTCAGCTTATAATACCCTATCCTTATTGCTTTGCTTGCCTAATCCTACCTTACTTTTCTAAACTTTTTCTAAACTTAGTTTTTCCCTTTCCCTCCATACTGAACAAATGCTTTTTCTTTTTGACTTTTATACCTGTTATTTTGTGCTCTATTCATCTGGCACATAGAAAATGCTAAACAGACTACTTTCTTTCAATAGAAATTTTTGATTGTTAATTTTTTCAAGGGAAGAATCATGTCCCATATTTTTGAAATATAGTTCATTATATATAGAAGAGGCTCAGTCAATAATTATTGGCAATGACCACACTATATTTAGTTTTTAAATGTTATATAATGTCATGTTATGCCATGTCTCATGCCAACTCCTGGATATTCTGTGATTTCATTTTTATTATTCATTGGTTTTTAATTAACTGATTATAGTATTTCGAGTTATAGTATTTCTAAAATTAAATTGAACTTGTAGAAACAGAGTGAAATGGTTGCCAGGGGCTGGACTTGGGGACTGGAGAGAGATTGGTAAAAGGGTACAAACTTTCAGTTATAAGATGAATAAGGTCTGATGATCTATTGTGTAGCATGGTGACTGTGGTTGATATCATTGTATTCTATAATTGAAATTTTCTAAGAAAGTAGAATTTAAGTGTTCTTACAAAAAAAATGTGAGATGATTGATTAGGTGTTAGTTGCTGGACTGTGGAATCCTCTCATGATATATACATATATAAAATAATCACATTATACTAGTACACTTTAAATATATTACAATTTTAGTTATCAATGATACTTTAATAAAACTGAAAAAAGAACATAAAGCTATAGATTAAAAATGACAAATATTCATGAAAGTGTAATAAATGAGACTTTAAATATGACATTGTTTTTATGATTATCCATTCATTGTTTCTTGAAGATAAAGATCGTATTTTATACTCTGAATAATTCAGAGTGCTCATCTTACTCTGCTATATAGCAATCATTCAATCTAATCATTGAAAAATAAATATTAGAGACAAGCTTTCACACTTTGTTTAATACATCAAAATAAGAACTTTCAGGTAATATATAAGATTTTATAAGATCAATAAATTAAAATAATTGAAATTCAACTGTTCTTTCTCTTTCTTTATTTTTAATCATATATGAAAACTAGAAACCTGGTGCATGAAATTTGTGCATGCAGGGGGGGGTCCCCCTCAGCCCAGCCTGCACCCTCTCCAATCCAGGACCCCTTGGGGGATGTCTGACTACTGGGTATCCCTCTCAAGATCCTGGACCATTGGCTCCTAATTGCTCACCTGCCTGGTTGCCCCTAATCCCCCCCCCCCCCCCCCCCCCCCCCCCGCCTTGCTGGCCTGATTTCCCCTCACTGACTCTGTGTGCCAGCCTGATTGCTCCTAAATGTCACCTCCCTGCCCCCGCCAGCCTGGTAGTCCCACACAGCCTGCTGTTCAGTCATTTGGTCATACCTCACTACCCCACCTGCCAGCCTGGTTGCTCCAAGCAGCCTGATGTTCAGTCCTTTAGTCATCCCTCGCTAACATCCCTGCCAGCCTGGTCATAGGCAGCCATCTTGTTAGGATGTGAGGATCGATTTGCATATCACTACTTTATTATATAGGATTATACTATCATTATGGTAGTACATCTAAGGAGTGATACAAACTCTTAATCTATGCCTCTTTAATGTGTCACTTATGAATCTTCTGTATAGTTGGATGGGGATGGAAATGCTTGTCATAGAGATAGAAAAGTTTTAATTTTTACTCTTGATTATGGCAATTAACTAACACAGATGGCCACCAAAAAGGTGACTTACCAAAGGGTGTATAGCAAACCATGCTGTTAAGTCCTCTTCCAGGAAAACGTGCATGCCGTGCATTGTATCTGCCTGGCTACATGAAAGAGTGATATTTCTGTCTGTCTTTGCAATCATATGAGCGAATTGTGTGAGATCTCAGCCCAGTCTGGTTTGGTGCTCACAGAATGAAAGAGCTCTTCTTTGTATTTCTTTGCTTTGTTGGTGGAGATTTCCTAGATGTTGCAGGATATTTTCCTTTTAATTTTTCCTCAACACTCTCACTTATGACTCTCACCTTTGCTTTCCTTCCTTCCTCCACCTCAACAGGAACTTGCTCCAGCCTTACTTCGCTGGAGTGTCTAGGAGATTGCTCAACACGTCTGCCACCAGAACCATGATTCCCAGCATTCTTGGTGCTCCCCGCACTCTCGGCTTCAACTTCCGGTCCAGGTGCTGCAGAAACCAAAAGGACTAGGGACTCCAGCTGCCTTCGCTTTGGCGAGCTGAAAGGACCGGGGACTCCAGTGGCAGGCAAACGGCATGGCTCAAAGGACTGGAAGGCTCTGGTGGGCTGAGGGGACTGTGTGCTGACATCTTATGGCTATGGGCACTGCCATCTTTGTGATGCAGTGACGGATTATTTGCATATTACCTTTTTATTAGATAGGATGAGTCACCTGGAAAGTTTTCTAGTCTCATGTAAGATCAAGCATGCCTCTTTGGTTAAGAGGGTTGGTCGGGCCATGGCTGGCCTCTGATGACCTTAAATGGGACAAGTAGGGTAACTAGAATCTCTAAGGAAGACTCTCATCCAGCAGGTTAACCCAGGCTTCTTCTCATGGCAGCAATGGCAGGGGGCTGAGTGAAAGAGCAGAAACACAAAGGGCCTCATGGCAGACATAGGTTCTGAATTGACAAACCAGAATCTCTGCCACATACTGCTCAGGCCAAGTTCAAGGGGTGAGGGAATAGACTTCACCATTTGAAGGGATGAACTATAAAATCACCTTGGAAAGGCATGGCTATGGAGAGGGGTAAAGGATCAGAGAAACTTTTATTATCAATCCACTGTAGCTTCAAAAAACACATTATGTACATATAAATGTGTCTATTTATGTATGTGATAGATATACTAGTATTTCTTGCTTTAAGTATTATCAGTTGTTGAGCACATGCTGCCAGACCATATTTTAGGTACTTTTCTTGAATAATTCATTTAAATCTTCTCCAAACTTTAGGATATAGGTACTTAATTCATGTTATCAAGTGAAGCTACAGAGATGTTAGGTAGCTTGCTAAAGTCACCCAGCCATTAGGACTTGGAGTGAGGATTCCTTCAAACAGGTTAATGCAAGAACTGGAGTTCTTACCGTTCTAGTACCCTGCTTTCTCTGGACCTAATAACATAACACTAGAAGCCCAGTGCACAAATTCATGCACAAGTGAGGTCCAGCTGATCAGGGCCAGGCCAGCTGTTGGGGAGGGGCCATAAGTGGTTGGCCAGTTGGCCCTGCCCCTGATCAGTGTTGGGGAGTAATTGGGGGCAGGGCAGGCTGGAAGAGGGGCCATGGGCAGTTGTGAGGGGGCCTGATCGGGGATTGGGCTGGTTGACCACCACAGTGCGCATCATAGCAACTGGTTGTTCAGGTCATTTTGTCGTTCCAGTTACTTGGCTTTTATATATATAGCTACTCTACACATTATCCTGCACCTTCCTTTATTCACTTAGAAATAGATCTTTGATATTATTATATATTTGTCCATGTGGGCTTTCCTCACTATTTTCAATGAGTATACATATTTGGTTTTATGAATGTATATAAATTATTTGACTAATCCATTATTGATGGGCTTTCAGATTGTTTCAAATATTTTTTTATTACACATAATATGTCATTAAATATTCCTGTCCACTGATTTATTAAATGAGACCAGAGGGTTAACTTTACTGCTGAAGACACAACTACCATGAATATTTTACATCTTGAGCAATGTAGTATTGATATTTAGAAGCAAAAATTACAGCAAATACAAGAAAAAGAATTAACAGAAATATTATTTAGAAGCATTAAAAATGTTAGACAATGCTCTCAGTTATTTTCAGATAAAATGCTCAAGTAATAACTAGAGCATAAATAATCTGAATAACTAAACTTGTTTAAATTGTTATTCATCAAACTTTATACTACACAAATGGCAAATGCATTTTATTTCAAGCACTTTCTTGATTAAACATTGGACAACATTCTGAATTGCTTTCTATTAAAACTGGAAATTATGTCTGTCATTAGCCTGCTTTCTATCTATGAGATAGTTTTCTGTGAGGGTGGAGGAGCCTCAGTGAGGGGAGTATAGAGATTGAGAGAAAAAAAGAGAGAGGAAAATTCATAGACATGGACCAGTGGGTGGGGGTTGGGGAATGGCAGGAAGTGGAAGAGGTTAAAGGAGAGTTAAATGGTGATGGACTGATGGATGCAGACTTGGCTTGTGGTGGTGTACAGATGGTGTACTGTAGAATTGTGCACCTGAAACCTGTATAATTTTGTTAACCAGTATCACCCCTATCTGTCAACAGTAATAAAAGAAAAATATGCAAAAATGACCATACCTCCATGACACCCACTAGGCAATCAGGAGTGAGTATGCAAATTAACTCAACAAAAACGGTGGGTTAATTTGCATATGCAGGCGCCCAGCAGCCTGGGTCCCAGGAACATCCTCAGGACCCAGGCCACTCAGAGCCTGTAGGCTTGCTTGTAGGCCATGAGCAGCCAGGGTCCCAGAACGACCCTGGCCACTCCTGGCTGATGGGCCTTGGCACTGAGTGTCCGGGGATGGGGCAGTAGAGGCTTGAGCAGGGCCTGAGCAGAGCCGGGGGTGCTCTGACAAAGCCAGAGCAAAGGCTTGAGCGGAGTGGGGGGCCCTGCCCAAGCTGCAGCGGAGGCTTGAGCAGGCCTGGAGACAGGGGGTGGAGAAGTGGGCAGGGTGCCAGCCTCAGCTTGCCAGCAGTCCTACCTCCGTGCATGAGCTGCAGAGGAAACACCTTTTCTGACTGTTTATTGGCGTAGCTCCTGGTATGCCACTGGTAATGTTCTTGCTAACTTGGGTAACAAGAATCCAAAAAGATGATCTAGGGTTTTTCCACCTCACTCCTAGAGGAAAAACAAAGGTCTGCTGCTGGGAGGCTAAGACATTTCAAGTCTTGCCCTAGCCTGTTTGGCTCAGTGGATAATGCTCAGCCTGCAGACAGCAGGGTCTGGGTTCAATTCTGATCAAGAGCATGTACCTAGGTTGTGGGCTTCTCCCTGGCAGGGGCCCAGGTCAGGGCTCATGCAGGAGGCAAACAATCAAAATGTCCCTCTCACATTGATGTTTCTCTCTGTCTTTTCCTCTCTCTTCCACACTCTCTAAAAATCAATGGAAACATAACCTCAGGTGAGGATAAGAAAGAAAGAAAGAAAGAAAGAAAGAAAGAAAGAAAGAAGAAAGAAAGAAAGAAAGAAAGAAAGAAAGAAAGAAAGAAAGAAAGAAAGAAAGGAAGAAAGAAAGAAAGGAAAGAAAAAAGAAAGAAAGATAGGTCATATCCTATGAAAGACATATCTTGAAAATGCCTAAAGAAAGTTGTCATTTTTCATGGTAAAGGGACTGGAGTCTGTTTTGATGAAAATACCTTGGCAGTTGTAGTGGCTGTCAGTGGCTGCAGCAGTGGAGTGATGGTGCTGGTGTCTTCCCCTGATCAGCCTGGTCACCTCCTGCAGAGAAAGGCCAGACTGTGGCTTAGGCCCTCTCCTTATGGGGAACGGGCCTAAGCCATCAGTAAGACATCCCCTGAGGGCTCCCAGTCTGTGAGAGGGAGCAGGCCGGATCCCTTCACCGGGCCAGCGGCCAACTTCCCATGCCCCATTACCCCCCCTGGCTGGCAGGCCCCAATTGGCCCACCCCCCACCCTTGCAGTGATGGCACAGTGGCAAGGGAAGGAGGAAGGTGGGAGGTGGAGAACAGCACGGTGGTGGAGCACCGGTGATAGTAGTGTCAGCATTTGGCATCTGTTCCTTCTACACCCAGCCTGGCAACAGTCACTTCCTCTACAGCCTGGCCCTGATCGGCCAGCCCCAATGGGCTCTGATTGTCCAGGCCTAGGGACCTATGCATGAATTTCATGCACTGGGCCTCTAGTAAATTTAATAAAAAGGAAAACCCCCAGGAAATTACTGAAACTATAAACACACTGAAAGAAACCTAAATCATTTGGAAAACATTATCTTAAAAAAATATTTTAGGTAAAAAAGGAACTCAAAACTGTCTACAATAAAGAATATCTAGGCAAGTAATCATAAGATACAACATTGGAGGAAAATTTACAGTAATTAAAGAGGAAAAATTACAAATTACCATTCAACTCAAGATTTTATAAAAAGAAGAAAAATATACCAATGTAGAGCAGGTAGAAAACTTAATAAAACTGAAAGCAGAAATCAATTAATTAATAAATAAAGAACTCTAACATTGAAAAACACATGTAAGCCGAAACCAGTTTGACTCAGTGGTAGAGCATCGGTCTGCGGACTGAAAGGTCCCAGGTTCGATTCCGGTCAAGGGCATGTACATTGGTTGCGGGCACATTCCCGGTGGGGGGTGTGTAAGAGGCAGCTGGTTGATGTTTCTCTCTCATCGACGTTTCTAGCTCTCTATCTCTCTCCCTTCCTCTCTGTAAAAAATCAATAAAATATATTTAAAAAAAATAAAAGAAAAACACATGTAAGATTGGCTGTCTGAATAAAATGATTCTTTAAAGAACTGTAAAGAAGATAAACAGAAAGACAGTATGTGAGATAAGATACTAGTGAATCCAATGAAATTAAAAGAGAAAAAACAAAAATAGGAAAAAGAAAGCATTAGAAATTAGAAATAACTGCAGATATGAAAATTAAATGAGCCCTGGTGGAGTGGCTCAGTTGGTTGGAACATCGTCCTGTACAGCAAAAAGCTTCCGGTTCAAGGCACAAAACCTAGGTTGAGGTCTTGATTCTCAGGCGGGGCTTATATGGGAGGCAACCAACCAATCTCTCTCTCTCTCTCTCTCTCTCTCTCTCTCTCTCTCTCTCTCTCTTTCTCTCTTTCTCTTTCTCTCTCTTTCTCTCCTTCCCCCTTCCTCTTTCTTTAAAATTAATTTTTAAAATGTCCTCAGGTGAGGATTAAAATTTTAAAAACATTAAATGAATTACAAAGATACATTTTGATTGCATTTATGATAATACATTAGAAAACTTGGATAAATATGTTATCTATCAATAGAAAAATATAATAACAAAACGTAATAATACCATTAAAGAGATTACCAGAGTAATCCAGAAAACTCTCTTTTAAAATGTGCTAGGCCCAACTACCTCTATAGTCCTCCACTCCACCAGGTTATAAAATAATCATGGGGATGTGAAGTACAGTAAAAGAAATATAGTTCATAATATTCCAATAACTATGTGTGGTGTTAGGTGGGTACCTGAATTATTGGGAGGTGATCACTTAGTAAATTTTAGGCTATACACCTGAAACTAATATAAAATAATTTGAATATCAACTATAATATAAAATATAAAAATAAAATATGCTAGCCTAGGTTCATATAGATTCGAAGTGAAATCTTTTTAACTTTGAATGAACAGATTATTCTTATGTTGCTGTACGTCTTTAACTAAGAATCAAGCTTTGCACAGTTCTGTGGAAGTCAAACCAGCACACACCGTGTAGCATATAAGGGCCATATTTAATGTCATATTATTTCACATTTTCTTTAAAAGTTTCTATTAAATTAATAATGTGTGTGGGGGGGGAGTGTGGGCTAGAAGGTGTCAATTGGGGGAAACATCTGTAATACTTTCAACAATAAAGATAAAAAATAAGCAATGTTGTAGAAGTTGAATATATTATTTAAACAGAGATAAATGTCAGCAAATAATACTACCCATCCCCCCATCAAAATGCACACTTCAGGTCTAACAACTATACATTTATCTGTTGCAAAGACATTTTAAGGATAGTTATTTCATAAATGTGCAATTTTCTCCCAACTGACTGGACATTTCCTTAGGTGAGGGATTGTGCCTTCTGCTCCTATTTTTACCCACATGATTTAAAAAAATAAAATTTGGATAAGTACCAGATGATGATACATGCTTTTGGGACAAGGAATGTCAGAGGACATATAGCAGTTTTGAATTCTAGCTTTCCACTTTATACCTGTGGGATTAGGACAAATTACTTAACTTCTGAGCTTTAGTTATTCATCTATTAAGTATGTATAATAACTAGAAGGAAACAAGGACTCAAATATATAACAGGAAACCATTTGGCACAATGGTGAGCATACAGTAAGAGTTTAAAGTGATCCTGATGGTGGTGACGGACTCTGTAATTTCAAATGATTCTCTGTAGGTGGAACTCTTCATGAGGGCAGGAAAATTTGTTCATTGTCTTATCAGTTGTACTGAAAGTAGTGGTTAGCACATAGCAGGAATCAATTAAATACCTGTTAAATAATTGCATAAATAAATTTCCTGTGTTTGCCAAGTGTAATTTGCCTGGTCTGCCTTAAAATAACTCAATGGAAAGTATTTTCATTATTGCAACACTAAACAAGATTTTATTTCTTCTGTTGTTAGCAAAAGATTGGTTTAAAGGATTTGCTAAGTACACATTTATCTTTTATATGTGCCGTACCTTTAGTTCTTCTGGCAGTTTCTCTCATTTGGTGTCAGAAAGGAAATATGTGTCGGGGAAATTTTTCTATCAATATTTTGTAGTAATGAAATAAGCTGAATGAAATACACTGGAGACTGACAGAAGAAAACATATAGCCCAGCATCTGGGTTGTATGATTAATTTTTTTAACACAAATTTGTTCATTTAGTGTGTGCCCCCATTCATCTTCCATCACTCCGTTCTAATAACGAGTTTCAGAGATGGAAAATAATTGTTTCGCCAAAAATATAATTTAGTGCCGGGGCTATATTAGTTTTAAGAAGGCACAAGCCATCATTTGCTTGAAATTGTCATCAAATTCCTTCCATTTAATGGTCATTTAAAAAGCCACCCTCACCCCCCTTCATTGAGGATAAATGCCAGTGTGCACATGGAGGCAGGGCGCCAATCAATTTAGTATTAATGATTATTGTTTCCATTGCAGAGTGTTTACATTTCCCTTCAGCTTCTCCTAATGTGGCATTGTACGATTTATGGAAGCAGTCCTCGGCTCTCAGCTCTGCGGCATATGTGAGTGTTTCTTTGCTTATTCTTCATGGAGGCATTTAGTTAGAATTTAAAAGAGAAACCACAACTTGGCAATATCTCTCCCCACCCCAGTGAACACAAAAAATTAATCCACTCCAAGTGTCTGCATTAGACCCAGCCCTGTGCACCGTGCAAATGTGGCACAAAGTCTATCTTTACATTTATTTGCAAATGTGTACAGATCTGCTCCATATAAATTAATCCTCGAGTTCATTATAAGGAAAGAATTACGTCTGTGGTCAGAAGGGGTGGTGGTGGGGGCAGAGTTAATCTGATTTAGCACGGCATGTGAAAAATTAATTGAAAGTCAGAACTCCATAGTGTTTATTATAAAGTAATTTCACACCAGCTCAGGATTAGCATGGTAACGGGGAACAATAGGTCATCACTATGTTAATTGAAAGACAGCATGCTTTGTAAAGAAGGAGGGAGAGAGAGAGAGAAGGAAAGAGAGAGAGAGAGAGAGAGAGAGAGAGAGAGAGAGAGAGAGAGAGAGAGAGAGAGAGAGAGAATAATAATACTTTAGAGACACAGTATAATATAAGTTGATGGTGGTTTGGGACAAAGGAGTGAGACCTCACTGAATAAGAAAGCCTTTTGCAAACTCAAATGTCATTCTTCGGGTAGCCTAAGCAAATATATCTGGTGACATGAAGGGCTGAGACACTGAGACACTGGGAGCTTGAAATAATGTTTCCCAGTGGCTGCACCTCTTAGTCAGTCTTCTAACTGAAGATACCAGTGCTCTTGGGTGGTGATGCCGGAGCCTGTGGAGAAAGCCGGTGGCCGGTGCTTGACGTTCTCTTCCTCTTCTGTTCTCTGAGGACACAGCTTGGCTCTCAGAGATTCTGCACTCTCACCTGGAAGGATTTGTGCAGCAGCATTGTCAGCGGTCAAGTATATGCTTCAGTCACCAACCTCAGGGTTAATAACGCCAACAGCAGCCAACAAGTAACAGAGAATAACCTGTCCTTTTGACATCACGCTGACTGAGGGGCCAATCAGGCTCAGCTTTCTAATCGAGTGCAGAATCCGCTGAGCATCTATCTCCACAGCAACCTGTGGCCCTCGACCCTGGAGCAATCCCACCAATAGGCTGTGCGCTGGGATGTGCAACTGGGGACCACCGCCTGCACATCAGTGGCTGAAACAGGAATGCACTTCCGTGGTATTTACACAAGGGGGTGAGGTGTGAAAGAAGTTTCCCGCCACAGGCACAGGTCACATGGGATGTATTGCAGATGAGAACTCTGCATTGTTAACCAGTCATCACTGGGGTCTGTGCTAGTGTCTTGTTAGTGATTTAAATAATCATTTCCATCAGAGCAAACAAACAAAATGGTAACACAGTGTAACATATATTTAACTAAGTTGGGAACTGACTCCAGGAAATCAAATTCACAGAAATGGATAGGAGAGAAACTAGCTGTAGGCGCCAGGGTGAGTTGGTGTCTATGGGAGTCCTGTGTGTGGGCAGGAGGAGGCCGTGGAGGAGCAAGAAGAAATCGGCGACTTTTATTTATAGAAAAAGGAGAAACCATCTTTCAGGATTCTGCAGTTCTCTGCGGTATGAGCTGATGAGCATGACCTTTGTGCCTACCCTTTCCGGTGGGAAGTTTGCCACCCAGGCTGACACAAGCTCTTGTAATATGTTAATTTTGACCCAGCTCTGCTACAGATACTAACCATGATAGCTAAGACATTTCACTGAGAAATATAGTCCTTTCAGACATGGCTTTCAGCACTAAGTATCCTGATGAAGTGTACTAACCCGTCTAAAGAAGGTCAAACTTTAAAAACAAAACAAGGAAAGAAAAAGTGGTCTAAAGAAATGGGAGCGCTGTGGAAATTGTCAACCATGAGGTTAACATTCCAGGTACAGTCCTCACTCCATTCATTTTTTTTTTTCATTTTAGTTAAATGTATTGGGGTGACACTGGTTAATAAAATTATATGGGTTTCAAGTGTATGATTCTATGACACATCATCTGTATATTGCATTGTGTGCCCACCACCCAAAGTCAGATCTTCTTCAATCACTATATATTTGGCCCTCTTTACTCTTTTTTTTTTTTAAATATATATATATTATTGATTTTTTACAGAGAGGAAGAGGGAGGGATAGAGAGTTAGAAACATAGATGAGAGAGAATCATTGATCAGCTGCCTCTTGCACACCCATTACTGGGGATGTGCCTGCAACCAAGATAACAAGACACTAGCCCAGACCCCAAATCGGAATCAAACCTGGGACCTTTCAGTCCGCAGGCCGATGCTCTATCCATTGAGCCAAACTGGTTTTGGCCCCTTTACTCTTGAATATTCCATAACCCCCTTCCCTCTGGTAACCACCAAACTGTTGTCTGTGTGTATCAGTTTTTGTTTGTTTCTCTTGTTTGTTCTTTTATGGCTTTCCATTTTTATATCCCGCATATGGGTGAAATAATATGGTTCTTAACTTTTCCTGCCCGAATTATTTCTCTTAGTATGATTTTCTCAAGATCCAGCCTTATTATTGCAAAGGACAGTATTTTTCCATTCTTTAAGGAAGCTTTGTTCTTGGGAAGAGCATGGTTGGAGGTCAGCTGGAAGTTTTCTGGAAACAATTGAGTAGAGATTCATTCAGAGAGAATGGGATGCGTTTGGAATCTCCTCCTTCAAGGAGCTGGGTGTAATGTTAGAAGCTGGGAGGGCAATGGGGAAAGCATGCATGCTCAGCAGACAGTGTTCCAGGACCCTGGGTCAACATTCATTTATTCCAGGGCTGGCCATCATGGGTCACGTGCTCCAGGGCTATGAAAGCCAGCCACATACCAGAAATGAGGGAAACCCTGGAGTCCGTGCTTGTGGCAATTGCGGTGAACTGGGAAAACAAGTAGTGGCTCTCAGCCCTTATTGGTGTTGCTACATAGAAGTATAGACCAATTCTGTATCTCCTGAATTTTCAAGAAGAGACAGAAAAGAAAATGCATGAAATTTTCCAATATCTATGTGTGCACAGTTAAATTTACATGTTTGCGATGACTGTTGAGCTAACACGGACTATCTGTGAGGAAGACACAGCCTTAGGATCATAATTTCCCACTGTGGTCTGGGGTTTTGCCCCTGATCCTCCCCTGCTTCTCTGAAATTGATTTGCTGGAAAGTAGGTATCCTTTCTTCAGGGCACATACCTACAGAATTGGTGTTTATTATGTACTGTTATATTTTTTTAATCTAAAGGTTAAGTAAGTTTTTCCCCTTCTCTGATTAGAGATTCTCCATTGTCAAGTCTCTGATAAAATAAAAGGCAGAATATAGAATATGGATCCCATGATGCACATAATTGAGAAGTGTTGAATAAGAAAGCATTTCATGATTTTTCAATGCTGTATTTTTGTTTATTCTTTAAGGCAAAGAATAAATGTTCTTTGTTCTACAGCAGGAATTCTTAATAGTGGGCCCACTCATGAGCTTCACTTGGGCTCTAAGCTCTCTGAAAGGCTGTATGTAATGAGGAATGTAAGTGCAGATTGTGTGTTTCTCCTTTTTTGGAGGGAGAGCCCATAGTTTTCATTGGCTCAAAAAATAAGTCCATATTTCCCACCTAAAGGTTAGTATATATGGCTCTAGGTCCTAATGTTAATTTTTATTTATGGTTCAGAAAAATGTGCATTTTCTCTGTTTTAACTGTATTATTTGAGGTTCACAGTTAGGAAAATGAAAAGTTCTACTACCATTCCTTTTTCATAAATCTTGAATCACAGACTTGATGAATCTGTCAGGTTATCAGGATAAGCATTGGTCAGCTATTTCTGACCAGATTGAATTATCTTTTATATGTTTAACTAGACCTGTATTTGAGACTTGGTAGAATACATACTTTCCTAGACTATACATTTTTTAGATAATATGCTAGGTGGGCATTTGTCATTCCTTTTGAGATTCCCAAAATTTGAACCCCCTTCTTAGATTGTGAGAATACATGGAATCAATGAAAGGGATTCACTTAAATTCCTAATGAGCATTCATGGAATGGAAATAAGGAATAAAGGACTCAGTTTCGAATCAGCTCAATTTAAGATTCTATTAAGGTAATCATCCCCCAAACTAACTGTTTTCAAGAAGATAAAGTATATGTTTTTTGAAGAATATAACATCATCCAGACTCTCAAGTGTTCTTGTAGTTCATTACAAAAAAAAAAGTGTGACTTAGAATTTAAAAAAAACAAGGTAAAGATGGTATAAATTTGAAACCAAGAGGGAAAAATAGAAATATGTCAATAGGAAATACTGATTTTGGAGCAGTGAGATTTAAAGTGAATGTGATTAACATAAGTTCCAGAAATTATAAGACAAGATGAAAATTTCAGAAGAGAGGAGACATATACCCTTCCCAGATTCAAGTGGAAAATCAACTGACAAATTATTACCCCAAATTAAGACATCAGTGCAGATTAGATTTAGTTGGAGAGAAAATTATTGAAGTGAAATAGAGGTCAGAAGAAACGATCTTGACTAAAGCAAAGGAAGACAATGGATTTGAAAGTTCAGGAAAGAGCATTAGAGGCATATGAGATACCAATAAAAAGTGTAACATATGTGTAATTGGAATTATAGAAGGAAGAGAGAGAGAAGGAGAGTGAGGAAAGAAGGGAGGAGGGAGAGGAGAGAGAGAAAATATGAATGATTAGGAAGAAAAAGAATATTTAAAAGATTAATGTCATCAACTTGTCCAAATGAAAGAAAATATAAAGCAACAAATTCAAGAAGTGCCAAGATTTCAAAGCAGAATAAATACAAAGAGAACAGTATAAAAACACATTATAATACTACTACTGAATACCAAAGTCTGAGGAAAAAATGTTAAAAGAAACCAGAGAAAAATGTTATAATACCCTTTAAGTAGCAATAATAGGCTAAGAGATGAGAGATCATTAACAGCAATGATGCAAGCCAGAACACAATGAATATTATCTTCAAAAATGCTGAAGGTTTTTATGTTCAGGAAAAAAAGGAAGGAATAAAAATGCATTCATTAAAGCAAATCAGATATGGATTTGTGCTTCCAGTCAATATGAAGTAATGGAGACCAAATTTATCCTCCTGCCTGGAAGAAAAACAACAAGAAACTGGACAAAAATCATTAAAAACAAAATTTTTGCAGACACAGGACATTAAGTCATGAAAGCGTGACCCCTGAGAGATGAGAAACAAATGAGGTGACCACCCTGATTATCCAGCTTAATGCCTTGACCTTTCCAGCCCAGAATGCAGGGAAGAGAGACACTCAAAACTAATAAGAAAACAAATAACCCAATGAAGAATGGGTAAAATATTTGTACAGATTCTTTGCCAAAAAAGATCTATCTATCTATATATAAAAGCCTAAGTGACCTTTATGACTGAATGACTGGAACGACCGGAATGACCAGTCGACTGGTCACTATGATGCACACTATCTGGGGTCAGATGCTTAACACAGGAGCTGCCCCCTGGTGGTCAGTGCACTCCCACAGACAACCTCCCTGAGGCCAGCCAAACTCCCCTGATCCCTTCCCCCCAGCCAGTCCCTCCACCCAGCCAGCTGAACATGATCTGCTCCGATTGGGGCTGGCCAACCTCCGAAGGTCCTATCCTCTGTACTTTCTCCTAGCCAGAAGACCTTGATTGGCCCAGCCTGGATTGGGACTGGATGAGATGGCCCCAATCGGCCCTGATCGCCAGCCAGGCCTAGGGATCCCATCCGTGCACGAATTCGTGTAGTGAGTCTGTAGTATATACATAAAAGCTTAATATGCAAAGTTGTCTTTTGGGAGTTTGACCAACCAGGAGTTTGATTGCTCACTATGATGTGCACTGACCACTGGGGTGGGAGGGTGGGGGTGGGGGAGAAACGTGGAATGGAGGAAAGCCCCTGCTAGCAGGCAGCAGCCACGAGGGACCCTACCTGTGCATAAAGTTTGTGTACTGGGCCTCTAGTATACAAATCCTAATATATAAAGACCCGGGGTCTGTAACAACTGAGTGGACCACTGGTCCATCCCCTGGCCCTCAAGCTCCATTGATCAGAGTATGGCTAAAGGGGGAACTGGGTTCCTCAGGCTCCAATGAACCCATGACATCAGTGATTTGTAAGTGGGTGAGAAGGCAGACTGCTTGGTCCCTCCCCTGTCCCTCAGGCTCCCACTGATCAGGGGATGGCTAACAGGGAACTGGAGTGACTGGTGTGGTGGGGACTGGTGAGCAGCTGGAAGGCAGGTCTCTTGGTCCCAATGTATGTATCCTTTTATCTAGTGATGAAAAAATCCCAAAGGACAAGAATGGAGATAAACTACTGTCCATTAGGCTTAAAATAACCCCAGAAGTGTCCAGGGAAGAGCTGAGAGCTGGTTCTGCCCAAGTGCCTCTAAGAGATCGGATTAGGAAATGGCCCAGTTTGGCCCTGACTTTACCCACTTATGTTACCCTTGAAGGTGTCTTTGCCACAATGTGAATAAACTGCCACTTTATTTAAAAATATGTATTTTATTGTTTTTTACAGAGAGGAAGGGAGAAGGATAGAAAGCTAGAAACATTGATGAGAGAGAAACATTGACCAGCTGCCTCCTGCACACCCTCCACCGGGGATGTGCCCACAACTGTCAGCTTAGGCCCGTTCCCTCTGGTGATTGGGCCTTAGCTGGCAGGCAGACATCCCCTGGGAGTTCCTAGAATGCAAGAAGGTGCATGCACTGGGTCTCTAGTAAGAACATAAAAAGGAGCTTGACATCATTAATGATTAGAGGAGTGACCATCAATTGGTTTGATGTCATCCCTTGAACCAAAAGGCTGCCTGTTTGATTCCCAGTCAGGGAACATGCCCAAGTTGAAGGCTCAGTCCCTGGTAGGAGGAAGCTGATCAATGTTTTGCTCTCACATCCATGTTTTCCTCTCTCTCTAAAAATCAATAAAAGAATATTAAAAACAACAACAAATCACAATTATATCTCACTAAAAAATTATTGGAATGGCAAAAATTAAACCAGCCAATCATATTAAGTGTTGGCAAGGATATGTAATGACTGGAACTCTCAAACAATGATGGTGGGATTATAAAATGGCATAACCACTTAGACAAAGTTTGACAGTTTCTCAGAAAGTAAACATATACATACAATATAAATAAAATATTCTATTCCTAGCTATGTTCCTAGAAAAAATGAAAGCAAGTGCCTATATACATACTTACACACAGATTTTCAGAGTAGTTTTACTTCTATAAGCCTTAAACTGGAAAAAGCCCAAGTGTCCATTAACAGTAAATGGATAGATACTTTGGGGTATATCTGTACAATGTAATATTTCTCAGTAATTCAAATTAATCAACGATAGAAATAAAAAACTAGATGCTCTTAATCATGCTGAATGAAAGAGGCTAGACAAAAAAGAATATATGTTTGCCTTATTCCATCTATATATATATATATATAAATCTAGAAAAGTCAAGCTAATGTGACAAAGAGAAGATTAGTGGTTGGATGGGATAGAAGAGCAGTTAGGGGCAGGAAGGAGATAATTCAGGACATAAGGAAACTTTGGGGATTTATGGATTTCCTGTTTTGAACGTGGTATGGTTTCATATGTTTATACATATTTCAAAACTTATCAAGTTGCACACTAAAACCTGAATATCTTCAGCTTTTGGTCAATTATATCTCAATTAAGCTGTTAAAAAATGAAGGCAAATGGAAGCATTATATAAAATAATAAGAGAATTCTTCATCGCTATTCCCTGAACTAAAAAAAAAATAAATCTAAAAGGTGTTTGTTCTGGTGAAAGGAAAATTATCCTTAATGGAACAGAGTGGTGTAAAAAAGAATGGAGAATAATGAAAAAAGATAAATATGTGGATAAGTCCAAATGGATAATGATTTTTTAAGACAATAAAAACAATGCCATTGGATATTTAAAATACACATACTAACACATATAAACTGCAACATAAAAATGGGTAAATGGAGTTAAATGTTCCAAGTTCCTTCCATGGTTTGGAAGTGTCAGATATATTAGACTTTAATAAGTTAACATTGTATATTTTAGCCCCTATGATAATATGGACTAAAATAATAAATATAATAACATATAGGAGAAAATAACAACAATAATAAATTATTCCAATGAAGGCAAGAAAACAGAGGAAATGGACATATAACAAGAGGGACAAAGAGAAAATGAATAATAAAATGGTAGCTTGAATACAATATATATCACCAATTATATTTGAATTAATAAGGCTAAACATTTTATTAACAATTAAAGATAATATTGAATATTATTGGATAAAACAACAATATTTAGCTAGATGCTGTTTAGTTTAACTTATGTAAAAACTGAAAATAAATAAATGGAAAAAGATAACTTTGCATACATTAACTTTCAAGTAATGTCAGTATTTTCATAATAATATTAAACAAAATAAACTTTGAGGTAAGAGTAATCTAGAGCTACAGTATCATAAAAGTGTCATTTTACCTTATAGTATAACAATTCTAAACTATACTATAGTACAGATCTACTTATATAGCTTCCAGATCTTAGAAAAAGTATTTGGAAGTATCTACTTAAGGGGAATATACACACTTTCTAAAAGAAGCTAGAGGATAATGTTATAATACCTTTTAAGTAGTAGCAATAAGGCTGAGAGATGAAAGTTAACAGAAATGATACAAGCCAGAACACAATCTACACTTCATATTTTCAACAGAAATATGTACATTGATGCTCCTAACGATATGTTCATGTATGTTCATAGTAACATTATTTTTAACTAAAGGCCTGGTTCACAAAATTCATGCACAGGGTGTGGGGTGTGTATCCCTCAGCCCAGCCTATACCCTCTCCAATATGGGATCGCCCAAGGCATGACTGACTGCCCATTTAGGCCTGATGCTGATAGGATTGGGCCTAAATGGGCAGTTGGACATCCCCTTCACAATCCAGGACTGCTGGCTCCCAACTGCTCACCTGCCTTCCTTCCTGATTGCCCCTAACTGCTTCTGCTTGCCAGTCTGATCACCCCTAACCACTCCCCTGCCAGTCTGATTGATGTCTAACAGCTCCCCTCCCAGCCTGATTGCCCCTAACTGCCTTCCCTGTAGGCCTGGTCACCCCTAACCACCCTCCCCTGCAGGCTTGATTATCACCAATTGACCTCTTTTGCAGGCCTAGTCTCTCCCAACAGTCCTCCTCTGCTGACCTGATCACACACAACTGTCCTCCCCTGTTGGCCATCTTATGGCAGTCATCTGTGTCCACTCGAGGGCAGCCATGTTTGACCACATAGGGGCAGTCATCTTGTGTGTTGGAGTGACAGTCAATTTGCATATTACTCTTTTATTAGATAGGATAGAGGCCTGGTATACGGGTGGGGGCCAGCTGATTTGCCCTGAAGGATGTCCTGGATCAGAGTGGGGGTTCCCTTGGGGTATGGGGCAGCCTGGGTGAGGGGCCTGTGGTGGTTTGCAGGCCAGTCACCCCTCCTTCCCCCACCCGGCTAATCACGCAGAGGCTCTGGAATCTGGGATTTACTTATCTTCTATAATTGAAACTTTGTAGCCTCGAGTGGAGGCCTGGGTCAGCTAGGGTGTGCAGGAAGCTTGGCTTCCTCCTTTGCTGAGGAAACCCAAACCTCCTGCTCACTTCATGGCCGCAGCCTTCTTGGTTGGGTTAATTTGCATACCAAGCTCCTGATTGGCTGGTGGGCATGGCTTGTGGGTATAGCGGAGGTATGCCAATTTGTATATTACTCTTTTATTAGATAGGAAGATAGAAAAAACTAAAAGTAATTCAACTGTTAATTAATGTAGAATGTCTAAATAAATTGTGGCATTTGTACTAATAAAAGCCTAGGTGGCCCTCTCACCCTCGCACTTGCATCTCATCACAAGATGGCTGCCCCACATTGTCACAAGATGGCTATCACAAGATGGCCATCACTACATGGCTGTCTCAAGATGGCCACCACAAGATGGCTGGCAGGGCAGGGCAGTTGTGGGCGAATAGGCCACCAGAGGAGGTCAGTTAGAGGTGATCAGACTAGTAGGGGAGGGCAGTTGGGGGTGACCAGACCTGCAGGGGAGGGCAATTGGGGGTGACCAGGCCAGCAAAAAAGGCTGGCCAGGGAGGGCAGTTGTGCGGGACCAGGTTGGCAGGGGAGGGCAGTTTTGGGTGACCAGGTTGGCAGAGAAGCATGGTTGGGGACAAGAACAGGCTGGCAGGCAGAAGCAGTTAGGGGCAATCAGGCAGGCAGGCAGGCCAGTCATTAGGAGCCAGCAGTCCTGGATTGTGAAAGTGATGTCTGGCCCAGATTAAGACTGAGTGAGATGGCCTCAATAGGCTCTGATTGCTGGCCAGGGACCCCAACTGTGCATAAATTTCATGCACTAGGCCTCTAGTATTTATATAACAAATAACCTCTAAATATCTAAAAGCTCCCTGAATTTTAAGATCTCTTATTCCCTACTCCTGTTACAAAGTCACATTTATATATCTTTGTACATGAATGAGGTGTTTTTCAGGGGAGAACCAAAGCTTTAGAGGTGTTCTCAAAGGCATCTATATCCTCAAATGGGCTAATCTCTTTTCCTTGGGTCAATCCAATGAACACTGGCTGGCTAGTGTTTCTCAAAGAACACTGATGAGTCTTTTAATAGGAGCCTATGGTTAAATATGCTTAGGTAACACTGCTAAATATAACCTCTCTTTTAGAGATCAGCATGATTAATACTTTCAAGAAACCCTGCTGTAAAGTATCACATTATTTTGGTCATCTTAGCATTCATTAACTAGTTTGACAAAGGAATTAAGGAATTGAAGCTCTTCCAACTGTTTTTGTATTTTATCTGTTTTGTTTTTAAAGATATCTGATATTCTAAATATCAGATATCTTTAACATTTATGTATAACAATTCTCTCTGTGTGGCCATTAAATAAAATAATTTATAAAAAATACATAACATAATTAAGAGTTGACAATTAATTAATTTAACTACGCACTGCAAAACCTAGGTATTAGTTGAAATCACCCAGCCCTTGCTTATCCACAATTGACTCAATACTCTCTCTGTTTTTTAGAAATCAGTTTCCTGTCCTAATCTATACTAATAAAAGGGTAGAACGCAAATTAGTCAGGATGCCCTCACAGTAATGACTGAACAGCAGGCTGTGTGGGGTGACCAGGCTGGCAGGGGTGGTGCAGTTAGAGGTGACCAGCCTGGCAGAAGGGGAGGGGCAGTGAGGGGCAACCAGGTCAGCAGAGGGGGCAGTTGGGAGCAACCAGGCTGGCAGGGGGGTGGGGGGAAGTTAAGGACAATCAGGCAGGCAGGCAGGTGAGTGGTTAGCAACCAACTATAGATTGTGAGAGGGATGTCCGACTGCTGGTTTAGGGCCGATTCCAGGGATCGGGTGTAAACCAGCAGTTGGATGCCCCCAGAGGGGTCCTGGATTAGAGAGGGTGCAGGCTGGACTGAGGAGGCCTTCCCCTGCCCTGTGCATGAATTTCATGCACTGGGCCTTTAGTATTTTCTTAAGTTCCTTGGGGATTATATTCTCAGACTCATTTCTGGGTCTGGGTTTCTGCTTTCATTGAACTCTTGATCTTATTCACATGTCACCTTCGAAGAGTGTTCTCTTCCCTCTGTTACATGTAAAAGTAGTTGTGGCTCCTGCATTATCTGTCCTGTTCAGTGTGCATGGTAGACTTCACTGGGTTGGTTGGGTGGATTGAAGAATTTAAGGCATAGAGAAGTAAAATCTTAAAAAATTTTGAAATTCTTGTTCTCAAGCTCATCAGCCCCTTCATTTTCTCATGGGCCACCTCTTGTCAAGATTTCCTACCATGTGGCTCTGCCCATTAGTTTCTGCCCTTTGTTCTTTTCAAAGTCTCTCTCCATCCCATACTTCCTGTTTTTATCCCATGGAGAGTGGCTTAGTCATCACCTGTTCCCATGTATCAACTAAGATCTCACCTCATACTCTTGAAGGGCTTACTGAGCTCTGCTATGAATAAATTCCTCTTTTCCGTTATTTTTTTTCTTTCACATTGGTCAACAAGTATTTATCAGGCACCTGGCATGTGCCAGGCATATTAGTGGTGATTTGAGTTTTTATCTTGGGGCTGGGGGTATAGCTCTGTGCCATTGTAGCTTTTTCTAATTTGTTTCCCACACAAAGGTGGGCATTTAAAAATCTTTTTTAATAGAAACAACACTTTATCTTGGGATATAACTAAGAACATATCATCAGGTGGACAAGAGCATGCAGTCATGACATTATGTATAATATTAAATCTTTTGTTTTAAGATGCAATATAGCTTAAGTGTTTCAACATAAGCATTTCATATTTGCTATTGTTTAACTGGTGTACATAGAAATATCTTTCTTGGCCATAAGACTAATGAAAGTGTTTTACATTTATTACTTTATCCAATCTTCAGTACCATGTACTCATGTAGAAAGAGAAGGAAAATCACTGCTTCTATTTCTCACATTTCTCATCTCTAAAAATAATCACAAAGTTACCTTTTCTCTATGACCACTTTTATTCTCTGATTTAGCAGTTGTATTCTTGAGAGTTTGTGTGATATTCATTCATTTATTCACTCACCAAACATATTCTGAGCCTCACCAGCAACTATATTAGGTAATTGATCATAAAATTAGTCAGTGATGGTCAGTGCCAGGGGGTTGGTAGCTTCATCGTTTTCAGGATGGTGCCTTCACCAGCTTTGGATGATTTTTTATCATGGAAACAAAAGACAAATATCCAATCTAACAATGTATCTAGAAACTGGATGGATAACACCAGCTTTAATTCTGAGAAAAATTTCACGTAAGAGATTGTAATCTCTGCACCTAGAATGTTCCTTCCCACATGGCTATCTGACTATCTGTTCTGTTCTGTTTGTTTATTTCAAATTTCTCTGAAAGGCCTAACAGAAGTAAAGACCATGGAATTAGATAGAGCTTTACTTCGTGAGAAGAGAGCATCTATGAGCCGAATTCTTTTCCAGGATAATGAAATTTCATGAGAAGCATTTGGTGTCCTGGGATTCAAAAAGGTTATCAGCCAAGCATTTATAATAAAAGTCCTCCCTGCTTTTCCCTGGCATGCACTGGGAGGAGGGGAATGCTATCAGTTTGACATTTCTGTCAGAACTGGTATTTGAACCACTGGATGATTCTGACAAATGCCACTGCTGTCATTGGCTCAGTTTTAATTATACCTGACTGAAGCTTTCAATGGCAGCAAGCAGAAAACTTAATTAGTTGGAGTCCTGAGCATGAGCTGGCTGGAGGAATCCCAGTGTATGGGTTTCAGTGGAGATGTGATCAGGTTTAAATCTACCATCCCTGGCAGGGAGCTATCCTGGCTGGACAGTTGTTAAAACCACTAAGGATTATTGAGCAATTTAAATTGCTTTTGATAGCATATTACATGTATATATTTGTTTCCTAAGGAACTCAGTAGTATATAACAGTAGGTGAAATAAACAAATGCAAAAAGAATAAAAAAACAGGCCTATTTAGAAAATAACTCTGTATTTCAATGAGGACGGGCAAAGGAATATGTGTGTGTGTGTGTGTGTGTGTGTGTGTGTGTGTGTGTGTGTGTATTTGTACCTGTATATAAGTGGATGTTCTGTTAAAAAAAACACAACAAAGCAGAATGGAATTAATGTTTTAATCACATCTTATGTGCTTGATATTTGCTTTCCAAGTATATATGGGATTATACTTTTTACTTTTACATTCCTGTAGAAGCATGCATTAGCAAGTTGTGATGTCAAACTGCTAATATGCTGCCATTAAAAATTAGCATAACTCTTGTCTACTTCTTGGAGAAAGGTTTTTTTTCCCCATTAAAAAAGGAATCTCTCAGAATCACTATTCTTGAGTTTCCATTGGAGGCTGCTACAAATCCTCTGTAACTCAGACTGACTACTTTTTTGTTTACTCCACTTTTCAAATTACAGGAGGGCCTGATGCTCATCACTGGTCTTCCTTCACAGAGGCTAAGCAGTGCAGAAAGAGTCCGCTGAATATTGAGTTTTGTCAAATGTGAAGAATAACATTTCTGCTTTATTTCATAACGAAAATATGACAGTGCTTGACAGACTGAGTGAACTTTCTTCTTCATGACTCAGCCAACACTCGGGATCTTCCACTCTTGTCAGCTGTCTGGTTTGATTCTGCTACCACTGTCACTGCTGTCTGTGCGTGCAGTGACGCCTGTGGGACAGAACATTATGGGATACTGATTGATTCCGTGGGTCCAGTACCAGCCTAAGGGGAATTCTACTTCTGAAGGGAGGCATGCCAGTGTCGGGCTTTGAAGAGGATTCCTACAGGAATAGCTGTAAATTTATCACTTCCAGGATGACTTAAATGCTACTACTTGGCCTAAGTTAGCCTTCTTGTACACTGGAGTTCCTGATCTTACAATAATATCTGGGTGGAAGATTGCCTCGATATTCTTAGCAAACTTTGAAAACGGAACAAATCTTAGGTTTGGTTATTAAGCCAATCAGGAAATATTGGCTTCCGGGAGTAAAAATATTACTGATCATATCTCTTAACATTTAGCAATATGGGAACTAATTTTAAGCATTTTTTTAATGGGTGCATTGTATTTGAATGCAGAGGTCTTTTTGAGGGCTAATGTGATTAACAAGTACTTCATCTTGACCACTGGATGACATTTCAAGAAATATACTCCCATACGTCTACCTTCCATATGCTGGAGAACCAAAGCATGGCAAAAGTAGATGGTGTCCCTTTTCATCATCCCTCTGCAAATGAAATGGAATTAAAATTGGTGCTTAAAATTAAATGAGGTGAAGTTCCAGGAATCAGGTAAATATGAAGTATTTAAAAGAAAATGTTACAGATGACAGAAAAGCACAAAAATTGCTCCTGACATGAATAATTCACCTATTCCTGGATGGTATAAGTCACCTACTAATGTGTATTACTTGCCATTTAATAGTGGCTGTATCTGAAGAAATATGGAAATTGGAATATTTTAATAACTTCCTATATGAAAGATGATGAGACTGCCTAAATGATTAAGAGGAAGATATGTTATAATGAACTAAAGCCACTCGAGTGTAAGGTAATTTTAATTCAAATCTCCATCTGCTTATGTATAATTAAGACTCATTTAACAAGTTAATGCCTACCAGAGAGAACTGATAAGTTTGGTATTAAAGATCTTAAGAGAAGTAAATTAAACTGTTGAGGTTGAACTGGTCTTTGGTTTTAATTTTTTACACCTGAACCTTGATATGAATTTCAGGGTCCATTTCTTTATCCTCACTATTCATTTCAGTATGAAGTCAAAGACAAAAAGGGAGGGGCAATGGACCTGCCCTTTTCATATTTTAATTTTGGAGATCCTTCCTGCCAAAGATGTGACAGCATCGTGACTGATATGAATATTTATACACTTCATATTGCTCCCAACATAGCGTCTATGTGCCATTAAGATGGTGATTTCAAAGCCACAAAAATATTTATGCACCGTGGAGATTGGCAGTAAGGTTAAATAACCACAGAAAATAAGAGAAAAGCCTGTAACGTGCCGCCAGGGGCTGTTTTGATCTCCAGTGAATTCATGAGCTTGTTGATGCTCAACTTGCTGCTTCAATTTTTTTTTCCTGCGGTTACTGCCAAATAAAGTCCAGCCATCATAAATATGGTGTCAACGTTTTTGTCTTCTTGCGTGAAAATTTAATGCCCAGCATATGACTCCTCATTTAGAGAGAAGATGAACGGATCTTTATTTGCATGCTTTTTAACATCTTCTGGACTAAATGTAAACAATAGACCCGAGGATTCACGCAGCCCTCTTGTCATGATTCTCACTGAGAAGTTAAAGGCTTCCAACAACGCCTGGGTGATGCCAGTGCCGCAGTAGGACCACAGAGTGGAACAGTCTTCTTGCTCACTGTGAGCTATCACGTAAGTTTTGTCAGTCCTAAAATGACAACTTCTTAAGCCATGGTCACCTAGAATAACAATTTCTCAAGTCATAACTTTCACAGATCACAAATTCAATCACTGAAACTTTTTGAGTCCTCTCAAGATATTCATAGCACTAGTCACCTTCTAATAATCACCACTGGTTCATTTCTTATAACTTAAACACTAGCAAGTATCCTGTTGCTTGGTTCTTTTATTTTATTGACTCATATTTTTAGAGGTTTATTTTTTTTTAATTTTAGGATTTAAATTTGTTGATTTTAGAGAGAAAGAGAAAGGGAGAAAGATGAGGGGTGACACATAGAGAAAAAAGCATTGATTTGTTGTTCCACTTATTTATTCATTCATTGGTAGATTAGTGTATATGCCCTGACTGGGGATTTAACCTGTAATTTTTGTATCAGGACGATGCTCTAACCAACTGAGCTACCCTGCCAGGGCCATACTAACTCTTAAAGATCAAGGAATTTTCTCAAGTTCACAAAGTTCATAGAGATATGGGTCCAGTATTTTGATTAGTAGTACAGCCTTCTTTCTACCACATCTCACTGCCTCTTAGAACTATCAAATGTACAGTCTTCTGTTCACACACATATGCTTTTTATAGAAAAAAAATACACACACACACACACACACACACACACACACACAGTTGGAATACCCTCAAATTAATAATATCTCATTTCATTAGAAATTTGTCTTGAAAGGAAAATAAACATTTACTAGAACTTTCAAACTATTGATATATAGGAAAGCAAAACCCATTTATGCATGAAACTGGTTACCCCTCCAGGAAGTATAAATGATTTTTCCTAAAATGTGTATAGAAAGCAGTGTCTCCAGCAAGTACATTTATAAAATAATTGAAAATTTGGCCAGCTACCTAGTATGTTCATGTTCAATAGACCCATTTACCTCAGCGTTGCTTCCTCAATAATAGGCTTCCCTTGGCATATGTAGTCACTACAACTGGGGATATGCCTCAGAGATTTTAAGGTAAATATTTATTTTTTTCATACAATTGCACATTCTCATGGTTGCTGATGAAAATGCAATTGTTAATAACTTTCTGAAGGGTGTTTTAAGACTTTGATTTAAAAGTCATAAATGATCATATTATTTAAATTAGCAGGCTTACTTTTGGTTATTTGTTCAAAGGAAATAATCAAATTAGTATACACTGATGTATGAACAAATGTGTTTACTACATTATTATTTACTAGAAGCCCAGAACACGAAATCATGCATGGTTACAGTCCCTTGGCCTAGTATGCAATCAGGGCCATCTTTCCCCCACCCCCAGATATCACCCACCTGGATTCCCACTTTGCCATCAGGGTGACCAGTGGGGCAAGGGCCATGGCCTAATGCTGCCCTTATCTCCAGCCACCAACATTGGTTCCCCATTCGCCACCCGGCAATCAGAGTCTACCAGCCAGGAGGGAGGGACCAAGAGGTTGGCCATTCCCATCTGCTCACTGGCTGCATCCCCTCCATGGGTCTACCTCTGTGTGAGGGGTGACAGGCAGGGTGGGGGCCTTGGCCTGGTGCTGCCCGAATGCCCCACCACCCACCCCAGTTCCCCGTTCGCTGTCCTGCTGGCCAGGGAAAGAGACCGAGAGGTGGTCAATGCACCTCATAGGGACTGGTCAAGTGGTCATTCTGTCCATTCTGCCATTCTGGTTGCTGGGCTTTTATTATATAGGATTAAGCAGCAGCAAGTGATAAGAGAAAGGAAAAAGGGGATTATAAAATAACTTATGATTCATCCATATAATGTATACTGTAAACACTGAAATGCTGCATATACACATTTATTGTTATACATAGCTATTAAAATATAATTTAACTAAAAAAGGACATAAACAATTTGCATCATATGATATGATTTTGTAAAAATATAATCATATATACATAAAAATATGCTTATAAGGATATTGTTTTAGGTGAGTTAGATGCAGTGAATGGAAACTTCATGTTACTATAATAACAGGTGGCTTATCATGAAGTTACACATAAAGGATATAGGAATTTCAATCATACAGCTAGTCCTCATGTAAACCAGAAGAAATCTTATTACGGTCATCACAAAAAAAGTATGAACTGAAAGAGTCAAGCTTTTTGGAGACAGGAACTAGATAGTAACTCACAAAACTGTCCTATCTTGAGAATGCATATATTTCCTAATCTAGTTCTTTACCATTATGGAGATGTTTTTCTTTCTCTCTGAGTATCTATTGACTTCATCATTAGCTAGTAACTAACTGATGATCTCCCCAGAGCTCCAGTTCAAATTCCTAGCAAATTTGACTGATCCACATGATTAGTATTCTTGTTTGGACAATGCTAATATTAAAGGTCACTTCTTAGGCAGATGGCTAGCCTCAAGTTTGGATAACCTTGAGTAATACATAGACTCTCTTGTCCAATCAGCTACAGTGAGGGGTGAGTTTTCATACCAAAAGGTGACCTATGAAAAATAATTACTACAACTAAATAGCAAAAAACAAAATAAAACAAAAAACAAAAACCCAAATAATCCAATTTAAAAATCTGCTAAGAAGTTGAATAGACATTTTAAAAACAAAATAGCCAACAAGTACATGAAAAGGTGATCAACATTACTAATTACCTGGAAGTGCAAATCAAAAGCACAGTGAGACAACACCTCACACAAATTGGAATGACTATCATGAAAAAGACAAGAGATAACAGTGCTGGCAAGGATGTGAGGGAAAAGGCAACCCTTTTGCATTGTTAATGGGAATGCAAATTGGGACAGCCATTATGGAAAACAGAATAGAGATTTCGAAAATGGTTCAAAGTAGAACTATCACCTGATGTAGGAAACCCGCTTTGGGTAAAGAGTCAAAGAAAATGAAATAAGTTTATTAAAGAGATATCTTTATCCCTATGTTCATTGCAATGTTATTTACAATAACCAAGACATGGAAGCAATCTCATTATTTATTGACAGATGAATGGATAAAAAAAATGTGATACACATATATACATATATACACTAGAATGGATTTCAGCCATAAATAAGAAGGAAATCCTGCCATTTGCAGCAACATGGATACATCTAGAGGACATTATGTTAAATGAAATAAGCCAGCCAGAGAAAGACAAATATTGTATAATCTCATTTATATGTGAAATTTCAAAAAGCCAAACTCAAAGAAACAGAGTAAAATAGCAGTTGCCAGAGGCTGGAAATAGAAAAAAAAAATGGGGAGCTGTTGGCCAAATGGTACAAACTTCCAGCTATATGATGAATAAGTTCTGGGGATCTAATGTACAGCATGATGAGTATACTTAACAGTACAGTAATATATAATTGAAAGTTACAAAGAGAGTAGATCTTAATGTTCTTATCACACACAAAATTGAAATTATATGAGGGGATGGGAGTATTAAATAACCTTATTGTGGCTTATTTTGCAATCTATACACATATCAGATCATCATATTGTACACCTTAAACTTACACAATGTGATATAACAATTATGTCTCAATGAAGCTGGAAAAAATTAAAAAGAGAAAGAACAATAAAGGACATTATACAATATAAGTAATTAGGCACTATATTGAGTTGTATGCTTACTAAAAATAAGTAGTTCTTATAATCTTTGGATGCTTTGAGCTGGCATAAGTAGCACCTTAATAAAATAAGTTCTGCCCAAAATTAAAAAATAAATTCTAAGTATTGGTAATGATGCAGAACACTGAGAACTCTTAAACACTGTTAGTGGGAATATAAATTTTAATAATCACTTGTTTCATACCTCTAAAGTTGAACCCATGCATAATCTAAGACCCAGGAATTATAGATAGGTATATACTCAACAGAAATGTGTGTACCATGTTCATACAAGAATTTTCATAGTATTATTTGTAATAATCAGTAATTGGAAACAGCACATTTTAATCAATGATAGAATAGATATATAAATTATGATAATTTAACAATAGAGTACTGCATAGTGATGAAAATCAACTAACTACAATACACATAAAGCCATGGATCAACTTCACAAACAAAATGCTGAATAAAATAAGCCAGACTCAGTGAATCTATACTGTAGGATCCCATTTATACAAACATCAGAAAGAAGCAAAATTAACCTGTTAGAAGCCTGGACATTGTTTACAGTTGGAGGGAGGGTAATATTTAGGGGTAGGGTCTGGAGTGCTGGCCATGTTCTTTGTCATGACTTGGATGCTGGTTACACAGACATGTGTATTTTGTGATAATTTATAGTTTCACATGTATGTTTTACTTTGATACAAAAGTTTAAAACATAAATCATTAGTAAATAATAATAATAAAAAACTACTTAGAAGGGAAATATGATACTTTAGGCATTCTGTAGCTTAGTTTGTCCAGTAGCTATTTTTGGGCCCATGGATAGGTTACTATTAAAAACAGACCTTTATTCCCCATTATAAGAACCCTAGTGCTGTCAAAATTACCTTACCCTACATTCTTTGTAATCATCCTACTTTCTTATTGAAAAAATGTTGCAATGTAGCAACTATTTAGTTTCCTAAAATATTGATTTCAACATGTACCTAATCCTAAGTAAAAACGCAGGTAATATATTGCACACTCACATTTCTAAGATATCTTTTCTATCTTCAAGCTCACAAATGTGTTTACATAAAGGCAGAAGAGTAACTCCATTCTAAAATCCTATTTGGAAGTCTGTTTACCGAGACCATATCTACTACCAAGAACAGTATTGTTCGGTGTTAAAGGCGGAAAACAGAACTACTTTAAGTAAGAGTTTAGTCCAGCCAGCATGGCTCAGTAGTTGAGCGTTGACCTGTGAATCTGGAGGTCACAGTTCAATTCCTGGTCAAGGTACATGCCCAGGTTGCGGGCTTGATCCCCAGTGTGGGGTATGCAGGAGGTAGTTGATCAATGATTCTCTCATCATTGATGTTTCTATCTCTCCCTTTCTCTTCCTCTCTGAAATCAATAACAATGTACTTTATAAAATAAAATTTTAAAATAAGACAGTTTAATAAAGGGAATCCATTATGGCATATAAAAAAGCTGAGAATGAGACAATCCAGAAATTAGACACAGTGGGAAGCCAGGAATGATCCTGGGTAAGTCTTATAGGCTCTCAGATTTGGGAGCACTAGTCACGCTTTTTTCAAAGCTGCTGCCTCAGGCAGAGAGTTGCTGCCAGAGGTAGATGGAAGTTGAATTCAATGAAGGTTGAGCTTCATTTGCTCTCATTTGTTCTCAGTTCCTGGGAGGGCTTGGTCAAAGTACTCACATGGTCAACTGTTTTTATAAAATTTGTTAAATAAAGATATTATAGCTGTGATCAGTTAAGACTGCTGCTTGGTTTCACTCAGTTTCTTCCTTTTACACTTCCACACATGTTGGGTGGTGATAGAATTTCCATGGACATTTTGGGGCTCAGAGTAAAGAGAAGATGAGTTGAGAATACATTTATTTATTAGGATATGTTTTTTGTGTTTGACATAAATAAATTCTTTTGTGCCAAATTTTGAATTCATAACTTATTATTATTTTCTTAAATTAGAACGTCTGAAAATTTAAGACATAGGCCTCACAAAACCTGGATAGTTCCCTGGAAGGGGAAACACCATGCCTTTCCTTCCTCCTGTCCTCCATTCCCCTGTCAGTGCCTCCCTTGACTGAGTCCATCGACTGAGAGCTTAGGGTGTATAGAGTGGGGATTTGGCCAACAGGGGAATGGACATGTGCCAGGAGACAAACAAGCCCAAAATGTCACAGCAAGAAGTAGAAAGAGTAGATCCTTTCATTCTTTGCTGGGAGAAGTTCAAATCATGCCAGCTCTGTGAAGGATAGAATTTATGATAGTAACCATCAAAATAAAAAATATACATACTCTTTGACCTTGCACTTCTACTTCCAGAAACTTGTCTGAGATATACTCACTCATGCATGAAATGGTATATATTTCTAAGCTTATTAATGAAGGCATTGATTGCAATAGTTGGAGACTAGAGTCAATAAAAATATACTATACATAAATGAGTGATGAATTAACATATTTGTGATTCAATAATATAACAGAATACTACTACCTTTTAAAAAGAGGACAACCAACAAACCAAACAAACAAAAAAAGGAAACTCTTTATGGATTAAAATGGAATATTAAGTAAATAGGGATTGTTCAGTTTTCTATTACTGATCCAAATAAGGTTTGTAATCCTTAAGCTAAAATTCTAAAATTCATAAATATCTGGGGGAGGGGAAAACCACTTTATCCCCTAGCAATAATTGGGTTGCAAAACCTGACCTGAACTTTCATGGGGCTATTTGCAGAAGAAATATTTATCTATTTGGTTGTAGAGTGCTTTTCTAGATGCCTGTGGGAATGTTTCTAAAACTCACTCTCTATTGGTAAACACAACACAAAAGTGCAGGTAGGACAGTCTAATATTCAAAACTCCATATCTATATTTTTAGTTGCCCATTAGATATCTCTCCCTGGATTGTCCTACCTGCACTTTTAAATCAACATGCCCAAGACTTACTTGAACACCTTTTCTTCCAGAACATGTTTCTCATGCTAGTTTGGTTCTGCTGTGTGGTACCATCATTAACTCAGTACCCAAACAGAAACCTGAACCACATCCCCAACTTCTTCCCCCCTCTGCTCATCTCCCATTGTATATCTAGTTAGTCCCCAAGACCTGGCTATATTATACTTCCTTAATAGGATTGTCAGATAAAATGCAAGACGCTTAGTTAAATAAATAATAATTAATTTTAAATATAAGTATGTTCCAAATATATACTTATATTGAAAAATTATTCATTATTTCTCTGAAATTCAAATTTAATTGGGTGCTCTGTACTTTTATTTGCTAAATCTACAGTCCTAGTTTCTAACATATGTCAAATCTTCTCTCGACATTCACTGGCTCATTGTTCAAGCTCTTTTATCTTCTGGATCACTGGAACAACCTCCTAATTGGTTATCCTTCCTCCAAATATTTCTTTACCCAATATTAGGTCTAAATTGCTTACAGATTTTTAAAAAACATAAACTTGATAACTTTAGCTCCTTCACATCTTTAAATATGAATCCTTCATTACCTAGCTTCTACCTAATTCTCCCACCCATCTTGTAACTTACATGTGTCATATAAGTTATAAGAACAACCCCTTTTTACTTAATATTCCATATAAGTCCATAAAAAGTATATTGTTTTTTGTTCTCCTTTTGAAAGGGAATACAATTCTATTGTATTATTGAACCATAATGTGTTAATTTATCACCCACTTATATATATATATATTTTGTTGAAGTAACTAGCCAATGTGTCTGCTGGCTGACCATGGAAACTCTTTCTCAAGTAGCCCAGCAACAAGCTTAGGCCAGCAGGGTAGTAATCTTGAGGGCAAAGCTAAGAGTTATCTGAATAGTGGACAATCCCTTCTCCTCCCCATCTTTTCTATAACTATGAACATGTCAGAATATCCCAATTTCTCTTCTAGAGCACAACTCTGTGATGTTCTGAGAATGTAGAACATACATGTAGTCTTTCAGAGTGTAGTAACCATCATGAAAAAATGACTTCTCCACGTGGAAAGTATCACATTCATGTCTGCACTACTACAATGTGTGTTTTGAAACTGACAGCATAGTGGAGGCCATTCAGAAAAGCTTGGGGAGACTACACCTGACAAAATTTTCACTCTTCTAGAGGCCTGTATAAATGCACCAATGGTTCAAATAAATGACAACTATGAGGATATTGACAACTATAAATAGTGAAGAAATTATTGATGAACTCAAGACTGATAAAATTCCAAAACCTGGGCCAAGGAATAGATGCTTCTCTTGTGAGCCAGGTGTGGGTCTCATCTTTTCCACTGAACCACCCAAAGGAACTGGTTTTGGTGTGCAAGCAGACCTTAAATTTATATTCAACTGTATTCAACATGTCACTGGAGAAATAAAATATGCATGTCCTATCTAAAACAACCAAAAAAAAGGAAAATGGCTTCTAGAAAGAAAGTACATGATGTGGCAGCTGGTGAGTAATGGAAAGAGGGGCTAGGCATTATTTTACACCAATGGATTGCTTTCTTATTTTTCCTTTGGAAAATGTCCTTATTTGCTTCACTGGTAGATGATGAATTTATCTAAGATGGCTCCATAACAAATTGTGGTATGGCTACAACAAAGGGAAATTTGGAACAAAGTGTTCATTATTTATTGGAAATTTTTAGAATGTTAGAAATAAAATGGGTGTTGAGGATCATTTATTCCAATATTCTCATTTCATGGATGAGAAAAATAGAAGCTCAAAGGAGGGATGCAACTTGCTCAGGATCACAGAATTGATGAGAACTTATCCTATGGGTGAGTCATTATTCCAGGCTGTGAGACTAGAGAAGGCTTCCTAAAGATGACGACAGCCTGTAGGAAGCTCTCATTCCTCTTCACCCTCCTGTGCTCCTCACTGGCTCCATCATTCTGCACTGACTGCTTTATCTAGTTACATTTCTCTTCATGTACTCATATTTATCTTCCCAAGACAGAAGTTTATTAATGACCCTTGTAATGCCATACCACACTGTGAACATTGTGGATTCTCAAACACATTTCTTTCTCTTGACTGGTTTGTATTATTTCTACTGTTTTTGTGTGTTCTCCATTAGATTAATTTTCTGATTATCTTTGTGTTTCAAAAACTAAATCAGGGTAAATTAAATCAACACCAATAGAAATCTATGCTATACTCACTGACCCTGCTATAATGAGAACTTCAGTGTAGGCCTGGTTTTATGGAACATCTGAGTAGGTTTTGCTTTCTAGAGTGTCTCACAACCATTCCAAGACAGGATAGAAAGTTGTATTCCATCTAATCTATTATCACCACCAGAGATGTGAAGTTGAATCACTGTCTTGGTTTATTAAATAGCTAGTATTGCCAAAATCGTTTTTGGCTCAGTGGATAGAACTTCAGCAGGGTTCCAGGTTCGATTCTGGTCAAGGGCACATACTTTGGTTGCAAGCACATCCCCAGTGGGAGGTGTGCAGGAGGCAGCTGGTCAATGTTTCTCATCAATGTTTCTAACTCTCTATCCCTCTCTGTTCCTCTCTGTAAAAAATCAATAAAATCTATTTAAAAATAAATAAATGAATAGCTAGCATTGACTATGCTTCCTATTTAAAACAGTTCTACAAATGGATATCCAAGAGGCTCATTACAACAAAGTCACATTTCTGATCATGGACTGGTAGGCAGCACAATGACAAGAGGTGATAATAACTTTGAGGCAAAATGTTAGTTCTAGAGAAACAATCATAAGCTCATTGGTTGATCAAAAACAATCTACCTCCATAATTCTCCACCATAGGTTACATACAATTCAAAAAATAAGCTGACTGATACAGTGCAACCAAACAAAAAAAAAATCAGCACATCTGATGACACACGGAAAATGGTCTGGATGTCTGTTTGAAGCAGAACTGGTAGAGCTCAAGTGAACAAGTTGCTATTAGCTCCAAAATCCACTCTCACTGTGGAGGCTGCAAGTAATGGAAAGAAGAAAAATTTGGGGAGGGGACCATCATGAGTTTGAATCTAGAATCTATTGTTTAGTAGCTGTGGAATTTGTGGCAGATTAATAAAGTTATATTAGCCACAGTCTGCTTATGTGAAAATAAAAATAATGGCTAAAATCTATTGAATGCCCACTTTAAGACAGAACTCATATACAGTAAGTCCTCGGGTTATGTGGGAGATCCGTTCCTACAGCACCACATAGCACTATTTTCGCTGTAAGTTGGGACCCGCCTACATAAGCATGTCACTCACATAGAGCACACACACAGCAGTAATTAAATGAAACACTAAAAATAATTTAAAAGAAGATAACAATTCCTGATCTTTACTTGTGGTAAATAAATAACAAAAAAACCATAAAACACATATGTAAATATGTCAAAACGACAGAACTTTTTCTTAAATAAATGGGAGATGGCAACATAACCATGAAACAAAGTTCGTTGAGTTTCATGTAACCCAAGGACTCTCTGTATCTTCTTTATATATATTAATCCATTTAAACATAACATATGAAAAAGGTTATCATTATCTTCACTGTACGGAGCAGCAGCAAACTTAACTAACTTGCCAAAGAAAACAAATCTAGGAAGTTGCAAGGCTGGGCCAGGGGGAAGAGGTGGGGGTTATGGGAGAAGCAAATAAGTAGTGAATATTAATAAGTTAAAAACATGTACAGTGGTGCCTCGCATAAAGAACGCCTCGCACAGCGAACGCTGCACACAACGAACTTCATTTCATGATTCATACAACGAACTTCGTTTCACACAACGAAGTCGCCCGAGCTTCCACGACCGCTTTGCCCGAGCTTCCACGATCGCTGCCGATGTATTACATCCTTCCGCACAGGCACTGCAGGCAGTCGTTAGTCACTGCGCTTAACTTAAGCACGTATCTCGGCAATCGTTCTTCATTACGAATTAAATCACGCACGTATCACGGCAGTCGTCCTTTTAAGTTAAACTCAATATTTTTTTTATATCATGATGTATCTAAATAAAAATAATAACAAAAAATTTATTTTTTTATGTCATCTTAGCATATTTTATGCTACAGAACGAATTATTTTTTTTAACATGTATTGTTATGGGAAAACACGTTTCACATAACGAACTTTTTGCATAACAAACTTGCTCCTGGAACGAATTAAGTTCGTTGTGTGAGGCACCACTGTAGTAGGATACTGAATAACAAGCAGGACTAGTTTTGTTGATGGTGCATGAATCCAGGAGCAATGCTTATTGCAATACAACACCATTGACTGGAATATGTGAAAAATGCACAGCACCCCAATCCTGAGCAGCTGTTGTTTAAACAGAGGAATGGCAGGAGAACATATGTAGCAATGGTTACTAACAGTGGAGCACACTATACTTATGACAGACACCTTATGTGCTGGAAACTGATCATTGTCACTAATAGAGAAATGTGAAAAAGGAAATCCAGAAGGCTGGTCAACCTTAATTGCTCTGAAAGGTCAGAGTTAATCACTCATTATTTAGTTGAGACATTGGTAGTTAAAGCAACCTCCACCTGTTAATCATATGTAAATTCTTGCTGATTGTCTATTATTGGAAATTCCTGTCATAATTACAAGAGTTTTATCAAAAGGTTGATGAAACTTGGGGGCTCAACAAGGGCTGAGTCATATATGTAATTAGCTGTTTGAATGGCTGGAAAGGCACTTCCACCAAACCTGAATAGGATGATTGTTTACTGCCAGACAGCTCAGGGCATCTTAATATACATGTTATTGCCTCCTGTTGGCCAAATACCTGAATAACTGTAAGCTATTCCCCAATCTGACAATGCTTCTGTAAACCCTACCCTTTGAAGTGTATTATCTCCACCTTGCCTTAGGACAAATTGTGTTAATAAAAAGCAAGGAGTCCTGAGACAAAGAAGAGTCTTTACCTCCTTTAGCTGATCCCCAATGCCTTTCAAAACTATCCTTCATCTTTGACTTCCTACTTCATCTATGCACAGCCTTTCTCCAGATTGCTGAAACCCTTCTTAATGCTGGGACAAGAACCCCAGCAGACTTCCTACAAAACTGCTCCAATGTGAACTGGTCTTGCTCTGGGTGAAAGAGTAGTACACTTGAATGGAAACAGCAAAAAACAAAACAAATGAAGAACAATAACAACAACAACAACAACAAAAGAACAAAAATTTTCAAAGTGCTCATTAATAGATGGTTCTCTTGGTCAATTATTTATCAGTGGCTTCCTGTGGTCACAATGGACTGAAATTCTAAAACCATATCATGCATGTTTACAGGAGCAAATGGTTTGGTTTGTTTTATCAAAATTTGAAGTTTTCTAAAAATAAATAAATAAATAAATAAATAAATAAATAAATAAATATATTTATTGATGTCAGAGAGAGGAAAGGAGAAACATTAGTGATGAGAGAAAGTCATCAATTGGCTGCCTCCTGCACATCCCATATTGGGACCAAGCCCAAAACCCAGGCATGTGCCCTGATAGGGAATTGAAACAGTGACCTCCTTGTCCATGGAATGACAACCATTGAGCTACACTGGCTGGGCTAACATTTAAGACCTTTAATATCCTCCAAAGACATACATTTTGGAAAATACTGCTAGAAAACTGAAGGGAGAAGAAAACCTTCAAATAAATGGAAAAAAATTGGCTGAGAAAACATTTTTTTCCTGTGTTTCTTTTTAAAAAAAGTAAATTAGTCAGTGACCCTGTTACAGTGTTCAACTTCATTAATTAAAAATTAAGAGAAATTATTTAATAATTACACATTATATCAATTATATTAATAGTTTTTAATAGAAATATAAAAAATGGAAATTGATAATGAAGAATATTAGTAAAATAAAATTTAATTAAAAATAAAGAACATTGGTTTTAAGGAACATCAAATTATTCATCTACTCAAGATGGAGTGTTCTTGAGGTCTGAATTACAAGTCTTATTTGGAGAGAAATGTCAGATGGAATGAAGTGGGGGATGCAAAGACCTTGAAGAATAATCTCAGGAACTCAGATTTTATCCCATTTCTCAGGAAAAGACTCCTGAAGGTACACAGTGAGCAAAAGTAGTCCAAGTGTTGCCACCATATATAGGATGGACTGGAGATGATGTACAGGGAGGCCAGTAGAGACTGTTGAAGTAGTTAGGCATGAAATAGTGACAATCCGGCCACAAAGTAGTTTATATGTAATAAATATGATCTGACACATTCTGAAGAAAAATTAACATTGCTTTGTGACTGATCAGATAAAAGAGAATTTTGAGAAGACATGAGTGATCATCATGAAAGAGCAGGTGAACTCACGAAACAAGGAGTTTGAAGCAGAGAGCTAAAGCTCATTGGAGGGATCAAAAGGATGTATTGATCTGGAAGATTTAGACACCCAAGACATGGGTTAAATTAATATGTAGCTATGGAAAGGCTTTGTTAGAGGAGTCCTCCCTCAGACCACATACATATTTGTAAAGGCCCAATCAGCACAAAATAAGATGGCAACAATAGCCCCCCTCAAGGCATGCAGAGAAGAAATGCCCATTAAGCATATATTATTTCCCCCCCCCCCCTCAAGTCATTCACATATGGATCCTAACACCAACTTCTGTCACATATTGAATATAATAAGCATTAGACGATATGGAATTTCAAAGGCAAGCCAAAGAAAATACTTTCCCTCTATGCCCACATATATTTCTGAACTGAAATAAAATATCCCACATATAATCAATCATTTTTCTTGCTGAGTAACAGGTTTATTATTCATTTACTAAAAAAACATGTTTAGCACAAAGATATGTTCTGTAGAAAGATAAAGCATAACACTTTTCAGATTTCCACTGATTTTTGAAAACAACATTTCTCAAGTGAACTATATAAACACAGACATGAAAAACACCATCATCACATTTTTAAAAAGTTGGCAAGCACACTTGACTTTAATAAAAATAAAATTAAACTGGTAGCTTTGGAAACACAGCATTCTGTGAGATGTGTACATGTTTCCTTGGGAAAAGTTTACGTTTGTTCCAAATCACATTTATCTATGGGAATAATACAAATTCAATATATATTTAAACTCAGTTGTGTCAAGAAGATAAATAATAACCATAGGCATCAGGTCAGGAAAGAACTGAGCTCTTCAGACAGACAGGCATTCTTTCTTAAAACCATTTGAATAAGTTAATTCTTGGCACATTCAAGGTAATCTTATTGATTGGATTAACAATGGCTAAAGTTAGAAGTGATGAAATTTCTACTTGCCTTAGATTGCTATTACTATCGTTATCTTAAAATTTTTGAGTCCAGCTTTTCATTACAGGCAAATAAGGTTCATTTCTTTCCATCTATGTAATAATCTGTCATAGGTAATAACTTAGAAGGGTAGAAGAATAAAGAAAACACTAACAAAGGAAGGGACTAATATGTGGAAGATAGAGGAAAATTAAATTAATAAAAGAGCTAGCATTCATTATTATTCAAATGTCATTCTACCAGAGGTATACAAAGACAGAGGAAGATGCCAGGGCTGAATTCCATGAACTTAAAATCTACATAGAGAGACAATAAGTTCTATGCATGTGATTCAAATAACAAAATAATAAAATTTCCAATAATGTATTGTATCTAAGTATTGTATATGACAAAATGCTGAGAAAATCTGGTGTCATCAAAACAGGTACTAAAGAGAAACATGTATATATAATTGTGCTCTAAGAAAGATATAGGATTTGGCACAGAAATACCAGGTAGAATAGCATAGGTAACTTAAGCAGAAATGGGCAAGTTGTTTGCAAGCCAGTAATAACTCAGAGTAGATCTACAGCGGAAGCACAATAGGCAAGGAGGGCTAGTTAACAGAGGCTGAGGCATCAGAATCTGATTCAAGATCTCGTAAGGAGCCACTGTAGTTTTTTTAAACAGGAAAGTAGCTTCAAAAATATTCACACATTGTATCTCCATTATGTTAAAACTATCTCTTGGGTTTAATAAAAATTTGATTGAACTCATGTTTGTATACACAGGGCTGACCTGGCTCTCACTGTGGAGGCATCGTGTTTGACATGATATGGTTTATATGTGTATATGATGAAAAACTAGACTTAATAGCCTACCTGATAATCTAACAATCTCACTTTTTAATAAACTGACATAAAAGGCATTTATAGTTGTCTATGTGGACAATGATTAAAAAGATAGTTCCCCCAAATTTATTCCCAAATGACTGAATAAATAAATGCACATAGTGTTATGGACTGAATTGTGTCCACCGAACTAAATGTTGAAGCTCTAGCCCCAAATGTGATAGCTATTGGAGATGGGGCCTTTGGGTGGTAATTCATTTTAGATAAAGTCACAAAGGATTTAGCCTTCATGATGGCATCAGTAGTGCCCTTATAAGAAGAGACATCAGAGAATTTCCTTTCTCTACCCTGTGAGGACAAAATGAGAAGATGACCATTTTTAAAACAGGAAGCGAACCTTCATCAGGGACTTGAATTAGCCAGCATCTTGGTCCTGGACCTCCCAGTCTCACAAGCTCTGAGAAATAAATTCCTGTTCTTTAGGCCTTATAGTCTATGGAATTTTGTTATGGCATCTTGAGCTGACTAATACATAGTATCATTATAAACAATCTCAGACACTTCACTGATCCTCTTTTCCACATCTTTCCCTAAATTTTCCTTGGCTTTTCCTTATATGGATGGTAGGCAAAGGAAGCATGAACTCAATATTTATTAAATTTTTGCTAGCATCTATAAGATGTTCTATATTTGTTACCTAATTTAACCTTGGCAAGAATATTTGACACCATGATCTATAAGAAGAGTTTCAAGACAATTTTATTGGGGGAAAAAGTAATAGAAATTGTACACATTTTATAACCCACAATTAGGAGTCTTCTAAATAGTATACATATATAACTAATTTATATCTGACAACCACAGTGGACAATGAAAATAAAACACTCCTTGGTAACTTTTCTTAAGGATAATCAATAATTTATTTATCTTTTATTGTCACAATTACCACAATCATCTAGCTACATGACCAATGTCACTACATATCACAGGAAGATTGTCCACCTACACTTTACTGAGACAAAGACAATGGCCATTTATGTGCCAAATGTACAACAGGATGATAAACTGAGGTGATTTTTATGTATAAGATAAGATGTGGTACATGATTTATTAACAGATTCAATTTAACGTGTATTATGCCAAGAAGCAAGTATAGAAATGTTTTGGCATTGACTTGTTATTAAAGTAGAAAACAAGTAAATTAGAGAAATAAATCCAGATCTTAACTTACAATAGATACAATAAAATAGGAAATGAATTGGCTCCTTAGAATTTTTGTTCAAGATTTTTTTTCTGTGTTTTGTTTTCTTTCCTTTTGTTTTTATATATAAATGAACAATATGAATATATCACAAGTTAAAGAAAGTCCTCAGCAATAATAATAATAATAATAATAAAATAAAAATAAAAGGTACTAGTATATGAAAAAAACAAATGAAAATTTACCAGGTATTTTTGCCTTACAAAAATTTAAACTATAAAGAGTCAGAAAATATATATAAAAACGCCACATTGAACGAGGCAATCATACTCTACCCAAATTGGTAGCACCCCCTTAAAATCAGCTGTATTCCATCCCCATTCACTCAGTCATACAGTGGTGACTGACAAAAAGGCATTATGAACTCGTGTGCCATCCGGAGACTTGGCCCCATGGGTCATCAGTTCTTGGATTGTCATCCAGTTGTCCAAAATTTTCTTGTTTCTTTTCTTCATCATCTTTTTGTGACTCAGTTCAAGGATGTTGATCTCCTTCTTGCCCTCGCTGCCGCTCTGAGGACTCTCCTTGAGACACTCTAACCGGCTCCGCATCATGAACTCTCGGCGCCGACGCTGCTCTTTGGCCCGAACCAGGTGTTGCTTTCTTTCCTCTTTGCTCCAGTAGCGACCCATTTTCATCTCGCTCATGGTGTCATCATCTGTCGTCATGCCGCTCCGCTCCTCCTTGATCTTTAAGGCACGTTCCTTCAGGATCCGGTCTCGCACTGGTCTCTTTGTGATGTACCGGGTCCCATCGCTCCTAATCTTCACCTTCCATTCCATCTTGGGTTCTGAATACTTCTGGGACTCCTTGCACATGCTCACCAAACTCAGCTGACTCTGGGCATACTCGACAGCAGATTTCTGTTGAATTAACTGCATGTAGCTCTGATAATGCCGGGCATGGGCTGGTATGTTGGCATACCTGTATGAGGAGCTGTGGTAAGGAGAAAGGTAAGGGATGTGCTCGCTGCCAGTCTTCTCTGGATCAGAAAGCTTGTTGATTTCTGAGACCTTCTCCTTGCCTTCAGTGCCACAACCTTCAGTGGGTTTGGCTTTGGGGAAGGGAAACTCTTTACTGCTCTGTCCAGGAGAGGGCTGAGTGGCCGCCATTGTGCTTCTCAGGTTTTTCTTATTGGTGAGGTTGATCATTCTTGGAAGAGAGCTGTCGGGGGAACGGTCCACAGTGAGTGGGGTGCTCCTGCAGCTTTCGGCTGTGTTGTAAGCACTGGAGCTGTCCTTGTCTGACTTTTCTGGATGTTCAATGATGTCATCTAGCTTTCCTCTTTGCATATCAATGCTGGTGTTGTAATTTCGGAATCCTCCATCATGCAATGCCCAGATGTCTCCATACTGCTCTGTTACCTTCTGGAGCCTGTGAGCTTGCATGATATTCTGGCACTCGAGTTCAATGTTCCTTAGCTCTTCATTCAGCAACTGTAGCTCATGCTCCACTCCCTCTTGCTCCCCGGGGTTGCATTCTATTGTGCTGCTCGAGTAGTACAGGTCATACTCTCCGTGGTTCTGAATCTTGCATTTGAGCTCCAGGAGCTGCCGGAATCGTTCACACTCCTCGTCTTGGTTACCAGGGCAGTCTGAGTCGATGTATTCACCTGACACAAAGCTCTCGTTGCACTGGAGCTCCACGCTCCCCAGGGTGTCCTGGCTCTCCCCCAGCTCTCTCTTGCTTTTCAAAGATGTGCTTTTGGGATCCTCAGCCACATTTTCCTGCTCTGAGCTCTCGTCGTTCCGCAAGCTTTCATCCGTGCGGCCCACTCCGCTGTCCTTCTCATGGTTGTTGGACGAGGATGTGGCTGTGTCTGTTGTGCCTTCTTCTTCTTCTTGTTTTTTTGGCTAAGGAAACAGTGTTGAGGGAAACAAAGAAAACACGGATTATTGAAACACTCGCTGTGAAAACAATGCTTCTTGGCAAAAGTGTGGGCCCTAAACAGCTGCGCACTTTCAGTATCCACAGCAACATTAGACATAAAGGCAGTCAGCTCAAGGCAGCTTTTTATGCCATGAATTACAGGAAACAAAAGCTGACCGTGGCTATGCTACTCACTTGGGGATAAATAAAACAGGACACAGTTAAATAAGCGATTCTTAAGGCTTTCTCTTACTTGGGAAACTGGTGTGAAGGTATGTTTATGAGTTCTGGGGTGATAATTCACACACACAAAAAATGAGTAACACAGAGTGTCTATGGTCCTTAGCAGTATGGAGGCCTAGAGTTCAGAAGCCTCATAACCTTTTTTTTTTTTCCCCCCTGAATTTTAAATTCAGAGGACATTTTATTGATCTAGTTAGTAATAGACTGGTAATGGTTAGGCGAACATCACAACATTTCAGGAATAGGTTAGTATTGGAGCCTAGGACTTTCTATCTATAGATGAGGAAGAGTAACCTCAGATGGGTTTAGCATATTGGTGACAGAGAGGTCTAGAAGGCAAGACCGTCGCCCAGTGTCAGGCTTTCTTAAGTGTCCAGAATGCCACATTCCTGCACACATGTGCTTTGACCTCAGTGCATCTCCAACTCATGAAGCTCAGAAGCAACAATAATGTCTTAGGACTCATTTGGGGGTACTGCAAAAGATTCTTCCACGCTAAACCAGTAATTTCCTTCAAAGGTTCTATTCTACGGAGAGTAAAATAATAGTTCCCTTGAAAGTCTGAGGCACTCTCATTGCCAGATAATGGCATAATATAAAAAATATACTTTGATATATACACAAAGGTATATATACACATAGGCATACATATGGTAATTTTTGGCTTTCACACAGACTAATAAACTGCCACTGCATCTCCTTATATCTAGTTCTTTCTCTGTGAAGAGGGCCAAGTTACTTTTTCCCACCATTCCTCATATAGTCTACCTAGCAGTTTCTAGACTATAGTTTCCTTATGTCTGAGTTTTTTCTCTAGCAGGAGTAAGTATATAATTAATCTTGCTAATGTTAAAAAGAAGGGCAGAATGGGTAATAAAAGGTATTCTAGAACAGGTCTGAAGGGCCTCCTCAGATACTTCTTTTCTTCCCCAAAAGTAACAAGGAACAAAATGTAACAAATGCAGAGGGGAGAATGTGGCCATGCGTCATGTTACTCTAGGATTCTCAATCTTTCCCTAAAATGCAATTCTTCATTTGGCAAAAACATACTGAGATTGATTTTAAATGTCTTATTGATGAAAAATAATGCTGTAAGTCATTGTAACTAACAATGGAACTCCTGTTACATCCCTATGTCCCTCCCTATAAGCTTATAAGAATATTAAATGTGGTGACATCTGCATGTTGTTCCCTAAAATCCCCAGGGAATATTACTGATATTGGACATTTGAGTTTCTGTACCACAGTGTTTACATTGATATTTTCCTATATCTAATGATAAGCTGAAACCAATACAAGAATACTAGTATTTTGTAAATTCTGCATGCAGTATTAGTGATATAAACAAATTAAGCTATGGGATATATTATATAATGTGTCAAGAGCTGCTACAGGACCAAGGATAGCCTGTGAAATGAAACTTTCAGGTGGTGATGTATTTTAGTGTTTAAATATGGATGAGCATTTTAAAATTGAAGTTCCCTTTCTTTTGTCACGGGTTTATGACCAAATGAGAAAATAAAGGAGTTTTATTTTTATTTTTATTTTTATTCTCAAACCCAGAATTTCTAGTTTCTAAGGCAATGCTACTCCATCATTTATCATTTCCCTACAGAATTATTATAGTGACAGGCAATGTTTCCATCAGGACATTCCTAATGCAGTATTATTGTTTATAAGGGCAAAGGACTTTTAAGGGTTTCTGCACTTCTCATCATGTTTCAGTCTCCTGGTGAAGAAAAATTTCCACACAATAAAAATCTAACCTCAGGGACGTCTAGCGTTACCTCAAAAGACCTAGCATTTGTATTATATCTGATGAGTAGGCAGCATCTGACACTGTATCGCTTCACCTGGGCAGGATCTCTCCTTCTCTCTTTATTCCAACATCTCCCTGTCAATTCTGCATTCTGCATCAGGCCACATTTTGCATCTGAGAGAGAAAAGTCCTGGAGCAAGGTCTTTCGTGCTTGTAACCAGCAGCTGCCACCCCAAAATATCTTTATTTGTGGCCAGTGTTGAAGTCATATATTCAAGTTTCATATATTCATGGTCCTATATTGAAAAGGACCACGATGGTAGCAGCACTGCTTTAAGCATGAACTACTCTTTATGAGGTGGCCAATGAGCATCGTCACCAGGGGAGAGTATAGAGCCTACATGCCTATGTTGACACTGTCATTTGCCATCTCATGATTTATTTAGTATATGGACATGTGCACCTAGATGCACTACATCTGTGTTATGGGATGCTAGCATGTCAACATATTTCATCATTCAGCTTGGTAAAGTGATAGGATGTTTGTGTGTTATGCTCCTAACCCTGTCAGGATATTTTTTAAATTGTCTTTTAAGATGTGTTAAGGATTCATGTTGCGAATAGGATGATAATTAAATAAATCAGTAAACTGACAGCAGAAGTGTTAATAAAATATATTAGGCAGATGAATGTCATGAACAAAATCTAGGACATATTGATCTTGTCTGTATCTAATAGGAAAACAACAACAAAAATGAAATGACTTGGTTTGCCCCAAACCACGGTGTGATCTTTCACTAGTTACGAATTAATTAAGGGCAGGATCTTTGCTCATTTTTCTTTGTGTTCTCAGGATCGTGTGGTGCTCGGAACACGTGTGGAGCTCAGAATTTTTCACCGAATAAATAGGTGAGCCTATTTGATGTCAATAATTTCAAGTAGAACTGCTCCTATTTTTATCATAAAGGTATCATCATGATGCCAAAAACACAACTAAGATGGATGGTCTACATCATGTCATTATCTTCCCTTAGTTGCCTAAATATTCAAATACACACATTAATTTTAAAGTATAAAATGACTATTTCAGGGAAGAGAGGAGGGGGTCACCTTAGGAGTTGTAGTTTGTCTCCAGCTGGCACACTGAGAGGCAACATGCATTTTTACTATTCAATTTCTGAATTAGGTTGAACAGTATCTGGGTCAGCGTTTGAATACTACTGTACTCTATTGACAACAGTCCCTCAGCTACCCAAACTACAAATATTCTTTATAGAATAAAATGGTATGCATTCCGTCTGCTTCATTTGAGATTATCATTTGCTCTCAAAATTACCATTATAGATATGTTTGATCAGACGCTTTGATTTTTTTTTTACTCCATTTATGGTTATATATTAAAAAAGAGAAGTAGCAACATTTCAAATGATATGGTTCAAATTGTTGGCCCTACCTGCTCCACCTCATTGGCGGTGTGCTGCATTGCTTCATTATGCTGTTCTTCCAGCATCTCCAAGTTTAACTCCTCTAAGAATTCATTCCTTTCATCTTCCAGCCAGCCTTCGTCCAGCTGCACAAGAATACATTAGTGCTTTCTATTAGGTTAGTGAGGACTCATGCTAAAATAGGGGAAACTTAAATGGCGATGCCAGACCAGCTCCTTTTATCATAATGATTCTCTTTAGAATACCGGCCTGTGATAGTTCACCTCTCAGAAGGAAGAAAAGGTGTTAAAATTGTGTTCTCGTGCCTTTCATCCTTTCCTAAGACAGGGCTACAGATTTTTCCTCTCATAACCCAGTGGATCTCCCAGCACAGTCGTGACTGTCTTTCACAGCGCATGAAAAGCCCACGGTCCCATCCACAGCTGTCATCTCATTACCTCCAACCAGTCCTGTGTTGAAGAAATGCACTGGTACTAATAGGGCCACGAGACGATGGGACTTTTTCCCTTAACAATACCCCCTCCCCCCATGTGACTACAAAGTGCCCTCCCCATGCATGCTGCTTTTCAAGTTTTGGGTGAATGGATTCCAAGTTAACCAGATGGCAGCTTGCCACAAACAGACATCTTTATTCTATTTGGGGGGAAAAAAAAGTTTAAGTTATTCTTCTCAACAACAACAGTAAAACCAAAAAAGTGATGCTATGTCATGTTTATTGTAATCCATTATTCAGGCCCAGCTGCAAACGTTGCATTTAAGGGTGGTGGAGTGAGCACACAGGGCTGTGTTTGTGGGCGCTGAACACAGGAATTCCTGTGGACATCTTACACCAATTACCCTGAATGGATCCCTTTGGCTTCTCAGTACAAAGTGAAATGAAAAACTGGTAGTTACCTTGCTAGTATGATGAGTGTTGACAGCCAATACAGATAATTTTTCTCCAAGTGGATTTTGGAGCTGGATTACATAAATTAGCTGTCTATGCTGATTACATTAACTGAATGATTGGCAAATCTCTGCTTCACTCTGTCTTACAGAGAAACAACAGCTTGCTAGTGAGCCAAATTGACAATAGTTTCAGGGGTTTTCACCACTAAACAAATGGGCAGAGCAACCTTTTAAAGATAAGTAAATCTAACACTTAAAAACAAGTCTAACAGAAAGACTTTAAAGGGCACCAGAAGAGACATTCTTGTATATGTATCATGTTCATTAAGACGAAGGCAATCATAGGTTTCTTGGTATTTATTAAAGGCTATTTAGAACTAAAATTACCTGAAATTTTATGTGGGGCCAAGAGCCTGGACACATTTATTCATCCTCATTTATCTTAATGTAGTCTTAATAACTTGATTAAGCTCCACCCTGCTGACTGTGATATGCAGATGAGCTATGAAAATTAAGCAGACTAAAAATTTAAATTCAGTCCAATTTATAATTGTCCAAGTTTCACATTCTTTTGCTTTTTCTTAAATCCTCACCCTCAGATATTTTCTCTATTGTTCTCTAGACAGAGTGGAAGGAAGGAAAGGGGAGGGGGGAAAGAAACATCAACTTACTGCCTCCTGCATGCACCCCTAACCAGGGCTGCTGATTGAACCTGCAACCCAGGCATGTGCCCTTGACCAGGAACAGAACTCAAGACAGTGTGGATCTGACACTCCAACCACTGAGCAACACTGGCCACGGCAAGTTTGACATTCTTTAATCCCTTTTAAGATGCTGCAAACAGCAGACTCCAAAAGAAATGACTTAAAGCTTGAAGTGTTTACTTTTGATAGGCACACTGGGGAATTTTTCTTAAATCAGGTCAAAATAAAATATTTGCTGACACTGACACAATGAATGATGGAACAACTTAAACTGAAATTTAAAGGAAGGGGTGGGTAATATAAGGAGACCACAGGGTGGAAATGAATGGTTCCCCATAAACCTCTTTTCTTATTAACGAACCCCACAGATCCCTGAGTTGCCTTTTGCCTTCGGTGTGTGACCACTATGATTCGGCTTTCCTCTGAGCTGGAAGTATAGACACACAATAGAGATTCCTCTTGCTCACTCCCTTTCTCTCCCCTCCCTTTCACCTAGATGTGCATTCATGGCAGTCTGCCCAGCGCCATGGCAGACAGAACTTTCTCCTGAGCTGAGCTGCAGGGAAGGGGGGACTGTCCCTGTGATGCAGGGCATCTGTATGCACGACAGTGGGTCTCACGCTGGCATTGCAGAGAAAGAAACAACCTGAACTGTCACCAAAGCAGGGGCTACAAATTCTTATGAGAGCTCTCTCTGCCCCCATGTCCCCAGGGGAAGAGAGAAGAGCAATATCACTAATGGTCTGAGGAAGAAAATGGGCAGAAAATGAAAGAAAGTTGACAGGGAATGAAAGAAATGAGTTATTTAAAAATATTGCACAGTTGCACAATATTGCCCCTAGCAACTCTCTAGATCATTCCCTAGAAGGTAGAGAGGATTTGAAACATTTTTAAAAAATGGCTAGAAAAAGCACTCGGAAAAACTTCCACATTCTCCCTGAATCAAATATACATGCAAAAAAAGTGTAATAATGAGATATGTGAAAACTGATAAAAATATAGTTGATATAAAGACAATGGTTTTTTAAAAAATCTTTTTTTTAATGCCACTTTATAGCAGGTACTGCTTAAATTACATTTTTAAAGAGTGATGTTCCAATGCATTTTTTCCTTTATTTTCTTGGAAATCTGATTTTCTAAAGGCCATTAGCTCCACTCCAGTGTGGCAAAGGCTAAGGGGCCAGAATCATGGAACTACTGCAGATGCTGATTTTGACAGGCAGAATGAATACTACGGAGTTAGACGACCATCTTTTGTCAACTGTGGAAAGGAAGTCTTGTTTGAAAATGCATCCTTCAACACTGATTCTTTTGGGTCAAGGGTGCAGCCAGACATTTGAAAATGTCACTGGTTCTAGCTAGCATATGTATTCCACCTGAGATGAACAAGATCTGGTCTTATGTCACTGATTTCTATTCTCTCCCAAGCCCTTTATAGCTATGTGGGAAGGAAATGCTTTCCTTCTAAATTAATGAAGTTCTCTAGCAGTTCCCTGGAAAGGGCAGGAAAACCACACTGTAACATAGAAATATCTTTTCTACAACAGGGATGACTACTGCATGCTCTTTAATTTACCACGAATTTCACTAATATGTATTTAGCCTCATTATTCTTTTCCAGGAAAATGGGACCAGCAAGATGAACGGATTTGTGATTTTCCAGATAATGAGTGCGATTTCATATGCGCTTTAACAATTCAGTCTTAAAGAGTCTGCTGGTCCAGACAGCTGCATGGGCTCACTTCCTTACTGCTAAGCTCTCTGGTGTAACTTGTACCCTGCCCTGGGCTAGGGAGGCTTTCTGGGAACCATTTAGAACGGTCAAGGGCATAAAGGAAATACATGCGGAAAGGGTGATCTTTTATAACTACTATATTCAAGTCAGGATTCGGTCTGACACTGAAATATACTTACTCAATGTAATTTATAGAAAGTATGTAGTTACTGAGTCTGAAAAAGATCAGATCAATAACCCAGGAGACAAATGGTGATATTACCCACTTCATTCAAACTCCTGACAGATGGAGAGAATGATGACAATGTAATGTCCTTTCTGCATGGTGGTGGGGTGTAAAAAGGATATAAAAGGAAGTACCAATAGTACTTTTCTTCCACCATTACCTCTCCTTTACTTTCACTCTCCCCCACCCCCCGTAAAGTTAAAGTTATTTTAAAAAGTTCCTTTAGAAGCTATCAGTTTGTTTTGGGACAGACAGATGTTTTTGACACACTGAACTTGGAAAAAATTCATTTGCTATACCCGGAACCACTCCATGCTGTGTAAGGCGCTTTATTTCATAAAGTTATTCTAAAAAGATTTACGTTGATAGCTAGATATGCTAATGCTTCTCTCACTAGAGATTCTTTCAAGGTACCTTAAAATGCCAATTAAGTCATTTTAGATGAAAACCTTCAGCAAGGATCCACACAGAATTAAACATCATGTAGAGTCAACCATTTTCCATTTATGAATTCATTTAAGTAACTGGTAAGTGGAAAGGAAAATAATGATTCAATTTTGTGTGTGTGTATGTGTGTGTGTGTGTGTGTGTGTGTGTGTGTGTGTGTGTTAAAGATGATGTTTGGCTGCCATTCTGTGGAGCAATATAAGGGAATATTTTAACTTATAATTATACTAAAGGCCCAATGCATAAAATTCATGCAAGAGTAGGCCTTCCTTCCCCCGGCTGCTGGTACTGGCTTCCCTCTGGCACCCGGGACCCGGGCTTCCCTCTGGCACCTGGGACCTAGGCTTCCCTCTGGCTGCTGGCAGGCACCCAGGACCCAGGCTTCCCTAGCAGCCCTGGCTTCGTCTGGAAAATTGTCCAGAAGGAAGTCAGATCCAATTAGCATATTACGCTTTCATTATTATAGATGGATCAGGCTGGTAAGTTAGAAAAGATGACTCCACTGTATTTTGTACATTTGGTTTTACCAATAGCCATGACATGGATCTGATACAGCATAGCAGGTAATGGATATAAAGTTCGGTCTGGAGACTTGTGGTCTCTGTTCTGACCTGAATCTCCGGCCTCGCCACGAGCAGCACGATTCTCCTGCACTCCTCGCTGGAGAGCAAGGCCACTGCTTCTTCTCGGTTCTGGACATCCTCCCCATTTATCTAGAAAACATATGAAAGTGGCACATTAGCTTCCATTTCCACCATGCTGCACACAATAAATGGCAAATATCAGCTCATTTATGGTAAATGTATGGACAATGAAGCTCACACAATGGGCTCATCCTCTGCCCCTCAGTGGTAAGTGCCTTCACTCAATTACGCGCTTACTGTAAGGGCCATATCGATCCCTGAAGGATGGCGGACATCAGAGGAAGCAGTTATGTTCATAAATGTCCAACCTGCGCCCTGGCAACATACATCTAGCAACACAATTAACCAGCCCCTGACAGGTGACGTTCATCTTTCTCCGCTCAGAGTAATGGAAGTGTCACTCTGAGATAATAGTGCTGGGGGAAGCAGTGTGGCAATACCACAACTGAAATCCGTCATCCTGCACACTCGCTGCGAGCCAATTAGAGAGCTGCGGCATTATCTCTCACCAGGCCGCGCGCCCAGGCCACTGCTGATTGCATTTTCATTTAATCATTTCATAGCCCTGTGAGGGTCTGACTCAGTTGTCCCAAATCACTCTCAGAATGTCTTTCGGTGCTAGTCTAATCAAAAGAAGGGACACTTGGTAACATCCTCATCCATACACCAGTTCCTCTATAAGACTTGTCCTAATTCTAAAACAGTAAAAATGATGCACTATCTTAAGACTCACCTCTTAAGTGTACTTAAAATAGCTCAAAAAAAGTAACATAGTAAAATGAGCTTTTCAGAGGAATGCTTTGTGAAAGAAATCAAGCTTGAGTAAGCTTCTGACTAAAAAGGAAAGATTCCGGTGGCATTTAAAATATATCTTTTTATTCCTTTTTCTAAGTTCTACTGACAGAGCAAATAAGGTTTCTAAAATTTGCATGTGAAACTACATTTTCATGCTTAAATGTATTTAGCTCTTAGTTAACCCAACTCTTTTCTTTGGATATTTTAAATTTGTTTTGCCTTATTGATTGTTCAAATCCATAATGGCAATGAGATTTTTCACCCATAACATATAATCAAAATATATGAAAATAAATTTCAGTTGAAGAGGTTGACTAATTCTATCTCAAATAAGTATTAATTATATCAATAAATTAAAATGTGGCTGCACTGACCATCTTTTTTTCCCCCCTCAATAATTAACCTAACATCTTTCACTAAGGATTTCTGCTTAAAAGCATAAAGTAGACGGCTAAGGTTTTCTTGTTGTGGGTCCCTGGGATTCTGACTGATATTTGAAGACAGACTTAGTTATAAAAAAAAAAAAAAAAAAAAAAAAAGAAAAGAAAAGAAAAGAAAAGAAAAAAAAGAAAGAAAAGAAGAAAAAAAAGAAAAGAAAGAAAGAAAAGTCCAGGAAATCTCAACTTTGAGTCATAGTAAACGATCCAAATTCCTAGACTGTTATATACTTAACACAAATAAAGAAATAAAGCAGATAATCAGGCAAAGGTGGGAAAGTCACACAAACACATGTTGTATTTTCTTACTCTGATCAAAGGAATATCCATTAGTTTTTTACTTGTATATAGAAATTCTGACTTTATTAGTTTCAAGTGCATTTTCTTTTCCTTTTTTTTTTCTATTCATAAATAACATTTATTAAGTTAGAAAATAGAAGCTATGATTCCAAAACAGAGACTAATAACTGGGCAGCATATCTCCCCCCTCCCCCCAAATATATATTTGAAGAGGTTTTCTCCTAATGAATCCAAGGCCATTTTCCCTCAAATAAAGATACGTTGGAGGTGATGGAATCCACGATGTCTCTTCCACCCCCAATTAAGTGTAGTTTGAAAACTTTTACTTTCTTTGAACTTTGAGGATTAACGTTCATTTCATAGAAATTCTTAGTAGTACAATGCATCTACTTGTCTGTCAGTCATGGACCTAGTCACCTCCCCTCTATAAGAGGCACATTTGATCCAAAGGGAATTGAGTTGGATGATCTCACATAGCTTATCTTCATCTTTTCTATTTAAAATAAAATTCTCACTACGTTTCCCTCCTACTCTCCATTTCAATATTTTCACATACTGCCAAATTCTTCATCTAACTTTCACTTTCCAGTAATCTAAATACCTTTTCATGTATGTTAGTTTAATGTTTCTATTATATTCCCAATATTACAGTGCAGATAATCCTATATAATAAAAAGCAAATATGCAAATAGACCAAACAGCCAAACAACTGAACAACCAGTAGCTATGACGTGTGGTAACCACCAGGGGCACATGCAGGACATGGTGGGCATCGACTGCATCAGGATGGTGGAGTAGATGAGTGGGGGTGCCAGACCAAAGTGGGTCATTGGAGCGAACTTCTGGAGGTTACTGAAAATGCTTTGCTCCCGCATGCCGCAGTCCAGCCTGGCACTCGCACTTGCTGTTGGCACTGGTCCTGCTCGCACTTGCTGCTGGTGCCTGGCACTTGTCCCTCAGGGCTTCTCCATTTTCCTCTGCTCCTGAGAGGTGATCGAGGCGGCACCCATTGATGGTGCTGGCCCCACTTGCACCCTCTGCTGGTGTTGGCCCCAATCACTCCACACTGTCAGTGGATGCATGTGGGGCCAGCACCATCAGTGTGTGGGAGCAGTGGTGGGAGAGGGTTACTGGCAGACAGGGGATGGGGGGTCATGGCAGGAGGGGCCAAGACCTGCCTGTGTGCCCACAGCAACCTTGTGGCCCAGAGTTTGTTTCAAAGTGCATGAATTCATGCACTGGGCCCCTAGCAATAGCTAATAATACCTTTTTAAGAGGGCTGTTATAAGGATTAAATGAATTATGATATATAAATATGGGTTTAAATAAGTGCCTGGCACACTTTACTGTTGATGCTATTGTTGTTATTATTGCCATTATTTATATTTTAATCTTCAGGAAAATTATTTTCTTCTAAATAAAGCAAATATATTAAAATTCATGCCACAACAATTAAGTCCATAGTAGTAAACATGGTTCTATTTTAAACTGTATCTCACATGTACTTATAACTCTTAGAGAGCCATCAAGAAGCAATATATTTCTGTTTCATCTTAAGTCCTTTTCCAGTTGACATGCCTCTCTGTCCTCTATGAAGTCCTAATGACCTAGAGCTATGGTCTCCGGACCTGGAAGTCAGTCCTTGTTTTTTGGGGGGAGGCACTTATCAGATCATACATTTTAGAAACACTTCACATTCTGTCGAAACCGGTTTGGCTCAGTGGATAGAGCGTCGGTCTGCGGACTGAAAGTTCCCAGGTTCGATTCCAGTCAAGGGCATGTACATTGGTTGCGGACACATCCCCAGTTGGGAAGGAGTGGAAGGAGGCAGCTGGTTGATGTTTCTCTCTCATTGACGTTTCTAGCTCTCTATCCCTCTCTCCTCCTCTCTGTAAAAAAATCAATAAAATATATATTTTTTAAAAAGAAATACTTCACATTCAGAATCATATGTGGAATGAAATGAACTTGTCACTGAAATCTGGCATTAAAAAGTGATTTATTGTAGTGATTTGTTGTTGTTTTTCAAAACAAAGGCCACTTTAGCCAACTGGTTGGTAGATCCTGTTGTCCTCAGGACTTTTGTTTGATTCCCTAACTGACTTGGGGCAAGACCTGCAGCCACGGGTCTCAACAAAGATGCTTCTCAAGGAATGAGAGGATGAGGAATGGAATCAGCTAGAACTTTCACCCTTCATTTGCTCTTATTCCTACATGCTGGCTTGTAGCTACAGGATCGCTTGTGGGGAGTGGCTGCAAACACCAGCAGACATAAAGGTGCAGGACCCAGAAACCGGGGGAGGAGACAGATGAAAGGCATGTCACTGAGATTTAATGGGATGCTTCCCTTTTTAAAACAGAGAAGGAGAGGAAACCAGGAGAAGGCAACATGCAACTTCTGTCATAAATGAAGAACAACTCTGCTAGATAATATATCCGTCTCATTTTCTGTGGATGGCCATATGCAAATATTAGTTTCAAAATGAGTATTGCCTTAGCTGAGAGGTTTGTGGCAATTACAAAGGTACATCAGGAAAGATCTCATTTTGTGCCCAATCTCTTATATGTATGTGCACATGAGCATCGTTTGTGTGTGTGTGTGTGTGTGTGTGTGTGTGTGTGTGTATGTAAAGTGTTAAAATCCTAGAAACGGTTTAATGTAGCTTTTTTGCTTGACTATACCAATTTTCAGTTTTCCCATTTTAGTATATCAGATGCAGCTGGGCAACTAAAATCACAGACATCCAGCCACCTAGGGAATTTCTTATTTGAAAAATACAAGACTCTTAGGCAGAAGAGAAATGATTCATTTCAAATGGGTTCATATTTTAAGGTGGCGAGGAAGAAGGTAAATGAAGTATAGAAATGTAGAGATGGGCAAAACAGAAATTGGTGCAAAACAGTTACCCAAAGGAAGAAAATAAGATGCGCAAGAAGAAATGCTGAGGACCACTCTGTGTGTAGGGGAGAAAAATAAAGAGAGGGCTCATGTGGAATCTGATGTCCCACTCGTCTAAGTTTTTGCCAGTTTTTGTCACCAGGCAGTCCTCAGGAATATAACCGCCTGCCTTGGCTGACACGAAATTAGGCTGCTTACACAGAATATTCAATCGTATTATCCCAAGGAGACAATGAAAATATAGCACTCTCTCCTTTGGAAAGATGATCACAGGTGGCATTTAATCCTTCCCCTCTGGCTCCAAAATGCCTGTCTTTATTTGGTGCTGCAATTTTGTGAGGGGACATCCTCCTATGAATTCCCAAAGACACATCTGATACCACAAACCCGTGGCAATAGCACAGCAGATAGGACTGTCAGGCACTTGCGGAGGGAAAACACATAGGTGAAAGCCAGAATATGTTCTCAGGAAGTCAGCGCATGCTTTCGCTGCTGCATAATCCCTACCCTGCATCAACCTCCTGCCAAGTATCTGTGTGTGGATGTTGTCACTGGGTGGGGTCATCTAACAGGGAGAGCCATGGTTTAAGTCATTTGGAAAAATTTAGCTACACAGTGAGGCCAGGATCACAGAGGTACACTACTTAGGTCCTCGTGAACAGGAGATTAAAATCACAATAGCTCCAAAGAGATTCATTTAAATAAAAGCCAGCCAGGAAACTGGAAGGATAAGAAGTAAATCCCCCCTTTCTCCCACGCTCATCTCCCTGGGAAAGGAATCATTAATTCTTCATTACAGGGTATCCCATAATCTCCCTGTCAGCCATGTGGGAGCTATTTGTCTACGGGTACAATTTTGCCACAGTTTTCTTTAATATAATTTCATTATCACCCCTAAGACTCTTTGTTTCCTGTGTGTGCAGATAGAATTGAATTCAAGGCTTTTTAATGTGACATGTATTTATTCATTAAGTGTGACATATTTCCACTGAATATGAAGTAACCAGACAGACAATAGCACTGTATCAATTCTGCTGTTGTTTCTTCCATGAACCAACTCCATTAAGCAATGCCATATTGCTTGGGTGAGTGACTCAGTGATTGAGTATCCTCCCATGAAACAGAAGGTGATGGTACGATCCCAGGTCAAGGCACATGCCTACGTTTCCGTCTCGATCCCGAGTAGGGGGTATTTAGGAGGCAGCCAATCAATGTTTCTCTCTCATTTATGTTTCTCTCTGTCTCTCTCTCTCCCTTTCCCTGAAATCAAATCATTCATACATATATATAGCTGGGCACATGAATTTCATGCACAGGGGAGGGGGTGTCCTTAGCCCAGCCTGTACCCTCTTGCAATCTGGGAATGCTGGCTCCTAACTGCTCATCTGCCTGCCTGCCTGATTGCCCCTAACTGCCTCTGCCTCAGACCTTGCCACAGGGGCTTCATTGGGAAGGATGTCTGGAATGACATTCGGAAGGTTGTTTGGCTCTCTGGTCTAATTAGCGTATTATAGCATATTTCGCTTTTATTATTATTGATACTTATTTTCTGCCCATAATATAGCCAAGAATAAAGAAGTGTCAAAACATGCAGAATGTGTATGTGGAAACACATGTATTTATTCCTACCTAACTTTAGCCGCAGAACTCACAGATGTAATTTTAAAAGCTGTATTCATGGACCTAGCCCAGTGGTCGGCAAACTCATTAGTCAACAGAGCGGCAAACTGTGGCTCACAAGTCATGGTTTGTCGACCACTGACCTAGCCTATGGAAAAGTGGTTACCTGAAAACCAGGGAGGGAGTCAGTGCGGGTGCAGATGGTACTGGGTGTGGCATGTCGATGTGAAAGGAAGAAGTGACAGTGGCAGACAGTAAGAGAACAATGATAAAATAGAGACCCGACATATCAGAAAATGTAGCCAACTAGAGTCACGTCACATGGGGCACAAAATCTTCCAGGCCTTTCAGTCATTGAGCATTTCACTCTATTATAGCATTGCTGGGCATAACACAACCCTGAGCGTCAAAAAAGGTTACATCCTTTTTAGTGTACTCAATTGGAGATGTTAACAAAGTGAACTAGATTTAAAATTCTTTCTAAATAAAAAAAATTAAAATATTTTTGAAGCTTTCATTATCTAAATGATACCTTCAAATGGTACCCTTAGTTCTTGTTGAGGCCACACAAATAAAGCTATCCGATCACTCTCTCCACTGAATATGTCTCTCTCACTTACTCCCATGTGCATCATAAGACATTAAAAATATGGGATTAAACAAGACTCAGCCTTGGTTTCCAGGTTCACTGTCCTTTCCTTGAAACAGCCAATGCCAGACACAATCCAGTTTGTTAACCACAGGCCACTACGTAGGGAGCTCACTGAAGTAGAAATGATGTATGTATTCTGGAAGTTTTCTAAAAACTAATGGGACCCTGACTAATTCATACTCTTATTCTTTTTAAATTGGAGCCTTAGTAAAGGGTCCTCGATGGAAAAGGAATTCTGTGGCCTCCAGCGAGAGGAAGGAAAACTGTGCAGAAGCGATGTGATCAGTGAGCATCACCGTGAAGATGGGATAGAAGAAAGCAGAAGGCTAGGCGGGTGTCGGATGTTGGCCTGAAGTGGCAGGGGCACACCTTGATCATGTATTTGTGATCAGCTGTGTAGGCAGCCGTCTTCCTAATTACACAGGGACCGCCCCAACTGCTGGGATGGCATCTTGTCTATTTTTGAAATCCTGTTCTAGGCACCTTGTTGAAGCCAAATGTTTGAGTTCAAAGAAACATCATCTAAGGTCTGTATGCAGTAAGAACAAATGGGAACCATAGATCTGCCTTAAGGACCAAACGTTCTGCAGATGACTCAATAGCTGGTAGCGTCCCCAATTTGTCCTTTGTGTCCTCCCTCTCGTTTTGCAGCGGAACTCAACTCACAAGGGCCTGAGCTTGGCTTTCCCAGGTGGCTTTCTGGAGCCATTCTTCCTGGGAAAGGATTCAGGAGGGACAGGAACTTTGACTCTCAAGGGTATCCCTGATTTGGCCCTGAACTTTTCTAGTTCTGTAGTCCCCCTATGACTCACTTACCTCTTCTCTCATTCAGCTGAAATGCAATGTTTCTGTTTTCATGTGGAGAAGAAAGCATATCTCCTCTTCCTGTCTTGAACAACTTATTAGTAAATAGTTAAAACTTCAAGCCTTCTAGGCTTTCATATAGGAATGGAACATTGGGATCTGCCACCTAAATTATTCTGGAAAAGGTAGCAATAACCGCTGCTGCTGCTAGTAATAACAGCAATGAATGCTTATCCTTCACCAAGCACTGTGCTAAGAATATCACATGCATGATCACATCTAACCTTTGCAGCAATGTCTTATCATTATATTTTTTTAAGATGAGGAAACAGGCTTACAAGAGTGTAAGTAATATGCTCAAGTAAGTGTGGAGATGGAAGTTGGGGTTAAATTATATGAGTTCAGAAAGGGCACCCTCATCACTAATTATTAGCTAATAATTCTTAATAAATGGCACCATCCTCACTGGAAAAACAATACCTTTTTATTTTGTAGATGTTACTACCCAAAGCAAAATCAAATCCTTTTCTCTAACATTTTACTTTGGACACACATGCCCTGGCAGGTGGGCTCAGCGGTTAGAACACCGGCCCTCACACCAAAGGATCTTGGGCTCCATTCCCGGAGCCTGGGTTGCATGTTTGTCCCTGGTCCTGGCCAGGCGCATGGGGAAGGCAACCAGTCCATGTGTCTCTCTCACATCAATGCTTCTCTCTCCTTCCCTCCTTGCTGCTACTTTCTAAAAAGCAATGGAAAAATATCCAAAAACAAACAAACAAACCACAACCCAACACAAAACAAACAAAAAGAATTGTAAGAAACTGAAGGAAATAACCACACCACATACTTGCAAAATACGATCCCCTTCTCGAATCCGGCCATCTTTGGCAGCAATACTATTTGGATCTACCTGCAACAGAGAGGACATACATCTTCAACCTGATCTGCAAGTTCCCCCCAAGAACTTAAAATTATGATTTTAAAAAATAATTCTGCAAATCTGGTTCACGATTCTCTATTGATTTATAGAGTGCATTTCAAATTTTTCTCTGTGAAAAAAAAATCACTGATTTTATAGCCACATAATAGTCCATGGTGTAAATAAATATATCCCAGCTTTTATATCAACTCATCTAATGCTGGGAACTTGGGCTGTTCCCAGATCTTGGCTATCGTAAAGAATGCTGCTATGACCACAGGGATGCATATATTATTTCTGATTGGTGTTTCAGGATTTTTAGGATATATATTCCCAGAAGTGGGATCGCTGGGTCAAAAGGCAGTTCTATTTTTAATTTTTTGAGGAAACTCCGTACTGTTTTCCACAGAGGCTCCACAAGTCTGCTTTCCCACCAATAGTGCAAATGAAGATTCCCTTTCCTCTGAAACCTCACCAGCACTTGTTTGTTGATTTATTGATGGTAACCATTCTGACAGGTGTGAGGTGATATCTCATTGTACTCTGACCTTTACAACAGCATGGATAGACCTGGAGATTATCACGCTAAGTGAAATAAGCCAGTCAGAGAAAAATAAATACCATATCTGGAATCTAATGACCAAAATAAACTGGTGAACAAAATAGAAACAGAGGCATGGATATATGGAACAGACCGACAGAAGTTAGAGGAAAGGGGGTTGGAAGATACAAAGTGAAGAGATTAGCCTTAAAACATACAAACATAGCCATGGACATATAGACAACAGTGTGGTGATGGCCTGAGGAAGGGTGGATAGGGGCTGGGTGGACCTGGGTAAAAGAGGGGGGGGAGGATGGAGGACATCTGATAGTGTCACAATAAAAAATTGTAAGAAAAAATAGTTGATTCTAAAAAAGTAAATAAACTTCTTTAGAATTAATGATAATACAATTAAATTGACTAGAGAACCCTTGATTTGAAGACTATTTTTCCTTCCCTTCCTCTCTTTCTTCCTGCCTTCCTTCCTTTAGCTGTTCTTGCTTTTTATATCCATTCACTCATTTCTGTTCCCCAACTGTCATACATGTCTTCAGCTGATGTTAATACTTAGGATTCTCTGGACCAAGAAAATTTACTTTCTACTAGAGTGATTTTAAATCCTGCCTTCGCTGTCTTAGAAAAGCTGATAGCTATACTGTCAGTCCATACTTTTTAAAGGATTTCTGTCTCATTTAGCACATTAATTTATAAAGAGATTTATAATCTATGTTGCTTAAAAATTAAAAAGTCCTACCATGTAGATTACTAGACACTACATATAGGGTGAAATATATTAACTAAAACGTTTTAGAATAAATATATATTTAGTGCACAATTAAGAGTTTATCAATATTTTAACACTCCAAACTTGAATTATGACTTACAATTTACTAGGGGTAATTCCACCTATCACATTTCACAGTATGGCTTCAAACCATTTATATCATCAAAGTTTTGTTGTTTGTTGTTATTATTGTTGTTATTTTAGCAACCTATTTTAAGTGTTGCATGAGGTTGATCCATCCTATCCAGATGTTAGATAGTACTTGTTTATTAGGTGGTACACTTAATAAATTTGTTCAAGCAGGAGGCAAAATGTTCAACAATCAAAACTAAAAAGACACTGTAATTACATGCAAGAGGTATAAGAAAAATATTTCTTCCAATACGTGTGTTCAGTTCCTGTGGCTTACTCACTACCCCTGGAAAGTCAAGTTCTAAAGCTGACATATTTAAGTAGTAATCAGACACTTACTAGAAGGAAGTGAGGGTTAATTAATCAATGGTAATCTGTTTAGAAGCCATTCACAATCTAAAACTTTGTCTTCAGAACTGTTATTAAACTAATATTAAACTTCTACATTTGTACCTTTGTGCATATTACACAAGAGAATCCTGCAGGTGTTTTCCTTATACTTCCTCACCATAATTGCAGGGATTATCATAGCTGTACATTTAAAAGATGTATATAAACTAGATTTTTGCTGGAGATTTTTCCATTGCAAAAGCCAGTCAGTAAATTTAAAAAAAAAAACAAACTATCTTTAATGTTGAAAGTATTACAGATGTCCTCTTCCTTTCCCCTCTTTGCTCCCTCCCCAGGCCTTCACCACACTATTGTCTGTGTCCATGGGTTATGCATATACACATATAAGTTTTTTGGTTAATCTCTCCCCACCTCTCTGAGATTTATCAGTCTGCTGCATGCTTCAATGTCTTTGGGTCTATTTTTTTTTTTATCAGTTTATTTTTCTCATTAGATTCCACATATAAATGAAATCATGTGATATTTGTCTTTCTCTGGCCAGTCAGTAAATTGTTTGGTAAAGTGATAAAGAGTAACATTGACACTTATAGAGCTGTATAGTTTTCTAAGTATATTAATCACATTATCTTTTACGTTTTCTAAACATCTCTATACAAACAATGAGATAAGCATTGTTGTACTAAGTTTCTAGCTGAAGAAGCTGAAGCTCAGTAAGTCAGGTAATGTTTTCAAGATCATGGTCAAGAAAACTTGGAAGAGCAATTAGTATCTAGTCTGTCTACCTTCTGCATATATATATATGTACACATATATATATACAAACATGTACATTTATTTATGCATGCACATATGGAGGATTTATATAATATATACATGTACATAGGCATATATACATATATTTACATAATGAGGTAATTTTTAATCTTAAGTATATATAATTTAATAAATCATACCTTACCACTTCTCATAAAATGATTCTTTTGGGAGTTAAAAAAAATCACCTATAATAATAAATTTTGCTTCATGATTTTTCAAAGTAATTAACACGAAGGGTGTTTCACATTCAAGTACCTCATTTTTTAAATAGTAATTATGGGGTTGCATAAAACAAACTAATAGATGCATGCCTTGAATATTCAAATTTATTAATGCTGTCAGCAGAGTAAAATATGTGATTGCTGTGAATATTAGATTTAGAACAATTAGTCAACGCTATTGTTAGCAGCACTGAAAGAAGACACAGTGGAATGGAAGGACAAATGTTTGCCGATCAAAAACTTTGCTTGACTTCCTGCATACTTATGGGCATTTATTCAAATTTGGACAATGTTACTCTTTTTTGCTGTTTTCCCCTTACTGGGATTCTGTGGTAAAAGATCCACATTAAACAAGCTGATAATAATTACATTACGTGGGCAACATCATTTACCTTCCTAACTGAAAGTGACAAGTGTTGGAACATGGCCAATTCCTCACAGTCAAGCCTCCCAAGGATTTTCTCATGGTGAGCCACTTCCCTCCATTCCTCACAGTCTCCCTCCTCTGACCTCGCTGCGTGACCTTTCTTACCTGGCTGACATAAATGCCGGTGTCTTCTTCATCATCCGTGCGGTAGCAGACTGTCAGGCCCAGCTTCTCTTGACTGCTAACACGACACAACTCGACCTCCTGAGGAAAATGCACGCACAGTGACATTTATCTCCAAGAGGAATCCCACAGCAGAACGGAGAACTCACCGATGCTCTGAGTTTCCCTGGGATGTTTTCATAATGATTGCCCAACTTTTGAAATTAAGTCGTTACCAAAATCATCAAAATAGACCTTCAATGTTCATTTCTGCATATTCAAGCTAACACTTCCAGTGTCATTGTATAGTTGGAAATGTGCATTGTCTGCATGATATCAAAAGTCTAAAACACCGTAGAAATCACACAATAAAGTATAAATAAATGTGCACACGTCCTTATGATGGAGTCAGTAACATACTTGAGAATGTCCAAGCAGGAGGCAAAATGTTCATTAAAATATTGAGAGTCACTATGTCTTTATTTATATTTTAATAACATACAGTTCAAATAAAAAAGACTATATTAGAAGCAAGTATTTTGTGTGGCTCAGGTCAAAGTTTCTATTATTTGGTAGAAGCTCTCGCCCTTGAGATGAAATGGGTTCATCCAGACTGAAGGGAGAGACCCATCAACAGTCACGTGGGCAAAGGCAATGATTCAAAATGCAGCAGTAAATGAACAAGGAAACACATTGACTGAAACACATGGCTAACAGGCTTAAAAAGCCAGTCTTTAGGTAATATATATTGAATCTATTTCCTGATTTATGTTCAGCAAAATAATAATAAATTTCAGTGTATTTCAGTTTTATATCATGCAATAGACTTGTGCTACTCTCAGCAGCAGATGACTTTAGGATAAACTGCATAATTCCAAGGACTAAAACACAAATTGAAATTCTCATCCTGGAGCAGCTGTTCCTGTTGGATGGAGAATATAAGGCCCTTTAGCAAATTACCAGATGAGAAAGAACAAAGTACATTTAATGGAAACGGATGTCTGGAGTACATTTCTAGAACTCGGGCTCTGTGGGAACTGCAAACGTGCCTGTCTTGCTTACTGCTCCTTCTCCATGATCTACAGCAGGGATGCACTGAGGGCGGACACTGGTTGAAGGGTGATTGATTCTATTTCAAAATCTGTCCTAAATGCTTGTAACTTTCTGTGAAGCAGTAATTAAGTCATCTTTCCTCTTTTTTAAATAAATGTTTTTTTATTGATTTTGAGAGAGAGAAAAAGGAAGAGGGAGAGGGAGAAATATCCATGTGAGAGCAAAACATAGATCGGCTGCTTCCTGAACACCTTATACCCAACCAACTGAGCCACACCCTCGAGGGCAGTATTGCCTATAATTGAAGGTTGATTGTGTGTGTTTGTGGGTGAAAATATTTCATAGATTGATATTAATAAATAATCCATCTGTCTATAATCTGAAATAATTACCAGGACTAAATAAAGAAAATTTCACTTTATTTTAAACAAGAGGATACTTTCCAGTATATCCTCCATTACATTTTAAATATTCTCCCTTTCAATTTTGCATTTCAGTAAAGTCTTTGTCTTTGAATAATAATCATTTATTTTAATGACATGCTATAAACCACAGGTAAATCCTTAGCAAAGATAAACTATCATAAGCTCCAGTGACAAATAATTTCACAGCTAATATGAAATCAAATAAAATTGCAATCTCCTATCTTGAGACATGCCCTTCAAATTGGTGAAATACATAAAACAATGAGTGTTGACTTTCTAACTATTGGGCAAATATACTCTAAATTACATTATAATGATTAAAAAGGGCATGGTGTATGTTGAACAATAAAGAAAATAGACAAAAAAAATTTTTCACCTAAAGGAAGAATTGGGGGGGAAAAGTGATATGATTTGGCACCAGAAGCAAAAAGTAATACCAAGCAAGGGTATTTTCACAACTGGCAATAATTAATGCCTCCAGAGGGAAAGACTACTTGACTAAAACTGGGACATTAGGAAGGAATTACTGCAACAAAAGAGCTCCAATTACAGCAGTGAAGTGCACAGTTGAGGAGTAAAGAAGCTTGTGATTCCTAAGAGGCCTACAAGGAAATCTAAACACCCATAAAGAACTGGGATTGGGGCCTTTAAATTCAAGCAAATGAAGAGCCTTCCTCAAAGCTCAAATCCATTGACTATTAATGTCCTGCCTTCAGCACAGGACAAAGTCCCTCCCAGCAGGCAGATGTTTCCCAAGGGGGCGTTCCTTCCTGATTGTGTTCTCTACTTGCTCCGTGGAGCATCCTGGCTTGATCACTGTTTAGGAGACGCATATCAAAATACTGTGCAATCAAGTGGAACCAGTGCATTAAAATAAAAGGGCTGCCTAGCTGGAGTTGCTCAGTGGTTGAGCGTCAACCTCTGAACCAGGAGGTCACAGTTTGATTCCCAGGTCAGGGCACATGCCTGGGTTGCGGTCTGGATTCCCCAGTGTGGGGCATGTAGGAGGCAGCCGATCAATGATTTTCTGTCATGATTGATGTTTCTATTTCTCCCTCTCCCATCCTCTCTGAAATCAATAATAAAAATATTTTTTTAAAAATTAAAAGAGTAGAATCTACCCCCTTTACCACAAATAAAAGCATTTACCCAAGAATCACCGGGGAAAGAAGACTAAGATCCTGAGGTCAAAATAACTTTTAAATATTGTCACCATATTGGACCTAAGCGAAGGGGTGAAACACGTTTCAATGTTCCCTACAGCACCTTTGTTTTCAGTGTCTCCTTTTTATAAACACTCAGCACCCTCAGATTTCCTTTGATCTCCCTGAAGTTCTTAGGGAGCCAGTGGTATTTCAGGTTGTGCTGCCATAATGACCTGTCTGCTAAAAATACCTGGGTTTTGGTATGACCTTCCATTCTCTCAAAGGCAGCCTCTGAATCATAAATATAATTGATAAACCCATATTTCTTAAACGGATCATCATTAAAATTACTTAAAATGTGGGCCATCCAAGGGTCAATACATACTAATAAATACTGAAAAATACCAAGCTTTCAATTAAAAGACAAACTTTTTGGTGTTGCGATTTCAGGCTCTGAAGGAAACTCAAGTGAGATTCCCCGGATGCCACAAACCTTCACTGCACACCAGTCCCAAGCGTGGGCCTGCATTTCTTTCTCCGGTGAAGAACGCCTCAGACTACACATTTCTTATTAGTGCCCAGGAGCATAAGCTTTAGAATCAAAGTGCCTCTAATTCTACGACAACATAACGTACACGCAGCCACCTGTAGAGCATGCTGTGTGCAGGAGGCCAGGGTGGCTTCGTCTAGCCTGCTTCTCTGAAAGGAATGCTCGGGCACGGGTTGCATTTAGCATTCCCTTCACAGTGCGCCCCGACTCTGATTTCTGAAGAAACCACCTCTGGTAATAGAGGATGCTTTCCCTAACAACGCTCCTACCTCTCCCCCTGTCACAGGGAAGCCGTTTGATGGAAAACATAAAAGTGAAATGCTACCTTCTGCACATTTCCTGCACGGAAGACGATTCGGGGGGCATATACAAATCAAAGCTGAGCCGATGCTCCCCATCCATAAGTCATTCGTGACTGCGGTGGGAGAAGCACTTCACAGGTCTGGGGAAACTACATTCATTTTGGCTTCAGTGTGCTTTAAGATGCTATGGTCGGAAATATGTACAAAGTCCCTTAAAAAAAATCAAATCATGGTATGTAATCCTGTGAGAAACTGATTAGGTGGAGGTTGAGGGTGGAGTCTGAGATTGAAGTTAGAAAAGCTTGTTGTGAATCATCCTTCCAATCTTAGAATGACAAGAGGGGGGATTTCACATCAGTCGGTTAGACTGCCGTGCTGGGAAATTTATATATATTTTTTATAATTGGATCTAGGGAGAAAGTAGGAACTTAAAAAGAAAAAAAAAAGAAAAAAGAAAAAAAACTACGCTTGCTTTTGCTTTCTAGAGAGGACTCTCCTGTGGAGGAAGAACTGAGGCTTGCAGCTGCCTGTCATGGCTTTTTAAGCAAATTGTTTCTAAACTCCAAAGAGCTCAGAGGTCTGCGCCACAGAGGTTTTTCCCCTGAATGAGAAAATTCGGAGGCTACTGGAACTGCTCAAGTTTGGAGAAGAGCCAGAGCTAGCCAAGATGGTCACTGATATTCACTGACAATCATGGGGGAGAGAGGCTATTGTGCTCATACCTTTCTTTTTATTTTCATTTGTTTTGCTGCTTTTTATTTATCAGACAACATATGGGCTACTATATAAGTTTGGTATTAATCACTGTCTTACATTTTGTATTTTTAAAAGATATGTTTATTGAGTTCAGAGAGGAAGGGAGAGAGAGATAGAAACATCAATGATGAGAGAAACCCATTGACCTGCTGCCTCCTGCATGCCCCCAACTGGGGATCAAGCCCACAACCCCAGGGCATGCGTCCTTAAATGGAATTGAACCCAGGACCCTTCAGTCCATAGGCTGACACTCTACTCACTTAGCCAAACTGGCTAGGGCCCATTCTGTATTTTTTTAAAAAAATATATAGTTTTATTGATTTCAAAGAAGCAAAAGGGAAAGAGAGAGATAGAAACATCAATGATATGAGAGAATCATTAATTGGCTACCTCCTGGCACACCCCCTACTGGCGATGGAGCTGGCAAATACCCTTGACTGGAATTGAACTTGGGATCCTTCAGCCCACAGGCTGACACACTTATCCACTGAGCCAAACTGGCTAGGGTTTACATTTTGTATGTTGATTAGTAACTAGAAAAAAATCCATGCTTAGATATTTCAATAAAATATTTATTTAAAAAAATGAAGTGGAAATATGAAAATTTTAACCCTCACAGCTAAGAGAAGCCTAGACACTCTACAGCAGCAATTTTCAACCTTTTTCATCTCATGGAACATAAACTAATTACTAAAATTGTATGGCACACCAAAAAATATATCATATTTTTTCTCTGGCAATTAAAAAACCAGGTATAATTTTGATTCATTCACACTGGGAGACTTGTTATGTTGCCTATTTTCATTCTTTATTTTGACAGTTGAAAGGAAAAGAGGGCAGTGCTCCTGACTAAATAATCAGGTATTACATGTTTGAAAAAAATTTTTGGCACGCCAGTTGAAAATCGGTGCTCTTCTCTGAAAATATTACTTTAATATTACCATCTCCTGGATAATAAAAACCAGGTATAATACTTAGTGAGAAATAAATAATAAAAGTCCTAGAGTACTCAAATTGCTATTACTGCACTTCAGGCCATACACCCCAACTCCAAACATTCACAAGTAACTAAATCACATTTCATAAGACATTATAGTGAAAGCAAAAACAATGTGGCGAACACTAACATCCCTAACCCCAACCTTTAATTCAACTATTTCTTTTTCAATGATTTTGTGGTGAAATGTGGGCAGTGCTTAATTCCCAAATACTTACTCTTAGAAACTTTCTGGATTCTTTTGGGAAATAAATTTGACACATTTTTTTTTTTCTAGACCTAGGTGTCTGCTTCTCACTATGGGCTCTGCATTGCCTTAGGCCAGTGGTCGGCAAACTCATTAGTCCACAGAGCCAAATATCAACAGTACAACGACTGAAATTTATTTTGAGAAACAAATTTTTTAAAACATAAACTTCTCCTAATGCCACTTCTTCAAAGTAGACACTCACAGGCCATGATATTTTGTGGAAGAGCCACACTCAAGGGGCCAAAGTGTCGCATGTGGCTTTCTAGCCGCAGTTTGCTGACCACAGCCTAAGGAAGCCATGAATTACTCATTTTGAATAAATTTTATATTTTACAAAAAAGAAATAGCACTAATTGATGTCATGAGTTCTGGGCCAGGAACAGAAAATCTGGTGAGTGTGAGAGATGGTACAGCAGCTTTATATTGTTACTTCTGTAGTGCCAACTAGAGAATCAGGCCAACTGTCCTTTAATGGGCTTTCACCCAATCCTGCTCTAAATCAAAGAACAAAAGTATGAGAGGCAACAAGGGAAACACTTTATGTCTTCAGATAGGTTCTTTTTCTTTCTTTCTTTTTTTTCCTTTTTTTCCTATTTTGATTATGTATCTTTTGAGAAAACTGAAGTTGATTTTAGATGCTAGGATCATGTGATTTACCTTTATAGGAATCCAGAAATCCAGCATTTTTATATTTGGCTGCTGAGTTTTTGTTTGCTTTTTAAGAATTTTTTTCATGGATTTTTAGAGAGAGAGGAAAGGAGAGGGAGAGAGAGAAACATTGATGTGACAGGGAACATTGATCGGCTGCCTCCTGCACGTACCCCATTGAGGATTGAGCTTGCAACCCGGGCATGTGCCTTGACCGGAAATAGAACTGATGATCTTTCACTGTACAGGACTATGCCTAACTAACTGAGCCACATTAGTCACAGCATTAACTGCTATGTTTTGAACAAACATTAAAATGATCATCTGTTAGCTTACTAATGAATGCATTGCTAAATATCCAGTCATTTGTGGCCAGATTTTGTGATTTATACATTAGCTCCATCAAAATAGTTCAATATAGCATAAGCAATGTGTAGAATAGATTTCTAAAATATCATTTCCTCAATAGCTTCACTTTTAAAACATCCATTTTAAACACTCCACTTTCTGATCAGCTCATTCCCACTCTTTGTTCTTCCACTAGACCTGGAACCTAATGACCCTTCTAATTTTCACTCTCAACAATTCCATTAGGCCTTTTCCTCTCTCCTTGCCCAGCAAGGAATCCTCAGTCATAATAATCTATACTAATAAAAGGGTAACATGCAAATTGGTCAGGACGCCCTCACAGTAACAACCGAACAACAGGTTGCATGGGGCGACAAGGCTGGCAGGGGGATGACCAAACGACTGAACTGACAGCAAACTGAGTGGGGTTACCAGGCCAGCAGGGGAGAGCAGTGAGGGGCGACCAGGCTGGCAGGTGGGGTGACCAGGCCATCAGGGAGGGAGGCAGTAAGGGAGGACTAGGCTGGTGGAGGAACAGTTGGGGCTGATGAAGCTGGTTGGGGGGCAGGTAAGGGCTATCAGGCAGGCAGGATGGCAAGCGGTTAGGAGCCAGTGGTCCTGGATTTTAAGAGGGATCTCCAACTGGGGATGTCCAACTCCCCAGAATCAGGCATAAACCAGCAGTCGTACATCCCCCAAGGGGTCCCAGATTGGAGAGGGTGCAGGTTGGGCTGAGAGCCCCACCCATGCATGAATTTTGTGCACTGAGCCTCTAGTCTGTTATAAATATCCATAACTCCTTATTCTCTGCATCTACAGCACATGTGTCAAACACAAGGCCCGCGGGCCAAATCCATCCCGCCAGGCCTTGCAATGTGGCCCGCACCGCGCTGTCATCACTGCACTCCGCTGCGTTTCCATCACAATGACAGTTTATGACTGTTCAGTAAACCATTCGGCCCGCGATTTAGGCTGGATTTTAGATTTTGGCCCCTTCTCTGATTGAGTTCGACACCCCTAATCTACAGTATCACTGAGTAAAGGACCAGTTAATAATAGTTAAGTACAACTATTCACTTCCTCTATTCCTACCTGAGCAGCTGTGTAGTCCTCGAGAAAAATGCAGAACCATGCTGATCACACTGTAAATGTGTTACCACTGTAAACTCATTACTTGTCTAGTTGTACCTCTTTTCTCAATTTTCCTGCAGACCCTACCCTCTCTCAGTGATGCCCTCACCTCATAGTTCATTGGATACTGGTAGATAATTGCCACCTCAACTTTCTATTCTCCCAGACTGATATTTCACACCCCTTTTCTCTGCTACAGAGCCTTCTTTCTCTTTACTCTTAGATAATCACCCATTTCCATGCTATATGGGGGGGGGGGGAAGAGATGAAATTGAACCGAGTGCATCTTCCCTCCAGTCAGAGTAGCAATATAAATTCATCTGTAATCACCTCACTGTCTATCCCTCTATTATAACAAAAGATTAACACCCAATTCTATTAAAAGGCAATGCCTCCCCTCATGCTTTATTATTTTTTTTTTTTTTTTTTTTTTTTTTTTTTTTTTTTCAAGAGTTTTTCCTCATGGAGTTACTTCTTCCCTTTCTCTTATGTCATCAGTTTGTCTTGTTAGAGCATTTTCATTGCTATTAACCATCCCCCTCCCCAAAGCATTAATAAACTCACATGGGGTGAGCTAGAAGGAAATCCAATAGAGATGGTGATCAGCTCTAGGTTGGGGTTGTTGGAACAACCTAGTAAAAGCACCTTGGAAGAGATCATACATTGACCTTGATGTTCATCAAAACCAAATTTCCAAGCAGAGAACCCCTTCATGAAAGAAGACAGAGATGGGAAATAGCATGTTACAATAGAGGAACATGAGTAGATAATGAGTGTGAAGCTGAGGGTGTAAGATTTGGGTAGATGAGAGGGCATGGTGAAAAATAAAACTGGAGAGGTAACCAAGGGCCATACCCTGGAAGGATGACCACACATATTAAGTAACTTGGACTTTTTGCAAAAGTAAAAGAGGAGTCATTGTAAAAAAAAAAAAAAAAAAAAAAAAAAAATACAGTCTAATTTGTAGTTTGGAAAGATGGCTTCAGCATTAGCACAATAATTTTACTGGTTCTTTAATTCTCACCTGGGATGGAGCATTGGAGGACTTACAGGAGAAGAGTGTGTTGGGGTGGCAAAAATCACTGCTTGAAATGAGAGAACCTGATAGAATCATGTTAAGTCGGTAGATGCTTGGAGACAAGAACAAGATTGAGAAGCTAATGTTTGCTGTAATGTAAACTGAGTCAGGGTGATTAATACAGGACTCTAGGAGAGAAGGGCTTAAATTGAAAAGTTTCTTGGTATTCTTTCCACTCTTCATGTCCACAGTGAATTTAAAAAGGAGAAATAGCACACCGAACTTTTACATGGGCGTACAGTCCATTCTCTGAGAGGCTCAAACATCTATTGTCACTTTGATGGTACTGATTTTCACCTGGTCCTCCTGGCTATTGTATCTCCACTCCTGGCATCTGTAAATTGTCTTTTCTTTGAATTACTGAAAATAGCTTTTTCAAAAGAAAGTGTTAACAGTATTACTTTTGAGATTAGCTATGTGCTCACCACAAAGTAAAAGGTCAAAAGGACAGGGTGGACTTTGTGCCTTGAAAATCCCTGATTCAATGACTGCCCTTCTTGATGACATTCATTGCCATGCTTTTGAGTTGGCTATGTTTTCATTAAAGAAGATACCATGTACTTTTGGGATGTTGTTTTAAAGTAAACAACAACAACAAAAGAGTCCATCATTTTGAAGAGGCAGGTGTTTACTTGAGAAAGGCAAAGTATCCATCTTTTTCCTAAATATAAGAATCTATATAGACAACATTTAAGTACTCTGGGTGAAAAAAATAAGCATTATAGAAGAATAACAGCAAAATCAAAACATTAACAAAATGGTCCTCTAACCTGGCCTGGTAGCTCAGTTGATGTTAGAGCATTGTCTTGATATGCCAAGGTTGGGGGTCTGATCTCTGGTCAGGACAGATAGGAAAAATCAACCAATGAATGCATAAATAAGTGGGGCAACAAATCAATGTTTCTCTTTCCATTTCTTTCTCTCTTATAAATTTAATAAATTATCCTCAAGAGTATCTTCAAGGGAATTTAGTAAACTCAGACTGAAATAGGTTATAAATATCAACATTGGGTGTGAAGTTATGCTGGTAAGGGTTATCATTATTTATTTAATGGATAACAATGCCATCAGCAGGCATCATTTTGGAATACTGGAGGACTGTTAAATATTTGGCAAAAAAGTTGAGACCCTGCTTGCCTGTTGAGCTGTAGGATATATGGTTAGGGACAAAGAAGCCAAAAGGGCAGAATAAAGAGACAAGGATTGCAGTCTAATATAAGCCTAAGAAGGAGTATACTTAGTTTAATATAATTAAGACTGCTCCAAAGGGCATAAAGTTTAAGATGAATATTTACTATGAATTTGGGCCAAAATTTAATGAAAGGAAATAATTCGGGGCATGTTAACAAAAACTACTTTTCGAAATTGAATGGATATATTTATATAAATTTATAAAATAACACTACATTTATTATGTGTCATGTCGGGTCAGTATGTTAACATGCAATAGACTTTTTGTGTGTGTGTGTGTGAACAATAGTATAAGTATACTATTTTATTTATAGTGGGTCAGATTAATTGTAAAAGTAACACAAACCCTACATTACAAAACATTACATAAAATAAATTTGTGTTCAAAGAAAGAAATGTTTCATGCTATTAAATTTTGTACCCATATGGATCAAAGAAAAAAATGTTTCATGTTATTAAATTTTGTACCCAATATGGATCAAAGAAAGAAATGTTTCATGTTATTAAATTTCGTACCCAATATTTAAGACATTGGTTGAAAATATAATCAAATAATGAACTTATTTTCCTGTTATGAAAACCCATAATATTGTCTGCCTTACTATGATCATCTGAAAATATGGTACTCTTGCCGAAACCGGTTTGGCTCAGTGGTAGAGCAGCAGTCTGCAGACTGAAAGGTCCTGGGTTTGATTCCGGTCAAGGGCATGTACGTTGGTTGCGGGCACATCCCCGGTGGGGGGTGTGCAGGAGGCGACTGGTCGATGTTTCTCTCTCATCAACATTTCTGGCTCTCTATCTCTCTCTCTTCTTCTCTGTAAAAAATAAATAAAATATATTTGAAAAATAAAAATAAAAATATGGTACTCTGTTCTAGCATCTGATAGTCAGTAAGAATCTTGATCCACAAGATTAATTATTCAAAGATGCTGGTATTCCACATCCCAAGATCAGTATAACAGTGTAAAATCACAAATCAATTTGTAAATACATAGTGATTAGTTGAAGGTAACTAGCTGATTCTGGATTCATGCATGTTACCATATTTGGTAGGTTCTACATTTTGCCACAGGCCTTGAGCCCCCAAAGAGTTCATTTGATAGCACAGATTTCAGATTTTTCTGTCTTTTCTTTTTGGAGCTGGCTCTCCTACTTCCTTTTTATTGCCATTCTATTATGATACATGAAATGCACTACATCCTTATTGTACTGGTAATAAAATTCTAATAGCATGCATTACAATCAATTAGTAGACCTGAATATCTCCTGATCTGATGAATGAGAAAGGAGGGTCTACATTTATCTATTTCAGATATTAGACATTGAATTCCAGACTAGGAGACGCCTGAGTTTATGTTAACACAACAGAAATTGGTCATCCCCCTCAGAACTTCTCCTTATTTAAAAACCATTCAGGAACTTTTCTAGCAAGTGTTATTAGGGAAACATGAAGGGAAGATTAACAAAGCAGCAGAAAAAGGGGAAATAAATAAACCTGTTGACAAGATGAACTTTATTTCCATCAGCTGGTTACTGGGGCAGGAAATATAGGCTTTTCTAATGAAGTGGCTGGGCTATTATTCCAAGTTTTCTCTAAGCTCTTTCATAGTGGGGAGTGGAGAGCTTTTTCCATGGTCATCATAACAGGAAAAGTACAAGACTTTAAAACCAGTTAAGATCCCATAAATGTCATAAAAATTGTCCCACATTATTTTTGCCTATTATTTTTCTTGTTTGGTAAAGTAGCATTTTCATATAATTAAATAGGTTCACATTCCCTCATAGATATTTCTGATATAAATACTAAAATAGATATGTTACAAAATATAACAAAAGGTCATAAAATGTGGAACTAAAAGCTTTGCGTTTTACTCAACATTTTTACCTTTTCTTCAAAATACTCAAAATATTTGATGAGGTGTTTTTTGTTTTTGTTTCTCAATAAGCAATATATGCATTTTAAACATGCCCAGTGTTATAAAGGAAAGTTCATTTGGGGGGAGGTACTATACATTCTTAAATTCTACAGCAGCTTCCTCAAAATGTATATAACATTACTTAAAGGCATATTGCATGTCTGCATATTTTTAAAATTTGGTTAGAGCTCCTTATCTGTACCCATCCTATATAATAATCCTATATAAAAAAGGGTAATATGCAAATAGATCAAAAGGCAGAACAATGGAACAACCAATCAAAGCATAATATGTAATGATATGCTAAGGCTGCTCAACAACTTGCTATGACGTGCACTGACCACCAGGGACAGATGCTCAGACTAACAGGTTAGCTTGCTGCTGGGGTCCGGCTGATCTGGACTGAGTGAGATGGTCTGGCTGATCTGGACTGAGCGAGATGAGTCAGACACACTCTGGAGCCCTCGCGCAGTTCCTCCCTGGCCCGATTGTGCGCCAGTGGGGTCCTCGGTCTGGCCTGCACCCTCTCACCATCCGAGACTCCTTGGGGGATGTCGGAGAGCCGGTTTCAGCCCTATCCCACAGGCCACTCTCCTTGGGAGAGCATCAGACACAGGCCTCATGGCTAGTGAGTGCTGCTATGGCAGCACAAGCTTCTTAAGATTGGAAACTGATTTGGCACGAGCCCATGGCAGGCACAGTGGGGCCTGGATGAGCAGGAGCAGCAGGCAGGAGCTGCAGGTGGCATTGGACTGCGGGTTTCGGTCTGATCCCTGCAGGCCACCCAGAAGGACCCCACCTGTGGACGAATTCATGCACCAGGCCTCTAGTAGCATCATAATTAACAATAGACTAATATTTATCACAGATATTATCCTATCATGTGAGCTTTTAAATTTCCGTAAGAATATATATATATATATATATATATATATATATATATAGATAGATAGATAGATAGATACATATGTGAGAATTCTCACATATGTATCAATTTATTCTAGATGGTTTAATTTCCACAGTGACTGGTGCATAGGTATGTAATTGTACGTTGGTATAGTCAGGATGCCAACTTGTATCATCGTAAAGGAATGTGAGTAGCATTTTATGACATAAGGTAGATAATTAAATAGAATAAATAATCAGGTTAATTTTAAAATTTTTATTTAACATATTTATTTATTAAAATTATTTTACTCAACTATTTACTCAATTATTTTATGTATTGCTGTTTCCTTGGGCTTTTGTGGAGTATGCATGTTTCTCTACTTGTTACTACAGAGATTAGTCTGATCATTTTGGCCACCTGGAAATTAATTTCAATCATTGCTTTATGTATTCAGTTTGGTAACTACATAAGAACATGAATCATCAAAATTAACCTGACCTACATCAGCATCTGTTCACTACTACATAATTTATAATAGCAAAGTATCATAAATGCCCTCTATGTCCAAACTATCAGAGTTCTTGAATAAATAAGGGAATTTCTAAAAGGTGAGTTTTATGACTCTGAAGAACTTTTACAGTATAAAAATGATCATGATAAAACTACATAATAAAGAAGCACACAAGCTTATGTAACATATAATCTTTCCTCCTCCAATCCCCCTTTTTTCATTCTTCTAATCAAAGAAAAATTCCTGGAAGAAAATATGAGCAGTTCTCTTGATTGCTGTTATTATAATGATGATTCCATTTAAAAAAAAATCTATCCTTTTAATTCCAAATACATCTTCTGTGAGCATTTAGTTACTTAGAATCAGAAAATAAGCATTATTTTAAAATGCAAATATTAATTATTGAAAAAATTAATCATAAATTCTATGTATGTCAGGAAGCTGCAGATCTCTACTCCTTCCCTTCTAGTGACTGGGTAGAAAACATTGACTAGAAAGCAAGAAAATAACGTAATTTGATCAATTCAGTAGAGTAAGAAGAAACTAAACACAAATGTCAAAAAACCACTATGTGTGAGTAAGAAGCTCAAGTGGCTGTACAGGCATGTCTCACCTAATCCATGAGCAACAGAGAAAACTACTTAATAGAATAGGGTCTTTGGAAAATGAGTAGTTGTCTTGAGGCCTTATTTAATAAATAAAGAACAACATGCGACCCTGGCTGGTTTGGCTTAGTGGATAGAGCATCAGACTGTAGATTGAAGGTCCCCAGGTTTGATTCTGGTCAAGGGCACCTATCTCTGCTGCAGGTGACCCAGATCCAGTAGGGGCATGTGCAGAAGGCAACCAATTGATGTGTGTTTCTCACATCCATGTTTCTCTCTCTCTGTCTTTCCCCATCCCTTCCACTCTTTCTAAAAAAATCAATGGAAAAAAATATCCTCAGGTAAGGATTAACAACAAACAAACAAACAAACAAACAAAAAAAGAACGTGCAGGCAATTCCTAAGAATTCTCAATGCCCGAGAGTCTGCAATTTTAAAATGATGCATAGCTTTAAAATATTATTTTGCCTTTCTGTAAAGGAGATACACATGCTAAACCTCAGTTTTTTTGTTAAGCCCAAAGGATAGCCAAGCATTCCAGCTATGGAGTGCCGGTGCCTAAGTTCTTTCTGCTTGTGTTGGGGCCAAATCCCTACCTGATGAACAGGTCAGATTTAAGGACTCTTTGTAAATCTAATCATCTTCCCAACCCAACTCAAGATGCCACCACTGTGCTAATCGAGCTACTTTCAGTCTTCAGGATTATCTCATAGTCTCCGACTCTGGCTTTTTCCCAATAATTGGTCATTGTTTACAAAATTATTCTTTCTATTCCTTCTGTTGTTTTACTGGTTTGGTTCTCATTTCTCTTCTCAACCTTTTCTAACCCTCCCGAATCCATCTGGAATATTACTGCTTGGTTAATTTTCTTAATATCCGAAGGATTGCCAGAAGCTCTGGGAGGATTTTGAGGGGTGACTAAATACTATAGGCATCTTCGAAGGAAACTGAATGACTATTATCTGTGTATTTAAAATGGATAACAGACATTAATACTGAGGGCAGAGATCATTTCTTTTACTGTAATACTCCATTACATGATATAAAAATAAATATTGCCTGATTGAATGCAAAACTCCAACAGAACTCCTATAAACACAACTTTGTGTCTGACACTAGGCATTAGAGATACCACTTTCAGAAACCAAAGAAGGCACGTGACTTACTGTGTCACTAATGCGCTGTTCCAAAAGTCTTCTAATACCATTAGGTGCATCCAAATTTAACTCAATATTTAATCTAGGGCAAGCCTGTATTTGAGGAAAAGGGTCTGTCAGAGCATGTGTGTCCATGAATTTACAAAGGGGCAAGACACGTGTAATACAGATACATAGTAATTTCTGCACACACGAAAATCCGGACGCACACCCACGCTAACACAGCCTCTGGAACACACATAGGCCCTACAAGGCCCTGTCCTTCCTGCTTGCCATGCCACTGCTACCCAGCACTGCTACTCACTCCCTCTGAGTGCCCCCCACTAAAATGCAGAAATTCTGCAAATTACTTCTGTAACAGGCAATGGAGAGGAAAAATGAGATAAAATGCAACATAGGAAGAATCCATTTGAGTTCTATAAAATGTTTTCTAATGATGGAGTCTATTAGGTCTTGGAATGATCTCAGCAGGAGAATGTGAGGGCCGTGTCATGAGAAGGACTTTAAAAATCTCAGTGAAAAACCAGTCTTAACTGTCAAGCGGGCACACATAGGCAGCAGAGGGAAGGCAGGGCCGTTAGAGCATTCCAGGGTTACGACCATCGTTGAAAACTTATGTGTGACCGAGAAAACCTTGCGATTTACTACCGTGTGCTGGAAGGGGAAGGACACTGTCCTCTCAAAGATTCAATCTATTTGCTTTCTTGGGGGGGGGGGAGGGGTTGAGGGGGGGGAGAGAAATCAGTTTAACCTTCAAACTATGGTTTCCTGAGTAAACAGTGTGAGGCAGGATGGGTTAGCAATGAGAACAGCGGGCTGTCTGCCATCAGTAGTTTTCCTAACTACTGCACGCATCTCATTTACAGAAAATGTTCATTTGAAGAATCTTCAACTTTCCACCCTGAATGGAAGTGTTGTTAATGACCGCACTGTGGGCAGACCACAGTCCTGCAGCTGCTCCTAGACTTTGGCTCTTTCTTTCCAAGATTGCGTGAGCAATGTACTCAGGTACATCAATACCCACAATCCCATTTGCAAAAAGGAAAGAAAGCAAACATTTATCATATAGAACGATACTGCGGACTTCTCTTTAGTGCCGGGTGGTCCTCTGAGACCTTCATTTCTTCCCTTCCCAAATGCAGATGAAGTTTAAATGCCTTCCTGTGTATTTAATTTAAAAATATCAGCCACTCTATTGTTCAGAACTAAGTCCATTTCATCAAAAAGAGGCTCCTAATTCCTCAGATGCCGTCCATGCATGAGGTAATGAACATTTTAGGATTTTAGAAGTATGCTTTGCGTTAATCCCTCGGGTTTTTCTATTTCACAGAATTTACTGCCCATTTTGCTAAATGCCTGGAGAGAACCGGTCCAGCGCATGCTTTCTCTGTGAAAGCTCCTGAAACGCTTCAGTTGTGAAAACAGCCTAATGAAAGTAGCCTCCTTATCCTCCTCCTGCACTCGCAGGCTATTCTGGAAGGAACGTCTCACATAGGTAGGCAGTGCCTCGATGTGTTTGGGGGCTATTTGGGCGAAAATAGAAAAGTCTCGGAGCGAGACAGACCAGTCTCGAGGTAAACAGGCTGCCAGCGTGGGCAGCTGGACTATGACACACACGCCTGCCTTCCCTGCTGTCGTCTCACTTATCAATTCTGACAGGTGACTGTCTCCGCTCCCTGGAACATTTATCAAAGGGGACAAATCGAGCGAGTGTGGAGCTTGCCGGAATGACGTTGGTTAGCAGTTGACCATAAAGAACATAGGGCTCATCACCACTCGTCATGCAGGGGAAAAGGGGATAGTCTACCTAAATAATTTTTTTGTTTATTAAAGAATTTATTTGAATCTATACCATTCCCACCTCCTCGATCCAAGTTCTTTTCAGTTCACACGTGGACTATAAACATTGGCCTCTGATTTGTCTCTCTTCCTTGGGTTTTGTTCCTCCAAATTTGTTCACCCTCTTACAAAAATGGGTCAATCTGGGATTCCAACCTGAGTCCATCACAACTCTTTTGACAGGGTGTCTTTCGGTTGCCTGTAGTATAAAGCTCAAGTTTCTATTATCACAGAAAAGCCATTTCCTCATCTGGCCCCTTCATAGTTGCTCAGCCCCATCCTGTATCTTTTTTCACTTCTCAAAACGTACTGCCCATTTAGTCTGAACTATCTGCCGTTCATTGAACCCGCTGTGCTTGTTGATGCTTCACAAATCAGCCCTAGCTCTTGCTTTAGATATCTGCTTGCTCGAAAATTCTTCTGAGGTGACATGTTCCCTCTGACCATTCCCCAAAGAATTAGTCCCTGGTTTGTTTCTCTGTCCTACTTGTGTATTTTATTATTCTGTGAGTCTCACAGTAATGTAATTATATATGTCTTCCTGCTTCCACATCTAGACTCTGAGTTGCTTGATGGAAAATAAGAGCCTGAAATATCATATTGTTCAAAACTATTTTTTTCTAACTTTATCTGAATGCCCATGGCTATCTGGGAGCTAACAGGAAAATATGCATCATAGTAGAAGAGGAAGTCATTTCAAAATCTTTGGGTCTAAAAGAAAATTTAACGTAATATGAAAAAATATAAAAAGCCTGCATGTGTAATCATTTATTGTGGAATACCATGATCTGTGTTTGCCTACAGAAGGATTGAGGACTTAGAGTGCAATTTTCTTTTCTTATTTTGTTCCAGTTTTTTTGAGGTATTATTGATATACAGGAAATTTTAAGGTATAAAATGTGATGATTTACAATAATATATGCATATATTGTGAAATGATTACCACTGTGAGCTTACTTAACACCTCCATTCCCTCACATAATTGTGTTATTGTGGGAAAACCATTTACGATATTCTTTTAAAACTTTCAAGGATATGATATAGTACTGTTAATTATCATCATCAATAGATTCCCATAACTTATTTATCTGATAGCTGGAAGTTGTACCTTTTAACCAATATCTCCCCATTTGCCCCAATCTATAGTCCCTGGCAAATACCATTCTACTATTTCTTTGATTTACTTTCTTTTTTTTTTTTAGATTCCACATATAAGTGAGTACATATCTTTCTCTGTCTAGCTTATTCACTTAGCATAATGACCTCAGTCCATCCACATTGCTGTAAATGGCAGGGTTTCCATCTTTTCTATTCTATGTGCAAATATGGGCCACATTTTCTTTATCCATTTATCTGTCAACTAGAGGCCCAGTGCACAAAATTTGTGTCCAGGGTAGGGGTAGGTGTCCCTCAGCCCGGCCTGCACCCTCTCACAATCTGGGACCCCTTAGATAGGGTCCCTAGACTGGCAAATGATCAGGGACTATCAGGGCTTTCCTTCTCCCAGCTGCCAGCAGCTGCCCTCCCCTCTCCCCCAGCCCATTGCCACTGCTTGCCATCTGTGCAGTGCTGCTTCCCCTCCCTCACCACTGGTTGCCTCTCTCTGTGGACAACAGGTATGGGATGTGATTGCATGATTGACCCGGGCTTCCCTCTGTGGACAATCACTGGCTGCCCCCGCACACCCACCACAGCATTGCTGGCCAATAGGCTGGGCCTCCCTCTGCGGGGTGATGGGTTGTGGGGCTCCGCAATTAATTGCCCAGCAGAGGAAGGCCCTGCCCTCCAGCTGGGGCTCTGCAATTGATTGCTGCACAGAGGGTGGCCTGGGCCTCCCTCTGCAGGGCAATTGTGGGACGACAGCAGAGGCCCCCCCCCCCCCCCCCAATCATATCATACTTGTTTTAGCTGGCCTGGTGCCAGTGCATGTCATAGCATGGTCACCTGGAAGGTCCGTTTTGCTGTTCAATCATTCAGTTGATTTGCATATTATATCACAAAATTATAGAAGGTTGTAATGGAAATACCCTTGAATTGTCTAGTCCAAACTTTTATAAATATTGGAATTCCCTTTTCAAAAATTTTGAATGCTTTTTGTCCTAAGAAGCTTAACCAACTTTTGAGGCAACCCATTTTCTGTGAAACGATGTGGGACTCTGATGGCAGGCAAGCGGCGTGGTCCCCCAGAACTGGGGGACACCAGTGGGGCTGAGGGGACTGGGCACCACCATCTTGTGGCTATAGGTGCTGCCATCTTTGTGATGGCATAATGGTCAATTTGCATATTCCCTCTTTTTTTTTTAGATAGGATGGACACTTAGGTTGTTTCTATGTCTTGGCTATTGTGAACAATGCTGCAATGAACATGGAGGTACAAATATCACTTTGTGATACTAATTTCATTTCCTTTGGATATATATCTGTAAGTAGGACAGCTGGATCATATGATACTTGTATTTTAACTTTTTGAGGAATCTCCATACTGTTTTTTACTGTTGTTCAGATTGGAGTTTGCACCAATATATATTCCCACTAACAGTTATTAGGGTGCAATTTAAAAAAAAAAGAATACAATTATATATAAAGTTGTAAAACTAAGGACAGAGATGAATTTTGGATGTACGGTATATATGAAACTTGAAAAGCAATAAAACACTTAAGTAATTTAGTTAATATTGGCAAAAATTTCTTTAATTTGCAGGAATTTATGTTTAATAAAAGATATAATATTGTGCCAGGACTTTCCTTAATCCTCTACATTCCAACTATTGCCAACTCTTCAAATTTGCCTCTGAAATATATGCTTCAAATCTATCCCTGTCTTTAATTTTTTGCTGTTCCTACTGCTGCTGCTACTGCTATTATTAGGGCTGTCCTTACTCCAGTCTAAAATATCTAATACTTTATTCATTTTATTTTTAAAACACACAAAAAATTATTTGATATACACTGAACACATATCTAATGAGAGACATGCGAAGTTGGAAGAAAGGAGCCAAAAGTTTAATGGAAGAAACTAACATACACTGATGCTGGCATAGACTAATATCTCCTCTCCTGTTCCAAACCCTAGAATGTATAAGAAAAGTGATTTTTAAAAATCACAATGATGCTTTAAGATAAGAAAAGGAAGCCTGGGTGGACTGGAAACTGTAAGAAATTTCAGTAAGATGAAAAGCAGAAGGGATTATATTAAAGCATGACGCTCAAACGAGATAAGATGAGGACCAAGGGGTTGACTGGAAAGCAACACTGAAGCAGCAAGGCTCTGAGCTTGGAGCTCCAGACATCCTGAGCGGTGGCGGTGCAATGGGAATTCCTCCTCCAGCTCCATTCTCCCTGCCAGCTCAGAAAGCCGAGCCACAGGTCAGCTTGCTTACCCTCCCCATAACCCTAAGAGATAAGGCTGTAATAGCTCCAAACTTAGAGATATGAAGTGGAATTAAGTCTGGGTAGAGCTGTCATAAGGTTAGGTGGTAAGGCAGGAGTGTTAGGGAGACAAGGGAAGAAGAGCATTTCAAGAAGATGCAGATGGTTAACAGCACCAAATGCTGCTGAAAGGATAAGCAAGTAGGCGGTGTAACTGGATTTTGGTCACTCAGTTATTTATTTCCATCCTCAAATTATATTTTAATGGGCAGAGAAATGAAATGAGATTTTTAAAAAGTGGCACAAAATAAAAATATTCTTTTAAGATGTTTAGGGGGGAGGGGAAGAATAGAGGAGATGGAAGTCCAAGATCCAAATAGGATTCATTTTAAGCATTTCTTTTTAAATAAAGGACACGTCTCTATTTGGGCCTGATGTGACACTCAGATTATTTTTTTCTTGTGAGCAGCTCACAGTTGATGTTTCAAGTACTTGTATTTAGACCCTACAATCCATAGGACAGAATTTCTCTCCTGAAGTTTCATTTACTTTTTTCTGCTAAAATATTCTTAAATCAAGGTGATAAAATTGAGACTTATAATGGTTAAATGAGACCTCCCAGTCATTGTATTATATGTTCTCATATACTATCTCATTTAATATTAAGCAATATTTATTATTAATATTCTCTTTGCACTGATGATGAACCCAAAGCTCAGAGAGATTACACAGGTACTAAACAGTGGACTTTGACTTGGGCTTATTCTAAATATATCTAAATAAAAAATTCCTTATAACCAGAGTGCTATCATAAAACTTTTATTTGTTGGGAACACAAATTTTGAAGGGTTTTGTTGCAAATTAATGGGTAGGTATTTGTAGGGAACAATAAATGAAGACTTTGTGAAGGCAATTTACTTTATATAGATGGAAAATAAGCAAAATAATGTGGGTGTCAGAAAATATTCTAGAATCTTTTTTAAGTAATTGAGTATCAGATCACACCCTGCATTATCATGTTCCAGACATCTACAGTTTGTTTTATGGCTGCTATACAATTATACATGTGTTCAAGATCATTGCAGAAAATGACAGGTATGACTCCAAAAATAATGTCTCCACACCTGAGAGAAGTCCCTGGGAGAACATATGACTTTCACGGCTTTTGACAGACAAAAAAGAATAGAAATGAATCTAGAATGATCAGTCTGCTTTAGAAATGGGATAATGCTAATACATTTTCTTCTATCAGAGTAAGCCAGTAAAACTAATTGAATATTCACATGTGCTGCCACACCTATATGAATTACACTTGGTCTGTGAACTTGTTTATCCATTCAACATTGGGTTTTATTGCATTAAATTAGATTACTAAAATATTTAAGGTGGACAAATCCTAAAGCACATCATTTGAAAAATTCAGACAGACCTTGAAATTAGCACAGAAGAAAAAGCAAGCAATGGAAATTCTATTGGTCATCTGGATTATATGAAGTAGAGAAACACAATTTTGGAGTTTAATCAACTTTCATTGTAAAGGAAAAGATTTTGTTAATTTCTGTGTATATCAGACAGGAAGTAGTTTATTCATTCCTAACTAGAAACAGAAGTGTCTTCACTCAGGGACTCAGTTTTCCTTTCAATTTCCCAACTAAATTGCTCACATTTCCTTAAAGCATATTTAAAACTTTGGTTTAAAAGGATTTACCACTGTGTTTATGCAGCAGGTAGTCATGTATAAGTCAATGAAAGGAAAACTTCTTTAAGGATTATGTACTTCCTGGCTATAAAAAGGCTGAACAGCTGTTCAGGGATCCTGCAGTTACTCATAAACATCCTCTTGGAAAAGCGCTGCCCTTCCAATGGGTATTTAGGAGGTTCAGACATTTCTCATAAGAGACATCACAGGTAATCACACTTTGTAGGATGTGTTCGTTTTGTTGTGGTTATATGAGGAAGGTGGAATATTATAGACTCTTGACAATTATACACTCTAGAGAAGAACACATAATCAATTACATGCCTAAGGGGATATTAATAAGGAAATAAATAAATGATTATTTATTACTTTAATAATCACAGTCTTTTTTTTTTTTAAGGAAAAAGAAATTCTTGTTGAGCACCTTTATCATTCTTGTGAGAGATAAATCTTTTAACCTTCATGGTTTGGTTTTTACTTTCCTCTGTCAAAATCATGCGTGGTTCTATAACTTTCTTATGGTTCCAATTCTACCATGTCAACATTTTCTTCTATCTAAACACCACTTAATTATTGTCTTTTTATCCAATTTTCATTTTAAAGTTCTGCTTCTAATATCCCTTATTATGACTTGATTACTAAAACTCCTTTTGTATTTGAAAAGAGAGCTCTTACAATTCTTTTTCTATTAGAGAGTTGGCAGACAGCTCTGGTGGGCGGTTGTATTGGGGAGATATTGAGCAAAAAGATAAAAAACAGAAAGAACTCATGGACATAGACAACTATGATGATTTTGAGGGCAAAAGAGAAGGAAATGGGTGAATGTAGAGGAGAGTATGGGGGGAATAAATGGTGATGGAAAATAAAATAAACAAAAAATAAAACTAAAAATTAAAAAAAGAGAAAGTCATACTGTTTTTATTTTATTTTAATAGTAGGTAGGAGATTCTTTTTCTGTTATTGCTTTCTATATAATCTTGTACTTCCTACTGGGAAGAATCTGTGGCTTTAAAACTTGGTCTTCTCAGGAGAGTGAAAGAATAATGGTTTTAATGTATTTTACAGAATAAAGAGAAAAAATGTATAGGTTTAACTTTCAACATGTTGCTACAAAAAAATAAATAGAAACACAAAAAGGAAATATCTACAAGAGGGCAAAAATAGTAAAATGAAAGCATGTGCCAAAGAGTGTTTGTGAGACTGGTCACATTTTAGCTCTGGTGCTGAATAATTTCTGCTGTAGGTCTCCACCTCACATTGGCTCGGGTTCCAAAACAATGGCTTCTATAACTTTCATTAATACCAAGTACAAACTCATATTGCCTTAAATATCGTGTCCTAAGAGAGGAAATCTGGTCAATTTTGTGCCCTTCATCTTCACATTTTCCCAATTTCTTTTGTTAATGATGACTATAGGTGCAGGCTATTTCTTGTTATATTTCTAAATACTACTGTCCAGTGCTTCATCTGTAAACATTGTTATTACTATTGACATTTTTCTCTGAGTTTCAAATGAACTCAAATATTTATTTGCTTCATCACTACATTCTAAATGTCCTACCAGCCAATGAAGAGGCAAAGTCAGAGGTTTTGTAACTGTGTGTGTGTGTGTGTGTGTGTGTGTGTGTATTTTAGTCATGTTTACTACAATAGGAAATAATAGTTTTTAATTTTAACTAGAGAAAATTATGACATTTCCCTAATATTTAATTAGAAGAATAAAATAACTGTATGAAAAAATGAGAGCATCTGAAGAGCTTTAGCTTTAAATCTCTTTAAAAATGTAAACTTTAGATTTGCAAGCCTGCAAGTATATTTAAGATTTAGTCATTGCTTCAATCATTCTACTTTGTACTTGGTACTGGAAAGACAAAGATACACAGTACCAGGGCCTCTACCCTGAAGAAGCTTAGAGACTTCTGGGGGAGTCCAAAGTGAGAACAAATAATAATAATACAATGAGGCAAGGGAAGAAGGATGAGGGCACCAGAAATCAAGACCTAGTCCTCACTTAAACAAATAACTATAATAATATCTTGTAATCATCAATTATTTAACAGTTAAAGCAATATTTTTATCCCCATGCTCTTATTTCTACCTCCATTGCAAAGTCAATGAATCATCAATTTGTAAAATAAGACAGCAAATGAAGAAGAAGGTAAAATTGAAGTACAAAACAGCCAGGATGCAATTAAGAACATGACATTAATTAGGCCTTACATACTATCTTTAATTTGAAAAATGGATTACATTCTCTAATCAAAAGGCACCAAAAAGCTGGATAGATTAAAAAAATATAAAGCCCAATTATATAATGTCTAAAACAGAGTCACTTCAGCTTTAAGAACATTCATAGGTTCAAAGTGAAGGGATAAAAAAATATATTTTATGCAAGTGAAAACCCAAAGAGACCAGGAGTAGCTATATTTCTATAACACAAAATAGACTTTAAGTCAAAATTTGTAACAATAGACAAAGAAGGTCATAATATAATGATATAGGGGTCAATATATTATGCAAATACTGAAAACTCTGAAGAGAAATAGACAATAATACAATAAGAATAGAAAACTTCAACAAAGGATAGGCAATTAATTAGAAACCAATATGGAAACATTGAAAATCAATAAGCAAATATTGAAAGTCAATAAAAATACTGCACTTGAAATATACTTTAGACTAATGAACTTAACACACATATTCAGAACATTCAATCCAATAGCAGCAGAATAGATGTTCTCAAACACATATGGAACATTTTTCAGAATAAATCATGTACTATGTAAGTTCACAAAACAAGATGGTAAATTTAGAAGATTAACATCTATCAATTATCTTTTCTAACCACAATGATATGATAGTAGAAATCAATAACAGGAGAAAAGATGGACAATTCACAGATATATAGAAATTAATAACACACTGCTCACTCAGCTTGTGTGGCTAAGTGGATGAGTGTCAACCTATGAACCAGGAGATCGTGATTCAATTTCCAATAAGGGCATATGCCTGGGGTTGTGACTCAATCCACATTAGGGGGTGTGCAGGAGACAGCCAATCAATGATTCTCTCTCATCATTGATGTTTCTATCTCTCTGGGTCCCTTTCTCTCTCCCTTCCTCTCTGAAATCAATAAAAATATATTTTAAAAAAAGCACTGTTCAACAACCAATGGTCAAAGAAGAAATCAAAAGGAAAAGAAAATAAATTGCTTAAAACAAATGGAAAAACAACATGCCAAAACCTATGGGATACAGCAAAAGCAGTCCTAAGAGAGAAGTTAAAAGCCTATATTAAGTTCAAAGTAAGATCTCAAATAAACAACCTAAGGAATTAGAAAAAGAATAACAAACTAGGCCCAAAGTTATTATAAGGAAGGAAATTACAGAAACAAACGAAATAGAGATCAGGGAAACAATAGAAATGGTCAACGAAGGTAAAAACTGACATTTTGAATATAAACATAACTGACAAACCTTTAACAGATCAAGAAAAAAAAGAGAAGACGCAAATAAATGCAATCAGAAATGAAAGAGGAAACATTAAAATTGAGACGACAGAAATACAAAGGATCATAAGAAACTGCTAAGAAAGGAGATATATGTACTGCTATTTGTAATACTTTAAACAATTGAAAAAAAGAATAAAAAATAAAACTGTTGATTACATGATAAAAAAAAAAAAAGAAACTGCTAAGAACAAACTGGATAACTTAGAACACATGAAAAAATTTCTGGAAACATACAACCTACCAAGACTTAATTATGCAGATGTAAAAAAAAGCGCAAACAGATGAATAAACAGGAGATTTAACCAGTAATCAAAAACTTCACAACAAAGACCCAGGAATCAATGATTCTACTTGTGAATTCTACAAAACATTTAAAGAGGAATTAAGCCAACCCTCCTCAAATTCTTCCAAAAATTTGAAGAGAAGGGAATACTTTCAAACTCATTTTACAAGGCCAGTATTACTCTGATACCCAAACTAAGTAAAGATACTAAAAAACAAGAAAAATACAGGTCAATATCCATGATGAATATAGGCACAGAAATTCTCAACCAAATACTAGTAAATTGAATTCAACAGCACATTAAAATAATCTTACAGCATGATCCAGTGGGATTTATTCCTGAGATGCCTGGATGGTTCAACATATACAAATCACTCTATTAATATAATAAAATGAAAAATAACAATCATATGGTCATCTCAATAGAAGCAGAAAAAGCATTAGATACAATTCAGCTTTCTTTCATGATTAAAAACTCTAAACAAATTGGGTATTCTACCTCGCCATTATACAGGCCAAATATGACAGGTCCATGTCTAGCATACTCAATGGTAAAAGGTTGAAAGCTTTTCCTATAAAATGAGAACAAGACAAGGGTGTTCCCTCTCAGTTTCCCTATTGCCAAAGCAGTTAGGCAAAACAAAGAAATAAAAAGGCATCCCAAACAAATAAGATGAAGCAAAATTTTTGTTTGCATGTGTCATCTTATATGAAAATCTTAAAGATCCCGCCAAAAATGTGTAAATTAATAAACAAATTCAGCAGAATTACAGGATACAAAATCAACATCTATAATATATAATAAAAGCCTAAGCGACTGTTACGGTGGAATGATTAGAATGACCAGTTGTTATGATGCACACTGATCACCAGGGGGCAGATGCTCAATGCAGGAGCTTCCCCCTGGTAGTCAGTGTGCTCCCACAGGGGGAGTGTCGCTCAGCAAGAAGCCAGGCTTACGGATGGCGAGTGTAGCCGTGGTGGAGGTAGCCTCTCATGCCTCCAGAGCAGCACTAAGGAGCAATGAGCTAAGCAGTAAAGAGCTGCGAGCAGGTGGGTGGTAAGGAGAGAGTGGTTCCGGACTGCGAGAGGGATGTCCGACTGCCGGCTTAGGCCTGATCCCCATGGGGAGTGGGACTGAGCTGGCAGGTGGACATTTCCCGAGGGGTCCCAGACTGCGAGAGGACACGAGCTGGGCTGAGGGACTCTCCTCACTCCACCCCCCCCCCCATGCACAAATTTCGTGCACCAGGCCTCTAATCTATATATATAAAAGACTGGACGACCAGTACATGCACTGACCACCAGAGGGCAGGGGCTCAACATAGGAGCTGCCGAGCTGAGGTCACTTGGCAGCAGTGGTTCTCAGGTGACTCACCTGGAACCAGAGAGGAGGGATCCTGATTCTGAGGTGCATCTTCTGCGAACTGCCCTTTTGCAATATGGGACCCATTGGAGGATGACAAAGAGCCAGTTTCGGCTGGATCCCCGCAGGCCAGACTGAGGGATCCCACTGGTGCACAAATACATGCACTGGGCCTCTAATATGATAATCATTTTGGTTTCTAACAATAACAAAAAAATATCTAAGAAATAAAGAAAATAATCCCACTCACAATAGCACAAAAAGTGATCATACTTAAGATTAAATTTAACCAAGGATGTGAAAAACCTGTGCACAGAAAACTATAAGATTTTTATGAGAAAAATTGAAAAAGACACAAATAAATGGAAAGATATTCTGTTTATGGATCAGAAAAATTAATATTGTTACAATATCCATATTACACAAAGCCACATACAGAGTTAATGAAAACCCTTTAAAATTCCAATGGTATTTTTCACAGAAATAGAACAATCCCCCTACATTTGTATGCAATTATAACATCTTGAGAAAGAAGAAAAGAGCTGGAGGCAATTCTAATTGGCAAATGTATGAGTTAACTTGGTCTAAACACTAAAACTAAAGTCAGAGATAATATGAAGAGGTGTTCTACTTGGTAACAATTGGTATAATATGGTACCAGACAAATAACCAATGTATATCCGTATGAGTGTATGTACCCTTTTTATAAAAAAAAATATCTAAAATATGGTTGATATATTTAAAATGTTAAAATATTTATAAAAATTTTAAGGAATTGTCTATGAATTTGTCTCATTTTAAGTTAGTACCATGGGACAACTATATAATGACAAGTCATTCCATACTAACAATGACATCCCCACAAAGCTCACATGCGAGGATTCTGTGATTCAAGAGGTAGATGGTCCCTTCAAGAGACAAGATTTAGAACTGGGACCAGACTCCCTGTTAAGAATCCTTCCACTGGATTATATTGCCTCTGGAAGGAACACTGAAATCCTTCTTGGTGATTTACTTTATATCGAAAAAGACAGCTCTCCATTCTTTGCCCCTATGAAAACAGTTTTTCAAAGGACAAGGGAAGTCTTGGGGGGGTGGGGGGGGGCGGTGAGATTTGAAATGCAAATGTTCACCTTAAACACAACCTCTCACAAACACCTTTCAGTAATGCAAGGCAATTATCCGAATGTGAACAATGAGTATCTACAAACAAACACTGAATGTCGGCATTTTGATAAAATTCATATACATCATGTAAAAAATCTCCTTTTTATATCTAGATTCCTAGTAAAATAAATGAACCCATGGTTACATTGTTTAATAATCAGCTTGGAGAGTTAAATTGACTTGTCATTGTTTTCTTAGGAAATAAGGTTTTGTGTTGTCATAATCAGTGAGGCAAAAGATAAATTTGCCTCATGTTTGTTTTATAAAATTACATGACCAAATTAAAAACAATACTAATCTCATTTCTTTCAGTAAGATACTTAAAAGAATTACAATAACTTTGATGACTATTTCCAACTTTGTGGCATTTTTTTCTAGTCACACCTTAAGGAGGGCTTTTTTTTTTTTTTTTTTTTAATAGAAAGTATCTTAAGGAAATTGTTCAACTTAATAGATATGGGTAAACAAATTAATAAATTCTGAGACATCTCTGCTTAGAGTACTAGGGTTATAAAAAATGTGACTACAAAATCTCAGCCTAGATTGAGGGTCAACAAGTATAAAACTAGGACAAAGTATTGTGCAGCTAGGACATTTCTGAAGGTGAAAGTGGTTGCTATTCATAAATAAACTGGAACATCAGCAATACATGGAGGAGGTTTAGGGCAAACCAGGATGCATGTTTATCCTAACATGAACAGAACTCCAATCATTTTTTTAGCTATGTCCATTAGCAAGTCTGTTTACTAGGTTCTCCATGCACATCTTCCATGTTGGAAAGGCAACCAAAAATGCAAATTTTCTTCTTTTACAATTTGGCACAAGTATTTGCTTGGGTCTACTTATTTTACTGTCTAGGCTGTTAACTGAATTATTTTAAGAAAAATAAAATTTTCACACTTAATTCAAATTTTGATTCCCCATCAGCTCTCTTTTCCTTTTCTCCCACTGAACACTTCGTATTGGTTGTTAGGACACTTATAAGAACCAGAGGCCCGGTGCATGAAAGTTGTGCACGGGTAGGGTCTCTAGGCCTGACTGACAATCAGGGCTGATCAGGGCCTTCCGGCTGCCAGCCGGGGCCTTCCTTCATTCCACGCTGCCCCCCTGGTGGTCAGTACACATCATAGTGAGAGGTCGAACTCCCAGTCTCCTGATTGAACTCCCGAGGGGACACTTTGCATATTAGCCTTTTATATATATAGATAGCAGCAAGGACCCAGTAGTTCATTCACTCATCCTGCAAATGCTGCTGAGTGCCCACTGTCTACCAGCCTCTGTGCTAGGCTCTCCAGGAGATATATAATTAGATACTTCTGTTAAGGAAGACAAACCATTTAGAATAAAAAGATAAGTACGTAAAATACTATAACCCAGGGCATAATGACAAAAATATATATTTACAGAATGTGGTATGAGAGTTCAGCGGTGGGAAAGAAATTTGAGAAAGGCATTTGAGTTGAAGAGAAGACCTAAAATAAAGGCACAGAGAAAAGAAATCACATGGCTTCCTTCGAGTATTGCTGCCCTGTAGTGTTTGACTCCATGATGCCTGGGAAAGCAAGCTGTCACATAGTACAAAGGATCCTCAATGTTAGGCAGATACATTTAGAATTAATTCAAATAACAGAGTCATACGGGATGGTGAACAGGGCGATCCAATGAGAAGCGCCCTTGAGGAGGACTGGTCTGACAGTGGTGAGTAGGCTGGACTACAGAGACTATGGAGTGAGGGCCTTGAGGAGATCAATAAATAGCCTAGAGCAATGTTCTAGACAAGAGTAATCAAAGAATAGTTAGTGGTGATAGTAAGGAGGAGCAGGACTCAAAGGGTCTGGATATATATATATATCTATACACACACACACACACACACACACACACACACACACACACACACGACAACTGACTGGTTTGGTTTCCATGATTAAGATTTAAATCTGACATAATAGAGCAAATGGTGGCGTCACTAATCGACATTTCAATGAACCAACTCCAAACTGATGTGAACATCATCTTATCTTAAATGTTCAAGTAATAAAAATATTTTCACACTTCATCTAGATCACTTTTCAATTCAATAAATTTTCCCAAAGAATGAAACTTATGAAGGTGATTTCTTAAATGGATGATTTTATTGCCCCAGTAGTAAGTGGTATAAAATTGTTTTAGATATTTCATTAATAATTCTGAAATGTGACTAGCAAGTGGAAGAAAAGGGACTTGTGAACTATAAAGCACTTAGTGAATTAAAAAAATGGTGGATTCTACACTTTCATACTCTACAAACTATTTTCTCTTTCTCTAGTATACACCACAATGTAAGGAAAATATACATGCTCTTTATGGGTTTTGTTTCATATATTTCTTCCAAATATATTCCTTCCATCATTGATTTTCAAACTCCTTGATACATTTCCTTCTCTCAATAAAAAGAGATCATCAGTCAGAATTGGCTACTTGGGGAGGCACTCAATTCCCCATCCATTGTAGTGGTTCACAAATTTGCTAAGTTATCCCTTGGTGAAAAAATTATAAAGGGATCCAGGGTAGATTAGAGAATATGTCAAATTCATACTATGTATAAGATACTGTGATTTTATAAAATAACTAGAGGCCTGATGCGTGAAATTTGTGCACTGGGGGGCTGTCCCTCAACCCAGCCTGCACCCTCTCCAAAGTGAGACCCTTCGGGTGATGTCCTGTGGGATTGGGCCGAAACTGGCAGTCGGACATCCCTCTCACAATTCGGGACTGCTGGCTCCCAACTGCTCGTCTGCCTGCCTGCCTGATTGCCCCTAACTGCTTCTGCCTGCATAATCATAAAGATGAATTTTCATGGAGAACATTCAAATTCCAGTTCCTTCTTATCTCTCCATGTCCCATCCCCCTCCCACCCCCCACTCCCGCCCTTCCTTTGAAGTATTTAATGGAAACAAATATGGTACTGGAATTAGAACCCTTGTCATAAAGAATATATACCTGTTAGAAAGGTGATATCTGTTGTCCCGGCATGGAGGTCTCGGTTCCTATCCAATTCCCTTATATAAAAAAAGAGGAAAGGTACCGCAGTGCCCGGAAGTGGGTCCATGCGGACAGCCAGGGGATTCTTCATTTATTTGCTCATGGACATTGAGCACCCATTGTGAAACAGGTGATGTGATGCAATGATGAACAAGGCAGATAAGGCCTCAGCCCTCACAGCTTAGAAAGGAGCCACAAAGCTCTCCACATGCACCCAGGGAAGATTTGGCTTCACATATCCTAATGCTGCTCAAATGGATGACTGAAATCTCATTAATGCTTATTCTCTAGTTACTTTTTTTTGAACGAACAGGTCCTTGATTCATATTTCTCTTTTCCTTAACTATTCAAGAGAGAGAGATTACATACTTAAAATTTGCACATATTTGCAGGCACCCAGCTAAATTTTGCAAAAGGACACTTCTCAGCATAGCACAAAGGTTTACTTATGCTTTGCATAAGAACTGCCAAGAGGAAGCTAATTAATATGCTAAATGCACTTTTCTATTTATAGACACTGGTTTGGTTTTCAGTGAACAGTTCACAGAACTCTGACATTTACTAGTCCTTCTTTTCACCTTTAATACCTCTTCAAGCAAAGTGCTAAGTTTCCTTTTCATTCCGATGACAATGCACACATAAGGGGAACCCTTAAAGGTACTTAATTTAGGCTGTTGGATATGTTTTCTTCTTCAGCCTGAGCTTGGAATGAGCAGGAAAAACGATTTCAAGTAGCATTTTTAAGTGGTGAATATCTGCAGGCTCAGAAATGTTGCTTAAATTATTTGCTTGTCTTGGTTAATACAATCAAAAGTTAGTTGTCTTGCCTCAACCAGCACTGACTTCTGAGAGTTAATGGCAAATACTGCAAAAATTCATCTTGCAACTAAAGCAGCAGCAAACATATCTTTATTAGGAGTTGGAAGAAAGAGCACTATATTTCTCAAAGCTTTCCCCTTTAAATTATTTCTGGTAGAGGCTGGATTTGAGATCTGCCTCTGACTTGCTAAGGGCTATTTATGATTTATTTCAACCTTCAGCTGGCTCTGGAGGAACAAATGAGCAAAGTTGAAAATAAAGAAGAGAGGACAAAATACTCAGCGGTATTTCGATGGCATAAACATCCATGAATGGTTGCATTGTTTAAATTTAACAGTATTTTACTTTTTTCCTCTCAAAAATAAAATTAAACCCCTTTATCATTTTTAATTAGAGAACAAGGGCCATCATTTTTTTTTTTTTTTAAAGAAAATAAATTTCAAGCTGTGAGTCTTTTAATGCAGGCTGGTCTTTGGAGACTTTTCTGAGGCACCGTGGGGAAATTTTAAACCCAATTAAATAATTTTCTGAGGTAAAATGGTGATGGCCTATGGTGAGATATGAGTGTCATTAAAATGTTACAGAGGTCCATAACATACCACAGTCCCCAGAACATTGAAACTATCACATCTCCAAAGAAGCCTTTGCGGTCCACCACGGCTCTGAAGGGGGCTGTTACAATCCTATCAGTGCAGCAATCTGCAAGTTAAAAAGTCCCAAATATATATTTACAAGACAGTCAGGTATGTTTTGGTCTATTGGGTTAACGATCCAAGCACTAAAATTCCCTATTCACAGGATAGCCAGATCAGCTTTGGTTCACTGAGCCAATAGTAAGCAGGCCTTTAAAAATGACCTACATAATTGCATAGTTTGCATTTTAGCAAGTTCAGAAACACAGTTCCTTAACACTTTCAGTCTCTTAAAGAGTGGATTTACTACGCTAGTTTCTGTGGATGTCAGAAGCTGTGTTTCACTCTTTGGCCTGTGATATTTTACTTTAAAAAGTCAGAAGAAGGAAAACCACCATAGCATAAAGTATACTGAAGTTATGAGGCAAGTAGTGGAAACACTGATGTCCTTCGCACCATCTTAGTGCCTCCTCCATCCCCATCCAGATGCAATCCGCCTCACCTTAGCACCCGAGTGCTGTGCTGTGGCCTTGGCTTGCTCTGTCAATTTTGTTCCAGTAGCTAGAGGGATCTGGCTGGGCACAGGGGTGGGGAACCTTTTTTCTGCCAAGGGCAATCATTTAGATGATTATAACATCATTCAAGGGCCATACAAATTTACCAGCCTAAAAATTATCCTGCTCTCTTTGGTCCAACATTTAATTAACTCATGCCTAATGCCTTGGCAGGGCCAGGCCAAATGGTTCCATGGGCCTTCTATGGCCCGAGGGCCAGACGTTCCCCAGCCCGGGGCTAGGGCTTCACAACATGGCCCTGATCTTTCTTCTCCAGCACATTGACATCTTGTAGTAAATCCACAGGCTCCTCAAGATAGGCCCCTACTCACTCTGACTCCCCCTCCTACCAAGCACACTCCTGCTTCATGTCCTTTTACTGCCCTCTATCTGGAAAGCCCCTCTTCAGATACCCCCATGGCTAGCTCTCCTGCATTTAGGACTCGTAGGAGAGAGGCCTTCCTGGACCTCCTGAATAAGGTAGCAACACCCCATCTTAGCACCACGCATTTCTTTCTCAAGTACCCATGCTGGCTGTTCTCTGTTAGCACCGAGCATCACCTAACATACTACGTTGTCACTTATTTGATTATTGTCTATCTCTCTCTCTCCCCTGATGGTTAAGCTCCACTAGGGCAGGGGCTTCATCAATTCTAAACTTCAATTGGAACCTGGCATCTTTATGTGCTCAATAATTACTTATGGTGCCAATGAATGAGAGCAGATGGAAAGGGGTCTTCTCTCCTCTTCCCAACTGCCTGGTGGAGAGAGTTCACATCTAGGTTGAGGAGGAATGGGTATCTCTTTCTGAGATGAAGCCCTTTATTTGGCTGCCAGACCTCAGTTCCCTGTAATGTACTGTAAGTGGCCCAAAGCGGGGCCTCCTGAAGGTGATCATCCTGCGCGTCCCTGGCGCTGCTGGGTTGGGATAGATCTCCTGGAGGAGCCGGGATCATCTCTGCTGGTCTGTATGTAATGTAATATTCAATGATATGCTAATTAATTTAAAATTAATTAGGTTTTTTTTTCCTTTTTTTTTTTAACTGTACATAAAGACGGATTAGCCTTTCTAAATCTCCCCTTTAATGTGGTGGCTACAGTCAGCTCCGGCGACAGTGGTGGAATGACTAGATTCCACAGCCTCATCCGATGAAGCCGTGAGGGATGGTGCGTGAACCTCTGTAACAGGCTGGGAACCACTAGGTCGAACCATTATCTTCCCCAACTTGTTAATGATCTCCATGTCTACATCCCCACCATGAGCCAGGCCTGATCTTCTCAACTGCATCCCCTCTCATGATGGAAGCCTGTCACAATACTTCTTTCTTATTTAAATTTTACAGGAACATTCTTTATTTCAATCACTCAGAAAGGTGCCTTTGGCAAAGGAATCGCAGCTGACAGCAAATTAATGACTGAAATGCCGTGATTAGTTGAGATTACAGGCTACAGAGGACTTGTCTGAGCATTTACCACTGTCATCACACTGATGCTGCATCTATTAGTGATTCACGTCCCTCAGAAAAGAGGATGTGCCCTGGCCGGTGGCTCAGTTGGTTGGAGCTTCGTATAAAACCCTAAAAGTTCGAGTGTTTGATCCCCAGGTCAGAGAGAGTATGGAGGCAACCGATGTTTCTCACTCACATCTAAGGTCTCTCTCTCTCTCTTTCTCTCTCGCTCTTATTCCTCTCTCTTTAAGATCAATAAACATATCCTCTGATGAGGATAAACAAGAACAATGAGGACGTGTTTCACTTACAGTAGCCCTATAGCAATGAAAGGAAATCTGTATGTAATGTAATATTCAATGATATGCTAATTAATTGAAAGTATTTATTTAAATATTTTTTTACTGTTAACCTGTTAGCCTAAGCAAGCCTCTCTCCCAAACCCTCCTCCAGCTCGTAGATTTATTTTAATAAAACTTTAAGGCACAAGCTAAATGAAAAGTTGAAGGTAATTCCAGTCCCCAAAATCAAAGTATTCAGTAACTGAAAGAAAAACATTGTTTTATCTTAAATTATTGGGATAAGTGATTCAATTTTGTAAATCATTTTGCATGAATAGACAAAACTTAATGGATATTTCAGTGCATACCAGGGCTTGAGTGGATTCATAAAACTTTTCAATCAACTTAACGGAGAGGATGGGGATAAAATTAATGTGAACAATAACAACAACAAAACTGTCTACTCAGATACGAGGCATCACTGCACACACGTCTAGATGCTGGCCAAAAAGCAATACTGATTTCTGTAATCCCCCGAAATGACTTTTGCAGGGGGAAGATTTCAAATAAACGTCTATTTGCTTTAGGTGAGCTTCGCTGAATCGACTTTATTTGATTTCACATCCTCCTAAGGGAAGAGATTTCAGGATTTCCTGGTTGTAAAATGGAAAAGAACATTTTGCTGAACTTGTATGACATCATCTACTGCATTAAAAGGGCAGGTAATCATGGGCTCTCTGCCTGTTTACCAAACCTTCTTTACCTCCTCAATCTATTTTATTTCCAAATGTCAGAGGAGGCTGAAACCTTTCCAAGATTTACAGACGGCGGGAGCAGATGCAATATTAGGATAAATCCTTTAACTTTTGTGAAAACTCTTAAATAATTAACAGATGGACTTTTGGAATTGTTACATATCACAGTACAGACACTCTGAGGTACACCCTGTGAAGGCTAAACACCATCAATATCAAAGGGTCTGAAAGCATCTCTCTTTCTAGAAAGTTGGTGGAACTGTTCTTTGGAGTACAAATTTGGGTCACAAATAAAGTGAATATTAAATTTGCCAAGGAGAATTAATATAATAAAACTTAATCAATTAAAATTAAAATACAATACAGTGAGTAAAAATAGAAAGTACCATCTTGGTTTTTAATACAATTTCTTTTCCAAACAGTACTTGGAAATTCTCTTCTATTATGGAAAGGAGAAAAAAAATGTGGTTGCCATAATACTATTATATTTATCAAGAGCAACAAGAAATGCGAGCAAATTATCTTTAAGCTTACATTATAAAAATGTTTCCGCATATACTTATAATGCTAGAGTCAAATAGCTAATATTAAAAATATTTATAAGACCTTATCATAGGTATGTACTAGACATAACATTTCACACAGCAATAAATTAATTTTTTCTTTTTTATGCAAAACGCTTCAACCGTAACTTCATGAAGAAATGTGAAGCGGTGTGAAAATGATCTTACCTCATATTCAAAGTCCTCTGTTCTGTCTGCATCAGCAGGCAAGCTGGAGATATACTCATTGTCCTCATAAAATTCATGCTCCATTGGGTGAAGAGAATGGCAGCTATGGGGAATGTAGCAAGATGATAGGAATGGATCAAAAGGGTTGTTTTTGAGATTAAACTGATTTAGAATTTCACTTTCATTTTCTCTGCTTTGCAATGATACCCTCACTATTCTAGCCTTTAAATGAACTACAGCTCAGGATAACCCATTGCTTTTCTTTCTCCTCCTACATGAAGTCCATCAATTTGATTTTCTGAAAGAATTCTGAAATAAGAGCCCCTGGTCAGAGCTGTATTCCCTGAAGGCAGATGTGAGCTCTGTGACAGGCCATGGGGCTTTATTACCACTCTCTGGCCCTGCTACCATTCCCCCAAATGGGACTCGCTCCATACATGGGTGTGCGGCATTTGCGATAGCAGTGTACCCCAAAAGGAGTAATTTTGTAACAAAATGCTATTTCATAATATAGAGCCCAAAACTGTTTTTTGACTTCTGTTTTCAAAGCATACATTTTTCATAACACTATTCCTTAAGACCGCCTTCCTCATTCTCTCTCATAACCCACATTTTCTTCTTTTCGAAAAAGGGCACGTATACAAATATTCATGACATTCACGATGATACCTCATTAGAAAGCCTTCTATATAGGGCACATATAAGCCATAGGGTTCTATAATCCCTGTGGAAAATTCCTGGGGACAGACAGAGCTGATTAAGTAAAGGAAATGAGGGGGATCCAAGACACTGTTCATGACTTTTATATATCCCTTAACTTTTGAGTAGTTTTAAAGAATTGATAGAAGTGCTTTCCAGTTATATGCTATGATAGAGAATATATATTACACCATATAAAGGCTAAGCAAAGTTCAACAGCAAAGGCATGAGGTCATCTCTATTTGTAAATCTTTTTTAAAAAAACATATTTTTATTGATTTCAGAGAGGAAGGGAGAGAGAGATAGAAAGATCAATGATGAGAGAGAATCATTGATCGGTTGCCTCCTGTATACCCACTACTGGGAAACTGAGCCTGCAACCAAGGCATATGCCCTTGAAGGGAACCGAACCCAGGACCCTTCAGTCCACAGCTGATGCTCTATCCACTGAGCAACACTGGCTAGGGCGATCATCTCTATTTCTAAAAGTCAATGAACAAGTCTACTCGCAATAAATCAGGTTCACTGCAAGAGAGACCTCTAAGTCCTGGCAGTGTGGGCATTCTTGAAATATTGGAATTAGTAGTATAAATTAATTCTCTCATCATTAGTTGACAAGAGAGACAGGACCATCTTAGTATCTTCACACAATGTAAAAATTCCACCAGCTTCTTCTCACTATTATCAGCTCCATACAGTGTTAAGGAACGTGGACCCAAATAATAAAAGCACCCTTGCCTGCGGGTCTAACAGGTAAAGCCTCCTTGTTTAATCTGGACTGGCTCTGCGAAGCCTATTTGGGCTGGTAAAAAGTCAAACTTGTTATCTGGGGCATCGGATATGTTGTCCTTTGTCCTTTGGTTAGTAAGAAGGGCGCCCTAGCAGGAGGAACACCTTTTTCATTCAATAAACATTTACTGCATGTCTACCAGATGCCAGGCCCTATGCCAACTGCTGGGAATAGGTGGGTGCGCAACATCCAATTCTTGCCTTATGAACTGGGTAAAGCAGCAAAGTGGGAATTTTAGTGGTGTGATAATTAAGGGGGAAATACAGAAGCCTTGAGAGCATATGATGGGGATAGACCTACTGCAGCCCCGGGAAGTTTGCTAGAAGAGTTGCCTCTAAGATAAGGTCTGTGAAACTTAGGAAGAGCAGCACTGGTTAAAGAAGCCATCAGACCTCTTTGGCTCAGAAGCCTGGCCCTGTTATTTCTTTGTGACCTTGGCCAACTCAACATCTGTGACATGGATATGGCAATAATATAATACACACCTTCCAAAGGTTTGTGAGGACTAAATGAGTTAATCAAGGTAAAGCACTTGGAATATTACCTAAAATATGTTAGGAAAGCTGATAAATGTAAGCTATTATTATTCATTCAAGAAAGTATTGATTGAATAGCTATTCTAATATCAGGCTATGCTAATGAGTATTAAATATTGGTGTGCTTGGGTGTTGTTTATCTTACCCTCTAGACCACATGTGTCAAACACAAGGCCCGCAGGCCAAATCCGTCCCGCCAGGCCTTGCAATGTGGCCCGCACCGCGCTGTCATCACTGCACTCTGCTGCGTTTCCATCACAATGACAGTTTATGACTGTTCAGTAAACCATTCGGCCCGCGATTTAGGCTGGATTTTAGATTTTGGCCCCTTCTCTGATTGAGTTCGACACCCTTACTCTAGACTGTGAGCTCCAGGAGACAGTGACTTTATTTTTGTTCCCAGTTTCATGGCCAGCACCAAGTCCTACTGACTGACATAAGTGGCTATTTAATAAGTAATGGGTGAATTAATAAATTCCTAAGCAAGACAAATAGAGCCTCTACTCTCCTGGAATTGGAGGTTTCAAAGAGTAGTTTCCAAAATACAGCTTCCCATCACAATGCCCTTGGATGGTTTTTGAAGGAATCCAATGCTTGGGCCTCATTATACAAACTTCTTATTAACTGGCCTGAGATGGGACTTGGGCAATAAATTGGTATTTCTTTTCCATGCTCCCCGGTGATTCTAACGCACACACGTGACCCACTAAAACAGACTCACCAAAGCCACTAAAGGGTGGGGAGGTGGCCTGACTAGATCTGTGTTTTACCAAGTGGAGAAAGGACCCGTAGGCAATGAAAATGCAGTCTAAAGAGACTATTGCTCTTATAAACCAAAATCTCAGTAATGTTTGGCTATTTGCTTAAACGGTCATAGGACAAAATGTATGGGGCAGAACATACTTCCAAGACTATACAACTAGGATTGTTTGAATAAAATACCTCTGCCTTTACATTAGGTAAAAATTGGGAAGAAAGATTCCTTCAATAGCTCTTTATTTTGTAGTGATACTTTTTCTCTGACAGCCAAAACCTTTTGTTTACATCTCAATATATTGAGTAATTGCTTTCTTTGGAGAATTACACTTCAATTAAATTAATTTCTTAGCTTCTCCTTTAAATAAGAGAAAAGCAAAAGTGAGAACAAGAGGCGACCCACAGTGGAAGACACAGTGCCAACATGACACTCTGTGTCAGTCCTAATAAAATTCTTGGCAGCTTTGGTGAGAAAAGCTATTTCCCTGACCAGTGCTCATGAGGAGCACAAGGTGTTTGATGACTGGAATTACAAAGATGAACTAATCAGAGCCCGGATTTTTCACTGTACCTCCACCAGTCTGATTCCTGAGGAGACGCAACAGCGTGGGCTAGGGGAAGTAGCTAGCAGGGACAGCTGACAACTAATTGGATGTAGACACAGTGGAGACATTTTCCAAAACAGCACTGAGCACCTGTCCCAATAATTGTCAACTGGCTAGCCTGACTGACTCTTGCCAACACGTCCTCTCAATGATGAATGAAAAGAAACAGGGCTTTGGGAGAAGTGACAGCAAAATACCTGTCTGAGAGCAGGAAGGGACAGATGTCTGGCACCGGAGGGGTAGGTGGTCTGAGCTTAGCCAGGGCCATGATGTGCTCAAAGGTAATGTCCGTCTGAGTGCTGGCGTTCATGAGCTGCACTTCGGGAGCCGCTCCATAGATTGGCTTACTGAGAGGCGTGCGCCTTAGCACCTGGACCACAATGGGCTCCTTGGCATTTCGGAAAGCTTCCACTGCCTCTTCATGGGTGGCCTTGGAGAGATCCTTCCCATTGACCTGTGAAGATAAAGCAACATTGCTCACCTCAGAGGAGAGAACAGAGAGGCTGCTGTGACAGATTAATAAAAGGCAGGGAGGGGATGTTTGAGCCAGCTCTGCTATGCATTTTGTAAAGGAATATTTAATGAGGTTGACATTTTTATTGAATGCTTCACCAACTGGAGAAAGGGGAGGAGATAAGGAAAACAATTACTTCCGGTGTCTTCAGGAAGTATGCCATCAGAAAATGTTCACTAACACCTTCAGTTAGGTAAGAATGCTCAGTATATACTTCTTTATGATTCAGCAATCTTTTGGTGGGATTTTTAAAAAGGCATTTTATTGATTTTGTTAATAGAGAAAGGAAGAAGGAGAGAGAGAGAGAGAGAGGAGAAACATTGACATGAGAGTTGAACATCAATTGGCTGCCTCCTGCATATCTTCTACCAGGGATTGAGCTCACAACCCAGCCTTGTGCCATAACTGGGAATTGAACCAGCAACCCTTCAGTACACAGGAAAATGCCAAACCAACTGAATGACACTGGCCAGGCCTCTTGGTGAGATTTTCAACATTTACTCAAAGTCTTCTAGGCCTAAAATTTATTTTTTTAGGATACTGTCAGATTTCTTTCATAATTATCGTCTTTTTATCCAAGACCATGCTTTACCCAAGATCATGTGCATTTTATCATAAATCCTTTCTAGTCAAAGCGTGTTCTGTGGACCAGCAGAAATAGTATCACTTAAGGGATTATTAGAAATGCCAAGAAGCTGGCATTACCCAGACCTCCTGGATCAGAACTGACATTTTTAAAACGATCCCAGATTACTTATGAGATGCATATGAAAGGAACACTGCTCTGAAACACCTCTGAGTGAGAATACTGTGTCCCTTTGGAGGTATCCTTATCTGTTTTAATGTATATTAATTTATGATATTCCAAGGTAGCCCTAAACACAGCAGAGAAAGAGGTGACATTTGCCATTGCCTCCAAAACTGCTTCTCGGTATGGCTAATAGTTGGTATTTAGGAGAGAAATATTATTTTTGTAAGACTCTGTTTGGCCTGCTTATTGAGGGCCACGATGTTCCAGCTTCTGTGGCACCCCAAACACCACACACTTTTCTGAACACTCTCTTGAGGGTCAGTATAGGCCACTCTCAAATAGTTGTCAATTTATTTCCCTGAAATGGGTCCTGATAACACAGTCTCTTAATGGGAGTTCTGTTTTAATAAAGGACTATGGAATCCTGAAGTAGCTTCCCAACTCCTACCCCAAATAATGTAATGCTGGCTTTTGCATATAGGAAAAGACACTTGGGAACACAATACTATATTTACAACCCCTGATATTATACCATTTCTAGACAACTAAGACAGTGAGGCTCTGTGGACAGCCATGCACCAGGAAATCCTTAAAGATCCCTGAAAGGAAGCACAGTGAATCACTGGGTTGCAATCGTAGAGCAATTATGACATTTGAATGAGCACATTCTCTTTCCCTGAGTAGACAAAGAATATGTGTGTGCTCAGAGCAAGTGTGGGAGATTTTGGGGTAAAAGATACAATGCCAGGTAGAAATTGTCATGTCCTGTAGAGATAGGCTTAATGACCTAGAGGAGCTAATTTATTCAATGGGCCCTGAAAGAATTAATGTGCCATCAAAAATGGAGCAATTGAGTTTCCTCACCAGGAAAATATGTCCCAGTACAATTCTTGGATCACTAGTAAGACATTTCAGATGAAGATCTGAGTGGGTGCCAACTAGTGTGTACAAACTCACCAATCTGCACAGTCCCTCTCTGATTCTTTTCTCCATGGACTACATTTTAAAATAATCACCAGCCGAAACTGGTTTGGCTCAGTGGATAGAGCATCAGTCTGCAGACTGAAAGGTCCCAGGTTTGATTCCGGTTAAGGGCATGTACATTGGTTGTGGGCACATCCCCGGTAGGGGATGTGCAGGAGGCAGCTGGTCGATGTTTCACTCTCATCGATGTTTCTAGCTCTCTATCCCCCTCTCTTCCTCTCTGTAAAAAAATCAATAAAATATATGAAAAAAAAGAAAAAAAGAAAAGAAAATAATCACCAAGTTTTTATTGGCACAGCCTTGATGGCACATCATATGTTTTGATGACTCTAGGTATACACAAGTATGTAGACAAAGGATGCCCAGAGACACACTCATCTATTTCTTGATCTATTGTCAATGACAGGCACTCTGGGCTGAGGCTACCACTGACTTCCCTGAGGACATGTTGTCAGCAGATAAGAGAACTTCCAGGTGAAAAAGCAGGACCTAAAAGCTAGCCTCTCATGTTTAGTGTTGTCATCCTCCATGTTTTATATTAGGATCAGTATTTATAAATTCCAGGGTATAGAAACTGATCCAGGGGCAGCTAAGACTGTTCTGTCAGCTCGGAAGAATTGCCTTTTGGTACATAGGCTTCCCACTTCCTTGTGTCTCTTCTATTTAGTGAATATCTGCGCTAGCAAAGTATCATACCCTCCCCTCTCTAAAGAGAACACTTGGTCACTTTATCAACTGTTTAAAACCTACTAAAACTATGCCAGTAGGTTACCTTCTCTTATAAGCTTTGCTAACAGTAGCAGAATGGAAGACAGTGCTCTTTTAAAAATAACTTCAAGCAATATGTTAGGGTAAAGGCAGAAATAACTTGTGGCCAGGGTTTCTGCCAGTCCATAGATGAAATCCTACTATTGCATACATTGTGTGCCATTAAGTAGTAAACAGACAAAATACTCTTGTTCCATTTCTTCTTCTTTTTAAAAAAGTATATTTTATTGATTTTTTACAGAGAGGAAGGGAGAGGAATAGAGATGAGAGAGAAACATCCATTAGCTGCCTCCTGCACACCCTTTACTGAGGATGTTCCTGCAACCAAGGTACATGCCCTTGACTGGAATCGAACCTGGGACCCTTGAGTCTGCAGTCTGATGCTCTAGCCACTGAGCCAAACTGGTCAGGATCCATTTCTTCTTTAAGGTGGCCAGGTACTTTGCCTACATGTTAACCTAGTCTTGGTATTCTCTTATTTCTTATTTGTTTTAGTGATCTTCTAAGCAAAAATAATTTCTAAAAGGTGAGTTTCTTACTTATAATGATTATTTATTTTATGTTCCTAGTAGCTACTTAGGGTCATTTTTGCAAAATCCAGAAATGTACAAAATTTCTGCAGAAACATAAAAATTACTGAAGAGTTATTTAGGCTCTGAGATCATTAGCTCTTATTGTAATGGTTAGTATATGCTGACCATATTAGCGTCCATTCTGCAAGATCAATAGCTATTGATCCTAAGACCTGTACATTCTTTCATTTACAATCATGGCATTTATATACAATTTGGGGGAGGAAGGTTAGAGACAATCAAATATAATCTTGAAAAGGGATAGTCAATGTAATCACTAGTATCTTACTTTTTCATTGGGGAATGCTCTTTTCTTCCAGTTATTATGTAGCTGACCTCTATTTTCATAAGCTGTTTAATAACTCTCAAAGTAAAGAAGTCTATGACCTTTAAAAGCTCTACTGCCTCATGTGATTCCTTAGAAAATGTAAGCACTGATAATACAAAACACTCTTTTTTTCTTTTACTTTACTTCAAGTTCATCAACATACTGTTAGCCTACCAAAAGGTCACCATTTTATAAATTATGCCTTTCACAACAGAAAAAAGAATAGCTTAATTGGAGTTTTCTGGCAGTGGCTTTGCTCAGTTATCATTAGTTAAAGCTAGGGAGAAGAATGACATTGAGAGAATATCTAAAATTTTAATGTTATAGACAAATTTTATAGCAACTTAACAAATAAGATAATAGCAAAAGTTCATTTTTTTCCAAAATGGTGAGATCCTAAACCAACAAGGTATTTGATATTTCATGGTGCCATATATTTCTTTTCCATCATATCCTCTGGCTCCCTTCTTCCTTTGCTTCCTCCCTCTCTTTTTTCTTCCGCTTTACTCTCTTCATCTCAGTCTTAATTATGGTTTTGTATTGGCCACATATAATTTTTATGCATTTTGTGAAATGAGACTGGCGACAGAAAAGCCCTCTATTAAAGGTGTGCCATTTAGTTCAGGTAGTTCAGGGTGTAGGCCCAAACTTGTCAAGGTGCCCAGTGAAAGGAGGGGAGCTCTTTTGCTACAAGAGTCCATGGAAGTTGACTTCAGGAGGAAAAGCTGATGAAGAGGGAGCAAAACTGGTGAGAGGAGATGAAAGGCTATTTGATGATTAAAAAATAAATACCCATGTATTATAGGGTTCGAGTTTGAAGTTTATATGCATAGAAATTTCAAGAAGGTTGGGAATTTTTAAAATATATTTTATTGATTTTTTAGAGAGAGAAAGAAATATCAATGAGAGAGAAGCCTCATCGATTAACTGCCTCCTACACATGCCCTGGGAATTGAGCCCACAACCTGGGCAGGTGCCCTGACTGGGAATGGAACTGGTGACCTCCTTGTTCCTGGGCCAATGCTTAATTGCTAAAATGCACCCGCTGGGCTGGAAATTTTATTTAAACATGGTCTAGACTCTAGAGTAGGGGTGTCGAACTCAATCAGAGAAGGGGCCAAAATCTAAAATCCAGCCTAAATCGCAGGCCGAATGGTTTACTGAACAGTCATAAACTATCATTGTGATGGAAACGCAGCGGAGTGCAGTGATGACAGCGCAGTGCGGGCCACATTGCAAGGCCTGGCAGGACGGATTTGGCCCGCGGGCCTTGTGTTTGACACATGTGGTCTAGACTCTAGAGTAGGGGTGTCGAACTCAATCAGAGAAGGGGCCAAAATCTAAAATCCAGCCTAAATCGCAGGCTGAATGGTTTACTGAACAGTCATAAACTATCATTGTGATGCAAACGCAGCGGAGTGCAGTGATGACTGCGCGGTGCGGGCCACATTGCAAGGCCTGGCGGGACGGATTTGGCCTGCGGGCCTTGTGTTTGACACATGTGCTCTAGAGAATGACACTTCTTCTAAAGTGGTTGTTAAATGGAATGGGTGAGAGGACAGAGAGTCATAATAAACATGAGGAGTATATGAAATAATTCCCTCTATCACTATAACATCTGGAATTTGGATGACTGTGGCCAAAACTGATTTGGTTCTCCTGCTACCAAGCAACAAAAGCAAAACTGAAAAGACTCAGGTGATGGATATTTGATAAGAGGCCAGGGTCCCAAAGTGGAATGACTAGACTCTGAGATGGTGATTAAACCACCTGACTTAGATAAGTAAGAAACCAGTCATGTTTATACGTATAGAGGCAATGAAAATTGACAGTAGCATAAATGAGGGAAGGAAGACACCAATGACAGGAATTCTAGAATAAACAGAGGCATGTGGTTCTTCTCCTAAGAAAGTATAATTGAGATGAAAAACAAGGGGAAAGACAGAGCTATGATCCCATTGTAAGGTACACTGTAAAGTACATACTATATTGTGCGCCTGAAACTAATATAATATTGCATACCAACTATATTTAAGTAAGAAATTGAAAATAAAAAGGGGTTGTCTTAGTCATGCCAGTCTTGAAACAGTTATAAGACATTCAGATAAACTAACAAATAAACAATTGATGAATTAAAAAAATATTTGGTCATGGAAAACCATTTTCCATTTGTCTGGGAAAGCTAGCTGCCAGGCACCTGGGGAATCCTGACCTCAAAAGAAACTACAACCACACACCCCAGAAAATGAAGCTACGGCTTCTTGCACTTATCAGTTCAGGTAAGCTGAAAAATATACTCTTAACAGATATGGAAGAAGAGTCTTATTTCTAAAAAAAATATTACTTTTCATTTTATTGATAGGGATAAGTGGATAGAAGAAAAGTAGGCACTTTTCAGCAATCAATTCAAAAGAAGGGTGAGTACATTTGCTGTGGCAGATGGACTAATTAATACATAAGCAGCTTGTGAATGTTAAGTGAAGACTATAGCTTTTCTCATGTAAAGCATATCACAGCAATGTTTGATGAAGCTTCTGTTTAATGAACAATCTACCCTTTTGGTTAAATTGCAAAATCTGGGCCACTCATCAACAACCTCCCAAGAGTGACTGGTGGCCTCAGCTTGTATATGAGCTGTTCTGCTAGGATTATTCCTCCAAATCTAGCCTCATGCAAAATTTTCTTGAGTATCAGAAAACAAACAGGCTTTCTCTTCCCCTTTGAAGTGCAAACAAGTACATGAATAACCTTGTCACCCTGGTGAGTTGCCATTTCTAGAGTCAGCTGTTTGAGAATGATGAGGATTTCCAAATCTCTGTGCCTCTAACAAAACAAACAAACAAACAAAAAAGAGGTATTTTTAAGCATCTATGCCTTTCATGGGAGAATTATGTGTAATAATATTCAACAGAAGTATAAAAAAGCAAAGATTGTATGCAATCAATATAACCCAATTTCAAATTAAGAATATATAGAAAGCACTTGAATATTGTTTTTTATATGATTACAAAATTTTTACATTCATTTCTTTACTTATTTTCAGCTTTATTGAGATATAGTTGGCAAACAAAATTGGAAATTATTTAAAGTGTGCAGCTCATGGTGATTTGATATAGGTATATATTGTGAAAGAAATCCTGTTATCTAGTTTTGACATTTTCATACCTCACATATTTACCCTTTTGTGTGTGTGTGTGTGGAAACATTTAAGTTCTACTCTCTTAGTGAATTTCAATTATATAATACTAAAGGTTTGGTGCATGAAATTCAAGCACTGGAGTGGGATGGTCCCTCAGCCCAGCCTGCAGTCTCTCAAAATCCAGGACCCCTAGAAGGATGTCTAACAGACATCCCTCTCGCAATCCGGGACCACTGACCCCTAACAACTTGCCTGCCTGTCTGATCACCCCTAACCACTCTCCCTGCCTCCATGATTGCCTTTTATTGCTTGTTTGCCAGCCTGATCATCCCTAACTGCTTGATGGGAGCAGCCAACAGGGGTGAGGGGCTGTGGTTGTTCTGATCTCTGGTCATTCTGGTCGTTTCATCATTGCTGTCGCTAGGTTTTTATTATATAGGATAGTGTTATTGACTATAGTCAGCAATATTTTACATATCATCAGACCTGAGTATTATCATTCTGATTGGGCATGGCAGTTTATAAGCTCTCCCACCCTTACAAATAACTTAATTTTGATTGAAGTCCCTTGTGAATGATGATCAAATTTTCTACATGATAATTAGGGAGGTGTTGCAAAAACATGGCCTAGTAACATTTTATAGAAGGAGGAAACTATTTAAATTGTTACTAAAATGTATGGTATAAAAAAATATGTAAAATGATCCAAAAGCTATATTTATTAAAACACTTGTCATATATAACTTTAATTTTAAGGAAATTTGGCATATTTGTTCCTAAGCATTGATATGTTTGATTCTATGTGGACATTTGTTATATAAATTGAGCATAGCACATTGTAAAAAATATTTAAAGTCAAAAAACTTCACAGAATAAAAATTGCACAAAATTATGTGAAGAAAATCTAATTAGAGATTGACAAAAATTAATTTTGACCTTTGAAAATGTTTTCAATGAACAAAATTTCACGGGTAGGTTTGTGATCATTATGTAATTTTAGAAAGTAAGAGCATAAGAAGTGTTTAAAAATGTTAGCTTGCATTAAACCAGTCCAGCGTGCTATTACTGGATTTTTGGGAACAAACTATGGTAAGTATACCATGTGATGCAGTGAGCAGACTTATCCAAAAGTGATCCTGCAGTTCCTTTTAAGTTGTCTGGACTGGGAGGGACCTGTAGCTTCATTTTCCTGGTGTGTGTGTGTGTGTGTGTGTGTGTGTGTGTGTGTGTATTTTCCTCTGTGTTCCAGATTCCCCAGGTGCCAGGCAGCTAGCTTTCCCGGACAAATAGAAATAACCGACATCTAGCCCAGGAAGCCTGATCCTCAGGTGATCTGTTTTCTTACTGACAAAGTTGGCATAAGAAGAGACAGCAACAGCAGAGGGATGGAGTCCCTCCTCTGGAATACAGGCCCACTGCATGTCCAGCAACTTCAAGTCCCGTGCACGACTATGTTGCTGACTCCTGTGTTTGGCCGATAAAGATTGTCCCCTAACCTATAATTCATGACCTTGTGGGATTTGCTATTATTAACCGTATGTGACATAATACACATTGGCAAGCTAAAGACTTGACTATATTAGAAATGCTTACAAATATAACAGTAATGAATTGAAGACTCCCAGTAACCCAATGAGATATTTAGACAGCTTATTATTACATTTAGTTAACTGATTATGACACAGGTCACTACAGAAGGATAGTTATGCTGCTTCCTCGTCTCTTTCACAGGACACTATGATGGTGTAGGATTCCCAAATGCACATAAGACTTCAACTTTTCTTACTTTTTCTTTTTCCCCCTTCAGATTATACGAGAAAGGAAGCTTATTTTGAAAGTTATGGAGGTAGTAGAAGTCAGCCAGCCGAGCTGCGTGCGCTCAGGAAATAAGTGACAGAGGTAGAAGGGCCCTGGGAGCTTGGGGAGAAAAAGGCCACAGTAAGAGCCTGGGGAAAGGAAAGGGGGAAGGAAAAGGCAGGGACCTGCTCCTAAGAGGGAGAGGGGGTTCAGCTTTTCTTATTTAGATGCTATAGACCTATATGTCTAAGTGTATCAAAACTATCTTGAACCAATTTATAATTTTGGTTATAGGAATTCTTGGGGATACATTTTCCACAATTGCTTTTCCTCCATTATCTTTTCTTTCTTTTATTTTTGTATTCCTCCCTTTGTATTTTTTGGTTTCTTTTCTTCTTTCCACTGCCACAGTCTTCTCTTCTAAGTTTTCCCATTGGGGATTTAACAAATTTGAGAAGTGTCTATTTATGTAATTTTTTTTCTGTTATTAAGGGACGGGTTATGGTATGTTTTGATTCTTACTGAGGGAAATAAATTAAAGTATACACAACATAGTTTCATTTGCCTCTTTATAAATACATTTATTTCCTCTCACCTTACTAAAAGAAACGGAAGTTTCTCCTCGTTGGTTCATGAGCTGGTGGTTCCTGGTTTGTTCCCCAGATGTACACAGCTCTGTGCCCCGGATGCTAACCGCTGTACACTGCATCACCAGGCTTCCTGATTTATAACTTTTGTTTGGCTCAGCCAGTGGTGAGAGAGCTAGTATTCTGTGCCTTTGCCCAGCCCCCGCACACCTGGCTTTCAGGATCCAAACTCTTACTAGGTTCACACTCCTCTCTCACCTGTCCCCTTCTGGTCTATGGGTAGCAAGGGCATCTCCTTCTATTGCTATTCCCTACATTCTTCCTCTTAACTCCGCTCACATCTCTCTAAGTTGTTCAGTCATTGTAATGTCTTTAATTAACCCCCCTGAGTGTGGCTTCCATTTCCTTCTGGAACCCTGCCTGATACAACTACACATGAAGTTCCTTGATTTACACAATAGCAACAAAAATATGACAAAAGCTACCATCTCTACGAATTATCATCTTTACTAATTAGCAACTTGCAAAATTATTTGCATCAAAAATATAATTTCTAGTTTCTCAAATTTAGCAAAAATTACAGATTTTTTAAGGGAGAACTAAAATATAACTTTTATTGAGATCATTTAGCAAATGTAAAGTATCCAGATACTTGACATGTACAGATATTTTGTAGACTATTCCTCAATTTGCCTTTGTCTAGTGATTCTTCTTGATTAGAATCAAGTTATGAATTTTTGGTAAGAATGCTTAGAAGTCGTGTTAGATCTTTCTCAATCTATTCTATAAGAAAGCTAGTAATATAAATTTGTCCACTACTGATGATATTAACCTTTATGACTTAGACAAAGAGAGGAAGAAAGTGAGAGTGAGAGTGAGAAGAAGGGAGGGAGAAGGAGAGCAAATAATGTAAACATTAATGTTGAAATTTGGGGAATCTAAATGAATGGTATTTGAGAATTCTTTGTACTATTTCTGCAACTTTTGATAAGTATTAAGTTGTCAAAATTAAATGTTCAAATTTTTGTTATATTTTGTTAGCTTAGAATGGAAGTGTATTGTAAGGATAGAGTTCATAATAATTATGAGAAATTGACAGATATAGAGCTTCCTCAGAGTGTGTTTCTGTATTTGCATATCTCTAGAGAAACAAATCACTACTCTGCACTGATGTCTTTTTTTTTCATGAGTGGGACCCACACACACATCCCTACAGCAAAAATCACAGAGATTGGTATCACCAACTTTATCACTGTCATAACAATTCATCTTCTGAATATCACCTGAAATCCTGTTCTCCTCCAAGCTGAGCTATTTAAAAAGATAGATGGCTGCCTTCTGGCTAATTGTGGGAGTTCTTTCATTACTATAAAAAGACTTTTTATATCTCAAGTGACTCTATAAGCAGTGAATAATGTCTTTGGAGAGAGTCCACTGATGAAATGGTAGGATAACAACTACTTACTGACCTTTTACTTCCTAAGATAATACTAAGCTGATGTAGCTGATTATTAATACACCTATCCATCGAGTTTTGACATATCAGATCTAAGTATGTTAAACTGAATGAAAAATTCTCAGGGAGACAACATTTTCTGCACCGGGCCTGAGGGTGTAACAACATAAGGCATATATAGGGCAAATGCTGTTAAAACAAATGCAAACTGTTTCATTGGGAAGAAACTTCATTGTAGTAAAGCAACCAGATATCCTTTAAAAGATTAATATAAGCAGTATTAGTAACAGATCTTGGACAGACTTATTCATTTTTCATAACCACAGAATAAGTGGAAATGTTCTCTTAGCCCTGGACAAGATCTCTTGGTCCCATGTTTGTTACAAGAGCCTATATGAATATCAAGAGCATAACCCTGGCTCCTAGCCACACAAGCACAGTGCCAAAGAAGTGCTAAAAATAACCAACTGATAATGGAAGGAATAAAATTGTTCCACACAGTTCCTAATAAGAGACTCTGATATACTGAATTATTTGTAACAGGGCATCTGTCAAAATAACATCAAAGGTGCTAAGGACATCTTCACCAGAAGTTGGTTGTATACTATCTATGAAAGTGATCTCATGGTGTACTATTTAAATACTTCTGTGTAAAAGACATTAAATGATAGGAAACTGCTTTTGTTTTGTGCTGTAGTTTAAGGACCCAAAAACGTGTGTTACATACCTGACAACAAATATGTGTTAAAGAAATTTCCATATATTTCTCTATCAAGATCCACATTAAAATAAATGAAATTGGACTTTTCATTATAGCTATCTGTGTTTACAGGCTGACTGTGTTCCTTTCACTACATAGCTCTGTTTCATAGCCCAGCTATCCATGTTATTCCTTTTACTTAAATATATTGTATAAATAATTTGAGTGGCAAGCAAAGGTATCAAATGTGCTAGTAAGCCCTCTCTCCCACTACCCTGACCATTCAACATTGCTGTTTTTAAAAATATGCTTTTTATTAAAGGGGAGGGAATGAGAGATATGGGTAATACTATCCTAATATATAAAAAGCCGGGCCATCACGACCAAAAACAAAACAAACAAATAAACAAACAGACAAAACATGATTGACCAAATACAGGCTGCATGGAGCAACAAGGCCATCAGGGGGGTTAGTGAGGGACAACCAAATGACTGAATAGCAAGCTATGTGGGGCAACCAGACAGGCAGAAGGGGAAAGGTGGGGACAACTAGGCTGGCAAAGGGCTGTAGGGGGCGACTAGGCTGGTGGTAAGGGCAGTAAGGGGTGACCAGGATGGTGAGGGGACAGTTGGGGACAACCAGGCCAATGGAGGGGGTAAGTTAGGGGTGATCAGGCCAACAGTCAGAGGTTAGGGGTGATAAGGCTGGTGGGGGGGCAGTTAGGGGCAATCAGGCAGGCAGGCAGGTGAGCAGTTAGGAGCCAGCGGTCCTGGATTGTGAAAGGGATGTCTGACTGCCAGTTTAGGTCTGATCCCCCAATCCCCTGGATTGGGCCTAAATAAGCAGTTGGACAACCTTTGAAGGGTCCCAGATTGGAGAGGGTGCAGGCTGGTCTAAGGGGGACCCCTCTAACCTCTGTGCATGAATTTCATGCACTGGGCCTCTAGTCAATAATAAAATATATTAAAATATGCTTTTATTAATTTCAGATAGGAAAGGAGATGAAGACAGATATAGAGTCATCAATAATGAGAGAGGGAGGGAATCATCCATCGGCTGCCTCATGCACGCCCACTACTGGGAATTGAGCCCAAAACCCAGGAATGTGTCTTGATCAGGAATCAAACCATGACCTACTGGTTCATGGGTTGACACTCAAAGCCACATTGGCCAGGCCATTCAATGTTTTAATATAAAAGAACACAAATGTAGGACTGATCTGGAAGAGGAGTCTCAACACAGTTCATAATATTAGCTATGCCTCAGTTTCTTTATCTGCAAAAGATGGTAACACCCACTCACAGAGTTGTGGATTGTGTCACATAAATACTACAACTAAGGCAGCTTACAGAGTTCTATGATTTTTACTCATGTTTCCTTCCTTCCCTTCCTCGCATCCTGAGGAACTCTTAAAGACAGAGACTAGACAATTTTCTGGGGATACATGTTAAGACCTGTTCTTACAGTGCTGGTAGTAACAGTGATAATACCAGTTAGCACTGAGTGAGCTTTTACCAAGTTCCAGGAGCTTAGCAAAGGCTTGGCTTATATTATCTCAATCACACTCAAGAACCATCATGTGAGGTGAGAATTTTATCTCCATTGGAAAGTTGGAGGCTGAAGAACAGAAGGTATAACAGATTGAGCAAGGGAAGGCACCTACTCTGAGGATCCTCCAGAGAAAAATAACATACCCATCTATAATTGGAAGCAAACTTGCAAATAGCTGAAATAGAGATACTAACAGAGTTCCAGGGAGCTCACAGGGCTAACTCTGCCAGAGAGTATTGAGATTTGATTCCAGAATGTGACATTTCAGGTGGTTCTTAAAAGATGAAGAGTGTCATAAGTTGTAAAGGTTGGAGAAAGGAAAGGAATCCTAGGGAAAGGCTTAAAAGAGTAGGTCTTCTGAGAACCAGTGAGAGATCTGGTGAGACCGAGTAGGGGGGCTTTGGGGAAGAATTGGGCTAAGAGGCTTGAAAGGAGGCTTGGATACAGGTTCCAAGGCCCTCAATGGACCATGGAGAGGTATCTGTTTCAAAAAAACACCTTTTACCTGAAAAGTAGCATGATCTCATTTTTGCTTTGGGAAGATAATTCTGAAGGCTGTGGTGAGAAGTAGCTGAATGGAAGCAGGAAACCCCCACAGTTACTAGGACAAAAATGGTTAGTGCCTAGATCAAGACAGAGACAGCATTCTGGCCCAGCTGGAGGAGGGGAGAGGGTTGTAAGATGGCATGCTGATGCTCTCATTCATATGTATTCCAATGGGACCTTCCCAGTTGGCATATTTTCCACAACAGCCTAACCCCAGTTTCCATACCAATGAATTGAATACACACTGTGCAGAAATACAAGCTGTAAAAGTTGAAATTTAAATATAAAGGCATTCTGCATAGATGTGCCCATCGCCTGTAGATTTATATTTTCGGTGGTGATTTTAGTTTCTTTCTTTTTTAAAAAAATATATTTTATTGATTTATTCACAGAGAGGAAGAGAGAGGGATAGAGAGTTAGAAACATCGATAAGAGAGAATCATCGATCAGCTGCCTCTTGCACACCCCCTACTGGGGATGTGCCCACAACCAGGTACATGCCCTTGCCCGGAATCGAACCCGGGACCTTTCAGTCCACAGGCCGACGCTCTATCCACTGAGCCAAACCGGTTCCGGCGATTTTAGTTTCAATGTTCTGAAACTCTTCCAGTCTAGTTAGCACCCACATAACCAAGTGAGCATTTGTCACACTATAAAAAAAACACACACACTCTCTCCCTCTTTTTCCCTCCTCTCTCTCTCTCTCTCTCTCTCTCTCTCTCTCTCTCTCTCTCTCACACACACACACACACACACACACACACACACACACATAAACACTTTTATACTTTCTATGGTCTGCCACCTGAATCATTTATAGCTTGTGTGGGATATGAACTTAGGAAAGTATTTTACCCAAGTGAATATATAGTAGTTTTAGAACATGAGGATTAACAGGAGAAAGTAGAACCTACATAATATATAATTCTTTCAATACTAGTATCTCTAACCTAGTGCCTAGAAGATGAAAGCTATGTCATACCAGTTTGAAAGGACAGGAAAAAATCTGAACAAGTAGACATCCCCATAGGAGACATGGGAGTTTTAAATCATTTTAACAATCAATTCTGCCATCTAAATTCATTCTGACTCTTGTAGAGCTCAGTGGAGGATGTTAAACTAGTAAAAAGGCCAAGCTCCCAGGGTTATTCACAAGCTTTTACACCGGCAATTAAAGCCACTTGAATCTATGCCCATACCTTGCTGTTACCACACTTCCAACTTCCTCAAATTCATGCGTTTTGAAAAATAATTTTTAATTCTATATTTATAAACAGATTAGTGCATGGCTCAGTGGTTGAGCATCAACCTATGAATTTGGAGGTCAAGGTTTGATTCCCAATCAGGGCACATGCCTGGGTTATGGGGTTGACCCCCAGCAGGGGGCATGCAGGAGGCAGCCAATCAATGATTCTCTCTCATCACTGATGTTTCTGCCTGTCTTTCCCTCTTCCTTCCTCCATGAAGTAAATTAAAATGTATTTTTTTTTAAATGTACATAGGCAAGAATAACCACTTTTCCTTATACAACCCCTGACGTTACTTAAAATTTTGGTAAAGGACCCTCACCCCTTCCACAGACAGGCCTTCATTTTCTATAAGTGATTCAGGTAAAGCTCAGACAAGAAGGTGGCTGAAAGACCTATCTACTTGTTATTGAACTTTTACCATAAGATTCCCAATTTAAGGCCCCACCCCGCCCTGCCCACGTGTGATCTGATATTGTTATTGTCGAGATGAGATCCGAGAAGTTCCTAAGGGGAAAAGGCCACCTGGGTTCTCTCCTGCTTTGACTTCAGTGGACACAGTCACAATGAGGGGTTCACACAGGAAGAAATTCTCCAAAACGGCAGCTGGACTGTATGGAGAGCTGCAGCCAACTCCAAGCTCTGGGTTTATCTGAGTGCATGCGGGTTCAAGCACACACCAGTACTGGGGGAGCTTCCTAAAAACTACTTTACATGCCTCTATGTCTCCTTCGGGAAGCAAATAAGAGCAACAGAGTGAGTGTGAGTGCAGATGGAGTCATCATCTTCTTAAGTGTAATTTGCCACACACGTTTTTCTATATGAATATTGTTCATTTTACTTCACTCTGTTTGGAAGAATGGACAAGAGGGACTACTTTTTATAAACAATTGCCATCTGCATGCTTTTGAAATAGTTTTTGGCAGATAAAACCATCCTGCCAAGGCCCAGTAAAAGCTCTTCATTGTTCCATGTCTGCACAAATTACCTTGCATCTTCCATGATTTTATGTACATTTAATCACTAAAGATTAATTACATGGCATACGGAAACCAGTGAAACACTGAGGAGATAACTTCACTTTAAGTGCACATGCAGCTAACTTGTGGCTCTTTAAAACAATTTTAATTAAAAGTACTAGAAGAATCATTGGGCTGAAAATATTAGGAGCTCTGGGACGGATGAGCTTAGCATAGCTAATTAATTGTATATTTAATCATAGCAGCCTTTGGCTGTAATTAATAATCTATTTTCCTCTGGTAATAAATATTGTGATTCTGTAAAATAGAATTTATAATTTCCAGAATGCCATATGCACAGAAGAGAGGGACAGAAATCAAGCATTGCCACACGAGCTTTCGAGCCGAGGCGGATTCTGTTTATTTCTTAGAGAGGATGTTTTCTGTATCTTTCATTCGTTTTAAATGTCATCTCTTAGTGGCAGCTTACAAATAGCTATCCCAGAGTGACTTAGACATTTCAAAGGTGTAAAGAATAATCCAAAAAGAGTGGCTAGTAGAATGCTAAATGAGGTCTGATTTTTCTTGCACCATAAAGATCTTCAACTTTAGGTAGCTCTATCTTCATATGTATGCCAGGGTGGTGAGATGCTGCATGAAACAGCTCCTTCTGTTCATTTTCTTTTAAATGGCAGAGTGAGACTCAGAGATTTCCACCACCTGCAGCCTGGTAAAATGCTCAAATCACACAGCCACGTTTAAACACCCGCTCAAATCACACAGCCACGTTTAAACACCCGCTTTTCATGATAGCTTTTACTCTTAAGCGCCAAGAGTGCACACATGGGCGCGCGTGCGCGCGCGCGCGCACACACACACACACACACACACACACACACACACACACACAGACACAGCAGACACCCTTTCTGCTCTTCGAGAATCCATGTCAAGCATAGCACAGTTTTGTTCTTATTACTCTTTACTTAATTTTTGTGAGAGAAACTCTCTAATGGGAGGTTGTCAGATGCTTTTCATATAATCCAAGATTACTTTCTTCCTGCAAGCAAGATTGAAATTCCAAGAGTTTTGCATATAAAGGAGATAACAATATATTAATCTTAGAGGATAGGCTTTTCCCATATTTTAAAGATATTTTAATAAGAGAAATTTAATTATCAGTTTGCTATTGCCATTTTTTATTTATGATGATGATGATGATGATGATTCCATTCTTCCCCATTGACATCTCCCCACCACCACCACCACACACACACACATGCCTTCACTCCCCTGATGTCTGTGTCCACTGGTTATGCTTATATGAATGCATACAAGCCCTTTGGTTGATCTCTTATTCCACACACACCCCCTCCCCCGCCTTTCCCCTTCCCTCTCAAGTTTGATGGTCTGTTAGATGTTTCTCTGTCTCTCTCTAGATTCTTTATTTTTTCCCCCCACCACTTTACAACCCCCCCCCATACCCTCTTTCACATCCACCCATACCCATCCCCTCCAGTTATTGCTGTTTTATATTTTTACAGTAATGTGTAGAAGTTACAGGTTGTTGAATAAGTAAATATTTAGCTGGAAAATGTTTTAAGATCATGGAGAACACACATTTTTGTATGCAACTGATACAATTGCTTGATATGCTAATCAATTCATGGACAAAGTCCTATTTTTCTGGGGGTTATGTGGTCTTCATATGAATATGAATGAAAGAAAAAGATATGAATTAGATTATTAGAATTATATCAAGTAAAATATTTTTATTCAGTCTATACTGGGCATCAGTAAAGGTCTAGGAACGAGACAAAGAACAGAATAAAATACGGTGGTGAAAATGTGCAAGTTTCTTGAAAGCCTTCATAAATATCATGCAATCAAAAGTAGTTCTTTTCAAATACACTATAATATGTATTTCCGATGAGAACAAAAGTGCTAAAAACAATGGTTTAAAAATTGCACTGGCCTTTTCTGTTTAGAATTGTGTCTAGTTAACCACTCCTGACAATGCCTCTCTCAATGTCCCACTAAAATGATCTATGAAAGCAGAGGAAACCTTTTCACCTGGACTATGAAAAACTTATTTTTATTTTGAGAGAGAGAGAGAGAGAGAGAGAGAGAGAGAGAGAGAGAGAGATCAATGATGAGAAAGAATCATTGATTGGCTGCCTCCTGCACACCCTCCCCTATCCCTGAGCTGGGGATCAAGCATGCAACCTAGGCATGGGCCCTGACTGGGAATCGAACCCTGACCTCCTGGTTCATAGGTTTATAGTGGACCACTGAACTACATCGGCATTGGCCAGGCTATTCTTCATTTTAATTGTGTTCCTCTTAAGTTATTTTCTTTAACTATCTTGAAAACTTCTTGTCATGACAAGGGAATACTGGGAAGAGACAGAGAGGGAAAAGATCAAGAGAGAGAGAGAGAGGGAAGGAGGGAAGGAGGGAGGAAAGAAGAGAGAGCGAGATGCTTGAGCCACACCTTGTTTTTCTTTAAGTTCAATGCTGCACATGACATCCTTGCAGATAAGAAAGAATTGTGGATAAAGACGAAATACTGTTTGGAGGGTCTAGGTTGCTTAAATAATACACAAAAATATATTACTATTCCATTATAACACACAAAGGCAGAGTAAAGGGGGAAAATGTATGGATGTTTAGTCCTAAGTTGGATTCCAAGCTTTGCCCTTTAGCAGTTGTAGCACTTCAGACTGACCACTCATTTTTTGAATTTTGATTTCATCCTCTATACATCTGGGATAATAATGTTAACCTCTAAAAGTTGTTATGACAAAGTAATGCGAAAACACAGAAAAATTAACCAATATGTGAGGAAGAATAGATATTCAACAAAAAATATGGAACATATTTATAATATTTTGTTATGTATGTACATATGCATTCAAAGAGTTCTCTACTTAATGTTTATCAGTGAGCTATAATTCAGCATATTAAGACATGTCAAGAAAGCTTGCTGGTGAGATTTTTCAGATAGAACCAATTTGAAGAAGTAGAAGGTTTTATACAAAAAGAACACTGGATTAATGGTCAGAGGACTTGAACCTCAATTCTAGACCATTTGTTTCCAATGAAGATTCGGAAAATCACTTCAGTTCTGGAAATCTTAGTTCATAAAAAGTTTCGAATACATGTAAAGTCATTACAGATGAAGGTAGTAAGTGCTTGATATTTGCAATCTATTTAGCAATTTATACATTAATTGCTTCATCAACATTTATCTAGCTACTCACAGGAGATTGAGGTATTATCCACATCTTAAATAAGAGGTAAATATTGGTTTAATTGATTTTTACCAAGGTCACACAACAAGTGGTAAAGCTGGGATTAAAAGCTTGACTTCCTCTCAGCAATCTTATTATCCCATCATAAGACATCTTCGTGTTTTTTTCCAACCAGTTAATTAATCACTGTACAGGATATAGAAAATTGTTGTTAATTTAAATCCAAATATTATGTTATCAGCAAAAATTCTTAATCAAAGAATTTATATGCATAGCCCATAGACACAGACAATAGTTTGGTGAAAGCCTGGGTTAAGGGCTGGGTGGAGGGGGACAAAGGGTGAAAAATGGGGGACATCTGTAATAGTGTCAATAATAAAAATAAATAAAAAAATAATTACCCCACTGAATTATCTTTTTATAAGTGTGGTGCAGGTCTTAATAAATAACAAATTTGAATAAATGAAAAATATATTTAAAATGCTTATCAAAGAAGGCAATGTTAGCGAGGGGACAAAAACTATTATTGCTTTTCAAGTTCTCATAAGTATATAAGTATATTGGAGTGAACTAAAAACCAGGGCACATAAACATTTAAATGGGATCCCTCTGACATATTCAGTTGTACATTTTAGAAACTGAGGGTTATGGGTAATTGGTGTCACTATTAAATTTTTATGAATGCCCTAGACCAGTGGAAGGCAAACTCATTAGTCAACAGAGCCAACATTTTTAAACTTAAACTTCTTCTAATGCCACATCTTTAAAATAGACTTGCCCAGGCCGAGGTATTTTGTGGAAGAGTCACACTCAAGGGGCCAAAGAGCAGCTTGCGGCTCAAATGCCACAGTGTGACGACCACGGTCCTACACTTATCCAATGACAGCTTCACAAAATAAGAGTTCTGTACTGAAGAGGAAGAAAAAAAAATACCTCAGTAAACTACCCAAAATTTATAAGGTCTAAGTCTTTCAAGAGAAAGTGAAATAACATACATTTAGTTTAGAAAACAGCAAGTTGACTTGCTCTCATTGCTTCAATTAAATACTGTGTGTAAATTGCTGAGATTCCAAACATGGAGGTAAGTTCTATTCACATCTATTGCTCCATTACCCCCACAATTACTCTAATACAGGGTGCACCAGAGGAGCAGCTGGTGGAAATGATTTCCTAAGTTGCTGAACCGCTGAACAACACAACATTCTTTAGGCTAGGCTTTCTCTACAGCGGCACTACTGGTATTTGAGGTTGATCGTTCTTTGTTGTGGCGGACTATCCTGTGTATTGAGAAAGTTTAGCTGCATCCCTGGCCTCTACCCATTTGATGCTGGTAGTTTCTTCCACACACACACCATCATCAGCATCACCACCACCACCACCAAAACCGCTACTACCATCTGCGACAACCACAAATGTCTCTGGACATGTCCAAATGACCTCTAGAGAGTGAGATCATACCCAGTTGAAAAACACCATTTTAGGTTTTATTTTTGTATGCATGGGTTTTTAAAAATCAAATATAGTTGACATATGATATTATATTAGTTTCAGGTGTACAACAGAGTGATTCAACATTTATACACCTTATTATGTGATCACCACACTAAGTCTAGTAACCATCTGCCATTGTGCAAAGTTATGTGTATCACTGACTATATTCCCTGTGCTGTACATCACATCCATGCGAATTAAGAACTACAAACTTCCAGTTATAATATAAGTCATAGGCCACATTTTAATGACATTTTACTTCATGAAGGTTGAAGAATGCTGTCCTAACAGAGACCAGAGTTTATTATAAGAGAGTTGGAAACCTAAATAACATAGAAGTTGAAGACCAGAAGTTAACTGCTGTTTCATGGATTAATTTTTAAATTTTACACTTACATATCATCATATTTTAAGGGGAAAATGGCCTGAACTTATTAGAATAAAATAGCAAGCAAATATTACCATTTATGTTTTCTGCCAGCCAGGAAAAGGTAAGTGTGATGGTCAGGCTCTTCCACCACAATGTTCTCCTGGTTAGAAACCCAGAAGCTGCCACTCATTCATCAACTACTCCATGCTGGATTCTCTGACCTATCATTAAAGTGGTAAAATCAGGACTTATTGGTGATGGCCATGTGACAAGGACTGAGAAGACAAGGATAACTGGATTCCAGAAGACCTGCTGCTTGGTTATTCTAATAAATATTGTATTCCTTTAATTTTTCCTGTTAGACATTATTTTCTATTCCATTTATAACTCCCTCCAAACTTACTAAAAGTGTTCACATCCTCCTCAAGCAGTGAAGCCTTCCTATGGTTGTAATATGCACCCTAATAAACAATAGCCTAAACATTATAAATATGAATTAAAATTGTTGGAAATTCCATATGCTCTTCCTAGAAATATTCTTCTCTATGTTGATTATTTGAACACTTCACTGGATTGCTGACTTGGGACAGGATTTAGGATGCGGAATAAAGGAATGGTGAAGGGATGACAAACATACCTTCACAGGAGTAAATGGCTGTGAGACATCACCAGATTAACAACAATCTCTTTTAATATTTGTTCCGGAAAAAGTACTTAACTGTTTGGAGTTCCTGACATGACCGCATACTGTTATTTGGATGCTGATGAAAAGTAACATAGCAGATGTACTAGCATATCTCATTCATTCATTTATTCATTTGTGATGCATTTCTCTCTAGATTTAAGAAGGATGCATATACATTTTCTAAAAGGCTATAAAAGTCAATTGCTATGTTTATGAAACAAGGAAGCACTTTCTCAGCTTTAGAACTCTGATTTGAGAAGCCACCTCTTAGCTAGCAGATGTTTTTCATCTTCCCTCATTAGGTGGCTGAGCATGATGCAGAAAAATGTGATCAAGTGTGACAAAATCTGTCCTTCGTCTACACTAGCTGCTTCCACTATAATTTTAATTGCTAGATATCAGGGCTTTAGATATTTCTTCTGCATCTCAAGAGACAAGCCTTATGAATGAAAAAATATTTTTGGTAAATAACCAAATATATAAATAGATGTTTTGCATAATTAGCTAATTGTTCAAAACCATCATGTTCGTAGAGTTTACAATATTAAGCATTTTAATACATAAAGTTGAGGTGCCCTGCTTACAATATTTCAAGTTCTAGACTTATTTAGAGTTAGTTATAGTAGAATAGAAGGTGAATGATGTTGTTAAAGCTCAAAGCTAATGATAATAGTTTAAAATATAATTAGATGTTGAGATCTTCCTAGTGTATAAGCACTGGGACTGCTAATTAAAATAAAAATAAGAAAATAACATTCTTGAGTCTGAGATTAGTTTCCTCTTTCTTTTTTTTCTTTTAATTTTCATTCATGAATTTTTAAAAAAAGAAAGAAATTACTAAACAGAAGCCACGTGCCAGATAGTTGTAGGCACTGAGGTAATACACTGAGTGGCCAGATTATTATTATTATGACCTCTGAATGCATAATAATCTGGCCACTCAGTGTGTGTGTGTGTGTGTGTGTGTGTGTGTGTGTGTGTGGTGGAATTCATGCCTGGGTGGGGTCCGGTCAGTCTGGACAGGGGGAGGGGACATGGGCAGTTCGCTGGCCTGGCCTGCGAATTCCTGGTTGAGGGGGCAATTTGCATATTAGCCTTTTAGGCTATACACTGAGTGGCCAGATTATTAAGCGTTCAGAGATCATAATAATCAGGCTACTCAGTGTATAAGTGAACATGTTAGACAAAATCCCTGACCTCAGAGAGTTTATATTTTAGTGAGGCAAACAGACAATAAATATAATAAATTCTTCATCCATTTGTTAAGAACTATGAAGAAAATAGATGTAGATTGAGAGTGGAAGAGGAGAGTTATAATTCCTTTTTGTTGTCAATGTAGGTCTCACTGAGAAGGTGCCAGGTATTTGAGCAAGAGTTAATTAAAAGATAAAAGACTATTCAGCTGTCTATCTGGAGGAACTCAAGGAGAGAACAGCCATTGCAAAGGCTTAGCTGTGGCAGCGTTCTATGCAGTTAGGACATAAGGGAGGAAAAGGACCTGGAGAAGTGTCAGCAGGTGAGAGAGTCAGATGAACTCACAGTTACTGAACACGTACTAGGCCATTCTATGGGCTGGGCTTTGACCCTTAGTTTTCTTTTCAAAAAAGGTTTCCCTACTTTTCTTTCTTTGGTTTATTTTCCGTTTTCATTCTCTCCTCTTATATCTTGGTCAATCCACCTCCTCCTTCTCTGACTCCTCATATCCCCCTAATTATTGCCATGCTATTGCCATTCCTCTTTCATTCTCCAAGTAGACTATCCACACAAGCAGTAAAGCCTCATTCACTGAGCTCTTGGTACACTGTGTCAAATATGATGCATCAGACCCCATCTCATTTAACCAGTTAACTGCCATGGTATCTTGAATTTAATTAAAAAAGGCCACTTGTGTCTATAGAAGCTTATGGCATACAAATAGTTAATTGAATGGTTGCAGTAACTCTCTAGATTGAGCATTATTGGTGCACCTATTTTTCAGATCAGAAGAGATAAAGGTTACATATTTCTGTTTATGTTACTTAATAAAGACTTGTAAGCCATGAGATTTGAATCCCAGTTAAGTTGACCCCAAATTTAAACTTTGTCTACCAAGTTATATTGTTTCCTGGTTTTTCTATTCCCAACTAGATTCAAGAAGTATTGAAAACAGTAATTTAACAGAAGAGTTTTACCAAAATTATTTTTTAGTGTTAGAAGGGGCCTTGTGTGTCATTCTAACATTCTAACCTCTCCTCGATATTTAAATATCTCTTACAGCTTCTATACCAAGTTGTTATATGAAAACGTTAGGCAACAAAAAGTTGATATAATGTTTTTTTTTAATAAAAAAACTATATTATAACATAGGAACATAATAGTCCATTGTTCTGTCTTATATAAGATTTGAAACTATTCGCTGTGATTTTTCAAAATTAAAAAATTGTTGTCACTTTTTAGTTCTCAACAGCATTTTATCTTAGTTTGATTCATTAGTGTTAATTTTTAAAAAATAATTCTATAACATACCTTTATGTATATATCTGTTAGATTTTGTTTAAGACTTTGTAGCAAAGGCAGATGTAGAAATGGTTAAACTTCCTTGCCTCTAATTCTGTTTCAAAGCAAACACAAATGGCAACTCAGGAAACAGGTGACAGGAAAAAGAGTAACACCTCCAGTGAATCCTGGCATGCTGGGAATTTCCTGATGTGTCATTTCCGTGCCAGAATTAACCCACAGGAATAGTCACTCTCTAGGATCTAGTCATTTCAGGACAAGTAAGAGATACAGGCGGTCTGATTTAGCTTGCACCAAGTACAGGATAATGTAAACGTTGCCAGCCCAGAGATAGACTTGTTCCTGTCCCTTCAATGGCCTTCCCTGCCATGGAGCTTGAAACTCTTTTCCTTTACCCCCTTCTCCTCTCCCTAAATTTATAAAAACACCCCCCAACAACACATATCTTGCCTGGGAATAGTAATATATTGACATTCAGTGCAGTTTTCTATAGATGAGTTAATCAGATTTAGATATGAAGAAATCTGGATTCAAGGTGAATATGCTTTTCCAGGAAGACATTGGGATTGAAGAGAAGGGACAAGTTTTGAGGCATGAGAAGGATGAGTAGGGAGCCAGCCTCTGGAAGCAAGGTAGGAATCAGTGCTGGCTGGCCAGAGGGAGGTTCCAGTCTGAAAGAATACAAAAGGCCACTGCATGGAGTAGCATGTAGGTACAATTGACCTCCCAGATGCTTTTCTCTGTCGTTTTCCGTCCTGCGATGACTTCAAAGTAAAATGCCAATGCACCCTCCAAAAATATTTAGACCACAAACTTCACCTTAGAGTTAAGGAAATAGAATCATAAGGGTTGAATAGCCCAAACTCACACAGTGAGTTTGTAGCAAATCTAGGTAATAGAGATCTACCTGATAGATCTTTGCACTTTTTGGTTTGGTTAGGGTTATACTAGGTGAGATGAAAATATGAGCAATGATTCTAATAGTTCATATTTCACATTTATTTAGCACTTAGTAGTCATCAACTGGTAAATATTTTTCTTATGTGCATGCAGAACACAATTGGTAAAAAGGTTCCCTGTGGTGGGATAATCCTCACATCATACTTTTTGCGTGGGTGAGAAACAGATGCAGTTATTTTAAGTGAGTTGCCTCCAGTCACATAGCTAGTTCTCAGAGTCAGGACTTGAACCCAAACTCCTAATCACTGTACAAAAATGAGAAAAGACACTGGTTAGCGCAGTGAGAAGAACCCAGCTCAGAAATGACCTATTCAATCCCACAGTTATGATTAAGGTAGGTTTAAGTTTAGAAATTCACATGGATTTTCTTTGATCTCTAGGGTTATTGAGTATTTTCAAAATATCTCTTTTCAACTTCACATTATGGTAAGGGGAAAAAAACACACCATTTATAAACACTCCTTCAATTTTGCTACAAGACACTCATAAGTTCTCTATATACAGAGCATTATTCTCTTTCTTTTAAAAATAAGTTGAACTTTTTCAATGGGTCTATCAGAAAGAGCAGGATCTTACACATAAACTCTTAAGATATCTTTAAAAATTGTAGCTACTTTCAGAATGCATTTTTTCAGAGTTGAATGAAAAACAAAATTTAACAGAGATTAAAAAATAAGCACAAGAAATCCAAGTGAAAATAACATAAATTGAAATGACAGATGAAAAGGGCTCTATCCATATACATGCCATATATGTACTATTAGACTCTGAATTAAACCACAAAGAATTTCTAGTCTATTTGGTGGTTGTTGTTTTTTTGTGGGATTTTTTTGGGGTTTTTTTTGAGAAGGCATTCCAGAACAAAGGTTAGATGTTTTAAGAAGCTGCCCATGTACCTTTAAGAGAGAGTAAAAAAAAATAAATCTCATAGTTAGGTGCCATAATTTAGGGATCTTGACAAGAACCATTAATTGTCACTGTGTTACTACTATTTGGACTCACACAGTCGATTTAGTCTGCATTCTTGCAAGATCTGAGAGGATCATTAAAGGAGGCTTGAGGCTAAGCACAGATAATAAGAGTATTTTAATATTCTTGATGCTTTTACAAAGGAGTGGCGTGTCATACATCAATTCTACACACTGCTCTGAAGCTCTCTAGGGGGTGGGAGGGAAAATTACAGCCACCCTCTCCTTTCTGTTCTTCAACTGCTTAAAAAAAGGAAAGGGAGAGATGTTTAGGATGCTTTCAGAAGTCTGAAGGCAGCATGAGAATCTAAAGAAATCTCAAAAGAGACATGATTATTTTTTACTACTTTTGAGATTCTTCTCTTGGAAGTCTTAGGTAAGCTTATTGAGTGAATGAAAATAGATTGCTACTTTTGGGATCACCTGGAAAAAGGAAATGCTATATAATAAACAGAATATGCAAATTGACTGTCACTTCACAACAAAGATGGTGGTGCCCAAAGCCAATAAGGAGGGAATATGCAAATTAACACAACAAAGATGGGGGCAACTGACCAGGAGCAAAGGCAGAAGGCAGTGGCCAGAGTGAAGGCCAGGGTCCTGGGTATCAGAAGGAAACCAGTGCTGGCAGCCAGGGGAAGGAAGGCCTATTCTTGCACAAATCTTTGTGTATCAGGCCTCTAGTTAAAAAATAAAAAACAATCATAATCCTTGGTTATGGAGCACACCTGAGATCTACCCTTTGACAGAGAGGATAATAAAATATAAAATCTTTAGAAACCTCAGCTGAAACACAAGTGATTATTCAGATTTTACATAAATGATATTCCCTAAAAAACTCTATTTCGTGACTGCTTCTCAAATATTATATATGTATTATATTCAATACCAGGTTAAATTTTCTAAAAAAAAAAAAGTAATATTTCTCTTTATATATAGAAATAATTGTATATTTTTGAAAAGTTCTTCAAACTCTTTAATAGAGTTGATACCAGGCTAATCTCTGATGCATGTTCCTAATTCCCCCACCCTCTATAAGCAGCCTCAGTGTCAGAAGGCCAATGTGTTGCCCTGTTCCCCTCTTACTACATTTTAGATAGGCACAATACCCTATCTTTTCTGGTAAGGTTTTGTTTTCATTTTTCCTATCATTAAGTTTTTCAGCTCTGAGATTTGGCTGAGCTGCAGTAGAAAATACCCTGGCCTTGGTCTTATAAAAAGGACTTAAATCTCATCTCTCCTACTTCATTTGTTCTGATAATTCTCTTTTCCTCAGTTTCTTCATCTGTAAAATGGAAAATACGATCAGTCTCACAATCATACTATGAGAAATCAACCACTCAACATGTGTGAAAGCAGGTGGTAGAGATCCTGGTGCTGTCGGCACTGAATGACTGTCTCTTGACTCTGAATGTACCTGGTGAAAGATATTATTGTCTGTTGCCCACCCAGAGCCATCCCCTTCTTTCTTTTTGTAGAACCTTAGCTCCCATGAAAGAGGAAAAATATTTCAGAAACATCTAATTTCTCAAATAGCTCACAGATGAGTATCTACTGGGGGAATATACTGAGATATTTTTGGGGATTTTCCATTTTGGTAAAAGAGAGAGATGGCAAGAAAAGACACCTTGTCTGTCTTCCCTCCTTAGATTTCGCTGTGTGAGCATGTGATGCTTGGAACTATGGTAGCCATTTGTGGTAATGAAGAGAGGCCGAGAAGACAGGGAGGCTAACTCAATGCCTAGATATCATTGACCCACTGATTAAGGCTGGGAAAAAACAGTCCTGGAATGTCTGATTTGATCAAAATGATTGTGAACATTATGTACTCAACCTTTGGTGGGTTATTTTATTACTTTATGCCAAAAAGCCTAAAAAATTCCCTGTATAAATATGAGGTGTTATTACAATCAACTCATTTCTCTTAACCTGGTAAGCTGATCCTTATCATCCACAAACCCCCGATAGTAAATGGCTAATCTAAGTAGGACAATGCAATAGATACTAGTGAAGCAAATAGGTATAAAATATGTTTTCTGTAATTTAAGATTTCATTTTAGTATTTATATTTTATTTGCCTCACATCATGAGTCTTCTCAGTTTATAAAAAAAAAAAAAATACTTATGTTTTGAAATCTACCTTTTCCATTCTATCCCCTGTTGAAATTTTATCAGTCCCTCGTTCTAAAGAATATTAGGCTTGTCAACCTAGAATTCCCATTTGAGTAGAGCAGAGTGTCTTTTTCTATTTCTCTTCCTCTGTCTTATTCTATGTTCACTATCTGGAAGGAATATCTTCTAGGGAGGAGTTAAGAAATTTTAAAATGTTTATATAAAAGTTTCTATTGGTAACTGAGGGTGATGCTGGGAAAAATTAAATAGCAATATTGTTTTTTATTACCTGTATTAAGGCTACATTGTGCAGAGATGACACACAGAGTAGGATACCTTCCCATAATGCTACATTGTGCAGGAAACCTACTAAGTGTGTTATAACAAATTTATATCTTTACAGCATGTTATGTTTTGACATTCAATCTATATGTGTCTCAAAATATCAAAATCTCAGCAATATCTGTTACTCCACTGACATTCTATGGTCTTAGTCCAGTAGATATAAAATAAAGGGGAAGGCGTAAATTTTATTTAAGATTTCTAAATTTCAATTCTAATTTAACTTGACTACATAAAATATCCCAAACATCTGGTGACTTAGCAGTAGGCTAATGTCAGTCTCATGTCTTATGAACAGGATCAACACTAGAATGGGACTGATAAATTAGGCTTATCTCAGAAGGCTATCAAGGCCATTGAGGCAATAAATAGGGCAGCTGCTCTCTCAACAGGTGGCTGGTAAAAGAGATGGCTATTGTGACTGACAGAAGGAACTGCGGAGACATCCGAAATCATGTCCTTGAACTTCTAATTGGAACAGTTAATTCAGAGAACAAAAATTCTGCACCAATGTGTAATAAACATGAAACATACAAACTCAAAATTTGTAAGGAATTGCATGGTCACAAGAGATGAACTATCTTGGTTCATCAAAATTACATGGGCCATTAGATCTGGAAAGTTATGGATCAGTGATGTTGATTCACATTTACTAAAAAATTAGCTCTGAGTTGATGAAACGGTGAGGTGGATCAAGTGAGTGGGTTTAAAGGTGGAAAAATGTGCTTTTAATGTGTGCATATGTTAATTAATTCCCATGTTTCTTATACTTTCTGGACTCATTTTTTTATGTAAAAATTATTATTGAATCCTTCAACAAGGGGACATGTCTATTTCCATAAAGAGATCTATACAGATGGGTGTTCTGGAATTTCTTTGGTCAAGCCTTTCTTGCATCTAAACACCTTTCCGGAGAGGAGACACTGTTCTCTATGGACAGCAGGCACTCATGTGCAGGGAACCTTTGGGCAGATAATGCCAATGATCATCACTCCCATGTAACTTAGAGAAGTGCTCACTTTAAACTATTCAATTTGAGCTGTGTCTTCTTGCTCACTCTTCAGTGAAAACGCTGAGCAGCTGATTAACCTTTCTCATAAGATAATCCCATGCACATGAGAAGTTACTCATTCATTTTCTCAGCCATAGAATTTTGAAGTAATAATAGAACCAAATAAAACTGAGTGTGTATATATATATATATATATATATATAATAATAGAACCAAATAAAAGTGAGTGGATATATATATATATATATATAAATATAATCATAATACTATGATAACTATATTCACTGATCCTTTGAACTGTAAAAAACACCATGTCATCTACTTTAGTTTTCTGACAAATCAATACTGCTCCAGTCTCAAGAGGAAGTCAGCCTTTTCTTCTGTGTATCAATTGAAAACATATTCCCACATCCAAGTTAGGATCAAATCTTTTTTACCTGCCAGTGTCCCCAACTGAATCTCATTAATATGTAATCTGTAAAAGTCATTATTTCTTTTTTAAATCATTATTGTTGAAAGTATTACATGTCCCCTTTTCCTCGATTGACCATTTCTAACCCACCCCCCGTCCTTGCCTCCTGCCCCATTATTTCTTATTCTGAAATTTTAATGTCAGTTGTGATGTTGAATATTTGAATAGATTTTATATCAGAAACAAAAACATTTTCTTTTACAATTACTTTTTTTTTATTTTGGGAATTGCTTTGGCCCTTATTTTCTTAATTCATGAAAAATAAAAATATTATTGTATTTCTTTAGAATTCTGACTTGGAACATCTCTAAAAATGGTTAAGCCTTGACATTGGATATGTGTTTCTGAAGCAATATAGTTTTAACAAAAACTTTATCAAGTTTTAACATAGCTCTGTTAAATTTTTTCCAGGAGACTTCCTTGGATACCATGAATAGAAGGAATATGGTGCGTGTGTGTGTGTGTGTGTGTGTGTGTTTCTTATTTAAGTGGCCCAACACATTGTGATTACACATTTTAACTTCTGACCCATTCATTATTGGGTTATCATTGTTTCCACAGTTTTATTTGTTCCTTCATGTAATAAGACTTCTAGTAGGCTGAGAAGAACATGAGTAAGTTTGTGTCTTATCAGACTTTAATTCATGTCTTGGCTTCATGTAAATTATCAACAGGAAGAAATGTTTTAAATATTTCAACATATCATAATAGGAACAGTCTTTGCTCTTTTATTCTTTCGTAAAGAGTAAAAACCAGCTTCCCAAATGACGGCATTACCCAAATAAACTAGTGTACTTTAGGGATCTTTAAATTAACAAATTTAACGATGTCATTGAAAGTGTCTATGGTACATGTGTCAAACACAAGGCCCGCGGGCCAAATCCGTCCCGCCAGGCCTTGCAATGTGACCCGCACCACGCTGTCATCACTGCACTCCGCTGCGTTTCCATCACAATGACAGTTTATGACTGTTCAGTAAACCATTCAGCCCGCGATTTAGGCTGGATTTTAGATTTTGGCCCCTTCTCTGATTGAGTTCGACACCCCTAGTCTATGGGATGAAATATGTTATTTGGGAGCATAAAACCAATGGTCAAAAGGAAAAGACCCAGCCCAGCTGGTGTTGCTCAATGATTGAGCATCGATTGACCCAAGAACCAGGAGGTCACTGATCAGGAAGTCACGGTTTAACTCCTGGTCAGGGCACATGCCTGAATTTTGGGCCAATCCCCAATAGGGGGCATGCAGGAGGCAGCAGATCAATAATTCTCCCGATCAATGATGTTTTTCTCGCTCCCTCTCCCTCCTTTCTTTTAAATCAATTAAAAACACACACACACACACACACACACACACACACACACAAAAAAAAAAAAAAAAAAAAACAAAGACCCGACCCACACAGACTTGTCCCCTTTTATTAAGTCATGCAGGTTAATTTGCTCACTGAAAAGTAAGAAAATAAAGTGATTAAATAGATTTCATTCTCACAAACCCAAAGGCTCAAACAATAATAACAACACACACACACCACAAAGGAAAAAACAAAACAAAAATTGAAAAACACTAGAGAAATTCAAAGTTAAGCATTTCCCAATCAAAATCATTACCACAAATACAGGAAAGGCCCTTGTGGGCTTTTCATGATGTCACATTTATCTCTAACATTTTTTTATTTGGCTGCTTAATGCAGAGTTGGTATATTTGCCAAATAACTATCACTTATATTTATATTCATATTCTACATCACACCAATTCTGAACCTATACAGACCAAGCTTACATTTATCTGGTTCTGTGGTATAAGTAACCCATTGCTGATGCCTGAAACCTTTTAAACTCTTAGCAATAAACCAAAGGAATTAAAATTCCAAAAGTACACTGACATCTCTCTCCAACCAAGGCCACTTCCACCCTTCTCACCACCCTTTTCAGCTGTGCTTAACAGACACATGCCAACATCTCTTCTAGACACTTTCACCTTCATACAGCGAGAATCTGCCCACTAATGACCATAATGAAACATGCTTTGTGTGAGAGCCTGTTCATTTATTTTCATTCCCGTGAGTGCCTTCAGAGACCAGAGTTGCAATCACGGCTACTTACTATTTAATTCCCAGCCAAATTTATGGTCAAATTGAAAAATGGAGGCAGGCAGCCTGATGCAGGATGCTTTTGTCTGAAGTGTCCTCATGGAATCATTATACTTGCATTAATCTTTAATCTGCAATTAAACAATCAGTTCTATGTAAAAGATAGCTGCAAACTGATCTCCTGTATGTGTCCTAGACTATATATCTTAATGGGACGCGTGGAGGAAGGGTGAGAATAGGTGCAATTAGGACTAAATGCACCACAGATCCTGGTTCAGTAGGTTATTTATAGAGCGAAAAGTTCCTCATGCAAAATGACTTTTGTATATTCAGATGTTCGCCAAATAGCCTCTTTGTCTGGCAGTGTGTGTGTACGGGTGGGGGGAAGACTGCAGAATAACAAAACACAAAGGCAAGTGTGAGGACTGGTAAATGAAGCTTGGCCGGATAGATACATGTCTTGGCAGAAATTGCAACCTGCCTTGATCTTCAGCTTCCCAATTAAGAGCCCTGCTTTCCAGCTTCCACAGATGCTTAATTAGAGATAGTGGCTGCCAGGCAGGCAGGGGCACCACAATCATTAACAGGTACTGCGAGGACACTCTGTGCTCAGGCTTGTCAATTTCCCTTCACTTGCAGAGCTGTCAACAAGGTGCCACCTTCCCGCAAGCAGGCAACACCTGGATAAGAGGAGCTTTTTAATAAGTAAAACAAACAAAGCTCTCAGAGTAGACCAAAGCTTTCAGTGTGCTCTTGGGAAAGGAACAGTCTGAAGGGGAGGCCGAGGAGGACTTTCTGCCTGGGGAAAACAAATGTTAGCAGAGGACCCCATGGGTAAAGCAATAGTTCAGCGAAAGGCTCATCTGTTTCGGATTTGAGTGATCCACTAATTCAGTTTTTGTAATGGTTGGCACTGATACACCAGGTCATGTTGGGTCTCATCTAACAAGTTAGGATAAAAATGAGATTCCAACATTCTAATTTTAATTTCGAATTGTGATTCTCTCTAGTTTGCTATGCTGGTTCTTCAGCAATACATATGTACTGTGAAAATGAATGGTTTTAGTCAGTTTTGCAGGGAACAACAGCTATGACAAATTCAAAGTCAGCTTTGTAAAGAGAAACAAATTAGGCATATGAATTGTGTTGGAGTAATCCTTGAAAAGACTGACTTTGTCGTACAACCACATTTTTCGACAGGTAGTTTTCACCTGCATATCTTGGTTCTTTCTTCATGAACAATGCTTCCTCAATCATTTTATTTTTTAAATTTTTTTAATATATATTTTATTGATTTTTTACAGAGAGGAAGAGAGAGGGATAGAGAGTTAGAAACATCGATGAGAGAGAGTCATCGATCAGCTGCCTCTTGCACATCCCCCACTGGATATGTGCCCGCAACCAAGGTACATGCCCTTGACCAGAATCAAACCCGGGACCTTTCAGTCTGCAGATCGACGCTCTACCACTGAGCCAAACCGGTTTTGGCTTCCTCAATCATTTTAATCATAAGAAAATGTCAGAATTATAGGGGTCACTAAAAGACTAATTTCAAGGCACTTTGGGAATATCAAAAGGCTGTCACCCATTAATAGTATCTGTGGGTGCAGGGGTGTATTGTGCATAGAGGGATTGCAGGTGCTGAAGAGAATCCTTGGAAGCTTGAAATATAATATCCTCAAGGAGCTGAAATTCTCTATGCATGAAGGTTTAGCTGAAAATACCAAGTGTCATGCATCAAGTGAATAGTACAAACAACATATACCCCTGGAGGCCAACAGAAGAAAACGGAGATGGGAGCAAAGGGAATAGTAGAAAATGCTCTATAAAGTATTCTGTTCAAGACACCACACAGGATTTCCAGGTGCTAAACATATCTCAAACATTGTAAGCATAGAAGAATCATCATAAATTTCATGATATTATGTATGAAATAAATAAATAACATAAAATTTGAACTGCCATCCATCTACTTTTCAGGGTGGTTTAGATTTAGAAGAGCACAGGGTCAAAATACATTGCTATTAAAATAATGAAGAAATAAAAGTCATTTTAAGTACAATAGTAATATATATATATATTTATATATTGATATATGTACATATAAATATATATTATAAATATATTTATTAATTTTTAGAGAGGGGAAAGAAGAGAGAAGAGAGATCTATGTGAGAGAACTATCAATTGGTTGCCTCCTGCACACACCCCAATTGTGAATTAAACTCCCACCTTTTGGGGTACAGGATGACACTCCAACAAACTGAGCCACACCAGCCAGGGCAATACCAGAGTGTTCTTAGGAGAGTTTCCTACAGTGCTATTTACAATTGCAACAAATTTGCTTCTCCACACCAGTTACAGCCTCACCATCAAGTACTCTAGATAAACATAATTAAAGACAAGAAAGCAATAGATGTGTATTGATTCCAACTACTAAACCATTAAGATAATTCTAAGGTAATATTTTTTAACATGTAGTGATTTATTTTACTTTGCACTATCATAGGTTGCAAGTTTTAAATTCTATTGAGAAAAAATAGATACGAGAGAAGCCATAGTCTCCAGAAGAAATAAAGAGAAGCTAATATATGGTTTTCATTTATCTATTATTAGTGACCCAGTGCATGGATTCATGCACATTGAAAGGAATTAATTAGAAGGTGGCCAGCAGGGTGGGACAGGGCGAGACAGAACAGGCATGCCCTAAAGCCAACCTCCAGTGGTTCCTCACTGGCCGGCCACACCTGGGGCAGTGCTGTGGCTTTAGGGCATGCCTGTTCTGTCTCGCCCTGCCCCACCCTGCTGGCCACCTTCTAATTAATTATATATTAATTAGAGAAAGCATCACTGACATGGGTAAGCATTGAAGGGAGATTTGAACAGCTGGTGGAATCGGGATGAAAGGAGAAGAATAGGATATTCAGGCTGTGGAACAGTGAAATGAAAAGAACAACACAGAGGGGCCCACAGTTCTGTGGAGGGGTCAGGAATCACCCAACCATAGTGAAGATTTCACTTAGTTGGAGATAAATGAGAAAAATGAATTAAAATAGTGTCAACTTTTCAATCCCAGGCTGAGGGTTTTGAGTCACAGCCAATAAACGCCACCACACACTGAGTACTTCCTATGCGCTGAGTGCTTAACACCTGACATCTTTAATTTTAGCAAATTAAAAACTCAATTATTAGTTATACAGATAAGCAGAGATCCAGGTAGGGTAAGTGTCTTATCAAAGGCTAATTTTTAAATCTTTGTAGTTAATTACTTTTAAAGCATTCACTATATAATAGGCTCAGATCCAAGTGCTTAACAAAAAGGAACTCATTTAAAGTACACAACTACCCAATGAGGCAGGTGCTATGATTATGATTATTCTCGTCTTATATTAGAGCTGAAAGAAGAACCCAGGGGCTAACTGATTTGCTCCAGGTCTCAACTTAAAAGCACTGGAGCCAGGATTCAAACACAGGACACCTCACTGCAGACTCTGTGTTCTCAGGCACTCTGCTAGTATTGTAAAACCGAGCAGGGTGGCGAGGAGCAGAGCACTAAGGGTTTGAGCTGTGTAATTACATAGCCAAAGTGAAATGTAAGTGTTTTTAAGTACTTCTGTGGGTGATCAGGTGGGAGATTATATCTTACACTGAAGTGATGGAGATCTGGAGTGAGCAATGTGATAAGGACAGAAAAAAGAAAAAATGTGAGAAATGTTATGAATGGAGAATAAGCAGATGTAGGAACTAATTGGATAGAAAAGGTAAGTGTGAAGGAATGAAATTAAATGCAACCCTGACGATGTACACCTGACTAGCAAGAATGATATGATACAATCTGAAATAGGAAAAAAATGCATGAATCATTTGAGACAGATTTTCCAGACAGACTTGAAAATGCAAGTGAAAATATCCAATAAACTAACAAAGATAGATAACTGAAATTCCCATTTTACATGGGATGAACTTTTATTGTATTCAGTAGTGTGTTTCTATTTCTGTTTCTCCTACCTAGATGGGACTTCTAAGCCCCCATCCTTGAACCTGGTAATATAGTAGGTGGTCAATAAATATGATTAAGTAAGAAGAATTATTCACCTAATAAGGATAGCTGTGGTCTTGCAGCTCTAAAGAAGAAAAAAAAACATTATATATATTGAAAAGTTGACACTATTTTAATTCATTTTTCTCATTTATCTCCAACTAAGTGAAATCTTCACTATGGTTGGGTGATTCCTGACCCCTCCACAGAACTGTGGGCCCCTCTGTGTTGTTCTTTTCATTTCACTGTTCCACAGCCTGAATATCCTATTCTTCTCCTTTCATCCCGATTCCACCAGCTGTTCAAATCTCCCTTCAAGGCTTACCCATGTCAGTGATGCTTTCTCTAAATACTCTGGTTCTCAAAGACTCTCCAATTTTACAATTACAATGCTAACTGTTTTGGTTACTTTGAAAGATTTTATTATGTAATATAAGTTGCCCACCTAGTAGGTTGAGCCCTATCAAGATATCGGCATGGGTACGGGAAACAGTCACAGTGTATAAAGCAGATAGAGACAAAGTTCAGATGCTAGAGGTGGGGCCAGTGGTTGGGGACTAGGCAGGTTACCAGTTCCTGGCCTAGAAAGGCTAAGCACATAACTACAGACATCAGCAAGCTGAAAAGAAAAGACTAAGTGTGGACAGTTTTCTTGGGGTCAAGGGCAGAGGTGAGTGGAATAAGGCAGGAGCACTCCAAGTGTTCTTGGAAAGTATAGTGAAGTACAGGGCCTTTTCTGAACACCTGGAAGTCCTGCCTGCCCTTGTATCTGTATTGGTTTTAGAGGGAAAGCTCTCTGAGCCTGGCATCTGAACACAATTTCACTCTGTAAGTGCTCTTGAGTGATATCATTTACATTCACAGGACTACACTGATTGGCCAGATTATTATGATCTCTGAACGCATAATAATCTGGCCACTCATTGTATATCCTATATCACAAAAGGCTAATATGCAAATTGTCCCCTGGACCAGGAGTTCGACCAGCAGGCCGACCATGTCCCCTCCCCCTGGCCAGGCTGGCCAGATGCCACCACTGCATGAATTCATGCACTGGGCCAGATTATATATACTGAGTAGCCAGATTATTATGCATTCAGGGATCATAATAATCTGGCCACTCAATGTATATGTTTTTTTCCTACACTCACACTGTAAGCCCTCATAGGTAGGGCCATGTATAACTTCTTTTGAATACTTGCATATTTCATATCATGATTTCTGACAGGCTCTTTAGTACATAAGTGTGTCCTTTGTTTGGCAATTGTTTGAATTACATGGAATTGCCAATATATAACCATTTTTTGTCTTATAAAAATAATGGCAATTTCATAAGATTCAATTTACTATATTTTGTCTTTTCTAGGATGCTTTAATTTTAAAAAACTACAATATTCGTTAACTTAAAAATTTTATTAAGATCACTCAACTCCCCCCCCCCCTTTTCCTCATGCATTAATTATACTGATTCTTCTATGATCAAAAACATTTTTCAAATCAGGAGAAATAATGGGTACTCTCATTTCTGTTTTTTATATATAGTGATAAACTACATATGTTTCCATTCGATTATTGGTTGCTCAGTAATATCATAGTTATTTGGATACGTTACAAACTATTATATAAAAATTACCCTAAAAAGCAACATTTTGGTTCTTAGTAGCGAGGCTGCTTTGTTGTGACTCAGAGAATATCTCTGGTATTAGCCTCTCTGGGTTTAAGTCCTAAACCACCAGTGAGCAATGGGATGACTACAGGCAAGTTATCTAAGTATTCTATACCTCTGTTCTTCACTGTTAAAATGGAAGTAATATTATTATCATTGCTTATGTCTATTGGGAAGGCCAAATGAGTTAATATGCTTACCACCCTGAGAGAGACACCTGGTACTTGGTAAAGCCTCAATAATTCTTAGCTAAGTAAATGGTAGTATAATAGTTCTTCTTAAAGTTCTTTCACAGAAAGTGAATATCTTTTTATAATGCCTGAGAAAGTAAGATGTGCTCTGACAAAAATATAAATCCATGCCAGTGTCACAGTTGATAAACAAATAGCACTGTGTGATATCAAATACTTCAAATAGAATTAGTTTTTTTTAAGTATTCCAGAATTATTAAATGTAGGGGCTTTTATTATTACTTGTACTAATATTTTGATGATGTTATTTGTCATATATCAGTTTATTAGCAATATAATCAAGTATGCTCAAAGGAATCTTAAGTATTAAAATGTATTCTTAAAAAGGCAAATTGGCTTCTATAATTTTTTTTTATAAAAGCAGAACATTTTATTTTATATAAGTATATTTCTGACCTATTTTTATCAATGATTTATGTTTTTAATCTTCACTCTATAATGATTATTATTATAATACAATTCATTGTAATAGCTGAAACAATTTCAATCAGCATTCATTAATCCATACAATTATCTCTGTGTTCCTGAACAGAAATCATCACACTCACCTTAGCCGGTTTGGCTCAATCGATAGAGTGTGGGCTTGCGAACTTGAAGGGCTCTTGGTTAGATTCTGGTCAAGGACACAATGTCTGTGTGGATGGCTCAAACACCAGTAGGGGGAATGCAGGAGGCAGCCAATCACGGATTCTCTTTCATCACTGATGTTTCTCTTTCTCCCTCTCTCTTCCTATCTGAAATATATATATATTAAGGTGACTAGATGTCCCGCTTTTGTCAGGACAGTCCCGATTTTTAACAAATTGTCCTGTGTCCCACAGCGTTTTTAAAAAGTCCCAATTTTTGGAAAGATTCTTTTAAATCTTTTGGACTTTTTTTTAAAAAAAATCATCACACTCATCATCATTGACATCATCAAAAAGCCTATTTAAATTCATAAAATATTTATTCCACACCTACTATCTATGAGGCAGTGATTCAAAACACAAACCAATAGATGAACTCTCTTCTCTCCCAAAGTAAAGAATAAATCCTTTTTTAAAGCCCAACTCATATGCACTATCAAACCCAATTTACTCTTGAAATTGCCTGAGTTTCACATGTCTCCTTGATATCAAGTTAGACGTGACAATAAATAACAAATAATAAAAAAGTAGTAAATGGTCAAATAAACCAATAGTGTATGTGCATAACTTAAACAAGAGTGAAAAGAACATGCATTGATTTAAAAAATTACTCTGGTTTTTTGGCCACGTGCATAATTTAACATCTGAGTTGTCTAATGGAGGCTGCCATATGGGTGCACTTTGCCACTTAAGACAGTTTCTCTGCATGTGCAACTTTTTTATTGGGGAAGGGATCCTTTCCAGCCACCACCATTACTGAAAACAATACTGAGTGCATTAAGTCAATCATGAATGTTATTATGTAGGTAATTTGCATACTGGTGCAGCTAGATGATTTTACCCTGTGTGTATTCTTATCTATTTGTGAGTTTTCCCTCATTTCCCAGATTTCCAGGTTATTACCTGTGGCTGAGGCAGCTAGTTACCTACCATAAAGTCATGCTGTCCCAGTGTGGGGTTATGGCTGCGGTGCTGCTGAGCCAGAAACTATATTTTTGACTTCCCCACTGTGTCCAGCCATGGACACATGGCTTGTTCTTGTCTTCTGTACGAGCAGAAGGGATCAATCATTTCTGGTCAGGACTTTTGGGAAGTAAGAGGGGTTTTCTCCTCTCTGATTTTTCCCCTTCTGTTGGCTGGAAGCAGAGGATTCTGAAACCACAGTGGATGACAGACATAAGACGGAGGAGCCTAGGTGCCGGAATCACATGGAGGAAGGTCTCCCAACCAACAGAAGAGAGTATCCCATAGGGAGTTAATTTTTCTCTCCTGCTGAGGCTCTTTATCAAAATGATTTTGACCTTTCTGATCACCATTATCACCAAGAATGTTTAAAAATTTGTAGTAACAGTTCCTACAATTCAAAAGGAAGAAGCAGGGAAAAAAAACTTTATTTAGGAAAGTGTGGCTATTTTTTTAAGAATCATATTTGTAGTGGGTAAATGGGGTAGCAAAGAAGGTCTATTTTCGGCAAAGGAAATGGACATTTTAATCTTGCCGGTGGTTTCTCTTTTAGTTAAAGTTCAGTCAAGAATATCTCTTTTGATGTCACTAGTTCACGTTTAACTAGTATCAGAGAGCAACAATACTCAAGTCTTTTAAAGGGAAAACACTCCTGCATTTCCAAGGGTGAGAAAGCTTCCCTTCTAATGCCCACATACATCCCTGGAAGATTTGGTCCAAATCTTTTTTTTTTTTTTTTTAATTCATTGGAATGACATGGCTTAATACACTTATATAGGTTTCAGGTATACAGTTCTACAATACACTACCCCAAATAACTCCTGTGGTCCAATCACTCTATCAGAGGGACGGGGCATTAAGTTGGGAGGCCTTTCTAAATGTTCACTGATTCATTGTTAGTTTCCACATTTCCAGGGATCAGCTGCACCTTCTCTGAAATTGTCCCTCCTTCTGAATCCTCAGGGTATTTTGCTCATATTTCAATGACAGCAGAACTAAAATTAGGCCACAAATATGCCTTTTCTTCCTCCATTCGAGGAGGCATGCTATATCTATTTTCCCATCCAGGAATTGTCTTGCCCAACACATATATGAAGTTTGTTGAGTGAATGTTAGAATTTCAAAGGTTACAGAAAATATCCACCAATTAAAGTAATTTAAAGGGACGGAGAACCTTTCAGGAAGAATAGCAACTAATTTATCAACCAAAAAAAAAAAAGCAGGGGGCCGGGGGGGGGGGGGGGGGGGAAGGCATATGATGAACGAGCAGTGATTTGTGAAATAAGTGGTTCCTCACTTGATATTAGATTTCACTTGGCCAGAAAGTGCCCAGTGCCCTGGGGCTCCCCACATTATGAGTTGGGAGTCACCAGTTATCACCAGCAGTAGATCAAAACTTGGGTGAAGCTACAGCTGGTGGCTGGCTCTGGGTCACAGTTTTATATTTCTGGGTTGTGGTAAGATAAGAGTGGATAGGCTCAAATCTGCAGATCAGTGCTATGAGCTGGGCAAATGCTAAGCTGCATTGTACTAACTCATAGACCCAATTGCTGCCTCCGAAAGGATTTGGAACCCAGAGAGTCCCTCCCATTGGGCCTCACCCACTAAAAACCTCGCCCCTCCCCCCACCAAATAGAATAGCCATACAGGGAGGTTATTTCTGTAGCACCCAGGCAAATTCAATTGTGAACCGTCCCTTCACACCTTGCTATAAAGAATGCCTTGGCTATCCATTTCAGCTGTCCTGGTTTTTCTTAGGACAGCTATTTCCCCTCAAAACCCAAAGAAAAACCTCATTCGTTTTTGAGGCCAATACCCATACCAATGTTCTTCTCTGGGGCCATGGCTCCTACACAAATTCACTACCATGAATGAAAACTTGCCACCTACCCCACTCGCACCCTATCTGCCGTTGCCCTTCTGTGTCATTGAATGGTACCACGTTTGTGGTGAGGCGTGCTATGTGCTCCTGACAGGAGAGAAGCTGCTACTTCCAGGCGCTGTCATGCAAATGCCTGCATTCATCAAAGGAGCTTTGTTAGTTATTCATTGTGTTCCTTATCATGCCTTCCCCAAACCCCAGCGATCCGGTGGCAGGCGCCTCGGTGCGTCACCGCCAGCATCAGCCGCTGTCAGAGGTACCCTTATCGGGAGAGTCAGGATGCGCAGCCAGTGACCTGCCAAGCCTCTGCATCCTCCTGTCTCCCTGCGCCTTTGTGCCTGGCGAGAGTCTTTGTCCTCGTCCTCTGATCTGCTTTTCCCAGCCTGGTTGGTGATGTGAGACCCACAGACACATCGGGGAAAAACACACCGAGAATGTAAAGGATTTGTGAAAACACCGGGCTCTTTTTCCTCTCTTCTTTCTGTGTGAAATAGATTACTTTGTCCAGCCTTTTCACATGGATAAGCCTGATTGTTTTCTCTCTCCCCCTTTCTTCCGCTCTCTCTCTCTCTCTTTTTTAAGCACAAACATAAGTATTTAAAGATGCCACAGGATTCAGAGAGGCCTAGGAGGAGTGGGGAGAAGGCACGCCCAAGAGGGATATTGACAAGTTGAGGAAAGGTCATCTAACGGTGCCGGCGGAGGCGGGCACAGGGGGCTCTTTTTCATTACATCGAACACAGCTTAACCGAGTTCAACACAGCCTTCCCCATCCTCTGGGGGAAGGTTTGCTTCTTGGACGGGCACTAGAGATTAATCCGCCTGTAATTTCTCCTGCTTTTCTGCTGTCAGGGGATTTGTGTTGGAGATAATGGCGGTATTAATGCCTAACCTAGGTGTAGAAATTGCCTTAATATAACGGGGATCATGAGGCACACACCAATAATTGCCCCTGAGTGATAGCCCTTAAAGTAAATGGCAATAGAGGAGGGCCCGCGTCCAGCAGTCTTTAATGAAGTTTGGGGGCTTTTTCTGATGAGATTCTCCACACAATAGGCAGGGAATCCGGGCTGCCTCGTGAGTGTTAACCTCTTAGCCTGGATTTAATATGGCCTTATTAAAGATGCTGGCCAGGTTCATCCTGGCATGAAATGTAATAAAAACAAGGCACCGAGATATGCTGTAATTAAAGCTGTTTGGCTAGTATTATCAGATACTTAATAATTAGGGGTTTTATCAGATAGCGGTTGCTGGACAATGAAACGCACAATGCACTGATAATGAACCGATAATGGCATTGAGAGCCAAGGCCATTTTGAAAAGAACAGTAAAACGGCCATGCCTATATTTTCTGAAAACACCGTGGCATTATAACCTAAGCTGTGTTTAAGTCTCACTGGGTGCCATTCTGTAAGTTAACAGTTGGCAGGAAATGGAAACAGTCTTAAGGAAACACTTCTCACTTCCTCTCCTCTCCATCCCCAAAGATCAAATGAAGTAGAGGCAGGGTGAGAGACCAGTTAGAGCCAGGACTGTCCGAGGTGAAAGCTAGGCTATGGCAGTGGGAAAAAGAAAGGGGGGAACAGGTCTAGGGCAAGAGGAACTGCGGAGCACAAAAGGGGTCCATAAATGATGTTGCTATTATATTGCTATAAACTGTAAACAAAAGGGCATATTTGTTCCTTTTCAACATGGAAGCTTCCCCTTTCTAATGTTGTTAACATAATATCTCCCCATAGCTTTTCTTTGGTCAATTATTTTTCCCCCCAGAAACATGCATAGTTTTTTGGTTTAGAAAAAAATACTTTTTTGGGGGGGAAAAGGAAAAGAACTTTAGTTAGCAGATGTTTAGTGAGTTAGAAGTAAAATCTTTGTGGTTGTTTAATGATGTGTTTGGATGTTGAGAAAGCATCTCTCTCTCCTACATTGACTCAGTATGTGGTCCCTCTTCCCTCCACAGTACAACGTACGACTATGTAGGCAGATGTTTGAAGGTTGCTTTCATGCCTTTAGGGAGAAAGACATATATGACAACTGTCCATTCACACTCATTCACGATCTTAGTGGACAAGAAGTAAAAGAGACACCATCACATTCATTCACTGGTGTAACAATGAAATTTCATCTAAATGGTTCTACAGGTTCCAGTTATCACATAATATTCTCATTATCACATTCTGTCTTTACTTTTTTTAAAAAAGGGGGATGAGCGAATTAAAGAGAAAAGTAGATAAGTTAATACTTTGCTGTTTTTATTTAAGAATTCTCATATGGAGTAAACCATATAGCCAAATAGGTCTTTAATTCAGAAGAGAAAAAAGTAACAATATAAAACAAAATAAGATTAAGGGGAAAAAAAAAAAAAAACTATGGCAACTACAATTTCAGAATGCATATTAATTGTATTGATGATTTTCTAAATATTCTGGGGCCAAGTCTAAAGTGGTGCACCTCTAGACACTGTTGAATGAGTGAGTGATTCCACTGAATGGCATCATAATGGAAATAGGAGTAGGCTCAGGTGGCCATTCTGTTCACTTGCTCCTGAGCTCTTCTGGCTTACAGAACTGACCAGCATACAATAGCCAATACTTTTCTCTGGAAGCCAGTGCAGTGGGAGCCAAGAACTGGGATGATTCTCTTGGCATTAGCTGGATTTGTAAACAGAGCCAGTGTATCATCTATTGAAGGTGTTTTGCTCCAGTGTTCATTCAAGATTACGCTGGCACATGGCTGCTTGACTATGCTAGTTGAATATGGCTGGTATTATGGAGTGTGGAAGACAAAAGCCACTGGAAGTCACTGAACTCTATTCCTATGGAGTCCCTGGATATGCAAATCCAACCTTCACAACAACTTCACTGTGGAAGCCCTGAGAGCCCTGGCCATCCTCTGTGCCCCACTGCTGTGGTGCCTCCTCTGAGTTAGCTGAGCTCCCAGAATCCTCCTCTATGTTTGGCCAAATTGAAGCCATATATATACATTTCCATTGATCTCAGAGAGGAAGGGAGAGGTAGAGGTAGAGAGAGACAGAAACATCATGATGAGAGAGAATCATTGATTGGCTGCATCTTGCACCCCCCCCCCCCCCTCCTGGGGATTAAGCCTGCAACCAAGGTACATGCCCTTGACCAGAATCAAACCAGGGACTCTTCAGTCAGTAGGCCAAAGCTCTGCCCACTAAGTCAAATCAGCTAGGGCAAGCCTCCTATATCTTACTGATACGAGATCTTTACTATTGAAGGGAAAGTATCCTGCCCATCTTATTAGCAACAGTGTCTAAGTCTACATGCTTTCTGATGATAAGTTTGACAGGAACAGAAATAAAAATTTACTTTAATGCAAATGTTCTATATTTAACTTAAATATATCACAGTGTATTTTACTATGTGATTTATCAAGGGAGTCACATGTTGCATATAAATGTGGTGATCACCATGTAATATTCTAATTCTATGATTCTGTTGTGTGTACTGTGCTTTCTAAGGTGCTGTGGATTCTCATTTGTTTATTTAAAAGATTATATGGTTTATGTCCATAATGACTAAAGCATTGTGCTAGATAGATACTCTGGGAGACACAAAAATCTAAGGCAGTGCTCCTTCTTTAAAGACAATTATATGGATGAACCTTCAAAATCTGAATAACTAGTATAGGTCAGAGTGTGAAGAACTTCATTATAAACTAGGAGTATGCTGACTTTGAGAAAGTATGGTTGAGGAACTCAGGAAAGGATTCAGGGTTGGGAAAGGATCCCCGAGGTGGAAAACATGTTTCCAGCAAAGAATGCAGAGAATGGGCAAGGTGCAAAATAAATTCAGAAATCAGGCAGTTATCCAGTTTGGCATTTGTATATTTGGGATCACTGGTCAATATGGATTAACTCTTATAATATTTATATTGCTAAGCAGATGTACCTGGTTTTGTAATTTTATAGATAATTGGGAGCTTCTAAATATTATTGAGCAAGGGAATATTGTCAGATATTCTTTAAAAATACAAATTTGGCAATGGGGTGGCCAGGAATCATATAAACCGAAGTGATCTCAGGGTACATGACCCCATCTAGTCCTTGAGGAAACTGAAATGTGTCCAGAGTCTGGCAGTGGACAGACCCAATGTCTTTTTACACCCAGCCAAATGCTCTTGCTAATATCACTGTTATATTATTGTAATACTTGTTTTCTTATTTTATAAGACCATTTTCTTAAAAAAATGACAAAATTACTAACAATCATGTTCATGAATTTTTTGGAGACATATTCTTTCTGTTGCACCCTTCCAAAATTTACTTATTTTTTTACTTGATCTGGAAAAGCTTGAAAAATCAACACTTCTGCATATTTTCTTATAAGTTGAATAGAACAGATCTTAGAATCCAGGCAGGGATTATTGTGTGCATAGCCTTAAATATGGAAGTCTTCTGAAGAAATGACTAAGTGATGGCCAATTTTTACCTGGATGGCTTCATTTGTTTTACTCAGGTAGAGAGATTAGCAGCATCTTGTGACTAATGATCAATGACTTCTAAACCATGTAGATACCTTTTTAGAGTTAAGCATAATGAAAACGTAATGAAGTCTTCCTGGTACATTAACTTTCTATGAGAAATATACATAAGAAATGCATGCTCAGCAGTCAAGAGACTCCCTGTGAGTTTTATAGGTATCCCTGACTTAACGATTTACTTCCACGAACACTGAATATCTATTTTATTAAAAGCCCCAGGTTAAGCAACTCTCTGGGATTCAAAAATGATATATAAAGTAAATAAATATTTCCCCCAAGGACCTTTCAGTATAGAAGTTAATTTATTTATGTTTTGAATAGGTTTCAGAATCATGTTTAGATTCGACTACTGGTTGTAGAAAAGATAGACATTGCATAGTCATATAAGACAGAATGTAATCAGCCTTTTTCACGAAGATGGTACAAAAAGTGAAGAAGGAAGCCCCTAGCCCTCTCAAAGCCGAAAGCAAAGTGAAGGCTTTGAAGGCACAGAAAGCAGTGCTGAAAGGTGTCCACAGCCATAAAAAAAGAAAATCCTCACATCTACATTCTCATCGCCCAAGAAACTGTGTCTCCAAAGGCACCCCCAGAAGGAACAAAGTTGACCACAATGCCATCCTCAAATTCCCTCTGACTATCAAGTCAACCAACAAAAAGACAGATGCTTTTGTGTTCGTTGTGGGTGTCAAGGCCAGTGAACATTAGATCAAACAGGCTGTGAAAAAGTTCTATGACATTGTCAGTCCTGATGAAGAGAAGAAGGTATATGATGCTTTAGATCACATGTGTCAAACACAAGGCCCGCGGGCCAAATCCGTCCCGCCAGGCCTTGCAATGTGGCCCGCACCGTGCTGTCATCACTGCACTCCGCTGCGTTTCCATCACAATGACAGTTTATGACTGTTCAGTAAACCATTCGGCCCGCGATTTAGGCTGGATTTTAGATTTTGGCCCCTTCTCTGATTGAGTTCGACACCCCTACTTTAGATGTTGCAAAATAAATAAATAAATAAAAATAATTTAAAAAAAAAGGTATTTTTTCAATATATAAAAAAACAACTGAATGTAATTAGTGCTATTATCAAAGACTGAATATAGTCAGCACTTGGGATCACAATGTCAAGTTAATATTGAGTGTGAACATGAATGTTATTTGACTGAACACCTACTATGTGCAAAGCACCCTTCTATAAGATTTGGGGTGTGGTGGGGGAGAGAGAAAAATATGAAACAGGCAGGCCTTGTCCTAGGGGACAAAGATAGATATACACTCAACTAAAATACAAAGCACCTGCCAGAAGATCAATAAGAGAGGCATCAACAATATTATAGATTTTTGGGAAAGAATCTATTTATTTTATTTAGGGCTCTGAGAAGACATAATAATGCAAATGACATTTAAATTGAGTTTTGAAGGTGACAGAGTTTTAAAAGTAAGGAAATAAGATCATCTCAATCTCATCTACAATATTTTTATATGAATAAAATCTGGTTAATAATTATCTATATTAATTGTTGAGAGATTTAATATAGATATATATTATATTTAACATATTTATATATTACTAGAGGCCCATTGCACAAAGATTTGTGCAAGAATAGGCCTTCCTTTCCGTGGTTGCCATCACCAGTTTTCCTCTGGCACCAAGGACCCAGGCCTTTGCTCTGGCCACCGCCTTCTGCCTTCATTCTAGCTAGAGTCTTCGCTCCCTCTTCCCCCTGTCCTCCCCCTCATAGCATGTGTCCTGCCCTGCCCAGCCACTCTGTACCTGTGTATGCAAATAAACCTACCTCCTTTGGTGGGTTAATTTGCATACTCACTCCTGACTGATTGGCTGGTGTCATGGAGGTATAGTTAATTTGCATATTTCTCTTTTGTTAATGTAGATATTTAATATATCTATATTAAATGTAAGCTATGACTTGGGAATAACATGAGGAGGTGTGGTTTAAAGTGGTTAGCTAACAGCCCCAATCAGATGACTGAAGTCACACCAAAGACAATGGCCCAGATAAGGTGCCCACTTTATTACACAGGATTTTCTTCAGAGCATCATCCAATGTAGAGGGAAATTTTACGCATCTGTTCTTGAGAAGGACAACCACAGAAGTTGGAGAGATCACCTGCAGATGAAGAAATCAAACTAGACAATTGGGAACCCCAATGAAACTTGGAATCCACTATGTTGATGTTCACTCCAGCAACTGAAGGTGAATAGTCATGACAGACAGACACATCTCCACTTAGGGTTATATGTGCATTTTAAAGGAAGACATAACTCTATTCTTTTCTTTTGCACTCAAGAAAGCATAGCAGAACGAAAGTAACAGTGCATTTATAAGAAAATACTTCCTCCCTCTCTCTTTTTCTGTATACATACACACTCACACACGCAGGAGTTTGTTAACTTTAAGTACTTTTACACAATTATTAATAACATGTTACTTGCAAAAATACCATCAATTTCTAAGACTCATTTGGAATATTACAAAAATGTATTCAAGTAGGCACTCAGAACACTAGTACTCACAGCTTGCTTTACTTTTTCCCCTCTCAAAATCCCCACTGAATTCATCTGTGAACAATTCGCTTTCTACAGACTTGCTTTGTTCCAATTGAATAAGAAAAAAAAACTTTCATTTAGGAAATGCCTTCCTATTAAGCCTCATTTCCAGCATGTTCAAATGCATGCATTAGAAAGTTTGAAGCCAGTTAAATAGAAGCTCATTTTCATTCAAATTGAAAAATTACAACCTTTTAAAGACTGCATATTTAAAGTGCAACATTATAAAAAAAAAAATAGCAAGTGAACACTTTTTACTTATTCCTAATACTTACCTAAATATTTGAAAAGGGAGCTATTTACCCATTCTGGGAACAAACTCTTTGTCAAAGCTGCAACCAATATAAAAATAAAAAGGCAGCAGCAAAAACATGTGCTAGGCAGGCTATGTTTATGATCTTCTGACAGAAAATGTATAAATAGGAAAATTTACCACTCATTCACGAGAGCCTAATGAAGCAGAACTAAGATCTCATGCACACTATCTGTCAGGTGGGGAACATTGGCAATTTCTCAACTTCAGGCAGAATAGCATTGTTCAAGTCACATCTCTTGGAACAAAGGTCATTTTTCCCCCCTTCAGTCAAAACAGTAAAGCTGTAATTGTCCCAGAAGTTTTCATTTTTCTTAAGCTGATGTTAATTTAATGGGTATTCTTTTTCTGCACCCCTATACGTAGGAAACACAGGGCCGTGTGGTCCACAGAATCAATCTGTTCCACGCATTGTGGCACATGAAGTACATTTAATTGATGGTTATTGCAAGGCAAAATGATTTATAGTGTCTAGCAAGCATTCAGAATTTAGAGCCTTGTTGTTCATAACAGCTCCCTGAAATAACAGAATCTTGGGCTGCATGGATCTATTCATAAAGGCTATTAAAAACATGGCATCTCTTTAGTCATGGAATCTGACTCAGCCACAGACAGGATGAAGATCCAGTGCCCGCTAAATGCTTCTACAGTTAAGTCTGGTAGCTACCGATGGAAAGGTTGCATTATGTAAAAAGGCTTAAATATGGCCCAGATTTCAGACAAAGGCAAGCTTCCAGTTTTTGAATGTTCATTTATATTTCCGCAAGCTGCATTACAGTGTTAGCCAAAAGAGGCATATGGAGTTTCAACTACTCTCTAAGCTGCACATTGTTAACTTGCCCATGAAAACACATTTTACAATTTGTTACATCAGCCTGTATCCTATGCCAGGTGTCAGGACTCTCCTTTAGTACCTTCTTAAGCTGGTTTGAAATGTTGGTGTAAGAAATCAGTTTAACAAAGCTTCAGGATATACTCCTTAAAACAAGCAATCAATACAAACAAATCACTCCCCCCCCCTTGAACTTGGGCTGCACCAGCATGACTTTGGGCAGTCAGATAACTACACATTCAGGTCAAGGAGTGAAGTTACTGATATTTGTCTAAATGCTTGACACCCTTGAACTCAGGTCCCACACCTACTCCTCAAGACCTGCTAGCTCTTTTGTCTCCCAAATTTCCCATCTTAATGCCACTGCCCTCTGCCCAAGTACTCCACTCAGACACATCAGCAACTTCTCTGCCTTCTTTCCCTCCCTGTCTCCTTCCATTGGAACCAATCATCACGTCATGATGTTTGGCCTGACTTCCTTTCTCAGCCACCTTTCCACACCAGTCCCAGTCCCTGTTCTCATGCCTCCTGATTTTTCAGTTAACCTCTGGTCTCCCTAACTTACCTACCAAACCAATCCACCTGTAGGAGCCCACCATACTCAGACTATCTTCTGAAGTTCCCCACCTTCAGCCAGCAAACTCTGATTTATATAACCAAGTTTCTTATTTCATTTGGAGGAAAAAAACACACACAAAACATTCCATTCCCAAAAACTAGTATGAAAATCACACTTACCTTGTTAATAGTTAACTTTCCCTCACCCCAGCCAAGCTATTTTTTAAAAATAGTTTTTTTCAGTTGTACAACTTGTGCCTAAGTTAAACTTTCATGAAGTATATGGCATAATTAAATGGAATACTATATTCAAGCTAATCAATTTCCTTACTTCTTGGAGGTCTACCTCTGCTCAGATGCCATGGGAACAATAAAGGATTCAAAGATAGAGGAAAACAAACATGTTCTCACATGACTAATTAGAAAGGGAGTCAATGTACAGTAGGAGACAATATATAGTTGAATCTGGTGCCAAAGGACAGATCAAGGCTCTCCGCACTCAAGGAAGATAACTCCTGCTCTAGGCGTGGCCCTTTCTGGGATGGGCACCCCTCTCACCAGGGGCTAGATGTTTCACTTTGCCTTCTCTTTTGGTCCTCACATTCAATTAGTGTCAAGAATTTATAATTCTTAATTTTTTATTTAAAATATCTCTTACTCTGGCCTTGTTATCTTGCCCCCCCCCCCCACACACACACACACACTGTAGGTGGCTTGTATCTCCTCCCTTCCTAACTGTCCTCTCAAATTTACCTGCACCTCCTCCTGCTCACTTGCTTCTGTGACTGCTCATTGTCTGGTTAATCCAGTTTCAACGCCAGCCAGGATATTCAAACACCCTCTCCAAGATGCCATAATTAAAGCATTCACTCACTCAATCAATCAACATGCATTTTTTAAAAACACTATACTCCATGTTGCTAAATAGCTACTGGGAATATTCTCATTTGTATTAAGACAAGTATCTTACTGATAAGGAAGGAATCCAGACATCAGGTCACTTTTTGACTGTATAATCTTGGATTATTTTCTCACCTCTCTGAACTCTGCTGGGTTTCTTCTTTCCAAAATGGGAAAACAATCCTGCCTGCCCTCCTTAGATCACAGAATTGCTGGGAAATTTAAACATGAGGTAGAGCAATGAAAATGTTCTGCAATCTCTAAGAAACCATAATTAATTCTATATATATTTTGAAGTTATTCTGAAAATAAATACAATTAACTAACATAGGGAAGAGAGAAGTTGGTTCCAGTTGAGTTTTCAGGAGTGTTCTCCTCTGAGCTCCTGTAACTTGGATAACTGGATTTTTCTTGCATATAGCGGGGAACCCATAACCACAGAGTTCTGGGCAAATGTTTCAGAAAAAGAATGTACTGGCAGCTGGGTGGAAGATGGTTTGATGCTCAGAGACTAAAAGCAAGAAGATGGGTTAACAGTAGAGAGAAAATGTAGGTTCAAGAGGTCCAGAAGATTGGTGGTAGAGGAAAAATGGGAGAGAGTGAAAGAAATGTCCTAGAGGAGAAATCATAGAATTTGACAATTTAGATGTGGTGGTTGGGAGAACAAGATGAGGAACAGAGATGAGTAATAGGATGACTCACAAATTAGGATTTAAAGTGAATGGATGACTTGTGATACCCCTAACCAAGAAAAAAGAGAAAATTTCCATTAAAAGGAAATAGTTTACTATTGAATGCTGAGTTTGAATTGCACATATCTTGGGTAAACACTGAATACTCAGAAAATAATATTCACATAAAAGAGATTATTATTAGAGTCAAAATGGACTAATAAGGGCTTTGAAGAAATAGCACTTCATAACTATCTCAGATTAATGTACATGGTTTATGGGCAGAATCCTCCAATTGGGGGAGAGTGTAAAAGAAGGTTCAGTACAAACTGCTTCATATTGTTATTAATATTGTTGCTTTATTATTTTATTTTATTTATATTTGCTTTTAAAGTTTAAAGGGGAGCTATTTTTTATAAGAATGCTCCAGTAGATGACAATTTTTTTTTTTTTTTTTTTTAGGTTTAGAAATGCAACTCTCTCATATGTGGATTAAAATGAATTAATTCTTTACTCTCACTGCCAAAGTACAATGAATGAGATTTTTAAAGATCTGTACCTTATAAAATGGTGATATTGTCTTTTTAATATGAAGTTTTAGTGCCAGGAATATTTATTAAACTCTTGTGTAAGAGGGTTCTTTCAGTGTTTTCCTTTCTTTTATTTAAATGTTTTTTTAAGTTCTTTAGTGTTTAATGTATCACATAAGTTTCCTTTTTCCTCCATTGACCTCTCCCCAGCAACCACCAACCCCCAGTACATGCCCTCAACCCTTGCACTGCCCCCCCATGTCTGTGTCCCCAAAAATAAGAAGATAGGAAGAGAGTGTAAAGAGCCTCTGAGACTTTAAGTGTATCAACATTCACATCATGGGGATGCCAGAAGAAGACGAGAGAAAGATGTTGAAACTTATTTGAAAAAATAATAACAGAAAACTTCCCTTATCTGGTCAAATAAATAGTCATACAAGTCTAGAAAGCACAGAGAGTCTCAAATAAGATGAATCCAAAGAGGCCTACACCAAGACTCATCATAATTAAAATGTCAAAGGTTAAAGATTAAAAGAGAATATTAAAAGCAGCAAGAGGAAAGGAGTTAGTTACCTAAAAGAAAAAACCCGTACAACTGTCAACTGATTTCTCAACAGAAACTTTGCAGGCCAGTAGGGAATAGCAAGAAATATTCAAAGTGATGAAAAGCAAGGACCTACAACTGAAATTACTCTACCGAGCAAAGCTATTATTTAGAATTGAAGGTCAAATAAAGATCTTCCATTCAAGAAAAAGCTAAAGTTCATCACCACCAAACCATTATTACCTGAATTAAAGGATCTTCTTTTTAAAATAAATAAATAAATAAATAAATAAATAAATAAATAAATTTTATTAATTTCAGAGAGGAAACATCAATGATGAGAGAGAATCATTGATCAGCTGCCTCCTGCAGACCCCACACCGGGCATGGAGCCTGCAACCGGGGCATGAGCTGTTGACCGGAATGGAACCCAAGACCATTTAGTCTGCTGGCCAATGCTCTATCCACTAAGTCAAACCATCTAGGGCTGTGTTCTCCTTTCTAAGACTCCTTTTTGTGGGTTATTCCATGTGATTCATATTTCTTATGCATTTTTGAACTTATATTTCATCAGTTTTTAAAGAAGTATTATATATTTAAACAAATACCAGCCCTCCCCCCAAAATATTGTGAAGACTTTTAAAAAATGCTATGAAAGAATAAGAATTGAACTGGAGGGGGTAAATGGGAGGGGGGACATATGTAATACTTTCAACAATAAAGAATTATTTACAAAAAAGAATTTCTAGACCTGCACTGTCCAATAATGTAGCCACTAATCACATGTGGCTATTGAAATTTACCTTAACTAAAATTAATAAAATCAGAAATTCAGTTCCTCAGCAACTCGTTATATTTTAACCAATAAATACACACATGTGGCTCGTAGCTACTATATTCAACAATACAGATATCACCCATTTCCATCAACAAAAATTTCCATCTTATACTGCTAGCTGAGACAACAGTCAGATAGTTCTGCTTTCCGCAATTGGCCCAAGTATTTACATAGCACATGATCATTAATATTGCTGGGAATGTACACCAGCCAGGCCACATTCAATTTGACAGCTGTTCACAGATATACTCCTGTGGTCAAAGTCCCAGGACAGCTCCTGCCATCCTTGTGACCAAGGTCAAGAGAGAAGGATGTTTTTTCTCTCCTGTCTCTCAAGGGACCATATTATCCTAGGCAAACTACCCCATAGATCCCTGGGCAGTCAGGGATCATTTATTTCATATTATTTGGTCAAACATTTCCTTTGTATATTTTATTTATTTATTTTTTTTAATGTGAATCTTTCCTGTCTCTTAAGAAATAAGTCCACACTGTTCCCTCCAACTAAACACAGGAACATGAGGAGAGATGAGGTGCTGAGGCCAAAGCCTGGTAACTGCCAGTGGGAGGATTGCCCCCTCAACACATTAAACATTGCAATTAAACAAATGTTTTGTGAGCAGTACAGCAATATCTCGCTGTTCTGCAATTTGTTGAACACGAAAGATAACATTCGATTGATCCAAGAAAAACCTAGGAAGACTGGGCCTTCCAAAATCACGATGATTTTGGCTTCAGTTGACAATAATGGTCAATTTAATTATCAGCTATCACAGAACATAAATGAGCCATTATGATAGCTCATCAGCAGGCAGAAAAAAATAAATCTGACATGCAAGGCATCTGATCTAATTGGTTCTTGTACTGAGAATTCACCAAAATAACTCCTGACTATAAACAATGTAACAGCTATTAAATTCATCTTATAAAGATCAAACATTTCAGAAGGAGGTTGAATTTTAAAGCACCCTGAATGATGTGCTCTTATAAAAAGGAGACTCTGTTTGGTAAACCTAGCTAATTAAAGCACTTAATAAATGGGATAAAGCTACCACTCTAAATCTCTTGTTGGTACTAGAGAATTCTCATTTGCTCTCTCAGAGAAGTAATCAATTGAAGGGCACATTTTTCTTCTCTTTGTTCTTTCCCATCAATTTTAATGGGTGCAGAACATCAGTCACACAAAACGTAATGGGACAAGAAGATGGATGCGTACATTTGAAGTCACTAGTCACAAGACAGAAAACGTCCTGATGAGGTGACCGTGGCAGTGCAGAGTTCAGCAATATGGCCTGGGCAGTATTCGGGAAGTGAAAGTGCGTGGCCCCGTGATTTGGTATTAGCACTCAGCAAAATCAATCTCCAGACACAATTTATCACGTTCCCACAGGTCAGACTTGCAAAGTCACATTCTCAAAATATGCTTCAATGACACTCTTAATTCCAGGCAATGATTAAATCAAGCTACAAAGTGGATAGAGAGGAGAAGAACACTTTCACTTTAACCTTGTCTTATAAGTGATTAACATTCCTTTTTTTTTTGGGGGGGGGTATTATAGCCTAGAAATTATGCCCACATCTTCCAGGGTGAATTGGTGTGTGCAGGGGATGGTGGCTGAGCACTAAGATGCCCCTTCAGGAAAGAGGCACCCATGTCCCGGGGCCTGGGGGCACCGGGCGCTGCCGCCTCATAGCTCTGTCCTGCTCAGGGGACTGTCCTCAGGCCAAGGAGTGCCTTGCAGAAAAGCTGCATTCTCTCCTCATGTGCTACCACATCAAAGGCCAGACAGACAATGGAGGGTGCTCAGGCATGGCCATCCCAGCTTCACAGCTCTCCCTGCCACCAGCTGAGGTCTCTGTTGAGTCTGCATCACAGTTCCAAGCTTTCCTCTGCCTGATCCTACTGCCTTCCACTCCCATAAGGTGCTGTTTCCAGGAAAACTCGCCAAACAAATCTGTCTCAGAGCCCTTTTCCAGGGCGATGTAAAGTGCAAATCTCATGTGCAAATGTCTGTCTCAGAGCCTGTTTCTAGGGCCATTCATTTTTCTTTGCAGCAAATTAAGATAATTAAATAATTTAAATGGGCTAAATAAAATAACTATGCATATTCAGGTTCACAAATTGATAAGTAACATAATACTATTTTTTTTTTATAACTTACACAGACCCCAAAAAAAGGCATTTTTATATAATAGTTAAAAAGCATTTAAGACATATAACATTTCATACTTTAAGTAGTTTGATTCTAGTGGAACCCTATGTACAACAGCAACTAAGCAAAGTGTGTTAACACATTCAGGGGCTAAGGTCCCATTTGCAGTTTCCTTTTTGAGGGATTCAAGGCAACAGTTGGTATTGTATGAACATCTAATGGTTCCTACCTGTGAATGCTGTGATATTATTAATAACATTTAAATAGATATTTCCCTAAGGTCCTGTTTGTCTCATATGGATCTTCTAAAGGCAATAATGTATTACAGAATATTAAAAATGAAACTAAAGCTACTTGAGAAATATCAAAAGAAGATTCTACTAGCTCTCAAATTAATCCATGTTTTTCCCTCTCTCAGGATTTTCAGTGATCTATGATACAAAGATACTATTGGCTGGAAAGCTCTGCATACTTCAAAGCTATCAAAACAAACTTCAAAGTGAGGGGCCAATTTTAAAATGTTTTCCTGGTTGTTGTGGAGGTGAGAATTGGATATTTAAGGTGGGAGGAAGAGGAGGAAAGCAATGGGAAGCAGTCATTAGCACCTTAATACTGTTACTGGGTGTGCTCCATAACGTTAGCGAGTCATGTTCATCAGTCACAGTAATTGAAAAAGTGTCAATTGCTCAGCCAGAAAATGATAATCCATTCAGAAGTATATTTCATGAAGGGGATCTCATACAGAAATTGCTGGGGAGGCTCTTTAAGTACACTATTCGCTTTAAATTATTCCATCACTGTTGCTTGTAATCAGTTATGAAACCACAATTTCATTTTCCTGAAATCTAGGACTTAGTTACATCGCTTTCAAGAGACTGGAATGATAGCATAAATGATTTGTAAGGCCACATCTTGATAAATTATATTTAACTTAGCTTCAGTAAATTTTAAAAATAGTATCCAAATGGATCCACAAACCTGAAAAAAGAAATGACAGTCATAGACTCCGCATAAATAGATCTGGGATAACCTACTGTGCATGTGACCATTACACCAATGAATCTGTGATATTTTATACATTTGCCGAAATTACTGGTATTTATTGGCAATATTTCAAAAGGTGAAAATGGAAAAGACTAAATTAGGCATTCTAGTCTGTGCCAATTCAGGAGATATTTTCCGAGAATTTTAAGTCTAAATTTCACATCCAGTGAAATATTGCTATATTGAATAGAATATTACTCTTGTCTTTCTCTTAATTCTACTAACTACATTAAATATATTGGGTGCAATTCTGAAAAAAATTAAACATTTTACTTAATTTTTATAAATTCGTGAAGGTCAAGTAATCAGGTAGTGACATCACCTTTATATTTAGTTCCGAAAATGTCCACCATCAACAAGACAGTAAAATTATCCTTCTTCCTACACTCCACCATCAGATTAACCAAGAAGCTGGATGAGATTCTAACCTGTCACTAAATATGTTGGGCGTTTAGGTCACAATTCAGAACTACTTTTCATGGAAATGGGAAATTAATCCTGGTTTAAAAGGAACTTGTTAAATGAAAAAAGAAAAAAAAAACCCACAAAACACACACACACACATACACACACACCAAAAAACAACTTAACTTCCACCATCTTTGAGTTTCAAACCTTAAGTTATCAGTGAGCCACCTAGTTTGATAGTTTCCCTAAAAGCAACACTGATATTGGGTATATGAGGGGGATTATTTTTACTCATATTCTTCATGGCTCATAGACTATCCTAGCTTTTTCAAGTAATAATAAATAATAATAAATGTGGTTTTTGAATCATTAGAAGAATAAGTGTTTTGCATATTATTGAATTACGCCAGTTTCAGTGAGAACTTAAATGGTTTAAAAATCATTTTCATGATTTTCTTAGACTACTCTTTGTTTTATGTGATCTTGATGGGGATATTTGCACTTGGAGAATTCTTATTTTAGTGTAAGTAATTAGAAAACCCAAAGGCAGTCTCATCATCATTAGGGAAAATTCAGGTGTGCTCCAGTATATTTTATAATCATCACCTAAAATTGGTTGATAGTAAGAAGAAATATATGTAAAATGAATAGTTTAATAATTCAGCCATACTTTTCTATTTCAATGATGGATATAAATAATCTAAAATAAAATGTGGCACATATTAAGGCATTTTTATACAAGATAGCTAATCCAATTTTACAGCATAGAAAGCAGCAAATGAAGAAACATAACAGTTACTAAATCAATAATCAATTCATTTAATCACACAGAGTACTCTTTTGTTTTATATAATGCACATATATTCTCCTTTAGGTACTTCATTTTAACTTTTGTGTATACTGCAGCAAATCATCATCACTATGACATCTCATGAAACTTTGTTCCTTTCTCCCTCCCCCCACTTCTCTCTCTCATAGAACAAATATCACCCCTTGCGCTATAGTTCTTTGTGAACAAGTAATTCATTTACTGAAGCATGCTGGACAGTAAACACCTTGAGGAGAGAAATCCCATCTTATTCTGCTTTTTGATCATCTTGAACATATTGCCCTGTACACAGAATTCATTTAGTGTTTACTCAAGAAATATCTATATGAGTGGGTTAGATTGAAGATAGGGTTTTTGCCCTGCAGAGATTCACAGACCAGGGAAATCATAAACAGGTAAACTGAGAAACAATACCAGTTGGTACATGTTATTACAGAGGTAAGCACTGGTTACCTTGGAAGGAGAAAAGAGGGGTCCTTCTCAAGTTCACAAACTCTGGGAAGATTTTCTGGGAAAGGTCATATCTGACCCACACTTTGAGGAGGGCTATAACTTAGTGAGTTGAAGAACATGATGAAATTCTAGGAGCAAAACAAACAAACAAACAAACCAAAAACAAAAAATAGCTATGTTTATTGCTTTATAGGCTAGTTTGATAATTGAGGAATAAAAATTCTATCCTTATCTATGCTGAATGGAGATTTTGAGATAAGGATCTGATATGGTGGGTCCATCTGAGTAATAATATCCTCAGTTGGTGAGAAGAGGTCACTGAACACTTCAACAGGGGCAAGGAAGGGCCAATAGAGTTTTGAGGGGGTTTTGGGTGTGTGTGTGTGTGTGTGTGTGTGTGTGTGTGTTTTTCCCCCCAAAGCAATGACAATTCTTTCTGGATTCCAAGCTATAAATTCCCCCAATATCTTCTTATTTCTGAAATTGAGATGCAGCTTGCAATCAACCTGCATCTTAAAAGTGGTAGCTTGTCAACCCAGCTGTTCTTAAATCTAATGATCAGCTTTACAATGAACAGTATCTTAAAAAGAGATGGCATCTTCAAAATCAAGAAAATATAGACTATTCAGTTTCCTGAATTACCTTGTTTTCAAAGACAACTCAGTGAATGCTGGAAAGAATAACAACATAAGCTTCCTTTTATGAATGCAGGTGTATCTATATCCCCATTCTTACTCCTTGGCTTTGATTATATTAAAAACCTGCTCTCAGCCAGGCACTGTATGATATGGGAGAACTGTAAAGTTGAGGAGAAAGCTAAACACAAAGACAGAAACACCTGACTGTATTTCAACTTGTGAAACAGGAGCACTGAATAGGTATCACTGAATAGGAGCATTGGGAAAAGTGATAATCTGTCTGATTCACCAAGGACTTCCCAGATGGCAAACTTTGAACTGAGTTATAAGGGAAGATGGGTAAAGCACACTAGGCCAAAGGGACATTGGGTTAAAAGGTAAAGATACAAAACATTCACATTGTTTTCGAAGAAAATTATAGCTGGGTTTACCTTAACTTTGGATTGTTAGGAGAGAATCAGGAAATATGTCAGCTTGTGCAGGATCTCTCACGCAGACATGGATTGTGGACAAATGAGGAAAGCCTTTCAAGCTCTCCAAAGTGGGCATGACAAATCACTTAAAATATATATATATATATATATATATATATATATATATATATATATATATATAATTGTTTTTTTACAGAGAGGAAGGGAGAGGGATAGAAAGTTATAAACATTTATGAGGGGAAAAAAAAACCATCAATCAGCTGCCTCCTGTACACCTCCTACTAGGGATGTGCCCGCAACTAAGGTACATGCCCTTGACCAGAACTGAACCTGGGACCTTTCAGTTTGCAGGCTGATGCTCTATCCACTGAGCCTAACTGGTCAGGGCACAAATCACTTTCCTATTGATGGGCTCTCACAGGTAAGATCATTTGCCTTAAGTGGTTAAGATATATGAGGAATGAAGGAGTGAGACCTGCTTCTCCACAGATCCTTCCAAGGAGAAATTTAAATAGCATCTATTATTTTCTTCCTATCCTCCCATTTTTGTCTAACTTTCTTCTCTCCTTCTTCCTTTATCAGATACTTATTGTTTGCCTACTATGTGCTAATTGCTTGGTATTTATGGATCAAGAAAGCAGATAAAGATGGAGAGCTCAAAGTGGAAGGGATAGCTGATACTTATAAAAATATAAACATGGACTTTGGCATTTTCTAGATCCCGGTTTGAATTCCAAGTGCCCTACTTGCTGACAATATGATTTTGCCACTTGATTATTTTGTGCCTCAATTTTCTCATCTGTAAACCCAGACAATATTACCCATTGACAGGGTAACTTGTTAGACTGAAATGAGGTCTTACCTACCCTCAAAAGCTACCATATATGGCATTCCTGTATAATGTATTATGCTCTTTACATATATAATCTAATTTAATGCTCAACAAAACACTTCAAGAGGACTATTAATCAATTAAATAAAGGTTAAATGCAGTTAAGTAACTAGCTTACCATTGTAGGGGAAATGAATGTTGCTGTACTTGATTCTAAAGCCTCTGTTCTTTCTTCTACACACAGAGACTCCATTGTGATTGGTATTTAGCATACTCACCAAATAGTAACACCCCATGTGCCATATGAGTAAAATATCTTCACTATTTTTCATGTTGTCTTAACATTGAGGCTCACAATCACATAGACAAAACCAATTTCAAACAAGAATATGAGTTGACAAGGAAGTATACAGCATACTTAAGATGTGAATGGCAAGATCTATCCATTGTGGGTCAAATCAGCATGACTGTCCTCTTCTGAATAAAGCACCAAGCAAACAATATTTACACATATTCTATTATTTAAATCGACTTCAAAGACTCTATTTGATTGCAAATTTTTGCAACTTCAGGGTGTATTGTACTCGGTAGTGATTATGGCACCAAATCCATTCATTTTTGCATAGAGATCAAGACAATCAACTACCCTCATTCCATATCCTGTTTTAGTCAGGTTGTTTCTCCCATTTCCCCTCAAATATGTTCTATTAGTCATCTTTCTATGACTTTGTTTTCATAATACATCCTGAACAGCAAACATATTACCTTCAACTTAATCTATATCCTATATAATAAAACCCTAATATGCAAATCAATCGAACAGCCTAATGAGGGTGGAACAACCAGTCGCTATGATGTGCACTGACCACCAGGGGGCAGATGCTCAATGCAGGAGCTGCCCCCTGGTGGTCAGTGCACTCCCACAGGGGGAGCACTGCTCAGCCAGAAGCTGAGTTCATAGCTGGTGAGCACAGCTAAGGAGAAGTGAGCCAAGCGGTAAGGAGCAGTGAGCAGGCAGGCAGTAAAGAATGAGTGGTCCCAGACCAAGAGGGATCCCGCCTGGACTGTGAGTGGGATGCCCGACAGCGAAAGGGTGCAGGGGATCCTCCACCCCCACCCCAGTGCATGAATTTCATGCACTGGCCTCTAGTACTGTAATAACCATGCTGAATTATTATAGTGTACCCATGAACCTGGGCTCCTAACATAAGCCATTCAAAATGAGAACTACTGTTAAGCTGTTCCATAAGACCCTTACAGAGCTGTCCTTTCTCTGCAATGTCCACAGTGTTAGGGCCACACATTTCCACATTGAGCCTCTAATCGTTTCATGATAATACATCACCTTGAAGACTGGCCTTTTAGCTTAGGCCTTTTTTTGTCCCCTGTTGCTATCTAGCACAATACTGAGCACAAAGCAGACACAGAGTAATTGGTTTCTAAACTTTATTTAAAAAATATTAGTATCTGAATCAAATACCATGATTCAATTAAAGGGAAAAAATAGTGTCAGTGATTACAATAGTAGTTGTTCACCTGAGAATTCATTATTTTTTACACCATACTAAGTATTTTAGAAATTTTATTTGTTCACATACCCTTGAAAGAATCTCTAAAAATAATAAATAAAGATATCTGACACAGACCCTTAAGAGGCTTGGAAGTGAGAGGTTAGTTCAGAAAAACCTAATTTCCACTGAGATGAGAGTAAGTTTCTAAAAAAATTTCCTACAGTATTTCTAAAAAGCTATATAAAGCAGAAATAGGGAGGGGTGGAGGGGGAGAATACTTCACCAGGACCCAAACAACCATAAAGCAAGATTTACAGCTTGTTACAGAATGGCACAAATTAGCAATTAGATGTTATATGTTGAGACACAGGAGAATATAGGGCTGCTGCCTTTTTAGCTTTTTGTTGAAGGAAACAATGAATTCTTCCTAACAACCTTTTTAAAGCTTTTATTCCACACTGAGAGTGATAGAATTAAGCAAGAATAAATGAATACAGCTGGAAGGGAGATAGAGAAGGGACAAGCTGTGTGGATGACTTGGGAAATGTTGCAGTTAGATCTGAGAAACACTATTCAGCTGCACTTGAATTGACTAGAATCCTAAATTCGAAGAAACAATTAGCGCCCAATGGTACTTAAATTCTCATGTCAAAAGAATACAACATATATTAAGACTATCACCTAAAATCCTTACGCTAGGTGCGCTATAATGGATAATGGGAGAATATTCTAGTAGTGTTTGCAAAAGACTAAATGACTGAGTCTAATCCTTGTTCATCTTTCCCTCATAGATTATAAATATTTAAAAGGTAGAGGTCCTTCATAGAACCACAATCCAGGAGCCTCTACTTGAGGGCCTAGTGATTTAATTTTTGTGCCTGTCTTAATCATTTAATAAAGTTGACTGAATGTCTATTAAATGACTTGTGAACATTCAATATGTAAAAGTAAACTTACGTAAAATAGATGTACTGGACCATAATTGGCTGTTGTGGGAGAATTTTTCTCTTATCAATTAATCTTCAAAAATAGTTCCACTTGCAAAGTTCAGAAATCACTCTTTGCTAAAGCTCTGAGGCTCATTTGTTACTGTCTAATGTGATTGAACATGAATGACAAATATGCATATGTTAAGTAATTATGTAAATAAGATAATATGTTTTAGAAAAATTTTCAACAAAAATTGAAATTAAAGCATTTTCTAATCAGATTATCCTACTTAACCAGCATTCAGGTTAAGTTGAAGAGTCAAATTTCTCAGCATGTATATCAGCTATGCTTTTAACAACATGTCCCTTTATATATAACTAGAGGCCCGGTGCATAAAAATTCATGCACTGGAGGGGGATTCCTTAGCCAGCCTGCCCCCTCTTATAGTCCAGGAGCCCTCAGGGGCAAGAGGTGACCTGGAAAAATCAGGGGAAGGCGATGCCCCATCACACCTCTGCTACTGCCACTGCCGGCAATGCAAGCCTTGGCCAGCCCTGGTTATCTAGGGTGGCCATGGGGAGCTGGGCAGCTGCCATATGAGGCTTGCCTATGCCTTGGGCTGGCCCTGGATGTCTGGGGGAGCTGAGCAGACTGAGAGACTCCAGAGGCAGGTGCATGGAGCGCCTGCCATCATGGTAGGGCTGAGAGGACTGGGCACTGCCATCTTGTGTCTGTGGGTGCCGCCATCTTTGAGGGCGGGGCAGTCAATTAGCATATTCCCTCCTTATTGGCTGTAGGCACTGCCATCTTTGTGAAGGAGTGGGGGTCAATTATCATATTCCTACTTTATTAGCTAGGATATGAAGTCAGTAAAAATGCTTTCTTATAGTATTTCAATTAGACAATTGACCTTCTAAGCCTAGATCAATAAGTGGTGAAATATAATGAAGTCAAATGTATACATTTTAATAAAATATGTGATCTATTGATTCTACTAGTAGGAAAACACACTTCACTTATTAAACCTATAAATTAATTGCAATCATTAAAATATTTATCTTCACAAATTTGTATACCAGTAAGTCTTAGATAAGGAAGATTCTACCCATATGTACATTTTATTTTATTTTTTTAATTGATTTATAGCTTTATTAATTAATTAATTTATTTATTTACTTTTTTATTGATTATAGTATCACATAATTGTCCTCATCCCCCCATTCCCATCCCAAACCCCTCCCTACATATGCCTTCACCCTGTTGTCCATGGCCACTGGCTAGGCCCATATGCATGCACACAAGTCCTTTGGTTGATTTCTTCCCCTTACCCCCACCCTCCCCTACTTTCCCTCTGAGGCTTGAGAGTCTGATTGCTGCTTCTGGGTCTGTTTTTGTTCATCAGTTTATGTTGTTCATTATTTCCTGGGTCTGTTTTTGTTCATCAGTTTATGTTGTTCATTATTTCCTCTAGATATGTGAGATCATGTGATCTAAGAAATACGCTTTTAAGAACCTATGCTGAGAGGCAAATGAATCAGTCTGTAGTGAGTTCCTCTCTGGGCCAACAGTTCTTTTATCTTACCTTTTTAATTAAAGATGAGTTTTATTTTTAAAATTTGCAATGTTATATCATTTTACATTTCAAAAAAAAAGGTGAAACTATACTAAAATATAAGCAGTGACTCTACTTTTGATAAACTGTCATATCTCAGAAAAACTTCTACAAAGTGCAGTGTGCCTTTTTTTTTTTAATCCAGCACTTTCTGGATTTTGTTCACCTTTCTGATTAAAGTGCTATGTAATTGTTACCACTGACCTCTGTCCAGGTTATGTTTTCCAAAGCCAGCCCTCTGAGATACAGTTTAGTGTGCAAGATGTTTGCTAAGGAGTTATTCCTTTGTAGAAAGGAGAAGAAGGAAGCAGCCTTGAGCAGAAGAACCAAATTATGATCCAGGCCCAAGAGTTGCCAAAAGCTGTAGAGGTGGAATTGCCTTTCAGAGTGTCCCTATTCAGGGAAAGATGGCCGGACTTTATGCCCTTGCATCAGTCAGTCATTGGATGTGGGTTTCCTGAGAAGGGAGTAACCTTAGAGAGGGTGCTCCCTGCAGCTAAGAGAGTGCCTCTGATATCACTCTCAGTAGCTGATGAGAGGCCTGAGTAGCCATTGACATCTTTCCAACCCAGAGACACTGCAGTTCTTTTCTTTTTTTTTAATATAAAATTATTGATTTTTTTTACAGAGAGGAAGGAAGGGGGATAGGAGGGATAGAGAGATAGAAACATCAATGAGAGAGAAATATTGATCAGCCACCCCCTGCACACCGCCTACTGGAGATGTGCCCGCAACCAAGGCACACGCTCCTGAACAGAAGCGAACCTGGGACCCTTCAGTCCAAAGGCCGATGCTCCATCCACTGAGCCAAACCGGACACTGCAGTTCTTAACTCGTCATACACTCTAATGTGTTTGACCACACCAGCCACTCTTAAAAACTCTCTTCTCTTGGTTTCTCCCACAGCTCATTCTCCATCTCACTCTATAATAATTACACTATTTCTCCTTTTCTTTCTTCCCCTTTGCCTGTTTCTTAATATTATATACTTGGCTCCTAACTCTCTCAGTTTTTAGTTTTTCTCCACACTTTTTACATCTTTCTGGGTGATCTCAACTAACAAACATACATACACCAAGCTTTTGTTTCAAACATTCACTGTGTGCAGGGCATTGCTTGGATAGCCCGTAAGTGAACTCAACAGACTTCTCTTCTTTCCTTAGAACTCATTTTCCACCTCCAGTTTCTTCTCTCTATAAATTGACTCTACCTCCCATCTCATAAGCCAGAAACCCAAGGAATTGACCTTACGGGTCTCAATTCTGTCCTCCCATTTACATTGTTTCTACTACTAACTTACTCTTTGTAAGAGCCCTTCAAATTGGTCTCTCTCATTGTGGTCTGGCTGTAGTACACCATCCCCACCTCAAGCCCAATCAGCCTCCCAAACACACACAACAACCAAGTCCATACTCTAAACTATTATCAGAGTAATCTCTCTGTTTTAAAAACAAACAAAACAACAAACACTAAGGACATAGGAGACAGTCCAGAGTCCAGTCTTGTCCACTACTCAGATCATTCTAGGTTTAGAGAACACATATCCCTTATAGTTCCCATACTCAATGTCATGGACTTCTTCACCCTTCTGTCTTTTCATTTTTCTCCCCAGCAGCTCTTCAACCCCTCCCACACTGTGTTGAGTACCTTTATACTACTATAGATGCCTGTGAACATACCTGTTGGCTCATGGCTTTATTTAACATGTTATATGAAAATTCTCTACATATGTATAATATCTTCTCTCTCTCTCATATTCTCTCTCTCATATTCTCTCTCTCATACTCTCTCTCTCTCTCTCTCTCTCTCTCTCTCTCTCTTTTTTTCTCTCTCTCTCTTTCTCTCTCTCTCTCTTTTTTTTTTTTCTTTTGTTTTTTTTTTTACCAGAGTGTCCGTTTTTCAAAAGCAAGGACTGCCATATTTGTCTTAGCATTCCCCTTGGCAAAGATCAGGACTTGGCACATAGTGGCAACTGGAGCCTACTGAAAACTTATTGAACTGAACTGCATGTCCAGAACTTAAGGCACCCACCAGGTGGTTGACAAAAGCAAGATATGCTAATGTGTCCTCATTCGTTCTTCTGATTGTAAGAAACAGACATATCATCCAAGCAAATTAAAATAAATATGGATTTATTATGGGAATGTAATGGAACTGGGAAAATAAGCCCCTCTGAAGACCTATAATTTATTCTTTAGGGTTTTCTGTCTCATGGTTCATGTCTTTATTTCTCAAATGTCTCCGATTCTTTCTGAAGATCTGCTCTTTCTAGATCTAGTGGAGCATAGACCTCCAAGTTATCCAATCTACTTAAAGTCTCTCTTTCTCTTTGGTACATATAGAGGGTGTTCTACAGAGGCTGAGGAAGAACTAAGTTATAAGGTTGCAGGTTGGTAAACTAACTTAAAGAGAAAACTAAAAAGAATGATCTGGAGGGATTATAAACTGCATTAGGGGAAGATTGGTGAATGAGAAAGCTGGAAAGGAATCTAGGACTAGATCAGGAGGTCCTTGAATATAATGTAATAAGCTGTACTTGATTTTATAGGAATTCAGAGTCTTTGGGTTCTTTCAAGAAATATTATTCTAGCAACCGCAATTGGGGTGGATTGGCTAATTCTAAGTGGGAGAGCTATTACCCATGATATCAGAGAATTGATTTTTTTTTTTTTTAATGCTTGTAGATAAGACAGGAGTTGATGCTGGGCAGTGTGCAGAAACACAATAGCCAGAAGGTCACTGTGGTCAGAAGTATCCCCTTTTTAACTCAGTGTTTATGTGTTTTATTGACAGTGAGACCTTCACTTCTGCTAAGCAATATGGGGAAAGGATAACTTTTGAAGAAAGAAGTTAAGACATTATCAGTTGGGTTTACATAGTATATGACAAAATAAATTTCTGAGGGATATGGGGGTGTACTAGAGAAGGATGATGAGATTCCAGGAATTTGTTGTAGAATAAAGGAGACTTTAACATATTTTAAGATTATGGGATGCTATGCTTATTGGGTTTTTGTGAGGATTAAATAAGATGATGCTCAAGGGAAAAGTGCTTAGCACGGTGCCCAGCATGACGTAAGTGTCCAGTGCTCGCTGCCTGCTGTCAATATTGTGATTGTTGTTAGTTTCATTGCAGGTTCTGTTTTATTTTATGTTACTGGTTCACAGGAGGAGGCTGTGGGTAGACCTTTGAACCAAACCAGCCAATTGAGTAAATCAACTACGTGATGCTATAGTCTCCACTTAGAAGAGGGCAGTGGCCACATCAGTGACATTGCCAGGACAATGAGCGCTCTTCTACTCCTGATTTTCCTGGAGTTTAATGGCTATTTCTTTTCTTTGATTTGGCGAGCGAGTAAGAGAAGAAACTTGCACATCACAATATGAGATTTTAATGAAATCTTAACAGCTTTATGTTAACAGTATGAGCTTTTAACTATTTGCCCACATTTTTTACATTATTCAACACCAATGACCACCCCATTGGTAATTTCCATTACTTAATCAATCAAAAAGTTACATTTGATTTATCTATGAAAAACTCAATTTTAAAAAAATCAGCAGATTTAGGCATTACCAAACACTCTCAGAGAAATAAATCTGTTATTGGGTCAGAAATGGCTAGCAAGCTACTGTGGCTCTCTTAGCCCAGTTGGCTATTTAATCAGGTTAACACAAAACAGGCAATTCCTTTTTGAGTCAACAGAAAGGCATTGTTCAAATTACCCACTTATTAATTCTGAAGATATTAATAGGTAAACCTACTTTGGATAAAATAAATCATTGCAGATTACACTTGTGCCTATGGCACACATAAAAGCAGATGTATAAAGAGGCTTGAAAACTGCCTCGTGTGAAAATAGGTGGCTCTAGCCAAACCCAAGATTCTTGCATCTGTGTTTATCCTGGAGCCCGACTGGCTCACCTCCAGCTGAAAATAAGTTTGTTGAGGCGACATCCCCTCTCTTCTGCCACCTGAAATTCTTAGCTCCATATAAGAGCAACAGAGAGACCAAAAAAGGCAACAAAATATAAACTTGACCTCATTTCACACCTCAGCACATCATTCTGATTGCTCCACAATACTCCCACCGGGAGCACATTTGCTTTTGTTTACTGCAGTTATAAAACCGAAATTGTGTTCTCCTTGTCCCATACCATCAGATTGCTAAATCTAGGGAGAAAATGGGAAAAGTGTCGTATCGTGATTCTATTACAGAAAAATAAACATGTTACTCGTGGCTATGCACTCAGTATTCACTGCTCATCTTAAATGTGCCACGTGCCCTGATACACTTTCATCCGCCTTGGCTTTTTAAGAAAGAATAACAAAAGAAACAGAAGGGCGGGCGATCTGAGAGCTCCAAGTCCACAAGCACATACGATTTGGACAATCAGGTGTTAATGTTTCTGTGCCCTCATTCGTTTGAACGTACCAGCTAGGGGCACGCAGGCTTCCGATCTCAAGTCACGTTTGTAAATAGTATCCTCTCTAATGGGGGCAGCTATGTGCCCTTGTGAACACCTGGTTAAGAACAGGCTCACTTTCATGTGCGCTCGGAGCTGCCTCTTCTCCAGACAAAAATAGAACCTAGTTTGCAGCACCGCACGGGGCTCAGTGTATTAGTGGAGCCTATCCCTGGTTCCCTTTGATATCTTATCTATTCCATTAACTCAATAAAATAGGACGCAATGCTGGGGACAAACTGCAGGAGGGCTCCCCTTGGAAAAGACATGCAAGCCCTCTAAGCTGGGGTTTAAACTTATCTCATAAAAGCCAGTTCAATGAGCGCTAATACTTCATTTCCCAACCCCTTTATTAAAGATCATAAGTACTACGACTCAGAAGTAGAGAGAGAAATAAATATGTGGAAGGGTACAGGTGGAGGCAATAAAGAGCACGGCTTATCTATTTTTACAAGATTTAGGAAGCACTTAAAGCCAAAAACTCACAGGCAAGCATTTTAAAAACCCACAACAAAGGCTCCTGCACCTTAACAAACACAGCGTGGTCCTTTCTGGATGCAGTAATAATCCTGCTTGATTTCTTAGCAGAATAGGAACAGCTTAATGCAGGCAAATTCAGGGAGGATACCACCTACCACTTCTCCCGTATTACACTTTTATGTCAAATTAGTAATTCAAAGGAAAACACACACACACACACACACACACACACACACACACACACGTTGATTAAACCACTCCCCTGCTCCTCTCCTATCCAAAGCAAAACAATGCTGGTGCTTCAACTCCAACAAACCAAACTAAAGGAAAGTGTTCCACCTAGAGACTGTTTTCATGAGTCCAAGTGGAGGAGAGCTTATCTATGAAGTGAGTATTATTTTAGCCTATCCTTGCAAGTTTGTAGTAAAAAAAAAAAAAAAAAAAAAAAAAAAAAAAAAAAAAAAAAAAGCCAAAAGGTACTGCTTCTGGTGTAATTAACAATGTTAATCTTCTCTTCCCTCTCTATGGTGATAAAGGAGTCATTTTTATATTTAATTAATGCAGAGGATCATTTTGGAAACTGGCTAATGAGCCTCTGATCACATTACCATGAAAATGTGCATTAACACTGCAACTGAGGAGGCTGTTTCATGTGCAGCAAATCCACTTTGTAATTAGCCCACTGTGAAATGAATCACGTTAGGGGGAAATCTGAGGGAACCAGTAGGCTGTGGGCACTTGGCGGCTGTTGTGCCCACAGTCCGCCAGCATCCCAAACACTGTCTTTCATCAACAATATGGTCTAAACACAAGAGTAGAGTATGTCACATCTGGACAGACGGAAAGAATGGAGAAATAAACTTTCTTTTGACAAACAAGACATTTGGACAATGAGCATACACCTCCAGAAAAAATAACCTGCCTAAATAATATGTTGAATTAATGCAATTCTATAAAAACTACGAAGGCAATGGATATAGTTTTCTTATTTTTACTCTGAAAAGCCCTCAGATATACACTACAGAGACATCTGAATTTATACACTTTTGCTTAAGAAAGACACATACAGATATTCAACAGGATTGGAAATTAATTTCTTAGTACTAAACAGGCAAACATTGTTAAAAAAAAACAAAAACCAAGAACAAGTGATAAGAAAATTTCTTTATCTTCCTTTTAAGCCAAGAAACATCAGATGTTTCTCCTCTCATTATAATACAAATATACCCGGTCCTCCTCTTAAATCAAAGCAAAAATGCCTAATTAATCAAATAATTCCTCTGGCTAACAATATTTGGCAAGAAACTTTTCCTGTCTATTCAAAATAACTGAGCCCACAGACGTATTAAACACCAGTATTTATGCAGACCATAATCCATTTGCTTTTTACATGTCAACAACTATTCCAAAAAGGAACGAGGGGTCTCAAAATATGACACACCCGGATCTCCGTGTTACTTCTTTTACTTGACTGACATCCTGGCAGCAGACACCAAGAAAATGTTAAAAAGCATCCCACAGGAAGTCCTGTGGAGGGGGAGTGGCGAGGAAGCTGAAAACTGCCACCCAAAACCCAAATAAAAATCCCACAAGCAGCAAGTCTGCCCTCAATTCTGGAGCCTCCTGAAAGAAAACATAAAGCTAGCCACAATTCACTGACCATCTTTCAGACACACACAAAGCCTGGCTGTTTAGTTGCTGGTCTCAGACCCTGCACTCACCTGGGAAACTTCATACAGCAGTTTGTAGTGTTCCTCTCTTTTCTGAAAAGTGCACAAATTGCAGCCCATTCTAAGAAGCAGAGAGGAGAGAGCCAATCTTCTAATTCCCCCAGAACTGAAAGGCAAGTGAACTGAAAGGGAATCACCCTCCAGACTTGACTACTGTTTTTCATCAGTCACTTCAGTCCAGAAACAGACAAACCGCTGTTCGCTGGAAGCACAAGCCGGGCGGGAGCGCAGCAGCATGCTCTGCTCCGCTTTCCCTAAGTATCGTGCGCTCACGGATACACACACACGGAGTTTCCAGTCAGTTCATGGCAACACTCCCCCTGTCTCTGCATCAGTGCACATGACTACACAGATTCCAGCTCATGAATATTAATAGTGCCTCATTGATTATTTATGACAGAACATGTTAGCAGGGAGGGGTGTCATAGCTGCTGCTGATGACAGATGAATATTCACTAATTAAGAAGCAAATGTAGTGTGGTTAAACAAAATTCACTTGTGTCAATACCATCTCTGTTTATTAAGGATAGAGGGGTGAGCATAGGGCATTTCAGAAAAAGAACATAACACTTCATTTCTCCATCGATATAAGCTTTTAATATGGGGATGAGAAATTTAAAGGAAGAAACGTATTTAGTTCACCTCTCTGTATTTTGCAACAGTTAGAAGAATTTTTCAGCATTATTAAGTCTAAAGGAAGATGAAGAAGAGCAATTGTTGAAATTCATAAAATAAACACAGAGGCGAGGCAAAATTTGGGGAATGATATAGCATATGAACAGGAGATAGGAGGTGTCATTCAGTTTTAATTCTAATCCTAAAAAATAGCTGAATAGTTTCTATGTAATGACCATTATTTCTTAGAGAGACAATAAGGGATATTTTCTTAGTCTAAATAAATAACATTTAAGCAGGTAGGAGATGATATTTGAAGCAATAATATATATTTTAATTAGATAATAAGAGCACTTCTACCGAATATGAATTTGAAGCACTGTAATGCATGTAGATCTATATTGAAAAATTAGATAAATATAATGCCTTTTCTGAAAAAAGTTTAATTGCATATAGTATTTATGCTAATTTTATTAAAGTCATATATAACATTTCAGAAGGCTGATATTGGCAACATTTAAATTCTAACATAATGCACAATGACTCCATTTATGATCTATATTTAGTGTTCATAATGCACAAAGGTGAATGCAGACTTAAAAACTAAGCTTACATATTTAGATAACGGAAGTAATGCATTTAATTGCATACTCACAAATATATACATTGTATAGCAAACTGGCAATTTTTGTCCCTTCAAGATATACTACAAACAGTTAACGCAGATAATGAAAGAAAATTCCTTTTGTTCTTCTACTGACTTATCTTCGACCTCTGCTAATTAAGAAGTATATCCTTGTTACCGCACATCCTTAAACTGGACAGGATAGCAGGTGGGTTCCAAAGTAAAAATAATTACTTGGAAACTGATGACTCTGGTTAGGAATCGCATTGGATATTGTAGATTTTTAATTGCTCAACCCTTATGGAAAGCTAGTTTTGGGGATCCTATTTCCTAAAAGTGCTTTGTCAAATGCCTAGAATTGATAGCAGGAAGTGATTCTAATGAGTACTAATTGTTAACAAATTGGCTTTGCAACTAGCAACACCTCAACACCAGCAAAGAGCAAGGAGATGAGCAATCATCTGCTGCTTATCAGACTTTTCCCTTGGGATGTAATAATCCAATTTCCTGGGCCTAATTTCACCTAAAGGCCTGGATGAAAGCCAAGCTGAGCGACCTACATGAAAAGTAGCATCATAATTGGGAGTAATGCATGTGACCAAAGTTCACCAGCACTTCCTGCAAGTTAGACACCACTTGTAGTCACATTATTTTGACTCCTTTATAGAAAGAATGCTTCCAAGAAGGTATTTAAGGGGATCTTTATGAAAATTAATGGTGGTCACAAGTAGGGGCAGCTGTAAAATATATTTGTTTGGTGTTTTTAAAACTTTAATTTTCTCTGAGTCTCTACACTACTTCCCATGAAGTATTCTTATGTCAGAGTTCACATCCTATATGTAAGCACAGCCTATCCCTTTGAAGGATTCTGTATTGCTGGGCTGTGAAGGAATTATTTTCACGTGTTTAAATTCTGTACATTAAAAAGTCAGATTAAGGAATTAGAATGCAGTAAGGCAAGGATGGTTCACTCATGTATCAGTGAAAGTGTTTATTTCCTCCACTGATAAAACCTCTTTATGTGACACGGTTTGAAAGCTAAGTAGGAAACAATTATTTAAGTTATCATTGCTTATTGAAGCTTTCCTCTCATATTTCATAGTTAGCTTTCATTGAAAAATTAAACAATCACAGCTTTAAAACATATTTTGTTAGTCATCAGAAAGTAAAGAATGAACATTATAGTGAAGTTAGCAATTTCAAATTAAAGTTATTCTATCATGAATTTCTCTGGCTCTTTTCTTTTTAATATATATTAAAAATATATAAAATAAAAATATTCAGAGAGGAAGGGAGAGGGAGAGAAATATAGAAACATCAATAATGAGAAAGAATCATTGATTGGTTGCCTCCTGCACACCCTCCTCTGGGGATCAAGCCCACAACCCCAGGCATGTGCCTTGACTAGATTTAAAGTTGGGATCCTTCAGTCTGAAAGCTGATGCTCTATATACTGAGCCAAACCAGCTAGGGCTTTCTCTTTTCTTTATTCACTTATTCAACCTCCTATTCTTTTTTAAGAAATAAAGCTGGCTTCTCTAATAATTTATCAAATGCTGCTTCTGGCCCAAGTAGCCTGGAAAGATTCAATCTTCTGCTACTAATGGGTTCAAATCATAGAATTGAAGGGTGATGACTCATAATTCCAAAGTTCTCTAAATTTCATTAGTATGTGAAGGTTAGGTTTTTAAAATGACTGAACTGCAAAATCTGGCATCTAACTAATAGAAAAGTAGTATGCTACGTGGCCATACCTTCGTGATACCCACCAGCCAATCAGGAGTGGGCATGCAAATTAACCCAACAAAGATGGTGGGTTAATTTGTATATATGGGCACCGAGCAACTGGAGTGGGATGCAGGCATTTCACATCACCCCAGCTGCTCCAGGCCTCAGGGCAGTGTGGGAAAGCAGAAAGGCTGCTCCAGCCAGAGTGAAGGTGGTGCTGGCAGCCAGGGGAAGGAAGGCCCATTCTTGAATGAATATTTGTGCATCAGGCCTCTAGTTAGAATGTAAGTTTGAAATAGATAGGAAAATAATATTTAACTGGATAATTTTTAAAAATACAAATGATTATTTTGAGCAGTAATAATATCTTGAGCAGTAATAATAATTGTGATAATATGGATTAAAAAATAAGTAGAGAATAGATTACTAACTTTCCAAATACCCTTGGGATAAAATGCACCAAAGTGTGAAAACATACATTGGGTATGGACTTCAAGATATATTATTATTTTAATTGCCTTTGTGTCATTTACAACCCCCCAAAATGATTGGAATTTAAAATAAGTCATGCTTGTCAAGATCCAGACTTACATATAAGAGGTCTAAGTAAGAGACAAATAAAAAAGAAATTCAGCATTTATCTTGCTTTTCCTATATAAATTGTGCAAGTGTGTAATTAAAGAGTAGATGAGAGAGCATTTCTTTTTATTGAATAACTAAAGGCCCAGTGCATGAATCCATGCACATGTGGGGTCCCTCAGTCTGGCCGGCGATTGGGGCTGATTGGGGCCAATTGGGCTGGCTGGCCAGCTGGAGTGGAGGGACCACAAGAGGTTGACTGTGGGAGTGCACTGACCACTAGAGGACAGATGCTGCATTGAGCATCTGCCCCCTTAGGGTCAGTGCGTGATCACAGCAACTGGTCAGCTGGTCATTTCATTCGACAGGTCATTATGATTGCATATATATATATATATATATATATATATATATAGAGAGAGAGAGAGAGAGAGAGAGAGAGAGAGAGAGAGATTCCAGCCAGGAATAATAAAACATGCCCATGCCAGCAATCTTAAATTAATTAATGGATCTAGGTACTGAGAATTAATGGTTGCTAATCTCTCTCTCTCTCTCTCTCTCTCTCTCTCTCTCTCTCTCTCTCTCTCTTTCTCTATCTCTCTCTCTCTCTCTCTCTCACACACACACACACACACACGGATAACTGGACATTATGTACCACTTGATAGGAGAAAATAACACCACTTTTTAAAGGACCTTTCTCAAAAGTGAACAAATTGCATAAAATATAGAGGACAGTGGAGCATATTAAATGATAGCATGAAGATTTAATTAACAAATTCAGACTGGGCAACTAAATAAATAGACCCCTATTCTAGTTTCTGAGAGAAAGAGAGCGGGGGAAGGGGGGAAGAAACTGGTGAAAAGGGAGAGGAAGATAGAGGAAAGAAAAGAGGGAAGAAAAAAGAGGGAAATAAGAGAGAAAGAGACTAGAGATACATATGATGGGATGAAATCTATAGATTAAAAGAGTTTATGAACATTTAAAAACAGGAGTTAAACTATATATTTTAGTTATGCACATCATTTAGGTAATAATAAAAGAAAGTGATTACCAAAAAAGTCAAGAAAATAGTTACTTTTTATGGGAAGAGTGATGGCTGTGATTAGGAGGAACACCAGAAAATTTAGGTGTGGCTAGCAAAATTCTAACTCCTGATCTGGGTGGCATTTCACTACACAATTACATTAATTCATACAATTGACATTTGTTTTATGTGTTTTCTATATTTTTGCTACATTTAAAAAACTAATTTACAAAGAGGCTGTGCCTATGTCCCATCCTGGTGGTCAAGGCAATACCTAAGCTTCGTCTCTACTCTCAGAGGGATGGTCAATCTAAACATGACTTATCAATCTCCTGAGTCTGTGAAGCTGCCCCAAATTGTGGGTCTTCTCTATTGCCTTTACAATGGCTCTGATGTTCTTTTTCCTCTGCCAGCAGTTCAGTAGGTAACTGAACTCCACTCTACCAAGTCCTTGTCTCAGTCATATGACCTTCCAACAAGGTCTATCACCTATTTTGACACTTAGCTTGTCAAATGCCCAAGTGTCATAAACCCCAAAGACTACCAGGGAGCTGAATCCAATGCAATTGCAGAAAGCCTGTATTTATTTTGGACTAGTCCGAGCCCAGTCTCACCTACACCAACGAGGGCATGGGCAAGAAAAAGAAAGAACTTAACATATCAATGGGTTTTATAGTGAGGGTGGTGCCGCTACCTTGGCTGACCTGATTGGTTGGGTTAGGCCTAGGGTCCAGTTACCTGGAGCTGGACCCGCCCCACCCTGCCCTCTCACCCCACCTGTCCTCTCGCCCCTTTCTTCCTCCTCTGTATCCTGCATTCTGGCTAGAGACTCCTGGGGCATGCTGAGTAATCATTTAGCTGCCTTACATTTTCTAAAGTTTATTATCTTATATTCAATCAGAAGACAAAGAATTGAGGCTCAGAGAGACAGTGACTTGTTCAAGGTCAAACTGAGTAAAGAGATCTGAACTCAGTTCTCCAATTACAAATTCCATGGCTGAATTCTAGAGCTAATTTGCTGAGCTAACTTTCTTGCAGAGGAAGCTAGAGCTACATCAATATGCCTTCACCTGATCCTGATGACTAAGGAAATGGAAAGTGCTGAAATGAGACAGAGAATAATTTTAAAAAGATAGATCAAGCTTAAAATAAGGCAAGTGAGTTGTGGTTAAAATGTAAACTTCATTTATCATAGTATTGAAATAGTTTTATATGTCATAGCTAAAGACCTTCATTCAGTTAATATCCTCAATAACCAGTCAATATTCACTGTACCAGACTGTACAATAGGAATGGCTAAATTATCCCTGGGACTTTCCTAGCTTAGCACTCAAAGCTCCATATCCTGGGAAGGCACCCTATCCTGAGCAAATTGGTCACTGGAATGCACACTTTCTTTTCCAGGATCTAGAAAAAAAAAACAAAAACAAAACTGAACTGCTGTATATAGGTCCCCATCTTCCTAGCTCTGCCCCAGATTTTATGTCTCCTATCTTATTTTTCAGAATAAGTGTCAATTTACTGTAACTTGGTGGTCCAGTTTAAATGCTCTGTCTTTCCTGGACTTAAGACAATTCAACTTTTGAATTCAAAGTACATTTTTATCTATACCCACATCTAACACATCACCTCTACTTTGTATCATTTGTATATACATGCTTTACTCCCCCCTATTAAACTCTAATACATGTAAGGGCAGTGGTAGCCTAAGTCCCAGGTAAACTGGGATGAGTTAGTCAATTGACCTTTGACTTTCTAAAACTGTTAGCAAGGTGTCTTTCACAATAAGACACCATTTTGACTCTAATCCAGTGGTTGTTTTGCACAACACTATGGAATATCTACTAATAGCATGGATTTATAAAAACTCTTCTGATACTGACCATGTATCATCCATTTGCTTGGTTATAGTTCAACAGAATCATGTGTAACAAAGCATCCTTTTCACATTGTATTGATTAGTGACCATCATCATTTTGCCTATATTGTTTGCTTTACCGATTTAGGAACTCTTAAGAATTGTCATGTTATTAGACTGTACTATAATGTAAAGAAAGGGAGTGGTATTGCAAAGAAAACTAGAGTTCCCATCTGGGCCTTGTCACTATTACCTGTGCAGATTTTTGCAACTGACACAGTAAAATAGCACTGACCTTGCAGGCAGGTTGTAAAGATGGGATGAGATACATGAGAAAGGACTCATAATTGTAAAGCCTTTCGCCTTATTGGTGTGATAATTCAGCATAGGTTCTACAGTCAGCCTCTCTTAGGTCAAGTCTCAGTTTCCCTAATTTCTATCTATCTGATATTGGGCAAGATATTTTTATTTTTTAATCTTCTCTGTTTCTTGGTTTCTCATCTTTAAAACAAGGATAATAACAGGATCTTCCAAACAGCTATTGGAAGGGATAAAATTGTTGTGATGATAACATGTATCAAATATATCAGGCATATAGTATGTACCTGACACATATTAGCTAATAATAATCATAATAATATGAGTATAATAATCATTATCTATAGTTTAGAGTTCCAAGTGATCTGTTTCTAATTTTGCTGTGATAATAAGTCTCTACTACATTATTTGACATTTACTTCATTGAAACTTTATATTCATACTTCTGTCCACTTTGTTTGCTATTGTACAGACGCTGATCATTAAAAAAATTCTAAAAGGCTTCTCAGTCTTTCATATAAAAAATAGTGACATAGGATACAATCATTTTTATAAATATTATACACACATACTTCTTTTGTGTAAAGAATGTAATGTAATACATTCAAAATAATAACTCTGAAGTTCTATTTATTTCTTTTAATGCATAATATGGACATAAGTATGCAAGAAGTGAATGACAGCATGAAGCAATATTTATGCAATTATGAACAGGTAGTCCAATGATATTTCCTTGAGGAGTTTTAATGACTATTAATCTAGCCCAGTATAATATTGCCCTTCTAGATTTAACCATATATAGACTAGCTGGCCATGTACTTTCACAGGTATCATGTTTTGGTCATGTCTCAGGTTTAGGTAGTATGTCAGGTTTTCCATTTTCTTAGTTCTACAAAAGTGGCCTAAGTAAATGATCAATAGATACTTTTGTTCAACCAGTATTTAGTGAACATTACTATAAGTAGAGCATGGTGATAATCCATAAACATTTTTGAAAATAAGAGCGAACATTTATTTAGAATTTTAAAAATAGCAGACATTACTTTAGTACTGAAAGTTACTGATTTCATTTAATCCACATATTAACCCTTTGACTTGGGTACTATTACTATCTTCTCTTGATATGGGTAGTAACATTAGTAGGAAATGGGGGAGCTAGGACTCAAACCCAAGTAGTCTAGATCCATTGCTTATGCAGGATTTTATACTGCCTATCATTCATAGGTAGTCAACATTATGACAAATTTCTACATGGCTGGAAGAAGTATTTTGGGAATGGTTGTAGCACACAGCAATGTGAAAATTTCCCCAAGGACCAGAATGTAGTAGAAAATTAACTCCCAGGTTCCAAGTTGTGTCCTCAAGCTTGGCTGCATAAAATAGATTGAATAAATCTAAGCAATTTCATAACCTTACTGCACTCCACTGGTGATGGGGTATTGCTGCATTGAATATGCATCAACTGTAGAATATGTTTTCTTCTTAATATTTATTATAGTAGGGAATATATATATATATATATATATATATATATATATATATTAATAGTAGGGCGGTCATATCTCTATATTAAGGAATAATCATCAATAGCAACTTAGGTAAATTTGGAGGTTCTGAGAAAAATAAAGGTATTGATTTGCTGGTGACTTCAAATTTGAATCTCCAGACTTATTTTCTCTTTTAAGCTTTGTAGCCACCTATTCACTGACTAGTCCATTAACATATGGGCTGTTAGCACAGTCCATAGTACATTAAACTCAGCATACCAAACCTTAAGGCATAATTCTCTTCGCTTGAAACTGCTGCTCTACTAGTGCTCTGCATCAAAGAATGGCCTGACTATTTCAGAGCTCATGTCTGAGTTCTGAGCATCTCCTTTGGCTCTTTCTTCTCCCTATACATAATGGCCAAGCACTGTCAATTTGAACTGCCCAATCTCTTCTTTATTTCTTCCCAGACCACTCTCCTAGGTTCAGCTGGGTCTTTCCTTCACTCATGAGCACTTGGAGTTTACAATAGTATAAGGAGCCAACTGTTGGGTTATTGCTTCTCTCTGCCTACAAACACACATGGATAAGCCCTTCTTAACTTCACTTCCCTGGGAACATAGGTCTTTTCTCTACTAACACCACTCTTTATGTCTTTGGTTTATTTTTCTCTATCATAACCTTAATAGATTCTAGACTCTACCTTTCCATCTGGCACTGTATGAGCTCTCCTCTTTCAGCCTTGGGCTCTGTATACCTATTCAGTTATCATAATGATATTTAAGATACACAAAGATCCCAAATCTCATATAGTGAGAAAAAGGAATAAACAGATAATCGTTACATAAAACATCTCAGCAATAATAGAGGTTCTGCAGGGAATTAAACCAGGGTGATGTGATGGGCAGTAAGATGGTCATCCTTCTTGGATATTTTATTATTATTATTATTATTATTATTATTATTTTAATATATTTTTATTGACTTTTTACAGAAAGGAAAAGAGGGAGATAGAGAGTTAGAAACATTGATGAGAGAATCATTGAGCAGCTGCCTCTTGCACACCTCCTACTGGGGATGTGCCTGCAACCAAGGTGCATGCCCTTGACCGGAATTGAACCTGGGACCTTTCAGTCCACAGGCCAACACTCTATCCACTGAGCCAAACCGGTTTCAGCCTTCTTGGATATTTTATAACTTCTACTATCTCTTTTATTCCCTGGATGCTAATATACATGCATATACAGAATCGAGTACATATAAAATGAAGAAAAATAAGGCAGGGAAGGCAATAGCAAGCAAAGAGATGAGCTATTTTAATAGGATGTTCAAGTCTTCTCCACCTGACTTTTTTACTGTGGTCCCAGCATCTTCAGATTTATCCCATCCCATTTCTACTTTTGTTTTTATCATGAGAATGGCCCTAATATGGCTGTTTAAAACATTAGCGTTACTAATCAATATGTCAATACAAATCAATTTCTGTGAATCTGATGGTACATAATGCCTGATTGCATACAAATGCTAGTCTGGGATACCATTATCATCAGAATGAGCACCTGAATTCTCTTTAGACTTTGAAGGCATCTAAAAATCTCTTTGAACCTCACTTTAAAAACTTTCTGTATGAATTTAAACAAGTTAGACACCCTTTAGATGCTTCAAATTCTTCACTGTGAAATAAAGATATTCATAGTACCTACCAAAAAGGGATCTTGTGAACATTTGCTTTATCTAGAGTCTGTTCCATGTAGGTGCTCAATAAATATTAGCTAATATTATTACATCTTATATTTTCATTTTGTTGAAGGATCTAAATTCTATTATTGTGAAGGTATCCAAAAAAGCAGGCAGCTATATTATTTTTGTGTCTGCATTTTTGTAAATGGATGGATATATACTTTGAAACATAAATTTTCCTCTGGGATGGGTTGGATTCCTCTAAGATAAATGATGGTTGACCTCACAGTGACTAGTAGCCAGGAAGGAGCTATGGTTATTGGAGATAGGAATTGGGCCAAGATATGGATCCTCTGAATTTCAAAATGTTTGCTGAGTACCTCCTATTTACCACACTCTGTGCAGGAGAATGGCACTTAGCTAGGTGTATGTATCTGACTCACTTGTGAAGCTTTTTCAAATTACACAAGCTCTAATCCTAGGGCCCCTGAGTCAGCAGATCTGGATGGGTCCTCGGAATATGCATTTTTCAAACAGTGCACAAAAAAAATTTAAATGTGTGCATCCCTTTCCCTCCTCCAAACCTAGATGTAAGGTGCTAAACCAGACACACTCTTGAATGCCTCCTATCACTATAATTTCCAATATGGTTACTTATACAATTATGAATATCATTGGGTCTTTGTTACTAATTTACAGAAGAAACTAATATTTACAAAGCACCTACTGCATCAAAAGTGCTTTAAGTCTCAGAAAAGTTTTATGAGATATATGTGGTTATTTTTCATATAAAAAACTAAGGCTCAGGATACTAGTATGTGACTTAATCAAAGTCATACAGCTGATAGGTGGCAAAGCTGAGATTTAAATCTAGATGGGCTGAACTCTCCGACTCTGCCTTGTCCATTAAGGAAGACAAAAGATCCACTTCATATAGCACAGTGTCTTTAATCCTGTACCCATGAATAAAGAGTTTGCAATAAGGTTGTGCTTAGATCAAAGTCATTGTCACCAATTGCACTTTACCAAACCTGTCCTACCTATGGGCTGTACTAATGAGCAATGTCTTATGAGACCTACAGCAAAGCTGAGTGTTAGCATCTGAGATCAGGGATGTGGTTAAGTATAAAGAGCCCACCATTTCCTAGTGGGACAGTGAGTGGCCTAATTCTAGGCAAAGGAAATTAAGTGACCGCTTAGTGAATTCTATGTTAATGAGAGGATTTCCCATAATATACCATAATTGTTCAAGAAATGTATAAATACATCTACTATGATAAAATATATTCTTCTTTTTTGATTTTTTAGTGTTTCTGGACACCAAATTCAACCTCCACGATGCTTAGTTGCTTGCATTTGAAGTATGTTTCAAAAGGAACAGCATGTAGTGATAAGGCACTTATGGTGATTAAGGTCATAAAGTATATGGTAGTAAAGGATTGGTAATGGAGAGTATACTTTGGAAATTGTGGTTTCAGGTTGGAATTGTTAAAATTGTTGGTGTTTTGAATCGAGCTATGGGTAAGCCTATTTCTTAGTTAGGCATAAGTACACCCAGCAGTCTAGCGATTAAATCCAGTAGGGAAAGACCAAATGTATCCACGATATACCTGCAAACAAAAGACACCAATGAGTAGAGTCACATGGTGAAAAGAGCCTAGATCCCTGACTCACTACCTGGGGGAAGTCATTCAGGTGAGCTTCCACACCTGCATCCAACGCTTTTTTTTAAAAAAAAATATAATATAATATAATATAATATAATATAATATAATATAATATAACATAACATTATATTATAATATATATATATATATATATATATATATATATATATATAATTCATTTTTAAAAAAATTTTTAAGGAGAGAAAGAAAGAGGGATAGAGTTAGAAACATCGATGAGAGAGAATCATCGATCAGCTGCCTCTTGCACACCCCCTACTAGGGATGTGCCCACAACCAAGGTACATGCCCTTGACGGAAATCGAACCTGGGACGTTTCAGTTCTCAGGCCGATGCTCTATCCACTGAGCCAGACCAGTTTCGGCATGCATCCAACTCTTTATGAAGGATAAATGCACCTATACTTCATCGAACCACAAAGGATTTGAAAACTATCACCCGAGCATGACTAATACTCAAAGACAAAACTTCTGAAATTATTTACTTAAATGTTAGCATAAAAAAGCTCAACACATCATGACTCAATGACAGGTTATGATGTCTTCTAGGGGCCTCTTTAGCAATTTTGTGTAAAGAAATATACAGCAATATGACCTGTTATAATTGACTGAATATTCATCACTAGCAGTGTAATAAGTTTGCATCTTAATTGGGTTAAGACAAAACTCTATAGCAAACAAACATAGCATAAGTAGATTAAGATGATTCCAAATCAAGTGATAAATTATTTTTTAAATGAAGGAGAGTGGCTCTGAAGGGATGAATGGTTTTTAATGTGGTTTAGAGAATAGGAATTTCCAGAGCACAAGAAACTGCTCATTACAGAAAGGGTAGTGCAACAACATGGGCTGCAAAATAAAAAACAATAAAAAACATGGGTTTAGCTGAGACCGGTTTGGCTCAATGGATAGAGCGTCGGCTTGGGGACTGAAGGGTCCCGGGTTCGGTTCCGGTCAAGGGCATGTACCTTGGTTGCGGGCATATCCCCAGTAGGGGGTGTGCAAGAGGCAGCTGATCAATGACTCTCTCTCATCGATGTTTCTAACTCTCTATCTCTCTCCCTTCCTCTCTGTACAAAAGTCAATAAAATATATTTTTAAAAAACCCAAACAAACAAACAAAAAAACAACAACATGGGTTTAAATTGTAGCTCTACAGTTTGAACTCAGTTTCCCATAAATGCAACAAAGTTAGTAGTTTCTGCCTCATGGCATCATTAATAGGCTTACATGAAATACTGTTCCTTAGAGAAGACCATCTTTTCCTACCCCAGCTCCCAGGAGTTTTACCACTTTAGGAATGATTTGAATAGGTTATAATTACTACCTTGTACAAAATTTTAACAGCTAAGTTAATATCAACCTTGTAGGTACTGGGGCACGGGGTGGGAATCCAATGGCATGGAAATATGAAAACTGATTTGGGGACAGACTCAGGACTATGGAACTGATATTAAAAGCTGGGCAAAATTTCCACGGTAGTATACAATTTTACATGCAAAAGTTCAGAGCATCAGATTACATAGATTCAGAAAAGAATTGGGGTAAATTGTCCTAGTAAAATGAATCTTAAAAGTTTATCTAACTTAAATTAATGCTGAGGAGTGCAAAATAACATTAACAACAAATGCTAGAGGTGAGCACATGTTGCCAAATTTTGACAAACAAAAAGGAGCTGCTGAATAAAGACAATCATAAGGTAATGATTTAGGAACACCAGAACCAGCTCACATAAAAGGAAAGAAGCTACTGTAGGATAGGAGCTGGGCTAATCATTTTGTAAATGTTTCGGATAAATGTCACACTGCCAAGAGAAATTTCCATCGCATGCGCGCGCGCGCGCGCGCACACACACACACACACACACACACACACACACACGGAGAATGAGATGTGTATTTTGTGTGTAGTTATATATTTATGTATGTGTGTATTTAAAATTTTTGGACACTAGTAATGATTTTTTATTGATTTTGTTGCTGAAAATGTATAATAACAATAACCAATAAAAGTCCTTGAAGTGCCAGAAAATCTGTTAGGTACCTGTGACACACAGTTCATTTGACTGAGAATACACTGAGTGGCCAGATTATTATGATCTCTGAAGGTACGTATAATAATCTGGCGACTCAGTGTATGTGTATATATATGTGTGTGTGTGTGTGTGTGTGTGTGTGTGTGTGTGTATATATATATATATATATATATATATATATATATATATATTAGAGGCTCAGTACATGGGTGGGGTCCGGCCAGCCTAGCCAGGGGGAGGGGACATGGGCAGTTGGCCAGCCTGACTGCTGGTCAAACTCCTGGTCAAGGAGACAATTTGCATATTAGCCTTTTATTATATAGGGTTTACACTGAGTAGCCAGATTATTATGTGTTTACAGATCATAATAATCTGGCCACTCAGTGTATATTTTATAATTTCTATCCTGTAATAGCAGATACACAATACTCTATTTTAATATTAATTAGTAATATCAAAATAAGTTACATTTATATTGCCTCTCTTTTTTTTTGGCTTTAATGGTAAACCTATTTAACTAGTCCCATAGGTGTAACATATAAAACAATGTGTAAGTCAGTGAGAATAAAACTACAAATAAAAGCAAAGTTGATAACTCTGTCAGGCCTAAGAAATACCAAGGTAATGAGCCAAGAGATTCTAATTAAAAACAATCAGTTAAATTCACTTACTCACTCAACAAGTATTTATTGATACACATGGGTAATCTGCTAACCTTAAATAATTAAATAAATAAATCATTAAACAGAATTCTCCAGAGTTATATTGTATACTAATCACTGTGTGATATTAGCTGGTTATGAAATCTATTTTTATATGAATGATACATATATATGTATCTCATTATTGGTGACTTTTGACTATTCTTCAGAAAAATGTGAGGTGAGATAGACTTAGCAGGCAATGGTGGAGAAATCGAAGAAAAATGGCTAGTGGAAAAAGTAGTGAAGAGAAGATGAATGGTTGAGAAAGCGTGAAAATATTAAGGGCTTGGCATGTAATTTAGTCTGAAGGGTGAAGTGTGGAACCCTCTCAGGAGAGATGAACTTGACTATTATGGGAAGAGTCTTAATGATCTCTATTTGTTCTTTCTACAGTGGGTAGTAAAGAGCTACAGAAGACTTCTGTGTAAGGGAGTGCCAAAATACAGGTCGTTATTTTAATTTCTCAACTCTTTAACTGGAAGAAACAAACAGGAATCTAATAACAGTATTAATAATAAAAATATTTTTTATAATATTATGTGAGTGGTCTTGAAAAGGGGAAATGGAAAGATCATGTATACAGACAGAATAAATAAAAAAAAAATGCTACAGGAATAGGGACAACTATTTGCCACGTCAATGGCAAGGGAAAGGAAGAAATCAACAATGAGCCCATCTATAAGATTGGGTATCTGGGTTACAGGCTATGTCATTAATAGAAATAAGCAAGTCCCAAGGAAGAGCTACTATGAAAACAGATTGGAGCTGGGTATGATGACACTGAGGTACTTCTCAGATGAAAGACTGCTTTGATTAGAGAGGACATATTATAGATAATGACATGAATGTGAAGGTCACCAATACGTAATTGGAACTGAGGTAATGAGTTGGAAATTCAAAGAAAACAATATTTTTAAAAAGGGATCAGGAACTGAACCTCTGTGTATCCCTAGATAAAGAAATCAGAAGAAGAAGGGCCAGAGAAGAAAAGCAAGAGTCAAGGGAGTTGAGAATCCACAGAAATACAGTTTCAAAAATGAGGGGCTCCTTGGTAGGGTCAGGTGTGATGAGAATTTCAGGCAGGGGTGCAGTGAGAGGAGTGGTGGATTTATTGATTGGGACACATCAGTCATTTTTGAGAGAGCTGCTTAGAGTAAGCCAGAGAGAGCTGCACAGAGTTGAACAAAAAATGGGGCAAGGGATGAAGTGTTAACAGATGACTATTCTTTCAAGAATCTTATAATGGAAAGAAGGGGAAATTAAAATGATATTGTGGACTACTGCAGGATCAAGAGAGGGTTTCTTTGTTTGCACACTTAAAAACAGTAATGAGTCTAATATTCCACTGTGTATATGTACCAAGTATTTTTTATTCACTTAATTATGGATGGACACTTAGGTTGCTTTCATATCTTAGCTATCGTAAATTCTGCTGTAAGGAACATAGTAGTATATGTTTTCAAATTAGTGTTTTTGAATTTTCTGATAAATACCCAGAAGTTAAATTGCTGTGTCATATGGTAGTGCCATTTTTAAATTTTTTCTATATTGGCTACGCTACTATGTATGGTTCTAGATGGGTACTACTTACTAGAATGATCATTTTCTAAGGTATATAAATGTCTAAGCACTATACTGTATACCTGAAACTAATATAATATTGGATGCCAACTCTAATTGAAAAAAAACATTTAAAAAATAAAAATAGTATGATTCTAAGAAGAGATTGGAGATGCTTATGAGAGATTAAACAAATATAGAGTAGCTAAAAGTAAAGAGAGCGAAACAGAAAAGGCTATGGATATTGATTGGAGGAATTTTTTTTTTCAGACAAGAGAGAAAGTGAAGACAAAAACAATTTATTAGTGTGGGAAGGAAAAAGAGTTATCCTTGCATTCAATGACGTGGGAACTAAAGGTGCAGTTTCTTGAGGTAAAATAATAAAATAAAAAAACTCCACAATATTACTTTAAAAAACAAACAGGTATTCAACAAAGAGCAGTAATTTCAAGTATTTCAATGCTGAAGAAAGCTAAGTTTCTACAGGGACCTAGAAATTGCCTTTTAGAAGTGACAACCTGCTTTGCTTTTGTCATGATAAAATTTGCATAGAGCATATGCAAAACAATTCCAAGGTTCCAAGTAATAGCCTAATAACATGATGGATGCAAGAGGAACACCAAACATTACCAAGAAGAATTCCTCATGCGTCCGATGCAAATAACAGCTGGCTAGTTTGATTTAAAATTACAATTTGAACAGATATAAACTCTTATTTCTTGACAGTCATTACCTACCAGTCATAAAAGTGTCGTTAATTCTGCAGTAGTCAGCAAAATGCTTCGTAATGATCTAACACTAATGCACCCCACTCCTATAAAACCCCCACGGCAGCAAAGGTTTACTCTGTAATAGTAGTTGGATTTTCAGAAGCTTAAAAATCCCTGCCAATGCACCTGCTTTCCAGAAGATCATTAGGTAAAAATCCCAAGGCAGCACAATCAACCTGGCTTTGGTTACCTTACCGTCTGCTGGAGAAGAAAATTAATGTTACTCCATGAGTCTCTCTCCCAAGACTGGCTAGCGTGTAGTGACTGGGCCAGCTGTCGGAGGGGTGCTTAGGTCTGTTCTAAGCTGACCTGGCTCACTGTCTATTTAGATCCCAAGTTCCAACATAGACACAGACACACAGACTGCAGCTGGCACAAGCTGCTGCACTATTGTCCAGGTACTTAACAGGATTCTAGCTCACGGAACCACTAGGTTGGCAGTGGGTACTTGGTTGTCCAACCACGGCTTTATGGAAACTCTCACAGAAGCCATCATACTTTTTTTTTTTAAGCATAAAACCAAAACACCCAAATGAAACAACATTCAAGATCAGGGGAAAAGGAAGTCTCCTCATACAGGGTTCCTGCTAACGTCTATTTCACAAAGGCTTTCTCTTTCAGTCTCATTTCCTATGGAAAATAATACAAATTAGCATAGGAAATCCTGTTTATCTCAGAATGGATTTCCACGGCTTCAATCTGAAATCTGCTTTTCTTCTGGCTCCAAGAATCCAAGCAGGGCATCCCCTCAAATTGCAAGGGGAGATTTGTCACATTTGGCTGGCTCTCAGAATGTGGGTCATCAGCTGGATACTGATCTAAGACAGCAGTCACCTCACAGACACCTACACCCTACACTGGTCACCCAACTCATTCTTTTTCAGCCAACCCCTTCTCTTTTGGCTGCCTTTGTATCCACTCAGAGAAACAGCAATAGATCAACGCTTCCTTCGTATATCAGAGCTGTCCTGCAAGGAAGACTCCAGTGAAATTGCTTTGTTTTACATAACAGCCAACTCTGAAATTTCATGGTAGAAAAGTAGCCACAGGCAAAATGTAGTGAATCTCATATACAATCTCTAGTTTAACCATTTTGAATAGGCAAAGTCATGATTATTTATAGAGATGCAGCTTGCTTTAGATTTGAACGAAGCATGATCACACAAAAAATTTTTAACAAGTCAGGGATTTTTTTTTTTTTTTTATAAACTAGGAATAAAATTCCCTAAGGGCAGTTTTTAAAGTTGGTATCTATATGTAGTAACTACGATTACTTCCTTGTTTTGATGCAAGCTAGAGTGCTTTGTCAGTTTGAAAATGTATTTCACAGTATCTCTCTTCCAGTTACTCTTTCCAGATAATGTACCAGTAGAAATGATACCAATGATTCATTCAGAATGACAGTCTACTTTCAATTAATGTTCCATAGAATAAAAGCAATGCTTCCAAGTTTTTCAATTTAGATTTTAAAGCGTGTTGCTATTTTTAAAAAATGAATACATGTGAACAGCATGTACTTTTGTTGTTTGTCATTGTCAGTTATAAATTCAAATAAATGATAATCTGCTGTGGAAGAATGCTTATAGGAAAAAGAAAAAAAATATAACCCCATTAGAGTTGCATAAATTCTACTTTGTCGTTCACTATTCAGCTTTTTAAAATAAAATTATACAAATCTGTAATTACACGTTATATGATGCATACGTAAGATAAAGACTATTATCTGTTGTAAGAATAAATAATTAGGAAATTAGTGAGTTGGGGTTTTTCATGGTACAATATATAACTATCAATGAACTTAATATGTTTGATTATGTTTCATTTTATACATATTTCTATATATACATACATATACACATATACATATATTTCCTCAATTCTAAGGAAACTCATACATATGCATATACTTATATGTATATGTAATATAAATTCAGAAAATGTGGATAAACCTTGAGACTCACACAATATGCCTTACAGCTTCAACTTTCAACTACCTCTACTCCTCTGACGCACACTGTACAGTCTTGCCATTCTCCAGCATTTTCATATACATTTATCCTGTGTACTTTAGGTGATGTTATTTCCATTACTCTGAATACTATTAATCCATCTGAGAATTCAAACTTTACCCCTTCTGTGAGGATTTCCCTTCTTCCTAAAGCAGGACTCGGTGGCTCCTTTTCTGTACCTCCGCACCATTTTGTAGCTATTGCTATTATGAAATTTCTGACTTTGTATCCTACTTGCCTGCTGGATTGTGACATCTTACAGGACAAGCACCACCTCTGCATCTTGAATACTGCCCAACACACAACACACATTCAATAGGTACTAATGGATGGTTGAATAAGATGTGTGAAACTAAAATAGTGGCCAATAAGGAAAAAAAAAACATATAAATCTCTCAAGCTATTAGCCTTGTCAGTAGTTTTCCTAATTGCTTTCCCTTAAAGTAGGTGATGCTAATTAGTTTGTGTTGACATGAGCACATACCAAATTTCCTCTGGCTAAAGATGGCATTGCCTATAAAGCTATCATCAATTTGATATCAGCTTTTGGTAGAGGGAGGGAGAGAAAAATCACACAGTATAACATTAAAGGCATGTATAAATTGTAAGCCCCCCCCCCTTTTTTTTTACTTTTCCAAAAATGTGAAAATATTTTAAAATGGGTTTCTTCAGAATTGAGGAATTATGGCAATTTATACCATTCATTCAATATTCCATTTCTGGAAGTGTTAAACAGAGGTTACATCTTTACTTGTTTTAAATAACAAAATATGACCTCATACATAACAAATTTTGACTTCATACAGGAAGTCAAGTTTCTGTTTCTTGAGAAAATTGTAATTTTTAAAATATATATTTTATTGATTTTTTTCTTTTACAGAGAGGAAGGGAGAGGGATAGAGAGTTAGAAACATCAATCAGCTGCCTCTTGCACACCCCATACTGGGGATGTGCCAACAACCAAGTTACATGCCCTTGAACAGAACGAACCTGGGATCTTTCAGTCCTTAGGACAATGCTCTATCCACTGAGCTAAACCGGTTAAGGCAAGAACATATAATTTTGATGCTGCAAAATTAGAATTAATGCTTGTATCCCCCCAAATATATAAAAACTCAGTGTGCTGAAAGTGGTGATGGGGCCTTGGGAAGTGATTAGGTGATGAGGTTAAAACTCTCATGAACTGGACTTGTGTCCTAATGAAAGAGACCCCACAAAGCTCCCCGACTTCCTTTTGCCATGTGAGGACACAGTGAGAAAAATGGCTGTCTATCAGCCAGACAGCAGACTCTCAGCAGATAATGAATCTGTCAGCGCCTTGATCTTGGACTTCCCAGGCTCCAGAACAGTGAGAAATAATTTTCTGTTGTTTAAAAGCCACCCAGTCTATGGTATCCTATTATAGCAGTGGAAATGGACTAAGACAGATGCTCTTATCACAAAGTTTAAACATCAAGGCACATGATGCTTTTAAGTAAGGGTGTTATGGTAGTGTTTTGGGAGAAATTTACACATATTTGGACTCAACAGGAGCGCTCTGCTGCAATGTGTAAAAAACAAGCCTAATCCAACACACACTTTCAAATCAACTTGCACAAAACTAAAACATCTACCCAGGGAGGAAAGCAAACAGTTCATTCCTGGCCTTGTGGCCATCTCCCCTGGCTAACCTAGTCCACATTTCCAGCTGTATATAAAAATACATGTTGATGAAAATAAAAGGCTAAGTGTTTTTAATCAGGAAGGAAGTCCCTCTCTTGTCATTCTTGGTCTTCAAGGAAGAAGAAAAAGATTATCTTATTTACAATGAAAGAAAATGATATCCCTAAAATAAAAACTAACTAGACTTTAAAATATAATAGATATATAAATACATGGAAAAAATAGGGACAACTACGAAAATAAATTCAGCACATTTATTCACATTTTTATTCAAATCATCTTTTTCAATTTAAATTATGTGCAAATTCTCAAATTTTCATGACTTAGATAAGGAAAATATGTCTGTCAGTCTCAGAGGTAAATACTTGATTGTCTATCTATTTTGCAGTTGTAAAGTCACAGAAAAAAAGTGAAAATAAGGCTTTGCTTTTAGGACCTGTATAAGCTCGGGTGACTTAGTCAATTTCAATATATTTAAAACAAAATAAATATGTGGACATATATTATATTTGCGAGCTAGAAAACAGACCAAACTTAGAATAATTCTATTTCCAGAGTCAAGATCTTGATTATTAACTAAATAAGCAGAGAGTAAAATGCGACACATTCAGCACATTCCTCCTGTGATAAATTACCCTTTTGTAAAACTGAAAGACACACTGCAACTCAGTGTTAAGGTTGCTATGGTAAAGCATGCCTTCTGGACACAACTCCTCATTTTCAAATAATTATGTTTTATCTGCCATGAGATATCCAGTGTCTTCCCTTAAATATTGAAGAAAAACATTTCTATACCTTACTACAACAACGTTTTCCCAAAGTCAAAATTTCACCAAAAAATGATGGACGCCTTATAACAAAGGCTATTAGTTTTTATAAATTTTATAAGTATAAATTTTTATAAAATTTCCTATACACAGGCTAAAGTATTTATTCATTCAACTTTTATTTATATATGGGAAGTATATACTGCTAGGCTTTAGGAGGAAAAAGCAAAGTTCTAAATTAGTAACTGCATTTTACAAAGTTAGACATTTTTAATTTTTTATATTTTATAGATTAAAAAGAGAAAAAAAACAGGTCCTATTGACTTTTGCTTCTAAGTATCTCAGTTGCACTCACATGTCTATATTGTTTTACTGCATACAACCAAGGTGAAATTACCATCATCTTTAATCTGAACTGTATAAAACTGGTCCTAGTACGTATACCCTGCTTCTCTCCAACACTTCCTACATGTTTTCTGTTCATCCAGATTAGAGGTGTATTTCTAAATGCAAACTGGGTCATACTGCATCTTTACTTTAAACCTTTAATGAATTCCTGGTGGCTTAAAGCTAAGTGCCTAAATCCATATACTGTTTGCAGGCCCAGCATGATAAGATCTGTGCCTTTCCAGCCTCAGTTGTTGCTGCAATTCCTTCAGTCATTAGCCTGCATTCAGTTCTTTATATGCTACCTGTTACTTAGGATCTCTGGCTATGTTAGTCCTTCTGAATGAAGAACACTTTTCTTTCTTTGAACCACAAATGTTTACTCATCTTACCATATCACGTGTTCTGGAACTCCTTTTCTAAGGCTCAAAATGAGATCATTTGTCTGTTAGACATATTTGTAGCATTGTGTTATTTTCCCATCATCTTAGTTATCATTTTGGTTACTTTTGTGAAAATTTGATTAATACTTATCTTCTGTACTCTTATTTCTAGATTTTAGAGTTATAGATATTAAGTACTGGAATTCTATAGTGGATAATGAGGATTTAGCTCTTTATTTCCCTTCTAACTTTTTTGGTGTTAATTATTCTATCACATTCTTTGCTTAAATGGATATTCAGTTATTCTGTCATCACAACTATATACATATACAATTCACTGATGAGTCATATGGCATATTATTTCTTTCTTCTACAAAATCTTGTTTTCCCTGGAGTTAATATTGATCTTTATTTTTGTTGGTTACTCAGTATGTGTCTATGTCTCTATAGTGGAGTTTGCTGGTTGTCATTTCATATACATCTCCTTTTTTTTTTTTTCAAGTAAAAGAACTCCCAATTTTTAACTTGGTACCATTTTTCAAGTGTGGCCAAGTGTATGGCCAATGGCAACAAAATGTTATGTGGCAGCTCCCAGGAAATTTTCTTAAGTCACTGCTGGCTCATGCCCTTTGCTCTCTTTTTTTCAACAACCTTTTCTCCTTCCTGCTATATTTCCAACAGAAATAAAGTAAACATAATGACTGAAGAAGAAACAGTCATTTGGGCCATGAAGTGAACTTGGGGGTAGAGGTCAGATATGCCCATATGTGTGGTTCAAGGGCATCTCTTATTACTGTGCTACACATAAAACTGTATTTATATATACATCCAGGTATGATGGAAAGAAATCTACAAGGTTTTTAATGAGGGAACTCTAAACCTTGAAATATTATAGTTGATTGAATGCACTCTATTTTATATCTAAAGAAATTGCCCCAGAGATAAGCTGTCTTGTGTAAGATTATGCAGACATGTACAGCAAACATTGGACTAGTCTGAGGTCTTAGGTTCTTGGATCCCTCTTTTCTATTGTTTCCTCTCAATGTCTTTGTCTCCTTCTGTTAATGAGCATAGTTCTCTTTAGCTGAACAACCTGAAAGAAAAAGCTGCTGATCACATTAATAACTGAAATTAATATAAGAAGGTGAAACAGAAGGACATAGCTGCTTTATTTTGTTTACCTGTAGGGCCTTGTAAAGCATTAACTAGGTTTGAATGAAATGTCTTTTGATGCCTTTTACTTGAAATAGCATTCCTGCTTCAATTAAGCAGCATTCGGTGAAGCAATAACCCAGTAGGAAAAAAGTAAGCCATAATTTGCTTATCCTCCCAAGTTCTTTAACATGCTAAAAATTCAAGCCCAAGATGAAATGTCTGTGTTTTAGTTGATCAATGCCTGATAAACAAGGACTTCTGTATCAATTGATTTTTTGTCTTTCATCCAGTGAAAGGAGTCAGTCTGATCAATATTACTCCTCACTCACAGGTACAGGTTTTCTGATCTAACCCATGACTGAAAATCGAGGAACCCAAGGAGGTGATATATATCTCTAATGTGGCCATGGGGACTGCCATCTTCCCACTTCCCCTTCACTTTTCCTATCTGGGAAGTTGAAGGCAATAGGGCTAGGAAAGAGGACGGGAACTGCAAACAGAACAGCTGTATTTACATCTGGGGGAACACTGCTTCTGTGTGTTCTCACTTTCTAGGCACAAGGTTGTGAAAGCCTAGGCTCCACTTACTGTGAATTCCCAATTGGATTTGACTCTCTTTTTCCAGGTACCTCCTATGTGCCCAACAGTGAAAGAGGCACTCTCTCGGCGTGCATCATTTAATCCTGGCAACAGCCCTTCCATTTTTAAAGATGAGGGAATTAAAGCCAAGACAGATTCTGCAGTCAGAGCCATTAAGCCAAAACAGTATTCCAAATTAAATCAGTCTTCCTTTAGATCTCACTGTAGCAATTTTTTCTTCCTAGCCAGAGTACCTTCTGATACTCTACATACTAAAGAAAAAGCCTGCATCACTTAAATCACAAATAATATTTCAATATTTCACTTCAGACTAAGCTAAGACAAAAACAGAAGGCTCAATAGTCAAATAGTATAGCTGTTGATATGTTTATTACAGAACTGCCTGTGGTAAAGAATTCCAAACAATGGCATGTATGTAAAGACTGAGTTTGACTTGTTATGTAAAAGCTTCAGAAGAACCATCATTATAATTGTGTGTGTGTGTGTGTGTGTGTGTGTGTGTGTGTATTTTTCAGCATATGAGGATGAACATGGTTTTTAGAAAATCTTTATGGTTTAAAACCAAAAAAGTACATCAGGCTGCAGGTGACCATGCCCCCCAAAACATGAAAAAAAGTGTTAATGATCTTTCTGGAAGAAAACATATGTGCCATGGTTCCTATTTTTATAGTGTTTCCTTTTTGGTAAAGGTAAAAAGTTGGAATAGAAGTTTATATGCTGTTATGGCTTGAATTGTGCCCCCTCCCTTACCCCAAACTAAAAGCTACATTGAAGTCCTAGCCTCGGTACCTCAGAAGGTGACCTTATTTGGAAATAAGGTCATTGCAAATGTCATTAGTTAAGATCAGGTCACACTGGAGTAAGGTGAGCCCCTACCAGGGGTGGGGAACCTTTTTACAGCCACGGGCCATTTGGATATTTATAACATCATTCAGGGGCCATACAAAATTATCAACTTAAAAGTTACCTGGCTATATTTGGTCAAACATTTAATTAGCTCACCCCTAATGCCTGGGTAGGGCCAGACCTTATACAGCCCTCGGGCTGGACATTCTCCACCGCTGCATCCAGTATGACCAGTGTCCTCATGAGAAGATGGCCATGTGAAGATGCAGGGCGAATGCCACCTGAAGGCAGAGGGAGACAATAGAGTTATGTGTTTACAATGGGGGCCTTGGGATATCAGATCCAGAAGGCTCCTTCTCCAGTGGTGGCTCCAATGAGAATATGAACCAGCTGACACGCTGATTTTGGACTTTTGGCCTCCAAAATTGTGAGGCAGTGAATTCCTATTGTTTTAAGTCACCCAATTTATGGTATTTTGTTATGGTAACCCTGTGAAATTAACACATACACTAACACTAGTTGTTTCTGAATGTCATTGAAATATTGAAAAGTATATTTTTTTACTATTTAAATTTTACTGAGAATACAGAGACATTTCACATGTTGGTATTTCTGAATCTTGGATTATAAAGGAGTAAGTAAATGAAATGTCACAAAATATTGTTAGAAAGAGCCTCCCGCTGAATCCCTCTGTTTACTTATCTCTTTCCCAATGGACTGAGTTATACTTAAAGACTGAAGTCTTGCCCTTTTGTAACTTCTATACTCAGTTGAGTGCCTGGGGATCTGATAGACTCAATGAATATATGTACTAAACCAATGAATAACAAAATAGCATAGACTTTAACTGTTTTAAAAAGTAAAAGGTATTTAAATTTGGTTTCCTACAACAAAAGTACAGTAAATCCCTCTGTATAAAGACTATGGGTGACTTATTATTATTTATTTTTTTTGCCATCTTGAACATTTGTTATATTTCTTATCTCCGTTGTTGTATTTGGAAATATGATCAACCCTCTCTTAAATGTAAAACTACTTGGAGCCAAAATTCATCCCATAATAGAAATAGTTTGCCTTTGATACAACTTGGATTCCATGTACCCACAAAGCCTGGAACACTGCAGATGCTTTTCAAATAAAAGCTACCCAAAGTATTCATTTTTTTTCATTCAAACAAGTATTAGTAATAAAAATTAATATCTGGAGGTAATAGGAAGAAAGATGAATATGGAGAGAGAGAGAGAGAGAGAGAGAGAGAGAGAGAGAGAGAGAGAGAGAGAGAGAGAGAGAGAGGAGAGGAGAAAGTTCAGGAAGAATGAAGAAAAAGAAAAAGAGAGAAACAAACACTAAATTTGTTCAACCAGATCTTTGAAAATTCATCAAGAACAGCATATTGTTTATTGGGAAAAATGGTTAAAATCCTGATTTTAAATGTCTACAGTAAGCCTCAGGTTTTGAACAAAGAGGAGTCTATAATTTTTCTTTTATATGCTCACATTCAGCACAGCTCTTTAGAGAACTCCTCTTTTGAATAGAACACAAAGTGTTCTCTTTAGAAAACTTCATCTCCTATGTTGAAAAAAGCTGATGTTTTACTGGTAATCAGCTTCCACACATCCACTTTGACAAAATTTGAATTCTGTAAACTTACATAAACACAGCTTTTCTATATGATAGTACTTCACTGGGAGCAGCTTAAAATTCAAACCTGTTGTGCTGGAAGAAAAGTCATTTACAAACATCTTTATCACTCTGGTTCAAACCCCTTCCAAGTTGAAAAAACAACGAGCTTCTCATAATGTATGAATTAGTACCTTGCCAATGTTTCCACGAAGGTGAAATAGCCCTTCCTTTATAGAATACAAAATGCTTAATTTTTCTCTTCTGTTCACTTGGTGCTCTCAGTTTATCAGGCTTTCTTATTTATAATATCCATTTACGGAAATTATTCCTGGCATTTTTTCCAGTTGATAAATACTGTCAAGGCAATTATTAAGTGTATATTTTTCTACTCAGCTAGCTCACCTTATTATCAAGCCTCACACTCTAAAAACTAATTGTATGTAAAGTCAACGGGTTGCATGTTTAAGAATTTTAATTACTTTCCTATGATCACTTTATATTCTGAACATAGCATCCAGGTAGCACCGCCTCTACGATGATAAGGAGTTTAATTAGAAAGCTAAGATAAGAAAAATGCCGTTCATGTTACTGAATTTGTTCATGCCAGTCACGTGATAACCTGGGCTCCTCTCTTCTTGCGGAATTTAAAAATGTGAAATGTTAATATTAGGTGAACCTTACTTCCTAACAGTCTAGGAAATGCTTTATTAATATGCCATTTGGTTCCTTCTCCTCTGTACATGTAAACACTACAGTTGTAATTAGATTGCAAAACGGAACCTGCCTTTAATCTTTGTGCCAGTCCAAACAAACAAGTTCTTTCTCACACTCCTAACCTGGCACAGGAACCACAACAAAAAGATGCAAATATAAGCTGCGAGCTGCCAATAGCAAGCCTGCCCTTTCCACAAACTGTCTCAGAGGAGAGCCATTGATTTCCTAGTTATTATGAACATGAAATTATTGAATGACAGATGATAGAGTGTTAGGTCCTACTAGTATTTTCCCAAATGGGTTATCTAGCCAGGGTTGCCATGGTAACCATGCTGTTTGACAGACCTTCCCACAAAGAACCCTTTGCTCAGAATGCAGCATCAAATAACTCTCTGCTTACTACAGGCTCACGTTAAATCACAGAACTTAGGAGCTTTCTTATAAAGAAAAGAAAGGTTTTCTTGCTGTGTGAGTCTGTTACCCAAGCTAACCTAAAGGACACTGAGATTGTAGCTCGTTATTTTTCTCCAAGTGGATGAGGACTTTGACAACTGCTGAACCCTGTGCGATTAACAAAGGCAGTGTTAATTCACAAAAGATAAATTAATAGTTCTGAGGGCACAAGGTCTACAGGGAATATAAGTTCTGCATCACAACACACAACTCATTAGGAGGAACGGTGCTCACAAATCAGTCACTCCTTGGACACTTAAGGTTGTAACATTTCTTGTCATTGCAACATTCACACTTTAAAGTTGCAATGCATCTCTCTCTCTCTCTCTCTCTCTCTCTCTCTCTCTCTCTCTCTCTCGCGCGCGCTCTCTCTCTCTCTCTCTCTCTCTCTCTCTCTCTCTCTCTGCCTTATACACACATAAAATAAAATAACATTTTCAAAGTAAAATTATCTTTCTAAATTAAACATTTTAAAGGTGATTTTCCTAGTTAACAAGTTTCTTCCTAACTTTTGGCTTCACATTCAGCAGATTGGCAATGAAAGATTTATAAGCTGGTATGGTTAAGATGAGCTGTCCTGGTGAGTGTAAACAACAATTTCATATCAAAACAACAAATTTAAGACATCATAGTAGCTTGGTCAAGATGATGGGAGCCAACCTGCTGTCCATAAGTAGGCTTGACTTTTTCTTTTTTTCTCTCTTTTTTTTAAAAACTTTGCAACTGCTTCATTTTCTCATTTCCTTGTCTTCTTGATAAATATAACATTGCTCTTAAAAAACACTCTACAATTCAAGTGCTTTAGTATTCTTAATAAGTATTTAGTATTCTTGCAGGAATACTTGTATTAGGCTTATCTAATAACTGCATTTTAGTCTTTCTGCAGAATGTGTCATCAGTGCAAGGGAGCATAAGTTGGGTTGAAATTTGCATCCATTTAGTGTTTGATAGAAGAAATTTTAGGATTATGAATATGAAAGATTGTATTCTTTATATGTAATAGCAATTCATCTTCAAGTTTCCAAATTCTCCAGTGGATATTTTAGGCCAGAGATGCCCAATCCTAGTATTATGATATTCTATTATTTTAAGGGGAGGAACCTAAAATAAAATTAGTTTTAATTAATCTTAAATTTTAAAAGTATATATGCCATTCACAAAATCAAGCAAGTAATGATAATATGCCACAGTTATTGTACAATCATTTGAGACTAATTAGTTTTTAAAAATATATTTTTATTGATTTCAGAGAGGAAGTGAGAAGGAGAAGGAGAAAGATAGAAACATCAATGATAAGAGAGAATCATTGATCAGCTGCTTCCTGAACACCCCCTACTGGGGATTGAGCCTGCGACTTAGGCATGTGCCCTTCAGAATCAAACCTGGGACCCTTCAGTCCGCAGGTGGACAATCTATCCACTGAGCCAAATCAGGTAGGGCGGGACTAGTTTTGATCAAATTTGACTAATTGGATCACTATAGTTTAGGGTAAAGATTTAAAATAAAATAGAAGTTTCCATAAGTCATAACTTAAACAAACTTTTGGCTATTCCAAATTTAAATTACTCTGAATCACTGGAAATTAAATTTATATTTATACATGCTGATAACAGACAGATTCTATATCTCTGGAGATTTCCACACTCGCACTGTAGAGCTCCAGGTTTACATAGCCAATGGTCCACTGGATGTATCTATTGAGATGATGAAAAGATACAGAGTATTTAGCATGTTCAATATGGAATTCATTGAATTAATTTTTCTTGCTCTTACCATTTCTTCAAATCAATTGCTATTTTTAATACTTTAAAAAATGGTAGCATCATTCACCTAATTGATGCTATTAAACATTGAGGAAGTGGGGCAAGGCCCTTAATTGACTGAGATTAAATTTTCAGCATGCAGAAAAGGAAGTTCTAAGTAGAAATTAAGTGTATTCAAAATAAAAGTTATCTTATTATGTGATATGTCTTGATATTTGTATCTAGATTTCTTTCTCTTTAACTTCCTCTCTTTCAGTCTTTTTCAGTGAGTCCCAAAATTGATAGCACATCTGAGTGATATGGAGAGTTTTTCTTCTTCCTTTTTTTCTATACTTTAAAAAAAATTTTGGAATATTTCAGCATGTATAAAAGTAAAGAGAATAGTATAATGAGCCCCATACACATAGCTCTCACCTATGAAAATCACCAACTCATGGATAGGGAAGCTTCTTTTATTAATATTTCAATTATAGTTGATATACAATATTATGTAAGTTTCAGATGTGCAGTTGCCAGAAACCAATCATTGTCTCACTAATAGAAAGAGGCTGGTCAACTTTGAAGCTCTGAAAGGTCAGAGCCAACCACACCCTATCTAATTGAGACAAAGGTAACTGAGGCAACTTCCCCATCTTGTAATTATGTAAATCCTTACTGATATGATAATCTGCTTATTATCTGCCTAAGGGCTATGGGTGTTTCCCGAAGCTGCTTAAGGGTAATGGGTGTATCCCATAGCCTCAATAAAAAAGATAGCAAGGCCAGAGCCTAGTGATAGTCTTCCCATTAGAGGTTGACTCCCGCCTGGCCCCGCATTTTTCCAAATTAACTCTTTTCCAGTCTCTCTCATTTCAGTGTGCAGCCTCCTCCAGAAACTAGACCCTAAGTGGGCCCTGAACCACGTGGGTCATGTTAAGGCATCCCATATGCAGCTTAGTGGTTAGACATTTGTATACTTTACCAAGTGATCCCCCTTCCCAATATATATCTAGTATCCATCTGACACCATGCATAGTTATTACAATATTTTTGATTATATTCCCTATGCTGTACTTTACATCCCTGTGATGGTTTATTAACTTGCCTTTTGTGCTTCCTTAACCTCTTTCCTTTTTTCTCCCATTCCCTGCCTGAACCCCCTCCCACCTGTATCTATGTATTTATGAGTTTCTTTCTGTGTAGTTTGCTTATTTCTTTTAAAGATTCCACATATAAGTGAAATCATATGGTATTTGTCTTTCTCTATCTGACTTACAATGAGTTCCATATATCTAGCACTCAACTATACCAATCATCTACTCAGAGCTTGGGAAACTTTAAAAAGCAGCCAGTAAAGTGAAAAAAGCCAGTAATGCCTGAAACCTAAGAGAATCAGAGTCTTAGAGGTGAGATGCAGGCACCTAACAATTTTGAAGCTCCTCAGTGATAATGATTAGATTAGCGTACTCATAATTCCTTCAGATGATGCCTTTTGAAAACTTGTCTCTGAGTTTCCATGTGACAGCTTTGGAATCTTTCTCATACACTCCCAAAGATCCCTGCTACTCATTGAAATATGGTAGCACTCATACTTGGGTAAAAACTGCTGTTTGAGTTTTAACCTTGCTATCTGACTTCTACCTTCGATTGCTTGCTTAAACAATAGGGTAGTTACAGGAGATTGACTCCCACTGACTCAGTGCTTCAGGGGTAGAAACTGTAGATAACCTTTAGTTCTGCTTTTGTATTATGGGCAAGATAGGGCCACATCCAATGTCAAGCAGATGTGACTGGGAACCAACCCTGCAGGCCGTCCCCAGTCTTTAGAATTTAGTCCTGAGGGGCCAATCAGGGTTAGCCGAGGCAGTGACATCACCTACCTGAATAAAACTCCTGGACTGGGTGATATTCGCTCTCTTCCGCCATGCTGCCAGCATGAGTGGGATAGCCTATGCTAGCATAGAGATGGCTCTTTTGTTTATTGCATCGGACTCGGCTCCCTGGTGGTCCTTGGGGATCATGACTGGAATCCCCAGCCAGGACCATGAGGGACCCCCATTCCGAAGAGCCTGACTGGCCGCGGTAGGTGTGTGTTTGTCTGTGTTTTTGTGTGAGCGCTCTGGAGGGACTGCCCCTCCATCAGGGCTCTTACCTGGGTGTTTACCGGCTGCTGCGTCAGCCATGGTTTGAGTCCAGATTCGAATCTGTAATAAACTCTAGCATGCTTAATCAAATTGGCTCCGGTGGTCCATCTCTTGGGGACTCGCTTTGTAACACTCATATCTCTACACCGTTGTTACTCCTTTCCTAGCATGTATGACTCACTGCATATACTTTCTACTTGTCCATTTCTTGGGCTTATGTTTTGTTTGGTGTTACATTTTTAGTGACTGACACTGGGCCTACTGCACTCCCCCTCCTGGGGACTGAGCCAGAAACCGGGGCATGTGCCAGGCTACGATTCAAACTGTGACCACCTGGTTCATAAATCAATACTCAAACACTGAGCCAGACCAGCCAGGCAAGACTGTAAAGTATTTATGTGATATTCTGTAGACTTTGGACTTATCTTACAGATAATGGAGTTGGTATCAAGGAAAAGCAGCATGGGTGGGTTATCCTGGAAAGCAGAAGTTCTGGCAACATTGAAGGGATTGGACTGAACAACCTATTTGGAGGCTATTATAAGCTAGATAAGGAATGAGAAGAGTCTGATACCTGTGGGGAGTGGCAATGGCACAGATGAGGATGATTCAAGAAGCCCCGTGAAGGCAACAATCTATTTCATTGAAGGATGAACAAGAAACAAACAAACCAACGAGGTCCTAATTTTTAGTCTACCTTTTGTCTAAAATGCACCCTTCATGGTGCCTCAAATATGTGGCAAATCATTGAACACAAATCATCTTCCCCAAAACAGTTTTTGGATGAGATTGGGAAAGAGAAAAAGATAGATTCTGAGGTTTCCAACTAGATAACTAATGGATAGTGAATGCATGTAAAAAGAGCATTTTATAAATTACACATTCATAACAGAACTATGGAATTCAGCACACCACACAATATAAGGGCAAGTTAAAGAAACAACTGAAACACATGTATGATAGATGTTAGAGCAATTGATGTTATTACTGTGAGCTATTGGAGAGAAACTTTCCATTTCAAATACCTTCCCTTAGTCTCAGTAGACTTTAATAAAATGTTTCCTGAATAAGGAAAATGGTACATTCATTTGTTTGACTATAGGCCTGAAAAGTGTCAAGTTGATGACAATTTGCTGCTTCATCAAAATTTTAAACTTATCTAGCAAGCAGATCAAAGGAATTACAAGGACAAACTTTTAATATTTACACAGAAAATTTGGTTTGCCTGTAAATGGATTTTAGCTACACACCAAGCACATTATGGTTAGCAATGTCTTTCAAATGCACACATTTAAGTCATTAGGAAGCATTTTAAAAAATGCTTAGATCCTAAATAAATGTGAAAGCCAATTCTGTTATACAGTGTGGGATCTTAGGAACACAATAGAAGAGACCAATTACAGTCAGGCTCAGGTCTACCTCAAAACCACTAAGGATACAAGTCAATGGAGTGAGGCCTAATTTTGGCCAAGTAGGCTATAGTTCTCCAAGACTATTTTCGCCTCTCTGACATTTAAAAACAAACAAACAAACAACAAAAAATCTGCCTCATGCTTTTTGCAAAGAAACATCTGTTTGTAAGGCACTCTTACAGAAGAGGTGTTAATGAAATTATTTTTCAGTGAGAGGTACTGTATATTTTACTGTAAGAGAGGGTAAAATGATGCACTGGGGCAGTTTTATGGAATTATCTTCCCCTCGTTAAATCTACTCACTCACCCCCATGCCTCCCCCTCGCTGAAAGCTGTAAACATTTTAGGGCTGTGTGACAGTCCCAGAGCAAAACAGAACATATGTAGTATATTTCCAAACAAACAAAAAATAGCCCACGAGTTCCTGATTTCTAAAGTCTGCCTCTGCCCGAAATGCACCCCTGATGGTGCCTCGAATGGGATGCAAATCACTTACCACAAATTATTTAGGTTTAGATGAATTCGAGGCTCCATCAGAAGAACATTAGTTGACAATTTCACATGGAGGCCAATTACATGTTTCCTATATCATTCCCCAACTGCTCACTAAAATTTTGCTGATATTAGCTGATCCAAAGTGCCTTTCTGGGACTTAAGGACCAGTCGTGTCTATTACACAATTCATCCACGGTTTCTGTCAGATTTAAGTTAAAAGCACAGCAGGGAGGGAAAAAAGCTGCTCCAGAACTGCAGATTCCGTAGCTCGAGAAACAAAGAGAACTCCCCTGTGTGATGCTCTCAGAGTCTTGCAACCAGAATCTGAGTGATCTGATACCTGCTCCGTGACTGCAGGCTGCTCCAATATGACCTTAGAAAAGTTGCACAATAGTCCAAGCTTAAAGAGAACACCTGTTTACATATAAGGCCGCACAGACTGCCTGGGCATTCTCTCCTTCTTCCTGCCTTCGCCTGTTCCTGTGCCCTTTGCAGGATGTCTGGAGTCTTCTTAATGAGGGAGTGGAAGCATCTACCCAAACAGGAGCAACTGAATTTTGCCCTAAGACTGAAAGGCCCATGGAAAGGAATACAATAAGAAATTATAACTTTTTTTTTTCTCCTTTTGACATCAATATCATATATCACCATGAGTCAGAATCATTTAAAAACCTACAGATATGAAAACATTTAAGTGTGTAGCTCTGAAAAAAAAAAAAGGAAGACAATTGTGGCAAGTAGGCAAATAAGTAGAGAAAATAAGAAACAGAATAAAGAGATACAATTTACCATTTGCATGTTAATATCTTTGATCATTTTGTGTTTATATATTCATGTAATAAGCTAATGGTAATTTTCTTTGAATGAGTATAGATGATTTTTTCTTTATTCTTTTTAATATATTTTATTGATTTTTTTACAGAGAGGAAGGGAGAGAGAGAGCTAGAAATGTCGATGATAGAGAAACATCGACCAGCTGCCTCTTGCATACCCCCTACCAGGGATGTGCCAGCAACCAATGTACATGCCCCTGACCGAAATCAAACCTGGGACTTTTCAGTCCGCAGACCAACGCTCTACCACTGAGCCAAACTGGTTTCGGCTCTTTCTTCTTTTTAAAATATATATATATATATATATTTTTATTGATTTAAGAGAGGAAGGGAGAGGGAGAGATAGAAACATTGAGAGAATTGATTGTTTGCCTCCCTCATGCCCCCTACTGGGGATCCAGCACAGTCCCTAACCTGGGCAGGAGCCCTGACTGGGAAGGGAACTGTAAGCTCCTGGTTCATAGGTCAATGTTCAACCACTGAGCCACACTGGAAAGACTCTTTCTTCTTTTTATCTACCTTGAGTATTTTTGCTTTTGACAATCTACATGTATTATTTGTGTAATAAAAACAACATACATTTTTTAAAATATATATTTTGATTATTCACAGAGAGGAAGGAAGAGGGATAGAGAGTTAGAAACACTGATGAGAGAGAAACATTGATCAGCTGCTTCCTACATACCCCCCACTGGGGATGTGCCTGCAACCAAGGTACATGCCCTTGACCACAATCGTATCTGGAACCCTGCAGTCGCAGGCCAACACTTTACCCACTGAGCCAAATCATTTAAGGCAAAACAACATACATTTTAATGGATCAAACAAAATAACAGCAGTTCTGAATTGCATATTCTGGTTTATTTTTAGGCCTTTCTAAGTTTTCTACTTTTCCTTAGATCTAATGAATCAAACTCTGAAAAATTATGCAAATAAATAAAATTTCTGCATTATGTTGTTCTTGCAAGTACTTGTTTCACAGCTGAGAATGTTTTATGGAAAAATTTGTAGAGATGAAATAGTTTCTTTGAATTTAATCTAATAACATCACCTTAGAACTGTTAACACTAAAGGGAGACTCTCAAATTAATTGTCAACTTTCATGCAACCAAACAACACTTACGAATCACCTACAGTGTCAGGCACTGTTCTAATTTCTGCAACAAATATTTTGGAGCACCTACTATGTCAAGGACTGTTGTAATTTCTGCAATAAATATGTTTGGATTATAATTTATTTATGTCAGGTCTGAAAGAAATGAGAAAAAAATCTCTCTCTTTGAATTTCTAATCTTTGGGAAATTGACTATGCTTCAATTTCAATATAGATTAAAATAGTACAACATTTGATATTTGACAAAATACACAAAAAAGTTTACTAAATGGAAGTGACACAGAACTTATAGTTTATGACATCTGTAAGTCATAATTCTTAATTCAAATTAGAATGGCTACAGACATTATAATGCACATTTTGATTATGATCTGACCTGCTCATTTCTTTAAGTGGTGACCTATAATTTTCTTACAAAAGAGATAACATCTCTTTTTGCTCTCTATGCTTCCTTCTCAAATTTAAAATAGTTATTTTTCTTCAAACATTGACTTCATATGTCCTTTGTTCTACTGTCCCATCCTTTAATGACACCTTCTATAAATCCCATAGTTTCCCAGCCCTATCTTAAGGTATTAAAAATTCCACCTAACCTAATTGAAAACTCTAGGCTTATGACTGTTTATCCTTCTCTTTCTTAATGACAGTCTGACTTGGGATCTGGGTAATGTGGGTGGGCAGGAGACAGGATATTGAAAAAAGAGTAGTTATTGTAATAACAACTAAAATTCACAGAACGTATCTTATGTGCCAGGTATTCTATTAGAAGCATTATGTATTTACACTTCCACTCTTCACAACTTCTCAGAGATACAGGAAAGGTTTGGTAACATGCCCAAGGTCACCCGACTAGTAGGCAGCTGTGTCAGGATTTGAAGTTGAGTACTTGCGTTTCTCAAGTCTGTATTTGTTGTTTTTACTGTATTGCCTCTATTTTCTATAACTTGTGATTTTGTGTGTCTTTTACAACAAGATACAATCTCACTGGGAAAAATAACATATTCTTGCAATAGAGGAGTAAATAAAAGTACAATTGGCTTAAAAAATAAACTATTTCCTTCTAATAGGCTAATTTCTATAAGGGGATAGATGTGTTATAACACAACTTTAAAAAAAAAGTGATCATTGGATAGAGGTGTTTTGATTTTTAAGAGTAGGAGTAACTGGATAACAAAATGTGGGCTCTTCAAGTTTCTCTGGAACTTTTTCAAAATGGAATCTACTGAAACAAAAAATGCTGAATGCTAAAAGCAATTGAATACAGCATTTTTCTCCCAGCTTGACTTGTCAATACTATTAGACCAAACTCTCATTAAAAGTAGAAAACTGGTTACTTTATCTGCCAAATGAAAATAACCTATTGCAAGTTAATAAGGGTCGGCTTATTACTGATTGGCCATTTTGATCCCAGCTTGTTATAATAGTAGAAATTGCTTTAAAAAACATGCTGGTTTTTCTAGTCATTTACAAGCATGGGACAAAGAAAAAATCCTTTTTGTGAGCATTTTTGGATTGAAAGTAGGATAGAAATCACAACTCTAAGGTGAAAGAAGAGGGAAAGTAGTGGAGTAATTCTAATATTTTCTTCGTGTTTTATTTGAGCACAAAGTCTTTCCATTAACAAAAAGATGAGAGTAATTTGAACTTGCAGGAAAGAGATACTTGAAAACAAGGAAGGAATCTTAGAATTTCCATGGAACAGTGACTCCTTCATGTCTCTCATTTCCCTCACTTTTTGAAGGGGAGTGAGGTCAGTTACCTGTGATGCCATTGCATTTTGGGTGTGTGGGAAGCAAATAACTTGCCTCTTGAGTTTTGCAGATGTAGATTAAGAGGAGCTGAGCTTAAGAAGCTTTATTTAAGGATCTATATAGCTTAGGAGACTCATCCATGTCTATACCCAATTTAGATAATGAGATTCTGGATTTAGATCTGATGCTGCCTATAATTGATAAGATTTGGGGGTCGGGGTAAGAGTTGGGAAAGGTAGGTGCATTTTGCTTGTAGGAATAATGTCAATAAATTAGGGCCAGAAATTGGAGTACAGTGGCTATAAAAATTCTTTCATTTTGCTCCCTTCAAGGGGAGGAGTATAGATTACCTCCCCTTGGGTGTGGGTCACACTTACTGATTTGCTTCTAATGAATAAAATATAAATGATGCAATCCCACTCCCAATGTAGGGTTTGGGTGTGTCTCTCTCTCTTTCACTTGAATTCTTGGCCCACAAAATCATGAGATATAATAAAATGGTTATTGTATTAAGCCACAAGGTTTGGAGAACTTTTTACATAGCTGATGGATAACCAGAAAATATACCAGTTTTATTCTAAAAGAAAGATTCTGTTACACAGTAATACATAACCAGAAAAACAACCATTTTTACATTAGAAGAGTTTCAAAGTCTTTCCTAAGTTCATAAGACCCCTTAAAACCAGCTTTATAAAAAATTAGGAATAAGAGTCCTATCACTCAATTTCCTAAATATGCACTTGCTAAAACTTATTGGACTACACAGCCATTACTAACAGCCATAACGGCAATGTAAGTCTTTAAAATAAATCTTATAGTTCATGCAATTACCCAACAAATGAGTATTAGCCTCAGACCAATTACAGTGTTAAAAAAGGAAATCATTGTTACATAGTGAGACCACTCTCATAGTATTATCACAGTAAACACATAATACTGTGATAATACTATGAGAGTGGTCTCACTATGTAACAATGATTTCCTTTTTCAACACTGTAATGTCTGGGATCCTTGCAGGCACCCAAAAAAATGTTTCTGAATGAATGGATGAATTCTGAGTAAATGCATATAGAATACAGTGACAAAGGAGGGTTGTTTCCATTCTTGTTTCTAGGCTAACGCTAAGTTTAGGTAAAGGAGTTTTTCTACACAATTTGGGCTTTCTCATCTTTGGTGTTGTTTTGCAGGTATAGGATGTGGTTCCCTTAGGAAACTTGCTGAAAGAAAAGGCTGGTGAAGGATACAGTTCCAGTGTCCCATATACCGTTAGTCTTAGATCTATTACTACTAGGATTCAATAGGTGGCAATTCTCTTTATAGGTAACTTCAAGGATAAGTGGGATTTAGATAAAGGGAGGGCATACTGGAAGGACTAATAGGAACATAGGTTCAATGAGAAAAGCAAGCATAGTGTATTCTGTGGATAAGGAGGCTTTTAGTGCAAATTTCAAACAGCTTTTTGTGAACCGTTGATAAGCTGTGTCATCAAGTTTGTGTGATGTAATGAGCCTTTTGGTCAAATATTAAAATAGAAGAATAGGACAGGATAGGATAGGATAGGATAGGATAGGATAAGACAGGAGAGGAGAGGATAATCAAAGCGTGTCACAGGAAGAGAGGAGTAGTCTCTTTTGAATAATATTTATTTCACTTGTGCTTATGCGTATATGAGTGTATACTGAGCCCCAATGAATAATCTCTTCTTTCTCTGGGACATGATCAAAGTAGTTTGAGAACCACTATCCTAGGGGAATATCAGCAGAAGCCACGGGGAACCTGAATTAAAGAACCAAAGCCTTTATTTTACTCTTTCATCAAAGCAAGTCCTTCAGGACACATTCGTGATTTATTCATCCCCAAGCGCTGAATTCTCAAGAATTCTGATTTCACTACATTTTATGTGGCCTGATTTTATTAAGAACTACAAAATACAGTTTCTCTACTTTAGTGACTATAATTTCTATAGCATCGAACTATACTGTAACTTTTCTGCTTTTTCAATTTTACATATTCTCCCTGAAGCCCTATGCTACTAAAAAAGACATAATATGATTTGAAACAAACATCACTCCAGGGTTTCCTCATCTTCATCACTTGTTGGTTTTTGACCTTGACATTCATTCAATTAGAACTGACTTGCTAATCATACACTCCTGCTAAAGTCAGCCTTCGCACACCAGGGAGAAAGCTATTTAGTTAGTAAAGATTTTTCAATGAACCCCAGGCCAAAGAGAAGAAAAAAAAATCTTACAATGTTAGGGCATATAAACTAGTGACTGGGGGACGGGTTTACTTCAAAGACTACCCTTTCCCCTAATATTATGACCTTCCTTGAGTTAATGTGCATGAGGGGAGTCCACAAATAATCTATTGGCAGATAAATTGCCTCAAGATGCCCCAGATTGTGAGGATGTTTTATCTATTCCTTGACATGTACCTCAGTACGTAAGGTGACTCAAGCTCTTCCCGGTTATCATGCCGATTCTCCCTTGGTCTCAGAATACAGGTGAGCAGAAAGTCCACATACTATCCCGGAGAGAGCAGACTTGTTAAGATTGTCAAGTACCATTCATAAATTTATGCCTGGAGAGTTGATCTCCCTGGAAAGGAACCAGATAACTCATGCTTTTTGAAAATTGCTTATGACAGCCTTTCAGTCTGCTGTAGGCTGGCTCTCTGTGGTGATTTGTATGTTCATATGCTGCTGGCACGTTAAAAAATTTACACCTGCCAGGTATTGACAGAGTGCCTCCATCCCTAACCTTTTTCAGGAGGGGATGCTTTGCTTCCAGACATTCTCCAAAAAAGTTTCTATCAAGAGTGAGGGTGACATAACAGGCACAGACATAAGAAATAAGATTCTTATAGAATTTTAATATGAAACCGAGTTTTGCCGAAACTGGTTTGGCTCAGTGGATAGAGTGTCAGCCTGTAGACTGAAAGGTCCCAGGTTCAATCCCCGTCAAGGGCATGTACCTTGGTTGCTGGCACCCCCCCAATTGGGGGGGGTGTGTGCAGGAGGCAGCTGATGAATGTTTCTTTCTCTTCTGATGTTTATAACTCTCTATTTCTCTCCCTTCCTCTCTGTAAAAATCAATAAAATATATTTAAATATAAAAAAATTTAAAAAAATAATAAAGGGCTCTTGTTCATTCATGAGAATCTATCATGGATGTCCTTATTCTATTAAAAAAAAAAAAGAAACTGAGTTTTTGGACTTTTTTAGGGGGTAGAAAATGCAATAGTACTAGGACATTTGAAATGGCACATCTAATTATATGATAATTGTTGGGAGAGGCCATAATTTTAGCAATAATATAGAACTTGTAGTTTAAAATATATATATATATATATATATATATATATATATATATATATATATATATTGCTTTCAGAGAGGAAGGGAAAGGAAAGAGGGATAGAAACATCAGTGATGAGAGAGGATCAGTGATTGGCTGCCTCCTGCATGCCTCCCACTGGGGGATCTAGCTCTTGACCCAGGCATATGCCCTAACTGGGAATCGAACCATCACCTCCTGGTTCATAGGTCGATGCTCAACCACTGAGCAACACCAGGAGGGCACAAAGTTTGCTTTATTGTTCATAAGGAAATCATCTTTTTTCTCCCTGCAACTGAGACCTATGCTTAGAATTAGAAAAAATAAGAGTGTCCTTGGTATCTTCTTTTTTGTTTAAAAATAAATGGAAATATATACTACTAGAGGCCCAATGGACAAAATTCATGCAAAAGTAGGCCTTCCTTCCTCCTGGCTGCCAGCACCAGCTTCCCTCTGGCAACTGGGACCCGGGTTTCCCCCGGCCACTAGCAGGCACCTGGGACCCGTACTTCCCTGGTAGCCCTGGCTTCGTCCGGAAGGACTTCTGGTCTAATTAGCATATGATACTTTTATTATTATAGATTGCCAACCTGTTTGCATTAGTTTTTTGGTTTCACTCACTTCTGAAATTGCTTGCACCACAGGGGCTTATAAATTTTCACCTCCTGCAGATCATTGTTCCACTATTCTTCTCAAACAACTTACTGGGACATAAAAATATGTCAAATATCAATGGGCTCGGATAACGACAGATTATCCCATTGATATTTAACCTATCAATGGGATAATCTATCAGGAGAATATTCCATTTTGCTTAGAGAGTGTAGTGCATAATTCTTTCAGGAAATACCCTCTGAATCCTTCTGTCTACTTAGAAGTTCATTTGGGATGTTCAGGGGATAGGGAACCAAACAAAACAAAACGTCATCAAACAGGCAACCCAAACAACGTGGGAAATGAAGTGGTATAAGGAAAGCATCAATGTAAATATGCCAGTATGCATTTAATGAAGCAAGACTTAATATCTGTCTGAACATAAAAAGTTAAGTTTTTTATACCCACCACAGCTATAAATTACACCACAGCAACTCTTCTGGGAAGTAATAATTATTCCTGCTCTTAAAGTCTAATAAATGGCTGTATTATCAGTATTAAAAATCTACAGCTTGTCCACTATAAATTAATGTTATTTAAAAAAACCACACTGTCCTCAACTATAAAAAGGATTTTAATCTCAGGCGTCAAACTAAGATTTACATCCTTTCTTTAAAGCTGACATATCAAATGTTAACTTATTGGCTTTTAGCCATTTATTTATCTTATTTGAGCAATAATCAGTCATTTTCAACATTATCAAACACAGGATGCTATTGAAATCCCCAAGTGCACGAGACTGCATTATCTCTGAGCATGATGGCAAATGTGATGATTACATTCAGCATTTTGTAGGAAGTAACGAAATCCAGAAGAAGATCCCAAAAATTGAGATGTTGATCAGCTCTGTCGGACCTCTGGCCAGCATAAAAGGGCAGAGGCAAAGGAGGACTTGATGTTGAGAATTTATAGGCCATAGTCCATAAACCAGGGCATGGTGTATGGACACTTGGATCCATAAGACACTGAGGATAAGGTTAAGTGTCTCAGTGTTCAAAGCACTTTATTTCTAAAATTATGTCTGTGCTGTAGGGAGACTGAGAGCATTGTACCCTAAATTCCTGTAAATTAAAAAAAGAACAATTGAAGCCAAAACATAAACATGGTAATGCAGACCACTGGAACAGGATCAAGTAGATGTGAGTTTAAACCTCCCTTAGCCATTAATTAGCCATGGGAGCTTAGCCAATTTGCCTGGACTCTTTATTTTAGTATTTCAGATGGAAACTTAATAGGAGAAACTAGATATTTTATAAATTCCCTTTCATTTATACATTCTGAATTGTCATAGAGGTACAGGTATATTTAGTTACATTTAAGTACCATCTTTGGTTCCATATTAGGGTTTCATTTGATTTCTTTTAAAAGCCTAGAGAATGCCCTTAAAACATTTCTATAATAAAGAATTTTTTTTTTCAGTTTTATGAATATTCCTTTGGATTCACTGGTTTTAACTAGGTGTTTCTTCAACAAGGAGTGTGTTAATTTTTTTCATTTATAGTGTTATTTCTATAAAATCATGGACCTGTCAAGTGTATTTCATATTAGACCTGAGAATTTTAAAAGCAGTCAACATTTTTAGTGTGAACATTTATTTTTCCTCTTTTTTCATATAATTTTAAATATCTTCAGAGATATTTAACAACCCAACCATAACCATCCATGACTATGAATTGAAATTATCTCAGCCATCACAGCTAACTTTATGACAAGCTTAATCAATGTCACTGACAAGTTATACGAAACTCAATCAGTCATTGCTGATGTGCATACAGAGAGCAAAGTACCACTAGTGCACATGACAAGAAAATAATATACTATCTTTTCTCTTTAAATGAAAACTCCCACCATCTGCTCAGCTACTGAGGTCAAAGGTGCTATAGATACCCTTGGCCTTTTCCTCTCTCACATCCAACATTAAACTCATCTGAAACCCTGAAACCCTGTTGGCTCTGACTCACGAATTATCCAGCATCTGAACATTTCTCACCACCTCCATTCCTTGCCCCTTGGTAAATGCTCACCTAGATTATCACAATAGTTTCTAAAATGTTCTCTCACTTCTAACCTTTGTTTGCCTAGAGCCTATCCTCACATGAGCAACCAGAGAGACAAAAGGAAAAACAGCTATACAACAGGATTGCACAACCTCCAATGGCGTTTATTCTAGTTGAGAGTAAGTCTTGACAGTGGCCTACAAAGCCCATCACAGTTTGGTCCCTGGGACTTCTGAGAACTCATATCCTTTACATTTTCTCAGAATAGTAGCCTTCAAATATGTCATGTCTATGCCCATGTCATTATGTATGGGCTGTGTTCTCTGCATGCATGAAGATCCTTACTCCAGACAGCTGCATGGCTGGCCCCTTGCCTTCTTCATTCTTTGACTTAGATATCACCTTCTTGTTTGTCCGATCTTCCTTTTTAAAGTATAACCCTTCCTAAACTCTCTATTTTCTTAGCTTGTTTTGTTTCCTTCATAGCATTTCTCATTTCCTACTCTCGAAGGTTACGCTGTTTCCCTGACCAGTGTGGCTCAGTTGGTTGGGCATCATCGGCAGGCACCAAAAGGTTGCTGGTTTAATTCTCACTCAGTGCACAAGCCTGGGGTACAGGCTCAATCCCCAGTAGGGAGCATGCAAGAGGCAGTCAATCATTTCCTTCTCACATTGATGTTTCTCTTTTCCCTTCTTTCCTCCCACAAAATCAGTAAAAGATATATTTTTTAAAAAAGAAAATTACTTTGTTCATTGTCTATCCCCACCCCCCCACTAGAATGCACATTTTGTTTCGGTTTTTGTTAATCTTCACTCAAGGATATTTTTCCATTGATTTTTTTTTTTTAAAGGAGAGTAGAAGAGAGAGGGAAAGACAGAAAGAGAAACATTGATGTGAGAGAAACACATCTATTGGTTGCCTCCTGCATGAGCCCCAACAAGGGCCTGGGCCAGGGAGGAGCCTGCAAACCAAGGTATGGTCTGCAGGCCTACACTCTATCCACTGAGCCAATTTTATTTTTTAAATGATGTAAGATCAGTGTTGTAAATCTTGTCTGACATTAAACAGGTGCTGTATACAGCCCTTAAAAACAGTCCCCACTCTGAAACTGACATGAACAAAAATTTCTGATTCCTCCAACACCATGAAACATCACCTTTGTTTACTAGAGAACACTCTTCTCACCACACAAACTCCCAAGAAGTACTTTTATGACCAGAAATAGAGTACTCTATTCTATTAAAAGGCTTTTCCACATATCTCCAATACTCTTCAGAAAAATCAAGTAACATCTTGAGGTATGTATCAGTCTTCTATGAGGTGGGCTAGCATAAAGAAGCTCAAAGGATCCCAACATGTTCTAAGTAAAATTAAAATCTATGAGAAGGTATTTATCTATAGTACAATGAATAAATATTATAATATACATGCAGAAAGTAACAGCAAACACTTATAAAAGAGTGATTAATCCATGTGAGATGAGAAAGCTTTACAGAGCAGGGATTACCTGAGCTGCTCTTGAGAAGTTTATCCAAATAAGTTTGGACTCCAAAGTCCTGGAATATGTATCTTTGCTAATCATGAAAACTCAGTATGACTGGCTTCTTACACATGCACTCTGAACAGTCATAAATATTTTCTTTAAATTAGTGCTTTAGCCACAAAAATATAAATGTGCTTATTGCTACTAACTAACTACTTTAAAATGCACAGCATATCACATTGCTTCTCAGATCCCCTTTTTTCTGCCGTTTACCCCAGAGTGCTTTCACAGAACAGCTTTGCTGGAGTTATTTCTTTGGCAGAAAGGAAGCAAATTTCTGGAGTATCTACATGGCAAAAACTGAAGGAGTGTGCTCCAAATTTCCAAATTAGGCACCAAAGTCCTCACTTGCTGTAATAAAAGCAGAAAGGCACCGAGGATCCTGCTTCACTGCTTCCCACATATGAGGACCTCAATGCATCAGCAGGGACCATAGTTGAAGCTCAATGTGTTACACTCTACGCATTACAAAATCACAATATTAAAAAGGAATTCACTTATGTTGCGTTTATGTTCGTTTACTTTCTTTCTGGGGGGAAACCTCGATGAAGAGAGATAGAAATGAGGGGTTATGAATCACATATTTGTGTCTATAAAATGATAACTGACAAAACAAATTGAACTTCATTCTCTGTTAGTGTAAATGATTTGTTAGTAAATGAACTGAGTACTTTTTTTTGAAACATTCTTCTTTAGTGTTAGTCTTTTCTTAGCATGTTCATGATATAAAGCTATTAATCCTATCTAATGAAAGAGTAATATGCAAATTAACCATCACTCTACTACAAAGATGGTGGCGCCCATAGTGCCAGGGTGGGACACTAGCATCCCACTCCCAGGCCTCAGAGGGAGGAAGGGCTGCAGAGAATATGCTGGGTTGCTGGGCCAGGTGTGAGCTCTGAGCCGCTACAGCTTGGCTTGGGACACGCCCCTGGCCCAGCAGACAGAAGCCCAATGGGCGTTGGGCAGGGGTGAGCTCTGAGCCTCTGCTTCGGACAAGCCAAGAGGATAGACACTAGGCCTAGGGCTGCTCAGAACCACCAACTCTCGGCTTGGGACACGCCCCCGGCCCAGCAGATAGAAACCCAACTGACAGAAAGTGGGCGCTGGGCCTGGGTGCTCAGAGCTGCCACCTCACAACTTGGGACACAGCCTCAGCCCAGCTGACAGTAAGTGGGACCACTGGGCTGGGGCCATGCCCCTGGAAGCCCCCCGCAGTGTGGCTTGGGGCATGCCCCCAGCCCAGTCACAGAAACCCTGCAGACACAATGCAGGGGGTCCTCTGTGCATGAGCTGCAGAGGAAACACCTTTTCTTTCTTTTTTTAAAAAAATATATTTTATTGAGTTTTCACAGAGAGGAAGGGAGAGGGATAAAGAGATAGAAACATTGATGAGAGAGAAACATCGATCAGTTGCCTCCTGCACACCTTCTACTGGGGATGAGCCCGCAACCAAGGTACGTGCCCTTGACCAGAATCAAATCTGGGACCCTTCAGTCCACAGGCTGACGCTCTATCCACTGAGCCAAACCGGTTAAGGCGGAAACACCTTTACTGAAGGCTCATTGGCTAAGCTCCCTGTAAACTGCCTCACACAGTACTCTTGGCAACTTGAGTAATAAGAATCCATGAAGATGATCTAGGGTTTCTCTACCACATGCCTGAAGGAAAAACTAAGGTCTGCTGCTAAGAAATGTCATATCCTGCCATAGCCAGTTTGGCTCAGTGAATAGAACCTCAGCCTGCCAATCTCAGGGTCTGGGTTTGATTCTGATCAAGGGCATGTACCTAGGTTGCAGGCTCCTCCCTGGCCAGGGCCCGGGTCAGTTCTCATGCAGGAGGCATCCAATCAAAGTGTCCCTCTCACATTGATGTTTCTCTCTGTCTTTCCCTCTCTCTTCCAAGCACTCTAAAAATCAATGGAAACATATCCTCAAGTGAGGATAAAAAAGAAAGAAAAGAAATGTCATATCCTATGAAAGACACATCTTTAAAGTGCCTTAAGAAAGTTGTCATTTTTTCATGGTGAAGGGACTGGAGACCGTGTTGATGAAAAGACCTTGGAGGCTGTGACAGTGGCAGCAGCAGCAGGGTGATGGGGCTGGCGCCTTCCCCTAATCAGCCCAGTCACCTCCCACAGAGGAAGGCCAGACTGTGGCTTAGGCCCTCTCCCTGTCAATAGGATACCTCCTGAGGGCTCCCAGTCTGTGAGAGGGGGCAGGCTTGGCTGAGGGACCCCCCCCTCTCCCAGTGCATGACTTTGGTGCACAGGGCCTCTAGTTAAAATATAAATTATAAGTAGTTATAGAAAAATACCACATATATATATATATATATATATATAAAAGGACAGTGTTTTTTATACTTGAATTGCCCTATCTTTTGATCCAGACTTTCACAATGCTGCCAAATAGTGTAATGAAAAAAGCGCACATTTGAAAAGCAGAGAAACTGATGGTTAATCCCTATGTGAATTTTGCCATGTAATTTAGATTTCCACTATCCTCATCTGTATAAAGGCAAAGGCTACTTTGCAAGGTAGGTTCCTAAAAAGAATCAACATTGTGGTATGATTATGGGCTGGCTTTTAATGGATATGTGCCAAGTGAGTGAAAGGCATGAATAAAAGAAACTTCAGTTTCAGCAAAATCCAATGAGGTTCTAGTTCCTGCATTTCAAGTTCTGTCCCCTGGTTGCCACTTGTTTGACCCATTCCTTAGTTCAATGCACAGTAGATAAACGCATGGATCTGAGAGTCTCAGCCACTAGCTGCTGTGTGATCATAATCAAGTTGCTTAAATTCTGTCTTAATTTCCTCATTTTTAAAAGAAGGATAATACTACTACCTGGTTCATAGAATTCCTATGTTCAAGAAGTTAGTACATTTAAAGCATTGAGAATAGTGTTTTAGACATTTGGTTGACATTTACACTTTATTTTAAAAGTGTATAAGTAAAGTCAAGGATTCAGAAATTAGATTCAAAATAAATATATATCAATAGCCACTTTGAAGATGTGATTATATCTATATCTATATATCTATATCTACAATATATCTATATCTATATCTATATCTATATCTATATCTATATCTATCTATATCTATATCTATATCTATCTATATATGATGGATTATTATTTAGCCTTAAAATTTGAAATTCTAGTCCTTGCTGGTTTGATTCAGTGGATAGTGCATTGGCATGCAGACTCAAAGGTCCCAGGTTCGATTCTGGTCAAGAGCACATGCCTTGGGTTGCAGGCTTAATCCCCAGTAGGGAATGTGTAGAAGGCAGCTAATCGATGATTCTCTCTCATCATTGATGTCTCTCTCTCTCCCTCTCCCTCTTCCTTCCTCTTTGAAATCAATAAAAATATATTTTAAAAATGAAATTCTATAACTTGTGATTACATGGCTGAACCTAGAGGGTGTTATGATAACTGACGTAAGTCAATCAAAGAACAACAAATATCAAATGATCTCATTCCTATGTGGAATCTAAAGAAAAAAATAAATCAACATAACAGAAACAGACTCATAGATACAGAGAACAAACTAATTGCTGTCAGATGGGAGAGTGGTTGGGAAGTGGGTGAAAAAAATGAAGAGATTAAGAAGTGCAAATTTCTTTGGATGGTGTTGTTCATTGGTTAGAGATCAGCCCTCACACCAAAGGATGGGGATTTGATTCCTAGTCAAGGGCAGGTGCTTACTAATAGTTTGGGGGCTCGCTCCCTGCCCCTGTTCTGGAGCACATGCAGGAGACAACGTCAATATGTTTCTCTCACATTGACATTTCTATCTCTCTCTCTCTTTCTCCAACCCCTCCCTTCCACTAACTCTGAAAAGCAATGGAAAAAATATCCTCGGGTGAGGATTAACAAAAAAAAAAAAAAAAAGAAAAAAAGAAAAAAAAAGAAAAACTACAACTTGATAGTTACAAAATAATCATGGGGATGTAAAGTACAGCATAGGGAATATAGTCAACAGTAGTTATTGTAATAACTATGTATGGTGCCAGATGGGTACTTGACTTATGGGGGTGATTTCTTTGTAAATTATATAAATGTCTAACCTTTACACTGTATACCTAAGACTAATATACATAACATTGAATGTCAACTGTAATTAAATTTTTAAAAATTAAATAAAAAGGACTAATAAATAGAAAGTAAAATAAATAAGAATCCAGCTATATGTTGTTTAAGAGACGCTCAATGCAGGAGCTGCCGAGCTGCAGTGACTTGGCAGTGGTGGTTCTAGGGTGATGCACCCCGGAACCATAGAGGAGGGAGCTTGATTTCAGGGTGCATCACCTGAGAACCGTTCTCTCACAATCCAGGACCCCTTGGGGGATATCAGAGAGCTGGTTTCGGCAGATACCCACAGGTCTGGCCGAGGGACCGCACCTGCTGGAGGGACCCTGCTCACTCCACAAACACCCTTTGAGCCAAGGTGCTGCCCCAGGAGCAGCCAGTTGGGGAGGGAACCCAAGAGGTTAGCTCCAGGATGTGTCCAACTCATCTCTCCCAGTCCTGCCTTACTGGCCACCTCCTAATTAATTTCCTTTAAATGTGCATGAATCCATGCACTGGGGCACTAGTACAGTATATAAAAGAAAATGTATAGTCTGAAAAAGAGTGAAATATTTAACTTACGAATTAAGAGGAAATACAAAGGTAACAGTAGAAATTATTGAAATAGAAAACAAAGAAAGATTAGAAGTAGTAAATAAAAATATAAAAGATGAGTCAAATGGACAAACTGTTGGCAATATTGGACTAGGGGAAAAAAAGAAAAATATATAGAATGGTAGAAAGTTGGGGACATTTCTATATATAATTAACGAAGTAGCTATTTTTTTCAATACCAGATCAGTATAGACATTATAAATAGTGGACATATGCTTGATGAAATGAAAATAGTAAACTGAGATTGGTTTAATGGGAAAAAGAAAAGTTAACTAAGGCTATAAACATAAAAATATTGAAAAATCTCCAGCCCCAGTTTTACAGAAGAACTTTTTTCCAAACTTGATAATTGCCATATCTTACAAATTGGTGCAGAAAATAGAAAAATAGTCCAGAATATTCTGCTACCAAAATAAGTCCAGAAATATATAAAAATATTATAGATTATCAACAAGTAGTGTTGATTCTAGGTTTGCTAATTTGGTTTAACATTAGAATGATCTTTAAACATAATGTTTTCTACTAGCAAATTAACATTGTAAAACTACCTGTGCAAGCTACTTTTAGTGAATAATAAAATAATTTTTAAAGAAAATCAACATTTACTTATATAAATATATTTTTAAAAAGAAGAAAATTTAAGTTCTTCAGATATAAAAATGTATAGCACATATTTTTAGAATTAAAATTTTGAAAGCAGAAAGCTTTTCCTTTAAAATCAAGAGTAAGACAGGGATGTTTGTCATTTTTTTTTATTGTGATGAATTTAACATTACACAAGAAGCCCTAGCTCATGCAATCAAAAAAAAAGTAACAGAATTAAAAGTAACAGAACAGAAACAAAAAGCTTGTTATTTGCAAATAATATATTTATATGAATGAAAAATCCAGGAGGATCTACAAATGTATTGATTATTAAAAGATTTCAGCAAATTCAATGTATGTAATATCCATTTATTAAAATTGTATAGTTTCCTGTGTTTGAATTCTGGTTTCCACGTGCACAAGCTATTTCAGCCAACTGCGATTTCTGGGCATGAACCATAAACTTTTTAACATGGAATCTTAACCTGAAACACCAGGATAATACCACTTCCCTTGAGGGTTGTGAAGATAAAATAAGGTACTATTTATAGAATCTAGACACCTAATTTCCCTCCCCTACAAAGTTCATTGCATATGCCATAATAAAAATAGAGTCATTAGGTCACTCAATACCCCTTTTATATGACAAATTAATAATTAAATTTAACTATAAAAATAACCACCTTTGTAGAAAAATTCTCATGAAGAAAGTGAATACAATTTGGGCAGTATTTTTTTGCATGTAAGTTAACACTTGAAAGTAGTTGGCTGGCTTTCTTTAAAGTAAAAATGGAGCATTACCTTACAGATTAGTTCTGCAATTAAATCTTGAGTAACCTCCCTCAGTTATATAATGTTAAACCATTAAGATTCCATGTCCCAGTCAGACACCCAGAAAAAGTGCAGTGAGGGCCTTATATTCTTCTTTAAAAAAACGAATATATATATATATATATATATATATATATATATATATATATATATATATATATGAGAGAGAGAAATAGAAACATCAATGATGAGAGAGAATCATTGATCGGATGCCTTCTGCATGCCCCCTACTGGGGATCAAGCCGACAACCCAAGCATATGCCCTTGGCCAGAATCAAACTTGGGATTCTACAGTCTGCAGGCTGATGCTCTATCCAGTGAGACAAACCAGCTAGGGTGAAGGCTTTATATTCTTTATAAGAGTAGCCCCTTGCCCTCACCTGTACTGACAGTCCCTAAGGAGAAGATAAAATATACAGAAGCATGGACAGTAGATAAAGAGCTCAACTTCCTTTATAAGGACTAATATTATTACATTCTTTTGAATGGATTGAGATAATACCAACTGAAATCTGCAGACAAGAAAGATGCCAGAGGCCCCCAAAGGAAAACTTACAGGTAAAGAAAGGGAGAAGGCTGGGTTGGGCCCAAGGTGTAATGAGTTGGTTTTTTTTTTGAAGAAGAATAACAGCTAACAGCCCCTGTTCTGAGTGTGTGTCTATACTATTCATTAACATTCATCAAATGCTCATCCTCACACACTCAGTGAGGAAGTCTGATTTTTTAGCTCTCTCCTATACCATGTGTCTGAAGCCTCTTCATACCCTGTCTTCTAGCAGCATTGGTATGCTTGGGGGAATGGTTGAAATGGAAGCGTAAACTCAAGAGAGGAAAATGACTGACCTGTGGATGAAGAGGGACTGTCTTCTCCAGGGAAACGGTTTTGTCCTGCACAGGGACCCAGGTCCACAAGAACTTAGTCACAGCTGTGGACAAGGAGGCCCCTGTTTTCAACAGCCACACTGTGGCTGACAACAGTAAAGGCAGTCAAACCATGAGGATGGATCTGATTCTTCAGTTCTCTCTTCAGCCTTAATTCTGAAAGCTGAACTGGGCTTTTTGACTTTTTACATACTTATTTTTTTTAAGGAGAGAGAAAGAGGAAAACTGAGTATCTTGTTGATTAGTTTAGAAGGTAACTTAAGTGCTTAGAGTGAATATTTGAATAGTCTAAGGCAGTGGTCAGCAAACTCATTAGTCAACAGAGCCAAATATCAACAGTACAAGGATTGAAATTTCTTTTGAAAGTCAAATTTTTTAAACTTAAACTTTTTCTAATGCCACTTCTTCAAAATATTTTGTTGAAGAGCCACACTCAAGGGACCAAAGAGCTGCATGTGGCTCATGAGCCACAGTTTGCCAACCACTGGTCTAAGTGTAACAGTAGAAATAGAAGACACCTGACATTTTCCCTACACTGCCGTGCATGCAGGTTACTTCTGTTGTCCTAGCAAACTCAGAACCAAATTGTCAAACTCGGTGCCCATTATGGTATAAAATTTTTCTCAAGGGCCTGATAGCAATCATTTCTTCTGCCTCCTGTATGTGCTCTTGGATTTTTTTCTTATTTTTATTTGTTTTTAATAACTAGATAAGAGATTTTATATTATGATTTAATTTAATTAAAGTTTCATCAAATCCTCTTGGACATAGGCAGGACATATTTTGAAAATAGTAGACCATTTCTATTTTTCCATAGTTATCACCCAAAATGGAACACACGTTATTACTCCCAAGCCAGTTTATGTCATAACAGCAAATTCTCATTTCTTTTGTGAAAGTGTTCAAGAAAAACAAATAGAAAAAAAAAAAAATGCACTGATGGGCGTTTACACAGGTTTTCTGGCAAACATAATATTTTTGCCAGTAAATTCAAGATTCAGATCTTAAGCAACACTGGACTTGACTCTTTCTTACTTGAGACTCATACGCACATAGACTCAGGATGCAGGGGCAAAGGTGCTGTTCATAGGAATGCAGAGTTGATTTGTGCATATCTAACTTGCCTGCTGTGGTCTCACTGAGCTGAACTTGTACGTCCTATAACCTCAGGAGAAATGAAACTCCAAAAGCTCCCCGTAGGTCTAAATCACCTTCCCTAAAACCATTCATGCTCCATGTGACCCCACCTTCCACTTACTGCATTCTGACCCATTAAGGCACATTTCAGATACTTCAGACAGACTTGTGCTAAAGCAATTTGCAAAGAAGATTCATGTCAAAAGCAATTCACTATTTCCCAATATCACAAAAAGATATGTATAAGTGATTATCATAATTGCAATATACTTTAAAATCTTAGGTATTTTTCTTTTGGTAGTAAATGCTGAGAGGAATTGCAGTCTTGTACAGATTTTTACAATTTACCTTTCTTTGTCTATCCTTTTTTCTCTGTCATACTCAATGATATCCAACTTATTGCTAAATTCTTACTAAGGAAACAGGTAACCTCCATAAGGAAACACTGCAGTCTATTCCATTAAACACAGCAAAACTTAGAAATTCACACAAAAATAGGTTATCTAATTACATGGCAAATGTGTCATTGGTTCATTGTCCAGTACACAATATATTTACAGGAAAATTACCAGGAACTTCCCAACTGTATCGGATCTCAACCTTATATTTAGATGCAGTCATATATTACCGCTGATAATGTGATGTCAGTGAATAGATTGGAATTTTTCACTGTCCTTTATCAAGATAAATTGTTCTGTCAATAGCAAATGGCTGGCAAGTATTAACACTCTGCACACTATATGACTTTTCATTCCCCGCAAAAATTGTATTTAATGCTTTTGCACAAAATCTATGGCCATGACTATCCTTATTACCTATTTAACTACCTTTTAAAAGGAGGATTTATTTCTGAAAATTAGGACCTGGGTAACAAGATGGTGTCATGCATCATAAACTTTAAGTCAATACAAGGCAGGACACTTGCAGTGTGAATGGGAAAATACCTTGCTATCATCTCCTGGTCATCTGATAGTATTAGCAATCTGGGGTGGGAGCAGCTGCTCAGAGCAGAACTTTATCTTGGCCTCCTTCCATCGACACTGCCACGGTGTCCCACAGTAGCAATTTGCTCATTGGCCTATTACTTTCAATAGGTATTCCAGTAATTGGCTATTTCACACTTGTAAGGCTTGAACTGGCAGAGAGCAAAGGCCAGGCAACCAGCCTGTCAGGGTCTAGCAAGCTGGTCGTTCATCAATTATAATCAGCTTTTACAAGAGTGAGTGAATCCTCGCAAACCTTGTTTGCTCTGATCAGTTTGGCTACTAGTATAATTTGACCCCAAACTGGGCTGAGTCCTTATCTGAAGAATGTAAAAGTTGTCCCACAGTGAGAAGCGTGTTTGTTTATTCAGACACCTGGAGAGACCAATCTGGGCTCAGAATCAAGAAGGGAAAGTTTTTATAATCTTCAGAATTCTGGGTCCTTCCTATTTTTGTAGCCTTTTGGAAAAAAAAAAAAATCAGAGGGCATCAAGACAATTTATTTTATAATGATGGATTATTCAAGAGGGTCTCACCAAATTTAGAATTGAATTCCTCTAAAGTGAGGTGTATTCTGGCCAGAGAGGTTGGGAGTCCTACAATCATGTAGATTATTTCAGAAATACCTCTTGACATAAAACATGCAATTAAAAATATACCATAATAGCAGAAATGACATATGTGCTTATGTGGAAAATAAGTTCTCAATGACCTGATTTAACATGATCTAGAGTACGCTAGAAAAACAGTTTGCTAGAAAGTTGGCTCCATAACAATAAATATGTATGTGCTTCACTCACATTTAGAAATAATAATTTTTCTCTTATCAGCCATTCCCAATATCCTCTATTATTTCTTCTGTCACTGAGCTCTATGAGAAGAGAAACACAAATCTAAGTTTTTAAGCAAAAGATCCGTGAAACAGAGACAAGAAGTAATAGGATGTACAATTCTGATGAGGTTTAACTGCCCTCCAGATTTTAGAGCTCGGGCACATGGGTCATTGCTAATTAATGTAATTCACCCCAGGGAGCTATGAACATTTCATGCAAATTATTGAGAAACAGGGTCCTGTTTAAAAATGCTTCCTAACATTCAGGATTTATATGTGCCTTCCCACTGTCACCACTTTTGCAAAAAGAATAAGCCAATGCCTAGTTGGAATGCATGTGTGCAAGATTTCTAATGGAAAATTAGAATGTTCTTCATTAGAATGTCCACTTCTGGCCATTAAGAAGCCCTCTGATCCCTGTACTACATCCTATGCTCTCTCTTCCCAGAGGCCTATTCAGTCTATTAGCCAGCTGGTGACAAGATGACCTGTCAGTCCACAACTGCCTTGAACACAAATAAAATATCCAACCACATATTTAACACATTTAGCAAATATATTATATATATATATATATATATATATATATTTTAACTCCATCCTTAAAAAAAAGTAGAGGGTAGCCTTGGCCTATGTGGCTCAGCTGATTGGGTATCTGGTGTACCAGGAGGTTACCGGTTTGGTTGCCAGTTAGGGATCATGCTGGGTTGTGGGCTTGATCCCTGGTAGGGGGCACACTGTAGGCAGCCGATTGATGTTGTGCTTTCACATCTATGTTTTTCTTTCCCTTTTTTCCCTCTCTCTAAAAATCAATAAGCTATTTTTTTTAAGTGAAGGGTAAGTGATTTAGAAAGCTGTTAGAGAAGCTCAAAAACCAATTCTAAGTTTTAAGACTGAGCAAAGCTCTTAATAAATCTACCATCAAAGAGTCATGCACTCTCACTGTTGTATAAGTGCAGTGACACTGACGCATATGTAGCTGTAATACATCACAAGACATTCGGTCAAGCCCCAAGTCCTCAGGCCCCATCACCCCTCTTCATCCATTATTTATCTACAGCCTTTGCTGCTGGTGAAGTTTAGTATGGCATTGAAGACAGTTTCTGCCACTTGGCAAAAACATTTCGGAAATCATAGTGGATAATAATCGTTCATTGGTGTATAAATTGTTTTGGATGGGGAAACACCAAACGTTTCAAAAGAATCAGTATTATCCCAGACAAAAATCATACATTTCATGTAGCTGGGCAATACATTGGCTGTTCTTTCTGACAAAGCTCACCTGGGTGAAACAAAAGGTCCCAAAAGCCTTTTTAAATCTCCATAGTCCTCCCTGTGTCATGATGGAGACTGAAAAGACCACAAAGAAATGCAATATGGCTCGGCTGGTGTGACTCAGTGGTTGAGAGTTGACCTGTGAAGCAAAAGGTCATGTGTTCGATTCCCCATCAGGGCACATGCCTGGGTTGTGGGCTAGGTCCCCAGTGTAGGGCATGCAGGAGGAAGGTGATCAATGATTTTTCTCTCATCATCGATGATTCTCTCTCCCCCTCTCCTTTCTTTTCTGAAATCAATAAAATTATTTTTTTTTTAAAGAAATGCAATATGGAGCTAATAGCATCTACTTCAGTAATAGGCAAGTAGACTAAGGGCTCAATGTAATAATGATCTTTTTCCTTTTCTTCTCTCTTTTGAATTGCGAAGTTGATGAAGAAGGTGGAAAGATGGGAGATGCACACCTTTAGCACTTGGTTGATGTGGGAAGCTTGCAAATGGCAGTTACTGGCCAGTAGTCCTGCAGGCCTGTCTCCCAGTGTGATCAGCTCTGCACCACAGCCCTTAGCTGTGGCAGGGACTTAGGAAACTTTCTGGACATGTGTCCTGGCTTTATAATTGGCATCATAGGATGCTTTTTTTTTTTTTTTTAAGGAATTATTGTCATATTTCATAGTAAGCAACAAGCTCTTAAATAATGAAGAGAAAAATACACATTTAAACTATTCTAACAGTTCAGCCTGATTTAGTCTTGAGGGGGTGATAAGAACAAAAAACTGCTTCGGGCATTTAGCAGTAGAAAATTAAGGTCCCTGTAAATTAGGTGGCTATATTCCTCTCCCAGTCCAATTACTAGCTTTATTATTTGTCAATAAAACACCAAATAAAAGACTGGTCTCCAGATAAGGCAGCTGTTGCCATGTGGACCCTGGGATGCTTTATGTTCTCCGACTGTGGTGTGGAAGTTGCTGATAATGCCTTTACATTACTAACAGGTGCCCTAAGGCCCAAACCTTATATACTCTCCCCTGGAAAGAAAAATCATAAGAAAAGAACAGAACTTACTACACGAGGTAAGATTAGGCAAGTTGCCGTTTTATGGCCTTGTAACATTTGAACGGCGTTTTGAAACATCCTTTGTGATTAATAAAAGTCACAATTAACAGAGGGATATCATCGCTGGAAGCCATTCCGGTTTGATGCAGCTGCAGAGCTGCTGGCCACCGCCTCACACAATTCCTTGCAGCCAGAGCCCGCCTTGTCCTCGAACAGCTGCTTCCCATCACTTTCCCAGACAGAAGGGCAGGGATTGTAGGCTTTCACTAGGGAGACGCATGCATCTCCTTGACAAGGTCTAGGAAACCTCTCCATGTGGAAAAGACTGGTTTGCTTCTCCCCTTTGAAGATGTATGCTAAATGTACGGGATCATTAGGCTACCCTCTGAAAGAATAGATTTTCCTTCTTTCTTTTCAGTCTTTCCTTCTCATAAAAAAAAAAAAAAAAATTAGTCTCCGTCTTATGTGGCTTTCAGAAGAACAGCCTTAAGGACATCAATTCAAGCTTGTCTCATTTGGTCCGGGGTTCTTGTGTTTCGATAGGTTATTATTATTATTAATCAGAGGCTGGCTTCAGTCTTAGAAATTCAGATTCTTTTCTGTAATATGGATCCACGTATATTCTCCAAAATGGAGAAGGCCCCCCCCCCCCAGAAAAAGTGCAGGCAAAACAAAGTACTTTTAAAATGTAGTCTCACTTTGCAGGGATGAGGGAATCTTGGTTGTATTTGGGGCGCTAGTACTCACAATTAACTTAGGATGATGGTGTGGCATGAAAATGAAACTTCTGATTGAATTTCAAGGACTCTTCTGTTTAACTAGCTTCAAGAGTCCTTTTTTGATCATAATAAAATTATTTGCCATATGGTTCAGATGCCTGTGATCCCCTCTCAATGAGAGGATTATGCATGAGATAAAATGCCTACTGTAGCCACAGCCAAGCACACAGCTGGCTCTGATAATGCCAACAAATGGCTTCATCTATCTCAGTGTCACGTAGGAGCTGGTGCGACGCGCCTCAGCCTCGAGTACAATTAAAATCTACATCATCTGTGAGAAAGGTGACGGGGGTTCCGACATCAGAGCTGTGCCAGATCCATCCCCGTCCCAGACGAACAGAAGAAACGTGTTGCCCCCTTCACCCCGTCACACTAATGATGCTCCCTGCACATCCTTTTCTCTGCACATTAAAGGTGCTAAATCAAGGGTCTTCTATTTAAAAGCTTCACCTTCATCTGACATTAAGTCACAAGATGTAGTTTCCAAACTTAAGTTGTGTATTCCTTGTCCCCCCCCCCCCACACACACACTTTTTGTTTCCTGCAGAGATAATGCCACTTATGTCTACCAGTGAAGAATAAATAGAAAAGTTTATGATCCATATGGGCTCAAATTGTGGCAATATGCAGGAATTTCCTTGTTTTAGTTCCACAATGTTCAGCTACACTAATAAAATCAGGTTCGAACATCCATTTGTTCCAGAAAGCCAAATTTTATTGCTAAAACATCCATAATTCATCGCAAGCAAGCTCAATACCAATTCACGGACAAGCCTCCCCTTCTGCATGTTTTCAGTAAAAATGAAAAGTGAGTTTGTTGCAGGGACTTGGCTGTTTTGCCATGTTACTTGAGAAGGGAATCCTACAAATATAGTTCGTTAGCATTTCCAATGGCTTCCTATTAAAATTAAATGGAATAGCATTTACATTTTAGAAAGGGGTTAGGAAAGTTAATAGCTGGAAGCCACTCTGGTTTGATGAGTTGATTATTTACATACTTTTATTATATATCTTTTTCTCTACTGAATGACTAGTCTTAAAAGAGAAAATTATAAACTGCACATGAGCATGCAAATTGGGAACTAGCATACACATTTCTCATGCAACTGGGAAAGAAAAGTATCCCAATGTATCAGATACCTAAAAACCTAAAAGAAAGTTCTTAATGCATAAACAAATGTGTGTTTGTATATATTATATATACGCATATGTAGATATAAATTATATATATATATATATATATATATATATATATATATATATATATATATATTTGGAACAATATGTAGGTGTTTTTTTTTTTTTTTTTCTAATTTCCTAACCCTTGAGTTGGTAGAAGACCATGTGCAACATAAGGCAGATAATTAACAATGGACATTAGTTATTTCAGATGTCAACTTTTGCATGCTCTCCCTGTATTTTATGGTCTATAATAAGACAAGGGTGATATTTAATCAAATCTCTTTCAAATAGTATACTAATGTGACAATATGTCTTTAGTCCAGTCAGTTTTAAAAAGTATATAAAAAGCAAGTTGATTATTCATTAATAATTTTAAACCAAATAAGCTAGATAACTCCTTATGCAATGTCCTGTGACAATTTCCTATACTTGGTTTTGGTCATCCTCAGCTAGGGGTTTTCAACTTCTGGCTACACCTCAGTATCACTGGTGGTGCTTTTAAAGGTCATGATGCCTGTGACTTAGCCCCAGGATGCTGAGACTGCATCTCTGTGAGTGGGGACCAGACTTCCGTACTAGGTTCTGTTATAAGGTTCCCCAGGTGAAAGCTAATGCACCATGAAGAATGGAGGTCTGTATCTAAATGTTACCTAAAAAAATATTTAAAATGGATGATGTAGCACTTCTATGAACTATGCAGCACCATGAGAATAACTGTATTACTTATAGATACTTCTTGCTTTAAGCAAAATAAATCAACCATGTTTCTGACATAAATTTATCCAATCCTGTAAGTATTTATTATACTGTTATATGTTCAGCTCCATATAACGTATTGTGGGGGAATATAAAAAAGTACAAGGCATAGTTCCTATGTTTATAGAGTTAATCATGTCAATAGGAAAAATACACAACTATAAGTATTAATTAAATATTGTAGCACAATTTCATCTTAAATGATGCTTTAAATACATGCCAAAAAAGCCACAGAACTAGAAGGGATGAGTGTGCAGGCATGGGTGGGCCATTCCCTATGAAAATCTTCATCAAGATTTTTTCTGAATAGAAAAATCCACTGCTGCTTCTTAGAAACTTTTAAGGAAAATTATCACACAAGACTAGGAGAAACCCATGGCACAAAGCTTGGCACCTTACTTATTCTATATTAACTGTGAGTATTAACTTGCGGTAGTTCTAGTCTGATATAGGTTTGGTTTATTAACCCCAATCTGCTTGTATTAGATTGTGTTTTAGAAGAGAGAACTAAAAATTATTTGGAGGTGAGAAAATCAGTAAATATATTAATATAGTAATTTGAGTATAGAAGTGTCCCTTTTCTAACTGAAAGTAGCTATTTAATAGATTTCTGAAAACTATTGTTAACCGTAAAGCAATTTAACCAGGCTCTTCCTTCAAAGAATTAAAAAAAAATTTTTTTTAGAGATTTGGTGATTGGAAATGCCTTTGAAGAAAGCATCAGGAACATTATTCTGTATGAGGAATGTAAAGCTCAGAGATAAAAGGATCTTGTGGTAAGTCACCCAGTTAGCAATAAAATATAAATACTAACAATTATAGGAATAGAAGTTTTAAGTCATATCATTAAGTTATCACCAGTTAGCTCATTAATCTAAACTTTCTCAGACAAATCAATCAAAGTCTTAATTGTTAAATAATTTAAATAAATTAAATATTGTAATTAAAGGCTTAGTTATTTCAGAATATTAAATAATGGAACCCAAAGGAGAAACAATTCTTTACTGAAAGGCTGTTCCTAAAAGACAAGATTATAATCTAGCTTTGACATGTGCTCACAATCTTTAAATTAGCATGAAAATCCCTCAAACAACTGGCAGATGAAAATACCTATACATAGAGGTTAACCCATGGAGGTGTGCTTTAGAATCGAAGCAAAACATAACATGCATTGAAAGTCCCTAAATATAAGAAAGTTCCTACAGCAGCTGGGGCAGGACATCCCTCTTGTCACTCAGATTAGTTCAAGGTAAGCAATTTTACATCAGACCCCAATTCTACCTTGTCTCTGCCACTTACTAGCTGGGTGACACTGAGAAAGTCCATCAGCCTTTCTCAGCTTCAGCATCCTCCTCCGTTCACTGGAGAAAAGGGAGTGGGTATGAGGAATGAGTGATGGGGGATTAATAGAACATTATCTGGCACATTTTCGATATGGGGCAGAATAGCAATAATGCTGTTATTAATAAAAAGAATAACAGAAAAATTATTTGTTAAACATTGGCACATTGTGTTTAATCTTAGTACCCTCTTTCCATGCCAAGAAACTGTATGGAAGTTCTGGTAATCCTGAATAAACTTCTTCTATTCAGCATAGATAGTTAGATGGGAATGGCTGCTGGTATACCAAGGGCTATGATTTTGAGGCTCTGGGTTTTTTGTTGTTTTTGTTTTGTTTGTTTGTTTTTGCCTATTTTGTGCTATTTTCCACACTCCTCATGTTTTAAATATCAAATCCAACTAAGTGAACAGCCCTTCTGAGGCATAGCCATCAATCAGAAAATTCACATTGTTCAGAACAACACTTTTTCAGACCTGTTAACTGTCCCTGTATTTCCCGCCTTGCCTTCCTCACTCCTGATTGCCCCTCAGCATGAGGCAGAGTAAGGATATCACACTATTTCTTGGTGGGAGTGAAAGACATCCAGACTTTCCTCTTGGGTTTCATGCAGCACAATCCTTACTTAGAGGGTGTTCCTGCCTTATGAGTTGAAAGTGGGGGGGAAAGGCTGGAAGGGATGCAGCTAGCTGGAAATCTGAGGAAAGAGACCCCCAGAAAGCTGATCCTGTGTCTAAAGGCTGGGTCCTGAAACATTTTGTGGCTGCAGAGCTGTTGCTACCACCACATGGCCAGCCAAGGCTAACGTGACCACTTACAGACCTCTGCAGTATCATCAAACACCACACTCAGCATATGCTTAGAGCTCAAGCCTTTGAATGTCCAGAAATTATTCACTGTGTAAATCAATTTATAAGATGAAAACTATAAATTTACTTTAAAGAAAGGGAGAGAGAGAAAGAATATGAGGGAAGATAAAAGTTAATGTAAATCTTCCTAGATTTGGAGGTCACAATAATGTAAATCACCGTTTTTAGGGCTCAAAATTTCATTTGCATAAAATATTTTTAAAAAAAACCCTCTTTAAACAGTTACCAAAGAACACTGAACTGAAAACTGCTTGAGAGCTTAGATCTATCTAATTCCGGTTGCCTAGGGCAGTGTTTCCCAAACTTTTGACATATGTGTACCCCTTCCATAATTTTCATAATGCTGAGTACCCCTCGTACTCATGAGAACATAGAATTAGGTGCAGCTAAGCACGGTGCAGTGCATATCCCCACCAAACTCCAATGCAACACGTACCCCCACCAACCTCTTCCCGTACCCCTGGGGGTACACATACCACACTTTGGGAAACACTGGCCTAAGGTGACCTGTGGATTTGCAGATTGGTAAGCCTAAGTATTTGAAATGAATCTTAAAATCACTCAACAATGAGATTCCCCAACAAAAGAATAAAGAAGTATCAGTTTGGAACATTTTCCTGAAGAGAATGCCACTTGTTACTCATTCTTCCCTTTAGTTGTTCAAAGATAAAACTGTCTCAGCGAAGGTGTCAGAGCCAACTGTCTACCATATGAAATCAGTTCCAAAAGGTCATAATAAAATTAGTAAAGGCAGACAGAAAATGAGCTGATAACAGCTGGTAGCCCCCAAATGGGTGTACGCTGGTATAATTATGATATCAGACATTGCTCTTTCAATTCTCCTCTTTCTCTCCGTGTGTTCTTCAATTCCCAAGGATACAATTATCTTGGCGGTTGAAATTCAATAATATACATTACAGATTGATAGTTGGGAAGACATCATTAGGTTCTTAGTCAATACAGAATACTGTGTTTCAATATAACCTTTCAATGAGTAAGCATGAGTAGAATCCTGGATGCTTAAAAATAGCTTAGGGCCTTGGGCACAGATTCTAGAAGCTATCACCTCCCAACACGGCTATTAATGAACTCACAACATGTCTTTTTGTCACTTCTTCCTACCAGTGTGAAAGAATAGATGATACAAATTAAATCTAAGAAAGGGGAGAAAACAGTTTTAAGATCTTTGCTTTCATCAGTTTTCTGCCATTCAACAGTTATACTTTTAAATTACAAAACACAATCTTAAAATGATTTCTATGTTGCTTCAATTGGATTCAATTTCATTTAGCCAACATTTAGTGTTTCAAAGTCCTTCAATAGCTAAATTATAAGTGTGCTTAAAATATGTCTTCCATCTTGGTGATACATACTTGAATCTATAGCCATATCAGACAGACACTAGCCAAAGCAACTCAAAGAGAGTAATCATTTTATTCAATTTAATTCTCAGAATAAAATAAAAGCAAAAGAAAATAGGATATTTGAATTTCCACATGCAATTTTTCATCTCATATTTATTTTTAAAAATCTATGGAGGCAGAAATCCATTGATAAAGAAACAGTGAGGTTATTATTGTGTTGCATAATAGGATGGATGTAATACAGGCATTCATTTGTTAAGCACCACATACCCACCCTATCCTGGACAGCTTTCCCATCCGCTCTTAGATAATGATGAATAAGGCAAAAGTGTAATTCTCTGAACAAGCTCCAGAAAACTTGGAGGCACTAATGCTTTTTGATCATCTTCTTCCATTTTCATTTTGTGGACCCCAGCTGTCGGCTTACAAGACTACAAAGATTTTGTTTAATATTATATCAATGTTCTTGGTTTACCATTGACAGATTTGAAAAGGTTGTTGAAAACTGAATGCATATATGCAAATGTTTTGTTATTAAATGGAAACATTCCAAGAACTCAAATGATCCATGTGAAATTTTAATTATAACTTAACAGCTGCTTGAGCTAATTGAAGGATATCAGAAAGGTGATTTCCTTCTCATTGTAATTAAAGAGTTAAGCCTAATTTGCTATTGTCAGAACAAGACTAAATACCAATCTGATCTGCCTAATTATATTAAAAGGTAAACAGATAACTGCTAGAAAAGGGTAGGGCCCACCCTGCACAAAGATAACAGGTTCTCAATGTGCCATCACCACCCATTCCTATTGGAATAGGAGCAGTGACCTTTAAGGAAAGTAGCAACTGTTCTCGACTTCTGCTCTGAAGGCTGCAATTTCATCTTGCAGCATCATCTGTTCATCCCTCCACTAGCCAATTTTAGTTTCCTGAACAATAGCTCCAGTTTCTCAATTCCTTTCCCCAAGAGCCCTCAGTGATCTCTTCACTTAGGAGATAAGGAAACCCAGGCAGAGAGAGGGCAAGCAAATCTTCAAAGCAAACAGTAGGCAAAACAAGAGTCTTGGCTAAATGGTATGGTGCTTTTTCCACTAATCTCTGTGCTTTGAGCTTCACCTTGTTTTCCATGCACTTCGTTACAGGAATGAAGGAATGCATCTTAAACTCCTTTTCATGGTATCACATGCCCTTTGCTCTGGAAGATCAAGAAATTTGTGTGTTTTTTTTTGTTTGTTTTGTGTTTTTTTTTGTTTTTTTTTTTTTACAAGAATGCCATGGAGGAGTGTCCTTTATGAGCAACTACCATTCAAATATCCTAACTGAAAGGTGTACAATGATTTTAAATATGAAATAAAGAAAATGCTTTACCTAAGCCTTGTGTTTCTTGCTGCTTATGATGCCCTGTCTCACTCTGTGTAGGGCTCTGGGTATTGAAACAGGCAGGTGGAATTTAACAGTCAAGACTTCCAACAACTCTGACACTTCTCTGGTTGTTGCCCTCCTCCTTTTATGAATTCCTTTTCATTCTGTCAGCCCACAATACAAGTGTAGCCTATATTTGTTTCTGTCTATCTCTCTTTTTCCCCCACCCCCAACTCTAAAAGATAGACTTGCCTGCTCCCTGCAAGTAGCTACCACAAGTGAAATGAGGCTGACAACAAAATCACTGTTCAAATGTGTTAGCCCTCAGGGTAGATTATGTGGAAGGCCAATGCTCTATAGTTCTTTACCAAAGCCATAATCCCTTTGCCTAGAACAGTAATCCCTCTAGTCTAGACAGACAACTTTTTGTTATTAAAGTTTTGACTCACACTTCTCTAATCTATGTCCAGTTCTATAATGTTATTGCCTAATTATATATTTGTTGTGTCCACTCAAACTCAGCCTGGCTAACCTCTTCCTCTGAAAACCAACTTTCTTGTTAATATGACCCATCTCTCTTTTATTAACTTTCAAGCTATAGTCTCTCTTTCAGTGATGGCTGACATTAGGAATCACTTAAAAAATACTAGGTTAATAAGCACCCCTTAGATAATATCATCCTACTGCTCAAAACTCTTCAGTAGTGGGATATTTTGTATAAAGTTCAAACTCCTTAGGCTGACATTAAAAGCCTCATAATCCTACCCCAAAGTCTTGCACTTTTTATAATTTTTAGTTTCGAGCAACAAAAACAACTCTAACCTGCTAAAGCAGAAGAGGAATTTTTGAAAGAATTATTGGGTTGCTTGCAAAATTGTTGGAGAAGCAAGAGAACCTGGCTCAGAAAATGGAAGGAAGAAGACAGGCCAGGCAGCTATCTTCAAGTAGTGCTGTTGAATCTGAGAACACTGCTGCCTTCACTACTGATCACTGTGCATGCCACCTCCTGTCTCCAGCCCTGCTAGACACCAGCACCAGGCGCCCTGCCATTGCTACTGCAGTGAATGGATGTGGCTGGCCCCATGGGCAGAATGGATGCCTCAGGACAAAGGCAACTTGTTCCTTATTTCAAGTTCCAGACAGTTCTAATTGGCCAACCTGTTTGTTGTAAGGGAGCCAGGAACTTCCCCTATATGTAAGGGACCGGGAAAAACAAGTGTCTGAACTCCTTAAGTTCTAGAACAAGAAGTCAAGTCTGCCTCCTACCAGGGCTCATATGGAGAGAATTCCCCAATCATGGGTAGAGAATTCAGATGCCAGGGAGAACATTGACTAAGTAATGTTCTAATCAAACCATGAACTCGTTCCATTAATCTGCGGTGCATTTAGTCCCCTGAAACATATCTTGTTCCTCCTCACCTTCATTAATCATCAAATTAATTATGCTTATCCATACTTAAACATATATAACCAAATAGTAGTCCCTAATTCATGAGAAAGTACTACTTCCATTACAGTTCAAATGCTGTTGTCTCTAATTCCACATCTACCCAACCTAAGGACTTGCTTGAACTCATCTTGGCCAAGCAGTTATCTCTGAACACTCTCATTCAGTGTTAGCCATCTTTTCTAAATTCCTATTACATTTAATCTGTGTCATTCATTTTTAAAAAATATATTTTATTGATTTTCTACAGAGAGGAAGGGAGAAGAATAGAGAGTTATAAACATCGATGAGAGAAACATCAATCAGCTGCCTCCTGCACACTCCCTACTGGGTATGTGCCCACAACCAAGGTACATGCCCTTTACCAGATTTGAACCTGGGACCCTTGAGTCCACAGGCTGTCGCTTTATCCACTGAGCCAAACCGGTTAGGGCTGTATCATTCATTTTTGTGTTTATCATTTATATTGTCACACTGTTAGCTATCTTTTTATGTATGCAGTTTTATACCCACAAATTGCAACCTTCATTATAATAAAGACCATGTACTATAATTCTTTGTATCAACTTGAGTACATATCATCATATCTTTGGGAGGGCAGACAAGCACATAATAAATGCCTCCTGATTGCCTGCTCTGCCTCTACTGAAGTAGGTTTTAAATTAAATTCTTAATCACCCACCTCCACATACTTTCTCATCCACATAAACGGGTAATTGCAGGAGAATTTGGGTTAATAAGTTAGCTGATGTCCTGCTAATCAAAGAATGATCATAAGAAGCTTCCAGAATATTTTGTTCCCATATGATTGCTTTTTTTTTGTTTTACTTTAAACCATGTAACAAAATTTCTGTAAGACATAAAGTAGGAGAATTGACAACAATAAGTTTATCAGGGTCAGAAATGCCATGATAAATAAAAAGAACTCAAGGTCTCTTATCCTGAGTAGAATAGGAGTTGCCAGTCACCCAAATAAATCACCCACCCTTGCCACTGGCTTTTACCATTAACTCCTGACATGCTTACGTCTGTCCCGTCTAAATCAACAAAAGCACTTTCTTGACAGTCTGTCCTTCTGCAGGATGACACTCGCCCTCATTCTCTGTCCTTTCACAGCGATGCTATTTAAATGTGAGCCTGTGCTCATTGTCTTTGTATCCTCAAACCATACAAGCTAGTGACACGACTCCTTTTAATCTGCTAATACAGAGTTCACCAGGTAGCTTTCATTTGCTCACTCCCGTGTACCTTTTTCAGAACTTATCGGGACCACTAGCGTCATTAGATACAATGCCAACATCCACTTTTTTTTTTATACCCACATCCTCCTTAGCTTTCAGATAATTTCTTTCTCAGATTTCTTTCTTTATCTCTATTCCAATGAAAAAAAATTGCAAAAGACTTCCTCTATTTCAATCCACCTCTTTCCTATTGGATGACCTCTGAGCTTTACATTCAATCCTCAGAAGTAGTTAATTTGATAAATGTGTCCAATTGTGTGGTACACCTTAAGCTTACACAATGTTTTATGTCAATTATATCTCAATAAAGCTGGAAAAAAATAAAAATAAAAAACTGGATGTTCTCCAAACTAATGCCATTTGCCTTACTCTTCTCTTACGGTTCCATCTATTTATATATCTGAGCCCCTTACACACTCACTTGCAGCTTCTTTACAGGAAAAGCTGTTTCACCTACTAGGTCAGCTGCTCCCTAACAGGGAGTACTCCTCAGCTGTTTTGTTAAAATGAAGTTGATCACAATTTCCCTCCTGAATGTCTTATATAATGTCATGTCATAGAGGTACTACGCCTGTAAGGTAATGACTCAAATCTTTATCTTCATCCTGGATTTCTCTCTAGAGCCCAAGTCACATATTCAACTGATAACTTTTTGTCATTAAAAATTTAATGTGCTCCTAACTACCAGAATCTTGTCTATGACCCCACACCCTAAAAGAAATATACCCATTTCATCTCCTTCAGATCAGATTTTTGTAACTTATTGAATCCTGCCTGGAATCAGAATAAAGCTTTGATACTCGCAGTCGAAGTTTGGTTGTGAAGGATGCACCCCTCAGGTACCTCCAGATGCCGGTCTGATGGAGACACTGCTGCTTCTACCTGACAGAAAACCTGCTTCCGGGTCAGACAAATCCAGACCCAGTTTGGATTGGTTTCAGTTCCTTAGTTCCCACATTTGCAAATAAAGTAGGCATAAGAGCATTCACAATATAGCTATAGTAACATTTGAAAAGTCTATCTGATAATAACATATCTAACATGACTTGGGGGATATATTAAAAAATTTATATAAAACTCTAAGCTACTATTACTATACTAGAGGCCTGGTGCTTGAAATTCGTGCATGGGGTGGGGGGGGTGTCCCTAAGCTCAGCCTGAACCAGCTCTAATCTGGGACCCCTAGAGGGATGTCTGACTGCCCAGTTAGGCCAGATCCTGGTAAGGCCTAAACAGGCAGTCGGACATCCCTCTCATAATCCAGGACTCCTGGGTCCCAACTGTTCACCTGCCTGCCTGATTGCCCCTAACTGCTTCTGCCTGCAAGCCTGATCAACCACTAACCACTCTGCTGCCAGGCTGATTGACACCTAACTGCTCCCCTGCAGGCCTGGTCACCCCCAATTGCCCTCCTCTGATCACCTCTAATTTCCCTTCCTTTACAGTCTGGCCACCCCTAACTGCCCTCTCCTGCTGGCCCGATTGTCCCTAACTGCCTTTTCCTGTCAGCCTGGACACTCCAGCAGCAGCAGAAAGGTGAGACTGGATCTGCCCCCTCTGGCAGCAGATCTAGCCTCACTGCTCAGCCCCTGTGGCCTCTGGCCAGGCAGACAGGCTCGGACACTCCAACAGCAGTGGAGCAGCCCTCCACCTTCATCCCCTGCCTGGCCAATAGGCCTGGACACTCCAGCAGCAGGGCTGAGGGGACTGGGTGCCGCCCTCTTGTGGCTATGGGCACCACCATCTTTTTGTGATGGAGTGATGGTTAATTTACATATTTTCTATTAGATAGGATTTCAGACAGTTGTTTTTGTTTCCTAAATGTTTTGCAGGAAACTATGTTTTATCTGAATCTCCTTTTGAGGAATGCTTATTAAGGCAGAAACCAGGCATTTAATACACGATTTAAGCTAAAATGTATTTGTCTTTGTTCCAGAATTCTAGCATTTTTTCCCCCCAATTCAATGTATTCAGTTTGTAGGCCTTTATAAATATTAAGGTTATTTTGAACCTTCAGGAGCATCTTTTTTATTTAATCTATTTTGAGCTCTTTAAGGACCGTTTATCTAGTTTGCCTACAGGCATTTATCAGGATGAACTGTGAACAACTCTTCCGCCCTGTGCCATCTTGTATAAGCACCAAAGTCACAGCAGTTACAGATTCATTGACACTAGTTCTGGAACTGTTTGTTCTCTGTACTGTTAGGAAGTAAAATAACTGTTTCAGCAACTCATGAGAGCCCACCTGGTCATCGAAGTACACAGCTGAGTGCTTGGTGTGACTTTCCAAGGAGACATGGAATCCAAGGTCAAAATATAATAAAATTAATAATTATACTATTTCACAAGAGATATTCTTCAGTGAAACTGGCATTTTATTCAGCTAGTTCATTTCCACCTTTTCTGCAAATCCGTGCCAGCGAGAATGTAATGATGACTGGCACAATTTGGTGCCACTGGATTGATGCACATTAATGCACAGTAGTTTTACCCACCATCGCTTCTGCATAATCAGCACAATGTCAATGCAATGAAAAATGGAAATAATGTCTGAATATTATTAGAAAAATTGTTGCGACCTAGCCGTCCACATGTAAGTGTCTCAGGGACTCTCAGGGCTCTACCAACCATACTTTTACAACTGCTGCTCTTTGATATAGGATGGTCAAGGTCAGCGATACTGGTCATTCCAGAAACTGTGAGGCAAGTGGGATTAATCAGGGATGTCCCTAGTCTTTATTACAGCAGGGAAAATCTGTAAAAACTTTACCTTGATTTTTATTTCAAAGAATCAAATCAAGCATTAATATCCCTTCCCATACCACGGATAATCTTTCTTCCCCGAATTCTCAAGATGTGTACTCCATTCCTTTTCATCTAGTCCTTGTCACATTTCTACCTTACATTTTAGTTATTTGTGTTATGTCTTTTACTCATTATTAAGCAAAATTCCTTCAGTATAGAACTTATCAGATTCCAATAAATCATTTCGAATATATATCTTCAATATATAATAGTCACTAATGAATATCCTCTGAATTGGCCTTTGTAATTGGCAAAACCAAAAGGAATTGGTCTATATCACAAGGTGTCCTTAATAGGGTGTTTCAGATATAATTTAACAATATATGTATATATAACAGCTAAATAAAACATAGGAATATATTTTTGTGACTTTGAGTTAGGCAACAGTTTCTCAAATATGATACTTAAAAGCACAAGCAGAAAAATATCACTGGACTATGTCAAAATTAAAAATGGTACTGAAAACAGTACCATGAAGAAAATGCAAGATAATCCACAGAATGAGATAAAATGATTGCAAAGCACATATCTGATAAAAGATTTACCTAAAATGTGTAAAGACTTTTACATCTGAACACTAAAAAAACAAATAACCTAATTTTAAAATAAGTTAAGGATTTGAATAGACATTTCTCCAAAGAACATATACAAATGGCAAATAAGAACATGAAAAAATGCTCAATATTTTTAGGAAAATGCAAATCAAACAACTATGAGATACCACTTCACACCCACTCAGATGGCTAAAATAAAACAAACAAACACAATAATAAGTGTTGGAAAAGATGTAGAGAAATTGGAACCCTGCTGGTCAGAAAGGAAAGTTCTACAGCTGCTATGGAAAACAGCCTTGCAGCTGCATTAATATGACCCAGGAATTCCACTCCTAGGTGTATATACCCAAGAGGAATGAAATCAAATGAGGTCCACACAAGTACCTGTGCACAAATATTCCCTGTAGCATAATACATACTAGCCAAATGGCAGGAACCACCTAAATGTTCATCAACTGATAAACAAGATGATAAATGAGTAAGCAAAACATGATATATTTATGTGATAGAATAGTATGCAACAATTTAAAAAAATGAAGTACTAATATGTGCAAGAATATAGATGAATCTTGAAAGTATTATGCCAAGTGAGGAGATCACACACAGAGACATGCACACTGTATGAGTTTTATGATTCTATTTATATAAAACATCTAGAATAAGCAAATCTATAGAGACAGAAAGTAGGTTAGTAGGAAGATACTGAAAGGAAATGGGAAGTGACTGCTGTTGGTATAAGGTTTCTCTAAGGGGGCACAAATGTTCTATAATTACATTGCCCTGGTTGTTAAACAATTTAATTTATGTACTTAAAAATATTCAGGATCCCATCAAGCTTTTAGTTAGATGGACTATATCAATATTTATAAACTGGTACTTACTGTATTATAAAAGCTTAGAATATTAAAGAGACATATGTAATACTTTAAACAATAAAGAATTTTTAAAAATCCCATTTACAATTGCAACAAAAAATATAAGATACCTAGGATTAAATTTAAAAAATTAAAAGATCTATACTTGGAAAACTACAGGACATTGAAAAAAGAGGTAGAGGAGGACATAAACAAATGGGAGAAAATACCATGCTCATGGATTGGTTGAATCAAATCATTAAAATGTTCACACTACCAAAAGCAATCAATAGATTCAATGCAGTCTTCATTAAAATACCAATGGCATATTTCACAGACCTAAAACAACTCTCCAAAAATTCATATGTAATAATAATAATATAAAAAAGACCCAAATAACCATTGCAAACAAAATTGTAGGGATCACAGTACCAAATAACAAGCTATATTATCAAGCCATGGTTCTTACAGCTGCTTGGTACTGGCACAAAAACAGGCATATAAACCAACAAAACAGAACTGAAAACTGAGAAACTGACCCAAGCAATTATGCTCAATTAATATTTGACAAAGGAGGCAAGATCATAGAATAGAGTCAAGATAGTCTCTTCAATAAATGGTGTTTGGAAAATTGGGTAGATACATGCAAACAATGAAATGAACTAACACCAAACAAAAAAATAAACTCAAAACGGATAAAGGACTTACATGTAAGATGGGAAACAATAAAAATCTTAGAAGAACCCATAGGGAGCAAAATATGACATATGTCCTAGCAATATTTTTACCATAACAGCTTCTATGGCAATGGAAACTAAGGAGAAAATAAACAAATGGGACTACATCAAAATAAAAAGCTTCTGGACAGAAAAAAAACACAACAACCAAAGAATAAGAAAGTCTACTGCATGGGAGAACATTGCCAATGTTATATCTGATAAGGGTTTACTCTCCAAAATTTACAGGAAACTCATACATTTTAACAAAAGAAAAATAAACAATAGAATAAAAACAATAGGCAACAGACCTAAATAAACACTCTTCAAAAGTGGACATACAAAAGGCCAAGAGGCATATGAAAACATGCTCAAAGTCCCATGTCATCTGAGAGATGCAAATCAAAACAACAATGAGGTACCGTCTCATACCTGTCAGAATGGCTATCATCAACAAATCAACAAGAACAAGAGCTAGTGAGGTTGTGGAGAAAAAGGAACCCTCATGTGCTGCTGGTGGGAATGCAGATTTGTACAGCCACTGTAGAAAATAGTTTGGAGTTCCCTCAAAAGTAAAAATGGAACTCCCATTTGATCCAGAACTCCTACTTCTGGAATATATCCCAAGAAATCAGAAACACCAATCAGAAAGGACATATGCATCTCTATGTTCATAGAAGCACAATGTACAATAGCTAAGATCTGGAAACAGCCTAAGTGCCCATCAGCAAATGAGTGGATTAAAAAAAAAAACACAGTGATATATCTACACTAGGGGTGTCGAACTCAATCAGAGAAGGGGCCAAATCTAAAATCCAGCCTAAATCGCGGGCCGAATGGTTTACTGAACAGTCATAAACTGTCATTGTGATGGAAACACAGCGGAGTGCAGTGATGACAGCACGGTGCGGGCCACATTGCAAGGCCTGGCAGGACGGATTTGGCCCGAGGGCCTTGTGTTTGACACATGTGATCTACACAATGGTTGTATATGCTGCTATAAAAAAGAACTCTTACCATTCACAGGATGAGTATTATGCTCAGCGAAATAAGCCAGTTGGAGAAAGATAAATATCACATGATATCACTCATTTGTGGAATATAATCAACAACATAAACTGATGACCAAAAATAGATCCAGAGACACAGAAGCATGGAACACACTGTCAAACCTTCGAGGGAAGGCAGGGGTGGTGAGGGGGCATTTAAGAGGTCAACCAAAGGACTTGTATGCATGCATATACCCATAACCAATGGACACAGGCACTAGAGGGGTGAGGGAATATGCTGGGGGTGGGAGAGGCTGGGAAGCGGTCAATGGGGGGAAAAGGAAACGTATGTAATACTTTAAATAATGAAGAATTAAAAAAGAATATTAAAGAAATTATATAAAGTAATCCTTAGGATAGCTAAACAAAATAAATTTTAATTCATTTTCATTAGCAAACCAAATATCATCTATATAACACTTTTACAAGAGATAGGTTCAAGATCTATGTTAATTAGGTAACATCAGACAAGTTACTTAACCTGGGCTTCAATTTCCTTGTCTGTATAATTAGAAATTTTCCATTTTCAAAATTCAATGTAAAAACAGTACAGTTTCACACAGAACATTTTCTCTCAGTAATACACATGTGATGATACTTTTTTTTTCAACTCTAAACATTTGGTAATTGCTGGCATCCCTTTTCACAACAAAACACAGAGACATGATGCATCATTCAATTAGAAACCATTGGGCATGCTCAGAAATCCACTTTTTAGTTTTCATATATGAACTGCCTTTCAAAGGTTTTCAGAAAGAATTCCAATACAAACATTTTGGGCCTAAGGAATATAGGCATATATCCATCCCCATATTTTGTCTCATGGATTACAAAAACCTGTCTAAATAAAAATAAAAATAAAAATTATGACTCATCTCTCCTTATCCTGATAAAAGTAAATTTAAAGCAATTGAGAAGATAAATGGTTCCCTGAATAAAGTGGGGGGAGGGAAAACTAATTTGGGACTGTGACAAAAAACATTCATTTGTCATCACCGCATGGCGGTGTCCTAGAAAATGACTAGAACCTCATTAAATAGTGTCTGACTGGAAGGACCTGTGTCTGTTTCTGCCTCTTCCTCTGTCAAACTCCTCCTCCTAGTGCCTTGGTTTATTTTCATGGAGGGTTACTAGCCATGTGAACTCTCTTCAAGCCAGGTGCCCAGCAGAAGGCATGGGGGCAGGAAGGGAGCTGAGAGAGAGGGAGGAGGAAGACACACCAACTGGGAGGGGGAGAGTGGGTCATGAATTTGTAAGAGCTAATTTGTCTAATATTCAGTAACAAAAGGAAGGCGTCTGTGCCGTGCATTGATGCAGCATCAATCACGGAGTAACTGCTTGACACACATAATGAGAATATTCTCTGGCCAGCCCCATGATCTGTACAGACAGCTGGGGAGATAATAAACCAAATGGAATTTTTATTTTAATGCAACTCCCATCCTTTAAACACAAAAAAGGAAACAAATTAAAGTTAGTAAAAATGTAACAGCCTTTCAGAAGAGGCGAGTGGGATAACATATTTATTCCAGCAGCGAGGGCTAAGGAGCCTGAAATGCCACCCTTGGATTGTTGGGATTCTCCAGTTTAATGGTCCTTTTCTTTTTTAATTCATCATGACTTGCTTTTGTCTTTATAGTGGTTGTGTCTACTCATGCTGTTGCCTCTGGTTACAGTTCAGGCAGCCCCCACCCATGATTAAAGGATGCCTGGAAAGCTGCACTTTATTCCGAATAACTTACTTTAAAAAAAAATATGCATTTCATTGATTTTTTTACAGAGAGGAAGGGAGAGGGATAGAGAGTTAGAAACATCGATGAGAGAGAAACATCCATTAGCTGTCCCCTGAACACTTCCTACTGGGGGTGTGCCCACAACCAGGTCACATGCCCTTGACTGGAATTGAACATGGGACCCTTTAGTCTGCAGGCTGACACTCTATCCACTGAGCCAAACCAGTTAGGACCAGAATAACTTACTTTATACTCAAATCAAAATTATACCCATATTGACACTTATGTAAAATAGGTAAAGTATATATTTATGTACACATGGCACACACAATATGTAGTTAAGGAATAGATTACCTACTACAAGAATTCAAAGAAACAGGCATTATATTTAAAAAACAGATCAGCTTCATTGCAACAGAAATTTAGGTCATATGCTAGAGAGAATAAAAACATTTTCCCATTTCCCATTTATTTCTCCATTCTACAAAACAAAACTAGGCAGAAAAATGGGGTATTTGTTTTCATTTGTTGGACTATAGTAACTTCACTCCTAAAGATGGTTCAAAGATAAATTTGAAAATACACATGAATAAACATAAAAATCGCTTTTGATGTTAATGATTTTCTAAGAAAATGATCAGCAACTAGAAAAAGGAAATCTACCTGAATTTTTCTAAATGAAGGTCAGGCGGCACAATGAAATCAGTGCATTGGGGCATTCAGTTTGTTGTCACCATCAGAAATAATGAACTCTCCATGCCAGAGCTATTTCTAAAGGACAATTTTAAAATGGCAAAGGGGCCGAGAGGAAATATGAAAAATAGTAAGTCTAACAATGACAAACAGAAGGATAAGAATTTAATGAGGTCAAGTTGAAAATATAATTTAAGATAAAAAGCCTCATTGAACTCTGCCTGCTGTTCCGCCAGAGCAGAATGATATAATCAGCTGCCTTGATCTCTGGTACAGATTCCCACCCAGGGAAGCTGCTTCAATGTGGAGAAATGAAATATAAGATGCCTGTGTTCATAAAGAGGAGCAGTACAGTAGTTTACAATATTTGTTGTGCTGTTTTTAGGGCTGAAGTAATTGTGGAATGTAATTTTTGATTCATTTTTAGATCTATATACCTTAAGACTGACAGAGGTCCTCAATATCTTTACATGAAATGTCAAAAATATTTAAACTAATTTTTTTCTTAACCCTGAAGAAAACCTGTTAATCAAAGAATTAGGAAACATGTGGCCTGACCTCATTGAGGTTTAAACAGAAAAATTGATAATGAGTCTAATAACTGGTCTATATTTTCACCACAAGGTTCTAATTTTGTTTTAAAGTAGTTTCAGTATTAAAAATACTGTACTCCTTGGGGAAAAAAAGAATCACACACACCAAGACTGTAAGGTAATTTTCCCTTAAAGAATCACTAATATACATCCTTATAAGCAAAGAAACAATGGTTAGGTTTAATTTTCTGTAGCTCATATTCAAGAAACAGTGTTTTATCACTTCAAAATTACACTATAATACTGAACATGCTTTTCCAACTCTATATCTTTTCATCCTCTTTTGAGAGTCAGTGCTTTAAAGGGAAGACTAATTGGGTCAGGCTTCTCCAGAAAACAGCCGGGAATTGGATCAGAAGACTTTGATCTCACCCTCCACTATGGCCTGCAACGATCCCTGCCTCCTGGTATTTGTGCTCCTGTGTAATCTCATCCCACACAGTAACAGGGTTGTCTGTGTTAATAACAGAATATGGCAGACGTGGTGATATGTCACTTCAGGGAAGAGTTTATAAAAACATTGTAGGCCCTGGTCGGGTTGTGGGTTTGATTTGAAGTCAGGGAACATACCTAGGTTGCAGGTTTGATCCCAGGTCAGGGTGCACATGGAAGGCAACCAATTGATGTTTCTCTCTCACATCCATGTTTCTCTCTCTCTCCCTCTCTCCCTTTTCTCTTTCTCTCTCTCTCTCTCTCTCTCTCTCTCTCTCTCTCTCTCTCTCTCTCTCATCAATAAACATATGCTAGGGTGAGGATTAAAACAAAAAAAAAACAACAAAAAAAAAAAACCAAACTTGTAGCTCTTAGTGGTTTGCTCACTCTCTCTTGGATCATTTACTCTGAAACAGCCCAGCCTCCTAGTACTGAGTAGCGCTATGCAGAGGCCCATGTGGCAAGGAACTGAGGCCTCAAAGCAACAACCGGCAAGACACTGCAGCTTCTCGCCAGGAGCCATGTGAGTGAGGTAGAAAGCAGATTCTCCAGCTCCAATGAAGCCTTCGGATGGTCAAGCTTGGCCTACATCTTGACTGCAACTTTATGAGAGACTGAATCAGACTTACCCAGCTAAACTGCTCCCAGGTCCATGGCCCCAAGAAACTGTGTGAGAGAATGTGATTGTTGTTTCAAGTTGCTAAGATATGCAGTGAATGATAATTACACAGTTCCTGCTGTAACCAAGATGAATTGGTATAGTGCTAAAGAGAGGGCCCAATTTCCATTGCCATTAAACATTTTATTTGTCTTGGGTACTGGGACTGGCCCATGGTTAATTCAGCCATTATCTAACCACAGCTATGGATGATTGCTTCCTTTTCCCAATGCAGGGCTATGTCTATATAAGCTAAATATCCAAAGCCAAACAAACCAGAGTGACTGATCTATTGTGATGCATGGCATTTTTGCTGCATTACTTTATAAAGAATCCTTTGAAATCTATTCAAAATTGAAAAATTAAGGGTATAAGACTTTTACTTGAACATTTATATTCCATTAAAATAAGTTCATAATGCATTGCTTGCAGACTTCACTAATTTTGAGATTCATGAGACTTGGACTAGTTAGCACTGAACAAATACTAGGTGAATGAATAAATTAATTCACTGTATTACTAGGTTATATTTCACTTCTGAGTATAGGGTATCTTATATAACAAAAGGTTAATATGCAAATTGACCCTAATGGAGGAATGAACAGGTCACTATGTCATGCACTGACCACCAGGAGGCAGACGCTCAATGCAGGAGCTTCCCCCTGGTGGTCAGTACATTCCCACAGGGTGAGCTCCACTCAGCCACAAGCTAGGGTGATAGCTGCAAGTGCCAGTGGTGGGAGCCTCTCCTGACTCCTTGGCAGCACTAAGGTTGTCTGACTGTGGCTTAAGCCCACTCTGTGTAAGGAGCGGGCCTAAGCCATCAGTTGGACATCCCCCAAGGGCTCCCGGGCTGCCATAGGGATATCTGACTACCAGCTTAGGTTTGATCCTCTGAGGAGTGGGCTTAAGCTGGTAGATAGACATCCCTGGAGGGGCTCTGGACTGCGAGAAAGCACAGGCCAGGCTGAGGGACCATCTCCTTGCCCCCTGAGTGCACAGATTTTCATGCACTGAGCCTCTAGTGTCAAAATAAAAATTAAAAACAAATATCAATCTTTTATAAATAACTGAATTATATATTATAACCACATATCTAGAAATGATATATTCTCTAAAATTAAAAACCCCCCACAAGATTATAAGATAACTACTCTTGATTTATTTTTTTAATTTTACGTATTAGCAAGAAACTATAAAAACATACCATGGGAAGACAATAAATCAAGAGGCCTTTATCAAGTCATCTAGATTAGTAGCCCTGCATCCCTGATAGTCTTGGTCTATTCCAGGAGTGGACTGGGTGAAAGATGGCTTACCCCTATTGGATTCCAAGGAATGATTTCATTCTCACCCTGACAGGTGGCAAGGGAAACTGAACCCTGGGACCAATGTCATCTGATAAGTGCTCATGATAACAAAGGCATGGCTCAAACAAAAAAGAGTAGAGACCAAGAAAACTCAGATGATGACAATTATTGCATGACACCTGGACAGGCTCTGAAACTCCTCTGAGCTTTTTCTGAAGAATCTATTTCCATATGTAATAAAATCCAGGGACGTCTTTATTGCTCCTCTAGCTTGTCCACCCTTGGAGTTCTGAATGCTATGTGTTATCCCTGATTAGAGCTCACCTAGGGCAAAGCTGGAGGCTCAATACTACAGGGTGAGACAAAAAGAGGGTCATAGTTGTTCATATGGAAATAATACAATTAATAAATAATAATACAAGAATAAACCCTGTGTTTCACACACTCACAACTGTAAGCCTACTTTTGCTATATCCTGTATTTGGCAGTCAGGTGGCACTGCCATTCTTCTTTGAAGGACACAGCTCTGACCTGGACAGCGTCTACATTGAGTACTGGATAAGGAACTTGAAAGTATGAATACAAATTTACAAATTCTCAAATTCTTCCAGAGTCATATTTGCATATATAAAGAGAAATTATGAAATTATGTTCTAAACACATCAGTCACGTGACTGTCATGTTCATCCTCTTCTTTTGGCTGACACTTCCCTGTGCATAGCATGGTTTTCTGGGAAAGAATTCTAGGGTAATTTTTACACAAAGTTGGCCACTTATTGGACTGAGAGGATTGGATAGGGGTGCTATCTGACTCAAGGTTAACCAATCTCTAAGCTGGACAGCCACCTATTATTGTCACTATGAAAGCAGTGCATTATTCTCTTTTTCCAAAGCTTTAATCTATCTGCTCCTCCTTTCCCCTCTCTCTGTTCTTTGCATGCCAAGATGAACCAGTCCTTAGTTGACACATACATTATTCCAGGGGATGTAACTTGGCATATTATTATCCACATTTGTTGAATAATAAGGGATTCAGATCGTATCTTTGCATAGGCAAAGAATGAGAATTATTAAAGGATGAGGAATATCTCATTAATTTGCGTGCAGATATAAACATTAGAAAGAGCTATGAGTCTTTCTAAAAGAATACTTTTTCTTATGCTTTATCCTAAAAGTAGTTGTTATAGAGGACAAGGTGCTATTTCTGAAAGGAACTCTTTTTATTTTAGCTAACATTTTAAATTATACACTGTTCTTTTATAGTTAAAATTATCTGGACAAATAAATATGAGCAATAATATTTTAAAAATCATTAGAAATTAGAAGCCTAGGTAAAGCTACCACATTGATTTGATTAGGATATGAAGAGTTAAGTTCATAGTTTCCTGCTCCAGAAAATTCATAAGTATGCATGTTGAACATTTCAATTGCATGTGTTTTTCTGAACATTGTGGCTATTTTCCCACCACTGATCAAGAAAAAGATTCATAAAGTAATATTAGTCTCTTTATTCTCAGTGTTGTAACCTAGTGAAATAACTAATATCCTGGCAGACTTTAGAAATATATTTTATTATGTAACTAGAGGACCAGCGCACAAAATTGCAAGACACCCAGACCTGGTGCACTGTGGAAACCAGTGTCAAGCCCTGCCAGCACCATGGGACCCAGCAATGCACTTCATGGTGAGTCTGGTCATTGGTCATTAATGTGTTATGGCCACAGGCCTTTTATTAATATAGATGAGTATTTGCATATCTTAACATCTTCAACACATCCCTTCAAGAGCAAAATAAATCAAGTCAGAAATCATTAATCAGCTTTAAAAATGCAATAATTAACATAGCTAAGAATTATTTCTCATTTTATCAGATTATTTCTATATAAAAAGCACAATGTTTGTGACATGCATAACATACAATGGTGGTGAATAGGCACAGTGATTATTGTGGTGGTGCTGTCTTGAACAGCTGCTTTGTCAATATACAAAGCTACTTTAGATGTGTAAATGAACCTTCTGCTGTCACCATGTCAGATACTGTAGAAACTGTAGCCTTTCATTCAAAATGCCATTATAGTTATTATTTCCATTTTTACCTAGCCAATTATTTTTCAAGAATGCTCTATCAATATCATTCATGCTCATTTTATTTTAAAATATTAGGATAAAAATGCCAAAGCACATCAAAACCACTTTGCTGTTTTTCAAAGAAAAGATTGCCACATAGACACAGGGTTGAAAGAGTCACATGCATAGATTTTTAAGTATATGGTAGCTTGAAAAAAAATCGTATTCAGTGGCAATTTCTATTTGGGGTGCTGACAAATTGAACTGATCTAGAACGCAAGGTTACCGTTTCAGTGACAAGTGAATTAAAGGAAAATCAGATACTCTATAATCAATGATTTATCTCTTCTCCTCTTCTTTAACCAAGGAATTAAATCCAGCCCCAGTTGGTCTAGTTATCTATGATGTGCAAGGCAGACATGATCCATTGTGTACCCACTGTGAGTGACAGCCTGAGTGACAGCCTTTGCCAGTGGCAGCCATGATAAGGGCTGGGCTCCGAGGGAAGCTCCCACTTGAGAGCCATCTGCATTGTTCCAGCTATCACTGCTGGCAGGAAGGCTGATGCTGAGATAAGAAGGTGATGGTGCTGAGCTTATTTCTGAGAAGGATCTCTTGGCAAACTAATCAGTGCCATCTGCATTTAGAACAACAGTCATCAATTTTTTTGACTTCTTTCTTTGAATCTCTCTCTCTTCCCCTCCCACTGCCAACTTTTCACTGAATACTTCAAAGCTTCATTTCATTTAGTGTGCTACCAAAGACAGGCTCTTGGTGTTCAAGAGCAAACAAAACAAAAACACCAGAAAGCCCTGAGAATAATGCAAGGGCAGCAAAAAGAGGGCCTGTGAAAGTCTGAGTTCTGATGGCTGGGATTGGTGAGATGTTCCTTATAGGCTCACAGAAATTCAAATGCTAATTGGGAGGCAAAGGTTTAATGGGGTCTTCGGAGAAGAGAATGGCCTTTGCCCAGGAGGTGTGCATAAGTAATAACAATAACAAAAAAACTACCAATGGAGTGATGGTAGCTACTCAGCTAGCAAGAGGGGTCCCTGTCAGCAACTTGAGAGCCAAGTGGAATTAGGAAAAGGGAAATTCCTCTTTGGACAAGGATTTTGGAATGGTTAATTGTCCAAATGTTCAGTTTGTTCCTGCCCCACACAAAGATAAGTAGGTATGAAAAGCGGATCCTGATTGAGCCAATAAAGATTCTCTGAGAATCCTGATACTCAGATAAAAGCAAAGCAAAATAGGATAAACCACATAGTAAACCATGATGTTCTTTCCTTCACTTATCTCTTCATAAATATGTATTATTTAATAGGACTTGGAAACAGGAAATGCTCCGTAGTCCAGTGGTCAGCAAACTCATTAGTCAACAAAGCTAAATATCAACAGTACAATGATTGAAATTTCTTCTGAGAGCCGAAAACCAACTTCTGCGCATGGGCCACGAAGTTTCAATCACACTGTAAGTGTGTGCCCATACGTGGTATTTTGTGGAAGAGCCATACTCAAGGGACCAAAGAGCCACATGTGGCTCGTGAGCAGCAGTTTGCCAACTACTGCCATAGTCAATGTAAACTGTAGAATTTTTTGGTGGTATGTTTTAGGCATAAAGGATGTTTTGTTAAATCACTACCCATACTAAGATTTCCCCTGGAGAAATGGAATGAAGGCAGAATGAGACAGAGTTCAAAGCCCTGGCTTGTGTGGTTCAGTTCTTTGAGCCTTGTCTCATGCACTGAAAGGTCACCAGTTCAATTCCCAGTCAGAGCAGATGGGGTGCATGTGGGCGCAACCAATTGATGTTTCTCTCTCACATCAATGTTTCTCTCTCTCTCCCCCCACCTCTCTAAGATCTGGACTGGCTGAAGACTATAACAGGCAGAGTCAGAGACTGAAACTCAGGATCCAGTATACAAACAATAAGCTATAGTGAGAGAACCAAGTGCAGAACCTGCTATCAGACCCCTGAGAGCAGCACTCTCCCCAGTCACAGAGCACACAAAGCAGAGTGCTAGATGGGGTTCTACACAGGTCCCTCATGGGGTGGCAGTCATTGAGGGGCAGTGAGAAGCTGCTGTGCTAGAACATGTGGCTGCAGAGAAAGACTGGCTTACAAAGCCCTGTTCTGCCTCTCTGTACCTGCAGCAGGAAACCCTGAGATCTACACTTTCCTATCTAGGAGCCTTAGCCCCATGGTCAGCAAACTAAAGCTCGCAAGCCACATGCAGCCCTTTGGTCCCTTGAGTGTGGCTCTTCCACAAAACACCAAGGCCTGGGCGAGTCTATTTTAAAGAAGTGGCATTAGTAGAAGTTCAAGTTTAAAAAATTTGGCTCTCAAAAGAAATTTCAATTGTTTTACTGTTGATATTTGGCTCTGTTGACTAATGAGTTTGCCGACCACTGTCATAGCCCACTGGTCGCCAATGGTGGCAAAGCAACCTGAAACCCCATGAACACATTCTCCTACAGAAATGTTGATTCTCTTCATTTCTGGCTAAAGACTAAGGCAGTCATGGAGGGTTCTGAGGCACAGGCTTTGAAGTCCAGCAGCCAGGTTTTAAACTCTGGCTGCATCACTTACTAATTATGTGACTTTAGCAAAGTTACCTAAACTTTTGAAGCCTCGGTTCACTAAAACAGGGATATTGTAAATGGCTTTTACTTCTCATAGGGATATAGTAATATTTAAATGAGTTAATCAATGTGAAGCATTTGAAAATAGTATCTTGGCTCACAGTAAGTTCTCAATCACTGTTTCATTGCTGTCAGTATTATTACTACTACTACCACCACTATTATTTTGTGTACTTCAGGGAAAGGAGGTAGAGAAACTGTCCTTGGTTTCCCTACTCTCCATTTCCACTTCCAGAAGATTTCTTTACCTGTCTCTGCCATTCTGCCCTCACTACTTCTTCAAAGCTATTGTTGGTCATTTCTCTTGATTCACAAATTGTTTTACCTCTGGGCTAAAAGTCCTCCTTGTCATACAAACCCTAGCCAGTCTTCAAAATGTCGTCATCATTAATTGGGATGATCCTTCCAATTTAGCAGACCCTCAGGTTCTTAACTTCCTGATCTCAAATGATCTTGTCCTTCCCAACACTGCAAGTAGCCTTTCTCCTGATCATAGCAAGGACTCCAGCATCATCAGAATCTTCCAACTCAGAAATGTGAAACTCCTACCCCTTCTCTTCCTTATTCAAATAGCATTCTCCTTATAACATTATGGTCCACAGGGCATTGGGCCCACTGAGTTTTTACCTTCTTTCATCTTCTGTTTTCACTTCTGCAACTTTACAAGCAAGAGTCTAACATTATAATCATAACATCTACTACATTGCTTCTCTCGTCCTCCACTGTATTTTCCTTGCAAAACTCAATGCCTGGTGAACGTTACAACTGTTTGTTTTCTTAATGCTCTTCCCCCTGTAGCTGAAAGTAGTTTGAGAAAATTACACAACCAGGCATATGGTTTTACTTTAACGTCATGACCTGCCATCTCAACTGGGCTCGTAATGCTCCTCAGTGATTCCTCCATGTTTCTCAATTAAGCTCAGTTCCCAATATCTGAGATGACTATTTCATGTATCATCCTCTCTTCTTTCCTATCCCAACTCTGGCTCACTCTTAGCTACTGGTCCTACCTCACATTTTATTGTAAAAATTGACATCACCAGATGCCAAGATCCTTATAAACCAGATCTACAAACTTACAGATCTTCTCTTTTGCCCTCCTTTTATATCTAAGAAATGTAAATGCCAATCCCTTCATCCCTTCACAATTGCTTCAATTCCTTTTGGCTTCTCTTGAAAGCTTTTTAATCTAGTTTCTTTGACCAATAGTTTTAGCTCATCAAGTCCACAAACATTTTGAAGGTCTAATTACTTCTGGGTTTATGTGACTATTGATATATTTGTATTATACTTAGGCATACTCATCTGTAAATGACCAGGTAATATACTAAAGTATCCTATATAATAAAAGCATAGTATGCAAATTGTCCCCTCAACAGGGAGTTTGTCCCAGAATTTGACCAGGGGACCAGGTTGGCTGGGGAAGGGAGGGAGTACCAGGCAGGCAGCCAGCAGCTTTTAGGGACCTTACCAGTGCACAAATTTTGTACACTGGGCCTCTAGTAAGAAATAATTAAAAATATTTAACAATTTAAAGTCATGAGACAGGTCTTCTTAAAGAAAAATAAATGGAATACGGATGGTCCAAATATACCAGCAGTTTCTCTGCTTTTCATAGTCATCAAATTGAAGTTCTCAAAGTCTAAAAATCCCCTAGTCTCACTTTAAAGGGTTCATTGGATGGTTACTTTTCTCAAATAAGTTGGGGTAATTTGCAATTTGCAATGTTAATTGTTTTTTCCTGAAGCCTATTTATTTTTTTAGATGTTTTCAGGGGTTTATTGGTCTCAATGGTAATGGTAAAAAAAGCTACATTAAAACTGTACAATATGCTATAACTTAAAGCTGGATACTGAAAACCTTTTGATGCTTGAGCAAATATAGTACCAAAAATGTTTGGGAGGTAATTTCTTCAAAGATTCTTGTGCTGAATGCATATCAAATCATGTGGATGCATATTTTGCAAAAACACTTCCTTTCTAAATATGCAAATACTTTAATTATTCTGACTTTGACAAATATAAGCAAATACTTTATTTTTTTTATAAATTACTTTGTGTTGCTTGATGGTATCACTTAGAATATATTTCTTTCACTCACAGAATGATCAAATAATTCTTGGGTTTTTAAATTCTAATAATAACTAAATTTTATAGAAGCTCACTCTCGCTTATTTGGCATTGTGGTGCTATGAGGGGAAACTATAGAAAATTGTTTCTACAATTTTTAAAATCATATTTCATCTGTTGACTTGCAATTTTATATAATTTTATATAATTTTAATACCCCCATTTTACAGATGAGGTTACTGAGGTACAGAGAGGAGAAGTTGATTACTCAAAGCTTGTGTCATACCCAGGTTGGTAAGACTCAAGAAGTAGAGAATCTAAAATCCTAAGTGGCATCTTAGCAACATGGAATATCAAGAGAACTATTTTTTCCCTTAAAATGGGACACTTTGATCAATGATAACTTTTGAGTTCTGCATCACTGGGTTATCAATAGTTCAACTCATTCAGATTTTATCAGATAATTCTTTGTACTTTGTCATCCTGAATAACTCATTCTGATAGCTTAGATTCATGAAGGGAAAACAGTTCTTTAAACAATATATAATAATCCTAAATTAGTCATATTTTTATAATCACCTAACAAAAACTTCTTAAATAGTCTAGCTTATCTCCTAAGGAAACTTGAAAAAGCACATTATATCATTTAATGCCCATCATTAATCAAAGTTTGGCCTTCAGGCAAAGACTGGCCTGTGTTATCATGAGAGTACCAGGATTAAAAGATTACAGGGGAGGATTGTGGTTCATCTTTAGGGGTCAGGTGTTAGTAACTGGAGTAAAAACAGTGTTTGACTTGAGAGATAGTTTAATCTACAAAAGTACTTTCTTTGCATGATAATTTTATATATTATATTTTCTCATATATTTAATGGAGTTGAATTTGTAAAAACAATGGCAGATAAAACAGTTCTTACTTAGCCGAAACCGGTTTGGCTCAGTGGATAGAGCGTCGGTCTGCAGACTGAAAGGTTCCAGGTTCGATTCTGGTCAAGGGCATGTACATTGGTTGCAAGTACATCCCCGGTGGGGGATGTGCAGGAGGCAGCTGGTCGATGTTTCTCTCTCATCGACGTTTCTAGCTCTCTATCTCTCTCCCTTTCTCTCTGTAAAAAATGAATAAAATATATATTTAAAAAAAAACAGTTCTTACTTAAAGAAGCTAGAAAAGAGATTCAGTCAGCAATTAAAACTCATTTTGCTCTCTCTCTTTTTTTTTAATATATATTTTTATTGATTTTTTACAGAGAGGAAGAGACAGGGATAGAGAGTTAGAAACATCGATGAGAGAAAATCATCTATCAGCTGCCTCTTGCATACCCCCTACTGGGGATGTGCCCGCAACCAAGGTAGTACATGCCTTTGAGGGAAATCGAACCTGGGAGCTTCCAGTCCACAGGCCTACGCTCTATCCCTTGAGCCAAACCAGTTTCGGCTCATTTTGCTCTTCTTAACAGTCATTATTTTAGCTTTATTCTGTGGTTGTATTAAAGAAAAATGCTCATCAACACAACACTACACTACAACACACACTCACCCTAAATATGACAATATATATTTATTGTCTTGAACAGCATGCTGAACTGACTTTTAAAAGCATGATTCAGTGATTAATTAGAGGTGACTAAAATGACATAACTAAGCAAAAGAAAAATTTCACTCATGACCATGGGATATTAAAGCACATTTTCTGAAAAAAAATATATCCTATTAGATCAGTTTACTTTTTTTAAAGCACAATGTAGAAAAAAAAAAAACTTATTCATATGTTAGCATAATAAAGTATTAGGATAGAATGTAGGATATTAATGTTGGTTTCAGCCATGGATGAACAGATTGAAAACACATTCCTCTATTAAGTATAATCCCAACTACTTTGGATGAATGTGTTTAAAAATATAGGCAATCAGGATTGACTCCAGGGAGGTTCCCATCTCCAATGGCTCCCAAATTCAGGAACTACCAAATAACTAGCAGATGATGCCATCAAGAACACACAGAATAATTCCACACATTTACTTAGGGATGAAGACCTTCAAAGCTGAAATGGAATTGAGGAGCAAGTCTGCCATCTAAAAGGAAGACAATCATCTCAAGTTCAATCAGGTAGGTTCACATTCTGCTTCACTGTGTCCAAATTTACTCAAGCTTCAAAATCCATTAGTGAACTCCCCATGAAACTGCTCCTTGGAGTGTTGTTGATAATACTCTAAGACTAAGTCTTCACCTCTGGCTGAAGAAGGTAGCAAATCAGAGAAACTTCACTCCCAGTAACAAAATAAAACCCACTTGCCTCTGACTAAATGCTCCTCGTGCTGGTGTACTGTCTTCCTGGGTCTCATAAGACTCATTGGATGTGTCTGCTTTGAGTCCCAGGGTACATTTTATCCTGCCCTGGAAAGAACATTGCTCTGTGGAAACGGTAAGTCTCATCCATGCAAGTGGCACCATTCTCTAGGCTGGTGAGCTCTTAAAACAACTTGGACATATCTTTTTAAAGGCAATCCAGGCACGTATACATCAAATAACTTTTGTCAAAAGTTGAGCTGCTTTATAACAAATTTCCAAAATTTGTAGTTATATGTTTTTAAATGTTATGTATATATTTTAAAAATATATATATTTTTTCTGAACACATTTCAACTAGTGTATTAACATCAAATACAAGGAACACATTACAATTTTTGCATTTTATACAATACTAATAGCTGGGATAAAAGCTTAAAAACAATTATCTTTATAATTGGAAATTAGATCTTGCTTTTATATTTCCCACTGTTTTTTTGAAGTGCATAGTGAATACAGTTGGATAAATCCTCTTCCTGTCCTCTAAGTGAGAGTAAATACAGTTTAAATTCATAATTATATTTACTCTTTTTTCATATTTGTCTCATTTAGTGTAGTTGTGTGAATATCATGGAAACATGCCTCAGCATACACAGAAAATAATATGCATTTTGATTATTTCAGTAAGTTTAAACAAATATATCTGATTGTATATCTATATGTAGAAAAATGGGTATGTCAGAGATCTCACATATATAGGCATACAATTTTCATGTTGTACACACACACACACACACACACACACACACACACCAACATAGAGCAGTTTAACATTACCTAATACCCCAGTTATACACCATATAATTATCACTTTTAAAGATGACAACACTGGAGAGACAGTGGTTACTGAAGTAATTTTGAGCTCTGTACTGACAGGGGGCTAACAGAGACAGTGGCCATTTCAATCATAATCCCCTGAACTTACGCACTGGCTCAGGAATATGATGAAACTCACGGGGCCTGTGCACCCTGTGCCATCGCAAACTACACAAGGTTTTATTCAAATTCAACAGGCTTTTCAGTTTGATGGATGTTCACAGCTACAACCATTCCCCCCAAATTACAGCAGCAGAAATGAAGTTGCACACTCCAACAGGGATGAGCATTGCCCTTTAAAATCCAACAAATGTGCTATACAGTTCAGGTATCTCAGGTACAGAGGGAAAGGATTTAGCAAAGAAGTAACATCAGAAGTGTACAGAAGGGCCTGTGCTTTAGTCCCATGGATTAACTGAAAAAGGAAAGTCCCTTAAGGAACAACACACAGGAGGAGGATTCTGCCAATCACTACCAGCTAAAAAGAAAAGAAAAAAGGGGGGGGGGGAGTGGAGGGAAGGGAGGAAATGCTAGGAATAGAGAGAAATTTTAAATTGGCATGAAAAGAGCAATGCTGCACCCATACCCCAATTTAGCAAAGTAGCGTGTGTGCTAGAATTAGGAAGAAAAATGCCTTCTTAACAGGAGGAGAGTGAGGGAAATAAAATTAATGTGGATTGTACCTCCAAGAGAAATAGAAATTATAAATGACCATATTCCCTTGGAGAGAAACCTGATTAAAAAGATGGGGAGAGAAATAATTCAATTCCGACACGCAGGACAAAAAATACATCATTCAGTCTTGTTTGCTTTCATTTTCCTGCTTCAATTTAGAATTTAATTAAAAATTTAATTTGTTCATGTATTTTATTAGTATCTGGATATCCTAAGTTGTATATTATATAAAACTATTCAGTTTAGCAAGTGATACTTTATTCCCTTTCTTTAAAAATTTCAATTATGATCTGCATTTGTGAGAAATTACTTGCATCCCCATCTCCCACCTCTGGGCACGGAGGTGTATTGCCTTGTGCACCTAGTGAGGGCTGTTTTGGTTTCCCACGGGAAAACGTGCTGGGGAGAAAATCACTGCACCAGGTTCATGCTTGGCCCTGATTGCAGGTATTTGGTGGGTGGAGCCTTATGATCCCCTTGCCCTTGTGGTGGAGGGGATGTGCCAATACCAAACTTTCTACAGCTCTTTAATCCTTTGCTGTTCACTTGTAACTCCTGTTGCCTAACTTGTACATAGAACAGTTTTTTTGTATGTTTTTTCAAATTGAGGAGTGTTTTGATCTAATGTCTGTGAGTTGTGTTCTGAGGTCAATTTAGTAGCTCATAACTAGAAAATGAAATGGAATAGAGTAGAGAGAACATATCAAAATCCATCAGCTGAAAAAAACGGTAAATATGGTGAGGTAAACTCTGTGTGTGTAGGTTGTGAAGTCAATGTTATTACTGCTGGTCAAGGTCCAAAAACTTTGACAGTCACTTATGCAGAAGGACATATCCATGAAACTAAAAAGTCAAAAACATTCCAAATGGAATTAGCCTAGAGAGTGTTCACAATTTATTTGATATTTGTTATATTCAATTTCTCTAAAACACATAAGCTTTAAACCTGCTTATTTCTTATGGTACTCTATGGTCTATATTAGGAATGAACACATTCACTAAATGTCTCTTTTTTTGGATCACTTTTACTTTCTATATTCACAATACCCGGCCTCCAAAGATAACAATTAACTGAGGCAAGTCAATAGTAAGACTCTCTAGCAAGTCATCTTCGGCAGAAACTCTAAGTTGTGGGTCTTAGTATTGCTCCCCAGCTAAACTGAACTGATTTCTCTAGAAAAGGGCCTTGACCTCTCTGGCTTACTATCACAGTCAGCTTTCTTCCTACTGACACCAGTTTTTACAAATTACCAAGTCCTGGTGTCCTCCAGAGTAGAGCCCATCTCATCTTATTTCCTCAGAGACTCATTGTTAGGACATTTTAAAATCAGTGATTATACTGTTTCTGAGAATTCATTTAAAATAGTATGCATGAAGATACTGTAATAATTGGTGCATACAAACTAGTTTTGATTTATCCTACTTTCAGAAATATCTCCAAGTTACATTATGCTAAATAAATTGGTACAAACAGTGCCCATAGAGATGTTAATTCCTATGAGACATTTCTAACATAAGGTTTTCTAATATTTGAAAGTATAAATTCAAATGCCATCACATAATAATATGGCATATAAATAAAACCCCAAGCCTAGGGATATTTATTTTTAAATTTACTTTATAATATTTTAAAGATTACTATATAATATCAATAAAGTACATTTAAGGATCTTGATAGCTGGTCCTCACTTTAAAGAAAGGTATTTGCTCTCCTATATTAGTTTATAAAATAGATATGTTAGAGGTATCTAGATTAGCAGTTTCCAAAGGAAATCATATGAGCACAGGTGACAGCCACATATGTAATTTCAAATGTTAAGTCTTCTAGTTTCTACATTGTAAAAAGTAAAAAAGAACACGTGGAATTAATTCTAAGAATACATTTTACTTAACCCAAAATATTATTATATCAACATGTAATCAATATAAAAACTAATAAGGTGTCTTTATGTTAAGTCTTTGAAATCCCACAAATCTCAATTCTGACTTGCACTGTTTAATTAGTCAAATAGCCATCTGTGGTTAATGGTTACTGTATTGGGAAGCACAGATCTGAAAGGTAGCTATTTGGAATTATAGGAATATTTTCTGTGCAACTCCTTTAAACCAGTTATTCTTTTAAAAAATTATTTTATCGATAATTTACAGAGAGAAAAGGAGAGGGATAGAGAGCCAGAAACATCGACGAGAGAGAAAGATTGATCAGCTGCCTCCTGCACACACCACACTGGGGATGTGCCCGCAACCAAGGTACATGCCCTAGACTGGAAACGCACCTGGGATTCTTTAGTCCACAGACCTACGCTCTATTCACTGAGCCAGAATGGTTAGGGATGGATGCATCTGTGAAAACCAGTATCTGGATTATAATAATCTGGGTCTACCATGAAAAAATAATGGTATTTTTCCAAAGTCAAAAAACAACAACAAAAAACTGTTAATGGATGGGCTATTTCTCAATGTGTTCATATAATTTGTAAAATTTCTGCTCTTTCATAATGTTTCACAGAAAGCACTCTAATATTCAATTGTTTCAATAGTCAACAAGCTGCATAATAACTGATTAAAACAGTAACCTCTTTTCTGATTTTAAAATATGGCCTACTTTTCAAAATTTGTTTTATATATAAGTTTGCAGGTTTTTAAATGAAACGTATCTTTAATGTGAAATATAAATAGTATAATGGTTAAATAAATATTTAAGAACTTGCTGGTTCTTGCAAAATCCCCTGCAGAGTAATACAAAAAGGAAAAATTAAGTCACTTTTATTTAGACAATACTTTTATTCAAACAATCTTTCTTTGGCATAGTGTATTATGACACAGTAAAAACATTAGCTGTGAGAAAAAATCATTTTTTATGTATTCCTGAAAATATAGTCATAAATTCATGGAAGTTAAATTACAAGAATATGAATGTCTAAAATAGCTAAATACCCAGAATTCAAAATAAACCTAAACAGTTTTTCTAAGAACTCTACAGCTAAATTTATGGCCAATGTTTTTTAACATGCTTTCTGTTTGAGATTGATACTATGTTATAATATACTAACCCAGGTTAACTTGTATTTAGTGAAGTATCTTTAATGTTTTAGAAAATTGATATGAATCACATCTCTATGAGAAATTGTACAGCCAGATTTATTAATGAAATGAAACTGTATCACTATAAAGTATTAATAACATAAAATTAATGTGTATCATTTTAAAAATATACAGTGTTTAGTATATAGATATTTTATAACTCATAATAAGTAAAGATAAATTTAAATATTTAAACTATAGCATTTGTTATGGTATTATTGATATACTTTTGAATAACATAATTTTATGACTGATTTAAAGTATACTCTCATTTCAATATATATGAAAATGTATCTTAATCTTATTATTCTATAACTTGGTTCTGATTATTTCTTGCTTTTATTTGCCTCAACAATACAATAAGAAGACCTATCTTTTCATCTAGCAAAAATACTACCTTTTCATCTTCTGTTTACCTGAGGAGTATTCAATTTCAGTAGCTTCATTACTTTTATACTTTATTCTATTTTATTGTTCTTTTATCATATAACTTTTTATATGCCTATATCAAATTCAACTAAAGGTCTTATGTAAATTTCCAGGATGAAGTCAATGTTTTCATATCAGACTAAGAAGCTAAAATATTTATATTTTGAACATTGACTTTGATTTTTCATTCCAATAAGAATGAGGAATTATTTTATTTAGATGTTACCTTTAAGGCATACTCTATCCCTAGAAGATTGTTCCAGCATAGTTCTCCTGTGAATTTGAGGCTGCAACTGAGATGCAAACCATGGGGTAGAGTGCTTTATCCTTCGGGGCTTAAAAGAAATGCAATATTTTGATAAGATCCGGAAAGTCCTAAACAAAAGTAATACAACAACTAATCTAGCTACCTTCATCACTAGTCAGACAGAGTGGAATGGAAAACACAGTTCTTTAATGCATTGGCCTGATTTGCCTTCTGCCATGTTTTTCATTATCCTAGCAATACAGTAGGTAACTATTTTCAACATATAAAGAATAACCTTTTTCCCCTCAATGTTTACCAAAAAAAAGCAAAAGAAAATGATCAGACTCCAGATTCCTTACAATAAGAATGTTTCAAATGGATCTAGTAAAGTCAGTATTTCCAAAGTTAAACTCATGCATCTATTATATAAAACTATAGGCCTGATGCATGAAATTTGTGCAAGGGGAGGGAAGGGGTGTCCCTCAGCCCAGCCTGCACCCTCTACAATTGAGGACTTCTTGGGGATATCCAAATGCCAATTTAGGCTGGATAGGGGTATCCCTCTCCCAATCTGGGACTACTGGTTCCTAACTACTCACCTGCCTGCCTGCCTGCCTCATCACTGTTAACTGCTTCTGCCTGCATGCCTGATTGCCCCTAAACCCTCTGCCTGCCTGCCTGATGGCCCCTGTCTCTGCCTACCTGCCTGATAGCCCCTAACAGCCTGCCCTTGCGACCTGATCTCACCCCCAAGTGCTCTCCCTTGCTGGCCTGATCATCCCTAACTTCCTCTGCCTGCCTGATCGCCCACAATTGCCTTCCCCTGCTGGCCTGATCTCACCCCCCAACTGCTCTCCCCTGCTGGCCTGTGGGACTGTGCTGAAGATGGCTTAACAGTGGGCACTCTATGGCACCTGCACAACAGGGGAGAGCAGGGTGCTTGCAAGCCCAGAAGGCAGAATAAATGCCTAAGGATGTGCAGACGCACTGTCTAAAGCCAGGCTGCACAGTTGCCACTGTTGGGGAGCCAGAGCCCGGGGTCAATGTGAGAGCAGACTCAGAGACAGAGTAGCTCCTCTTTGCAGAAAAGGGTAGGACAACCCTAAGATTAAGAAGCAGGGGCCGCTGTTAGCGCACCCAAGACCTCACTGAGGGATTTAGGCCTCACTAAGGGATTAGAGAGGGGTAGAGGTACGCTGATCCTCAGAGGCACTGAGACCTGCAAGCAGGAAGTTTGCCGATGGTCTCAGCTCCCATCTGTTGGCCTGAGGTCTTTGGTTTGGTACCAGTCAGGTGCCAAATAAGAACATTTGCTGAGATAAAAATAAAATAAAATATTTTGCTGAGAAAAAAAAAAAAAAGCAGGGGTAAACTATGCACTTCTGCAAATGAATCACAGGGTTGCAGGTGAAATGAATAAGTCATTTTTACTTTATGCATATTTAATAATTATTTTCAACCTTTGTTTCCTTCTCTGAATAAACCAAAATGTACTATCAAAATGGCCTGAGAGATAAAAACAAAACTAAACAAAACAAAGAAACCCAGAGGAATTTAAACTCCCTCTGACCCTGAAATTGATGAGCTGGTTATCCAGGGCAGGGTCTGAATGCTTGTGGGCTTTTGCCTTTGAGCAGAAGGAGGAAGAAAGAGGTTTGTGTTAAGGTGTTATGGGAAGACAGCAGATATGGGCAATGAGGAGGGGCAGCAGACAGAGCAGCTCAATGAGGACATCAAAATGTTAATTTTTATTTCTCTCTGGGTGCTGGGATCATGGACAATTTTTACTCCCTTCTTTGTTTCCACAATAAACCTGCATCTTTCCTAATCATAAAAATAGTTATTAATTGTTGATTCTATTTTGAGATTTCATGTTTATGATAATAAGGAAATCATTTCAGATTGAGTGGTCATAGTTGGAGGTTGTAAATAGAAGTATATGCAGGTAATTAAATAAACATAGCAATAGAAAAAATACACTAAATCTCAGTTCATTTTGATTGTCCTTTGAGAACTGCTCCCAGTACCCAAATCTAGGTAATAACAAGCCATCAAAACAACAGTTTTCTTGCGGCGATATTAACTTTTTATGTGGTTCTGTAATGTGATAATAAATATTTATTAAATTATCAATTTCATAAAATATACATTAATAAATAAATGACGTACTGTTTTAAGGCACAGGGCAACGAGAAGGGTGAATAGCTATACTATTCTGCCTCTATGGGGAACATCAAAATTATCTGAGGAGGTTATTTATTAACCCACGAGCCTGCATAAACATCTTGCACCCACTGCTGCTATCTTCTCCCAGCTTCAGATACACCAGCGGCAGAAAATGGGAAACATGGCTGAAAAGCAGCCTGGCAGTGAATCAGTGTTTCTGATGTCACACTGTGTTCAGTTTGGCCTGTGTGGGAATTTGGGAAATGGTACAGCCCCGCCGAGACCCTGTATGAGCTGTCTAAAAACATCACATTGAAAACCCTAGAGAAATGTTTCATTGGCCAAAGAGGGATACTATGTATAATCTGTTTGCTCCTCTTTGCTTTTGCTTCTCAAAGGGCAAGCTCTGCTCCCCTTGTTCTATATCCTCCCAGTCCCCAAACAATAAAAAGTGAATAAATGATATTGGGCATTAGATGATTTAAAACTTTTCCACCACGGTGAGATGATTACTGCTTCTTTCTTGGCCCCTTTACGCTATGAGGTAGGAGAGCAGAGTTAACAGAGGCTCCGAGGAAGGTCAGTGAGATGGAGCCCAGTGTTTCTGGCAAAGGTTAGACAATGCGTGAACCTGAATGACTGACTGACAGAATTAGGGATGGAAATGACACTTCCAAACTGGACTCCTGAATGCCAAGTGGAATACGATTCCAATCTCTTGCAAAAACCAGTTGCATTAAATTGTTTAAAAATACTAACAGATTAATTAAAGGCAGAATGTTAGAGATCTTATGAGGCAGACAAACAGGTGCTCTTGTGACTCAATCAGTTTCAACATTCTGGTGACTACTATGTATTCAACAAAAGCACCATTGGAATAATTAAGAAGGAAAAAGCAGATTCTTACTCCTTGCTACCTTGTCTTGATTTTAATATACATGTCCCTCCTACCCAAGATTAAGTATTTATATTGACTTGTCCTCTATACCAGAGGGTTCAATAAATGAAAAGCAGAAACAATGTAATAGTGGACCCTGAGCAGTAGGCCTACATAGTGAAAGGCAGATAAAGCAGTCCAATCTGAATAAGCAACTTTCCTATAAAAAAGGAAAATGGGTTACAGTTCTACGTATTTTAGGGTTCCAAGAAAGAAAAATCCATTATTTTGAGGCTCATTTCTGAAGGATTTGCCTCTCTCCCTGGACACCTCACCTTACCTCAGTTCATAAGTCACATGCTGTCTATACCGCATTCAAGGTTCACTCTGAAAAGATTACATTCACAGGGTCACTGGGAGTGAAGGTGGGGGCAGGAGCTTTCAAACGGGAGAATGGAGCTTTGATTTATGTTGGGTTGCAAATTTAAGTTCTCACCAGGACTTTCCTACCTTTCCAATACAAAAAAAAAACATGAACGACAACAAAAGAAAAATAACTTGCAATGCAACATAAATGAGTACAATAACTTAGTATAAGGGCAGTGCTCCTAAATAGTATTTTATATGGTTCCAGGACAATTACTGTATTTTACCACTCCTGTATAGTATTGTTACAAATCCTATGGCCAGATGATCCTTAATTTTTCCAAAGCTGAAAATGTATTCACATCAAAATTTCATTTACAATTTATTAAATAAACAAAAGAATTATGGATTTTTATTAACCAAGATTGAAAGTCAAATGATAATGATAATAACATAAAAATATTTATGTCTATGTTTATTTCACTGTTTATATTTTACTTCAAACAAAGGGATTATAATGTTCATTTCTTCTCACACCTTTCATATACATCTTCATTAATCCAAAGCTCAAATGCCAGTGGTGTGGATCAAATGTAATAAACAAAAGTGGAAAAATCAAATGTCATTTGGCTTTTTCACTATCATGATCATGACAGTAGTAAGAATAAACTAAACGGAATTTTATATACTGGCAGGCAGAAGAGGTTTTCATTGTTATGAAGTAGGCATGCATGAAAACAAGGACACAGGCAGTTCACAAAATGTCCCTTCACAGTGACATATATATGCTCACTCGTTTCCTTAGGTTTGGCTTTCTATGCTTTTAGGTTGAAAATGTTGATAATAGAAGAGAGAAGAGTTCAGAATGGGGTGAAAAACTGCATGCAGACGCATTCTCCTGAATGCTCAGGGGCTTGGCTTTGGTTTGGTGCACACTCCCTTTCCCAAGAGAACGAGATCACTGAGATTCATAGCTTCTCCCACATGATCTCAGCCTGCACAAGCTACCATTCTGAGTGACTTAAGGTTAGTTTTCAATTATTTTTTATTTTTTTAAAATATATTTTATTGATTTTGTACAGAGAGGAAGGGAGAGAGATAGAGAGTTAGAAACATCGATGAGAGAGAGTGTCATCGATCAGCTGCCTCTTGCACACCCCCTACTGGGGATATGCCCGCAACCAAGGTACATGTCCTTGACCGGAATCGAACCCGGGACCTTTCAGTCCCCAAGCCGACGCTCTATCCATTGAGCCAAACCGGTTTCGGCAGTTTTCAATTATTTTTAATGAATATCTAAACTCTAAAATCTCCCAGGAAGCACTTTGTTTCTTTGTGAAGACTTAGGTTGGCCCAGGCACATAGGAAACTGCGATAAAATGTTTGTGTGTAGGAGGGAAACCAACACAGTGAAGAATCTGGGAATCACAATATTAAGAGAAATTGAATGGGGAAAACATTAAAAAAAATAATCTTACTAAAGATAACCAAAATAAGACAAAGACCAACTAACTTAAAAATAATAACCCTTTACGAAGAATGGCTTTTTAGTCACACAAATTTTCCAATCTTCCCCAAATGTAGAGAGAATAAACCTGCCCAGGGACAGAATGTAGAGGAAGAAAAAAAAAAAAAAAAAGAAAAAAAAAAGGAGGAAGGAGCTTACTTGCCAGTCTCCAGGTAGGCAGATGAATCTGTTAAAAGAATAAAACCAACCTTTGCCAAGCTCTCATTTCAATGGAATGCTTCTGGAAGTTTTTGTTTGTTGTTTTGTTTGTTTGTGGCTACAGAGGAATGTAAAATGTGTGTGCTTGCTTCTCACCGCCCACCCTCATGAAAGCATTTGGCAAAGAGAAAAGACTGTCCATCAACATGAAAATACTCAGAAAAAGTTAAAAAGAACAAATAAAATGTCAGGTTTATGAGGATACTGGACAAAACTAAACACACAGTGAAAATGTGTTTAAAGTTATTCTATTTAAGTTTCTGGTGTTTGAACAGGGTAGGGAGTAAAACCACCTGATGCTGATTGAGGGAAATCTGATTGTAGCATCAGGAACATCCCAGCTTTCCATCTGGCTGGTAGCTGTAAAAAGCACAATGCCAAATCACACTCAGTGATTGTCGTCTCTAAATATAAACTGCTCAGTTTTGAAAATCAAATATTTTTATGTTAACTATATGTAAAAGGAATTGCATTAACATTTTATAAAGCTAAGAAATCCTTTGTAATGATCATAATCATTTTCTAATATATCTTATTTTAAAATCCACTTTATACCTTTTGAGTCTTTGTCAAATGAGTATACTTTTATACCTGCTACAAATTTATTTCCATTTGTATAGGTCACCAATATCCCATATAACAAGGAAAACAAATTGAGAAATGATTCATTCATATTATTAAATCTAAATGTTGGTGTATGAATTTCCTGATGAGACTGAATTTTGACATTTTTATTAGGATATCTTGTGTACTATAAGATCAGGCAATATATTGGAGAGTAGTTGCTGAAGTGCAGAAATTTCTGCACAATACCTAATATTTCAGCCTTCACATGCTGGAATGAAGTATTTCTCAATCCAAGAGGCATATCAAAATCATCTTGTGGACCTTTTTATTATTTTATTTTATTTTTTTTTTAGTTTAGAGAAAGGAAGGAAGTGACATTGATGTGAGAGAGAAATGTTAATTGGCACCTCCTGCAAACTCTGGACCAGGATTGAACCTGCAACCTGGGATGTGCCCTGACCTGGAATCAAACCAGCCACTTTTCTTCCTCACCTTGTGGACCTTTAAAATTATATAGATATTGAGATCCACTTGAACTTGCTGAAACCAAAGAGGTATTATTACATCCTGAAAATTCCAGCACACAACACTGCCCCCCAATTATAATGTCTCGTGTATTGATAATTACTTTCCATAGGCAAGGGTGTAATTTCCCCACATAACAAGAGTATGTATTGCCCTCATGTGTTGTTGTTTTGTTTGTTTGTTTGTTTTTTAAGTAAATCCCCCTCTGACTATGGCATAGTATATCAGACTCAGAATATATATTTGTTAGACTGATATGAATTTTAAAATATTTACTGAGACCAAATTAAGCTATCCAATGATGTGTTAGTAGTGTTAGTTTTTGAGCAAGAGCATATAGCATACTAAATTGTTGACAAGAATATTCAAACTGTTCATTGCTTTCATCTATTTTTGATGATTCAGTGCAATAAAAAATTTTGCAGATGTGTGAAAAACATTTTTAATCATTGTTATGTATGCTGAAGAAAATATATTATTAGCAGGAGGCCTAATTTACATTCCGGATCAGATAGAGTTGGTAGTCTAATAGTTATATACTCATGAGATTCAACACTAGAACTATATTTCCCATAAACCTTTATAAACTTTGGGAACATGCACAGAATGCTTTTATGTTTGCTAGAACCACTTGCCTTAAATGTAAATGGTTTCCAAGGTAAGGTTACTAAAGAAAGTGACAGAAAATGTGTAAGAATTTGTCTCATGAATATTTAGAAAAGGATTTAGAAATAGAATACTGCAGGAAAGGTAGCATTTGCCTTTTCATAAAGCTTTCTGACTAAGAAATATTTGTCCTTTGTCCTCAAGAGCAACAATTGACACTGACTACTTGGCAACCATCTGAAGCATAGAGTGGTCAAGCTGCAGTAATGGAGCCACCAATGCGGTTATAACGGACTATGATCCAATTCTGCAAGGGGTTAAGAGAGACTGAGTAGAACTCTTTAATACGGCAAGTCACAAGGTGAGAAAAAGGGGGATGAGGTTAAGAGCATGACATAATCTTTAAAACATTCTAGATATTGTTAGCATGTAAAATCCATCACTTTATTATTTTTAATCCATAAATAGACATTTATGATATTCAAATTTTAATAACACTTTAAGTGCACACACACAAACACACAAAAGTTCCTCAGTCTCAGGTAATGAAAAGGGAGAACTTGCTTTTTCTTTATATTTTCAACATTGCTACATATTGTCATTTTTTTCAATTTTGTTATTTTGATAAATGATAATTTGCATTTATGGGATCATTAATATGAGATAATTTTGAAAAATATGTTTACCATTATTCACTATTACCTGATCCTAGCCTTTTGATTATTTTGGGGGGGGATTATTTAACATTCCCTTATTTATTTGTATCAGCTCTTTGCATATTATGGACATTAACCAAATAATTTTTTCAGTCATAATTTTAACTTCAATTTTGCTTATAATAACTTTTTCTCACTTTCAATTGTTAACTTTTGTTCCTATTGGTGCTTAAGGATGCCTTCTATACTCAAAGAATATAAAACAACATATCCTATATTTTCTTTCAGTATTGTATTTAAGGGGTATGTTGCATTTTAATGTAGACCTTTAATCCATTTGGAATTTACTTTTATGTATAGTTTTAAATAGAAATAACAAATTGAAATGTTAACATAAACATAAAAAACTGACTAAGGAAAAGGGCCATATCTTATTAATTTATATATATTTTAGCATTTAACAGAATGTCTCTAAGGCATGTTTTCTCAATGAGGTGGATATCACCCAAGGGAGCAAAACATGGTTCTTGGGAAGGGAGTGAAAAGAATCTCAGCTCCTATAATGGTTATGGTCTTCCAAAGAGCTGCAGTATAAGAGAGGTAGATTTACAGGCTGAGATAACAAAAATTTCAAGGGGAAAGGTAATTAGGTTAAAAAAAAAGTCTCAAAAGCTACCTTAGGTAGAGTGAGAATGGGAGAAAAAAATGTTTGTGAACATTACTCTGAAGTAAAAACTTAAGGTTTATTTATTATTTTTAATCATACATATGTTAAGGGAGAGGGATAGTGAATTAGAAACATCGATGAGAAAGAAATATCGATCATCTGCCTCTTGCACGCCCCCTACTGGAGGTATGCACGCAACCAACGTACATGCTCTTGACTGGAATTGAACCTGGGACCTTTGAGTCCGCAGGCCAATGCTCTATTCACTGAACCAAACTGGTTAGGGTTAATCATACATATTTTTAAGAAAATAATTTATTAATTCAAACTACTACTGACACTTATTATTTGGGCACTTGGCATTTAACTTCTCTTGATGTAATACTGACTATACTAGACTGGTGAGAGATGGAAGCATACCATATATTTGAAAACACTATAAACTCAAACATACTAAATAGCATACTCTTTCATGCTTCAGGACTATACCACTGAAATTCCTTTCTTCATCTCTACTCTGCAACTTCTTACCACACAACTCTTCATTCATTTGTGTAAAATAATATCCTGATCTTTTAATGGCAAACTGTTTTACTGCATATATCTCTACTCTAATAATGTCTTTATATATCCTTACCTGGAGCATAGAATTTTGAGTGCAGAGTTTGTGCCTTAGTCTATATTAAAGGGCTGGTGCACGAATTCATGCACTCCAGGGAGAGGGGCTGGTCCCTCAGCCCAGCCTGCATCCTCTCACAGCCCAGGAGCCCTCGGGGGATGTACAACTGATGACATCTTTAATGCTGCTGTGGAGGCAGGAGAGGCTCCCATCACCACCATTGCACTCACCAGCCATTAGCTTTGGCTTCTGGCTAAGTGGTCCTCCCCCTGTTGGAGTGTACTGGCCACTAGGGGGCATCTCCTGCATTGAGTGTCTGCCCCTTGGTGGTCAATACATATCATGCTGTTCGGTCGATTTGCATATTAGCCTCTTATTATATAGGATAGTAGGTAATGAAATGAGAACCAAATGAATTCTAAAAGCTGATGGGAGAATGTGAGGTCAGACGCTTTCATATTTGTGACAATATAGCCTCCCAGTGCTGCTGTCATTGGTACACAAAAGTGACAATGACGAAGCTGCCACCTAACTTACCCAGAACTAAGAGCTGATCTGGAAAAGCAAAATAACATCCTCTAATGCAGAGTTCTCAACCTTTCTAATGCTGCGACCCTTTAATACAGTTCCTTATGTCGTGGCCCACAGGTTGAGAACCATTAGCAGCATTGCCTGAGACCATCAGAAAACACATATATTTACATTACTGTTCATAACAGTAGCAAAATTACAGTGATGAAGTAGCAATGAAAATAATTTTGTGGTTGGGGGTCACCACAACATGAGGAGCTGTATTAAAGGGTCGAGGCATTAGGAAGGTTGAGAACCACTACTCTAATGAAACCTGCCTTTAGTGGATGTGCATTGCCCTAGATGCGTGCCACAATTCTGCAAAAACCTTTTAAGTCATATCATGAAATAATTTCAGTATTCACATTGTTCTCAAGGAACCAAGATTCGACGTGGCTACTCTAACATTTAAATAAAATTAAAAAAATACATTCAGTGCTTAACCAGATTGAATCTTGTTGGAACCTAATTGCATGTGAGATTTGCAGAAGAAACAGGCAGGTTCCTCACTATTTTTAGTTATAAGCAGTGTTTTTTATAATAGAATGCCTGAAGCCTTTTGTCTTATATATCAATATATAGGGTGTCCCAGAAATGTATATACATACTTTGAATAATTTTACAGGCAGTATTTAGTTGTATACATTCCATTTAACATTGATCTATCAGCTTTTAAAGCATGTATACATTATTGTGGGATACCTTGAAGATATAAACATTTTGGAGTGTAGTTTATGGGTAGAGAGAACTTCTAGGAAGCCCAGAGGCAGGAGATGTGTGCATGCCGGGGATCTAATCATAGATCGGCAGAAAAACCCCTGAGGCACTTAGCACAAAGGACTCTGGGGATTTTGGTGTAAAAATCTCTGTAATTATGCTGCATCATATTTTGCCAAGGGCATAGTCTGGCTGGTGGTTTCGCTGATTTACTGGCCATCCACAACATTATGAAAATGGAAGACTTGGAGCAATAATTGTAACTGCCATGGAGACCTCCCTGGAGGCCATCTTTATCCTGCCCTGAGCTCACTTGGTCCCTCTGGGTAATTCCTCAGTGCGCACGTGTTTCACCGCTCGATGCCTATCACTGTCATGAACTAAATACTTGCAGCTTTGAAATTTTCAACTAACCAAGTTATATGTGTAGTATGCTGATTCACATAAATAAGTCAAGGCCCGTAATTAAATTAGTCCAGGGCCAAAATTCTAACCATGTGACTTACCCTTTGGGATACACAGGAAGGTTTGCTGGGATTAGCTGCACCCGATGTTGGGATGTCAGCCATATGGAGAGGACAGGAGGGGAAAAATGAACAACTGATAAACTAAGGGTTATGAACAATCATAATGGGAAAATATTCCTACAAGGCTGTGATACTGCATTGAATACATATAAAACTTTTCACTTCATAAAGTACCTTTTTCCCAGAATTCACTGTTTTATAAAAGTTGGCAAAAGTGAAACTGACTTAATTCCTTTTGGATTATGAAACTGATTCTATAAAAACTCACTGCCTACTGGATAATTTAAGTGTCTATAATGATATATAGAGGTTACATAGCTCTTAAAAGTATCCTCACATCTTTTAAAAAAACCTCTGTCCACAAATTCTCAAAATATCACCTAATGTTGTGCTTTGAAAACGGATATATACCCTTTTCCTTGGATAAGCACCCATGAATAAAAGGCACAAGAAACCTCAAAATCAATATCATGCATCTTTTGAAGTAAACAATTTTACTTTAAAATGTGGTTGAGTATGAAGATAGTATTTTAATATTAAAATACATAACAAGGTGAAGAATCCAAAATGTATATAAATAAAAAAAAACTTAAAAGAAATATCATCTTTGAGGTCAGTAAACAAATTCTGAATAAGATATGTGCATGCATATCCATAAACAAACTAATCATGATGTCAACAAATTTGAAAATTAGTATTAGATGGCTTTTAGAGATTTTTGAGGGAGTTACATAACTTGCCTAAGACCACACGGCTAAGCATTTTCAAGGTTTGATTTTACACCTTGATTTTTGAGGCCCCCAAACAAATACCAGCTCTTTCCACCCACAGTTTGGTGTTAGGACTCCTAATACCTAAACTCTGCTAACCATTATCTAACCTTATTATTTTTTATTTATTTTTTTTTGTTCCAATGAAAAGGAAGGAAACACTTTTGATAACCATCACTTATAGCCCAGCTATTTCAGTTAGCATTATCTCTTATTTGGGTTAAGATACTATGTAGAATGAATCCTTACAAAAGGCCCTTGAATTAAGTGAGATATTTAAAACTTCAGAATTATGTTCTGTAGGGAGATAGAGCCCCAATCATGTGACTTCCCTTTTCTTTAAGAATGACATAAAGGTCATAAAGCCTGCATATAGTCAGATTTTCTTTTATCATAGCCAAAACAAAAACAGCAATCCTCACCATGGCACAAATACAGATATTCCACTGCTGTACTGAAGACAAAGGGAACTCCTCAAAGACCAGAGCTTGAAGAAAGCTAACTGTTAAATATAAAACACAGGCAATCCTGGAAGTGGGAACCTGGAAAGCGGACAGTATATTCTAACGGGTATGATGTCTGTCCTATTTCCTTTCTCATCTTTTCAACCTCTCTCTCTCTTTCTTTTTTTAACCCCTTTGACAGCAAACAGCTGGCACACATCCCTAATAACCCCCTGGGTGTGCAGGTCTGTGAGTTATTCTGCAGAAATCCAGCAATCATCTATCAGCTAATAACTGTCAAAGGACAGAGATAATATCAAAAATAAGATCAACATTTAGAATTGGAAACAAAAATAATCTATCCCGATAAGAAATCCCTCATGCAGATAATTCTATGCTTTAAAAATAACAACAACCCCTTTCACCTTGGCAGCTTTGCTGCTGATAAACAGAGGCCATAACACAGAACTCGTGTTTTGATAACCTTGATCTCCTGAGTCTGCTGTCATTTCAAGTTCTGGGTCTAGGAAGACATATTTATTTTCCCCGAAGCTTTCAATAAAGCACAGGAAGTCTTAGAAGATATAATAGCTCTGAAGGATCACAAAGTTATACTGCAAAGCTACGCCAAGTTTTCATAATGGTCTCTGTGCACTGCCGGCTGACCAGTGTGTGAGAGGCCCCAGGGATATTTGACAAATATCTTACAGATATAATAGGGAAGGGGGAACTCTCCGAGGCTTTTATTTCCTTAATGTACACATATCCTGGGGTCAAATGAATATTTTTATTAGAGGCCATTTCTCAAAGAAGAGATAATGATCACAAGGGAAAAAATAAAACCTACATATTATGAAATATTTCTAATGTATTTTCAATTTTAATTGAGGGCATTTTTGGTGTGCCAGAAAGCTTATTGAACTGTTTGACATAAATACACACACACACACACACACACACACACACACACACAAACACACACATTTGAATGAAAACTATTAAAGTTATTTTAATCTGCACTATGGACTCTCTGTACTTGAAACATTAAATTGATTCAGAAAAACTATTCTAGTTCTGAGTTTATCAGGCTTTGTAATGCTGGCATATTATTTGTTGATACAGTATCCCAGTTTCTTAAAATGAGTGTACATGATTATAAATCTATTTCCAAAGCTTTATGTAGATAGAATAAAATACGTATTAAAAGAGTAGTTAAAAGAGCTATGCAAAAGTAATGTGGCATTGCTATTATTGTGAGTAGTATTTTTCTTTTTAGAACATATTTATTAGTAATGTATACATAAAGATGATATAATAATTTAATATATACTAGTAAAATATGATACAAATAAATAAACATATAGGTGAATAAATATGTTTTGCCTTCAATACTGGTAAAGGTTATTCAGAGGTCAAGATAGATAAGAAATTAAATAAAAATATGTGCATTAAGTCCGTTTTTAATAGGGTATGGTGACATGCACCTGCTTTTGAAAAATACTTTTGCTCATGAAAGTACCATAAAATATCATTATCTATAAAATATGATTCTTGCTTTATAGAGATGAAAAATATAAATTGTACACGATCTCAATATATAAATATACTTAAATGGCATTTTGTGGCTGAATATGCTGAGTCTGTTATCGTGAAACACAAATATACTGTGAAATATGCTTTGAAAATGAACTCAATGTGAAAACGTAAAAGCACAGGAGGATTATTTACAGGTGTTTTCCCATAACATTATATTAAATAATTTTACTACCTGGATATATACTCTGTAAGGTCTACTCTCTAAGAACCAATTAATACTAGTGATCCTGTCACTGAATAATGAAGTATAATTCACTATTAAAAGATTATAAAGATATCATCTAAGCCTAGAAAACCTGAGGGTTATAAATAAATAAATTCCGGGAAAGAAAATATGTAGACTCAATTAGTCTCTGAAGTCAGAACCAATAATTATAATAACTTCAGAAGTGTTGTGTCCAACAAGAGCATTCTGAGATTGAACAAATCTTGGTGATTTAACAAATTACAGAAGAGGAGAAAAATCGGCAGTCCAAGAGGAAGCTTGAGAAATGAATGTCCAGACAGTTTTCTAACTGCAGAAAATTTCTCTCTTTTCTCCCTCCCTGGCTCTCTCTCTGACTTTCTACTGTAAAACCAAGTACACGAGCATTTCATTCATAGAAAAGTTCTGATTTATGCTAGTTAGTGGTTAAAGCAACTAGAGAAGATGGTTGGCTCTGCTTATCTATCTTTTAAGAGTCATTTTCCTTAGAATGTTCTATAAAATGAAGAATTCCTCCGAAAACCCAGGGTCATTGCCAATTACTGCTTTTACTGAAGGATGCTTGGAGCATCTGGCACTAGCCTCCGAGAGGCTGCTGTTTAGAAGTTGGCAGGAAAAAAGAGCAGCAGAGCAATAGGAGTGAGAAAACAAGGCCAGAGGTGTGTGTGGGGGGGGTGCGGGGGGGCATGGCTGGAGGGAGGTGAGAAGCTGCATGGTCACCCAAGCACACTGGTAGAGCTTAGGGCTGGAACAGCAATGAGGAATGGCTCCTCAGAGAACTGAGTTTCCACAAAACCAGTTCAAAGGACAGAGGGGCATAGACTGCCTTCTCAAAGAAAAAAAGAAATACTTTCCCCCAAAATTTATCTTTTTAGTCAATAAATAACAGAAATTCAAATGTTCATTGAAGTCTGACACACTTATGTCCCTTTTTGAAAGATTGTATTTCAATAGTTTGGTTCATTTTAATGCAACTTAACTATATTCTTCTTTATATCCTAGCTCCAGTATATGCCATTTTTTCATCCAATTCTGAACAGGTAATTTGTGAGGAAATCTATAATGAAAAGTGTACCCTAATTGAAAAAATTCAGAAGGCAACAAATAAATTAATAATTTATATTAAGCTTATAAATATGTACAATAGGAACATGGATTAGCAGGTCTATGCAAACTTCAAATTAAAGCAGAAAGTACACTCGAGTGGCAATGCAGCTATGACATCATTAAATCTTCAAATTTATAAATTTGGAATTATTTCATCAGCACATTCTTAGCTACAGAAACAAGAAAAGAAGAGACAATATGCAAAGAGTGAAGTTTGTAAATACACAAAAAGAATCCTAAACACTAAACTGTCACTGGGAACTGTTGTGGCCAGCAAGACCCAGTGGAGGCGGGGCTCCAGATGGCTAACAAGGCCCTGTCGAGGCAGGACTCCAGGCCAGGTAAGGAAAGAGCAACCAGACCCACAACAAAGAATGTAGCATAACTGTTAGTCATAAAATAGTTCTGTTGCAAGGCTCAACCCCCAGGCAGGCCCGTCCTGCTTCCAGTAGCTGCAAGGCGGGACAAACAGACCAAACCAGGTCAAACAGAGACTGCTTAAGCTGAAAATAAACCCCCACCCCAGGTGTTGTATAAACTTTAAATGTTACTGTACTAGTGGAATTTTTCTACAACTTATAACTGACCTTTCTTTGTTAAAACTTTAAGCCAATCATAATCTGCCAGGCATCCCTAAGACGGGGATAAAAGTAGCATGCTTAGAGTGGGTCGGGGCTCTCGTTGCTCGCTGCTGTGTCAGTTGAGACGTGAGCCCAGACTCGAGTTCATAATAAAGGCTTCCTAAATTCCAATTTGGCTGACTGGTGGTCCTCATTCACGGGTCGCCCATAACAGGAACAATCTTGAAATTAAATTCTTTTTTAAACTTTTTATTTTTTTTAATCTCACCAGGGGATATATTCAGTGTGTTTTCTAGAGAGAGAGGAAGAGAGAGAGAGAATGATCAATGTAAAAGAGAAAAACTGAATGGCTGCCTCCCGCATTCATCCTGACCAGAGAATGAACCCACAACCTTTCTTTGGTGTATGGGACAAAGACCCAATTAACAGACACCCGGCCAAGGCTTGAAATTCAATTCTTAAAATTGTTTTTAAATACTTATATTTGTTAATTTCATTTTTCTCTGGGGTGGGATAATTGGGAATTTTAGTACCCATTATTTTTACAACTTAAAAATGTTCATTAAAGTTAAAAAATGTATTTAAAATAGGAAATATGCATTGGTTTCTCTATTCTATAGGGCAGACTAGGAATGGAGCCTGAAAGGGATAGTGAAAAACTGACAACTACTTTAGAAGACTGCAAAGTTGTCACTACATGGCAATAAATCTAACCTGGGCCATTCTCTAGGCTGCTCTAAGTTGCTTCATAGATTTTTAGATTTTCTCCCCCATCCTGGATCCCTGTATCTCTTAAAAATTGTCTATAAATAAACATCACATGTTCTTTTTAACCTAACTAATAGTGAATTTAGTCAAAACCATTGTATTATTTTATTCCAATAAATGACTGTTTAGGTGTCTCATGTACATGGATTAGGACCCACATTACAGAGACACAGTTTTCCACAGAGGCTGGCTGAAGAAAGAGGGAAAGGAAGGACTCTTTCCTCCCCTTTGAAAAGGAATATTTTATGTGTCCCACCAATGACACCAGGTAAACAACCTGTAGTGTAACAAACCATTTTCTTTAGTGTCCTAGCACGTTTAGGCCAGCCAGCACTAATTTACTGTCTGCCCCAACTTTGAAGGATGTGAGGACTAGTTTAAAATAAGCTTTAGGGAACAGGCTTTAGTTTGCGCAATAGTTGATGAAAAGTCACAGGAACAATCAAAGGCATTAATTATGGACTTTGCTGGAGTGGAGGGCTACGCCAGGGCCACAGCCAGGGCCACAGGGATATGTCATCTCCTGGGTTTAGAATTTCAATTTTTTCCTTCTTCTTTTTCCCTTTTAGTTTAATATTATTACCTATATACTATTTAAAATTCAAATATTCGAATATGATCAATTTTTTTTTGTTACTATACTACATCATCTACTCAAAAGCAAAATATATTTTGTTTTAATATATTTTGGGCCATACTTGTGTTATGGGGTTTAGGTTGTTTTGGAGGGTTGTATTGGTAGTATATATTTCTGTTCATTTGTCTTGTTCAGGAAAAATACACATATGTCTTCACAGTTAATAGTTTCTAGCCCCTTAGTCATTTTATCTTTGAATTGGACCAATTTCTACTCTGTAAACCCTCAATTCTATGTATTCTGTTTGACCTTAGGACTCTTTTTAATTTATAGATGACAATATGGGAATTGTTCATGTTTGAAATCAATAGATAGGTCCCAATATTTCTTATATCACAAATTTTCCATCTTCTTGGTTTTCACGACTATTTGTCTGGAGCACACCTTGAAAGACCTTCCTCAGAATGGTGAGTAGAAGGTAAACTTTTTGAGTTTTTACATTTTCTACAACTGTATTTACTTTGACCTCACAGTTTCAGGATATTTTGAGTATAAAATTCTAATTTGAAAATCATTACCCCTCAAAATTTGAAAGAATTGCTTCATTCTCTTTGTAGGGTTACTAAATGGAAAACAGACGCTAGAATAATTTTTATATATTTGTTATGGCTACCCTTCTGAAAGAATTTAGGCTCATTGAAAAAAGTTCATGTCTCATAACATAGTTATAGGAAATTTTCTTCTAGGATTTCTTTGAACATTCCCTCCATTTCATATACTCATTTCTTTATTTTCAGAATTTATGTTAAGAATATTTGACTTTCTATCCTAAGCCTGTGTGGTTCAGTTGTTTGTAGCATTGTCCCATACACTGAAAGTTTGTGGGTTTGATTCCCTGTCAAAGCACATATTCAGATTACAGGTTCCATCCTCAGTTGGGATATATACATAGTAGGAAACTGATCAATGCTCCTCTGTCACATTGATGTTTCTCTCTTCTCTCTGAAAAAATCAATAAATATATCCTTGAGTAAGATTTTTTTTTTAAAAAAAGAATAGATTATTTTACTTCCTGAGATGAATTATGGTTCACTGTCTTTTTTCTCTAAGGACCTCTTCAACTTTATCTTCCCTGTCTTATAATAAACTTTTCAAAAATTGTTTTTGTTCTACTGTTTTTAATATACAATGGCTCTGCCTTAATTTCTGAGTATTCTTTCTGGTGGAGCATGTGTGATTCCTTGAGCTCAGATTTGAAAAGAGATTATATGTAAGTTAATCAAATTTGGGTCATCTCTAATTTAATAAAGAAATTTAGTTTCTAGGTCAACCTACTTGATTTATACTATTTTTAATGTAATAATTTCAAATGTAAAATAGTTAAAATGAATTAATTCCTTTATATCACTTAATAATCTTCATAAAGTCATAACAATTATCACACTGTTATTATTTATATTTTCCTTTGAAATCAAATCTTGTTATTTATAATTCATATAAAATTATTAGTAGAAATTAATCACTTTTAAGATAAAGGCAATTCAGTTAAATTTAGGTTTTGCTTAATACCATTTAGTTTAATACACACAATAACATTACAAAGTATATTTTATAAACAGGAAACAGCTTGAGAGATGGCAAGTTCCCTGCACATAAAGTGTGATAAAAACCAGGACTTGTACACATATCTATCTGACTCAACAAGCTACGCTTCTCCGTAACACAACTCTGCAAAGAGAAGTGTAAGTTTCAATGGCGTGAAAGAGTGAAGTGAATATTTTGCCTGGGAAACACATACTCTTGGGATACAAATAAAGGTAGTGAAAACAAAACTATAAAACTCAGAGCATATTTATGCAAACATCTTCAAATTAATCCAAGCAACACTATTGTTTATTGCAGAGCTTGTCTATTGCAGAATACTTATGTAAAGGGAAAACAGATTCTTGTTTATTTGTAATGGTCATATTTTCCAGCTTCGGTACTTAGCATTAGAAACTTGTTTTATTGGCTTTATTTTGCAGCACTGTGTCATTCTATGTGACATTCAGAATGAATAATTAAACAGGTAACTGTGAAACACCACAGAAATTAATTTTAAGAGGACAAATGGGATCAGGGAACACGGGCGCACGCACTGCATTTTACTGAAAACACCTTCAGTCATTACACTAAATAACCCATGTCACACCCTCTGGTCATTTCCAGGATGATTTCCTGTTGCCAGGATGAGTTATGTCTGCCACTACTTGGAGTACTACTTGGAGTACAATATACCCAGGATATGCACTGATCGTGAGTTTACTTTTTCAAAAGAGGAGGGGAGCAGTTAAGGATTTTAAGGAGATCCTCCTGATGCCAGCACCATGCCGTGGCATTTATTCTAAATAGTAGCAGAGAGTGGGGATGGGGGCCCCTGGCTTTGTAGACATCTGGGTGATAAAGACTTCCTTTAAGCAAACGCATAGACAGAAGGGGAGAAAATGTAGGGGATGGGAAAGGGGGAAAAAACCCACAGTCCAGTCACTTCAGAGGCAGTGGCTAAACTTTACAGAGGTCGTGGCATGTACACTAGTATGTTTGCCCCAACCAGCTTATTTTCTGGACAGCACCAGGACATTGTCCATCGAGGCAGGACCTCGTGACAACGTCCGGCTGATGGAATGTGGATGGCAGTTACGAATGCCTTTTCTCAGGCCTGCCCACAAAAAAGTCTGAGGGAACTGCATCTCCCACGGCCTCTCCCACCTACTACTCACCTCCACGCCATCCAGATTGAGCCTCTGGAAGCAAAGGACACCCAGGTGTCAGGACAGCCACAAAACACAAGGACCCCGTGATCAGGCTGGCAGGCAGAAGCGGTTAGGGGCAATCAGGCAGAGGCAGGTGAGAGGGTGGGAGCCAGCAGTCCTGGATTGTGAGTGGGATGTCCAACTGCCCACCAGGATCAGGCCTAAACGGGCGGCAGGACATCCCTCAAGAGGTCCCAGATTGGAGAGGGTGCAGGCTGGGCTGAGGGGCAGCCACCCGTGCATGAATTTTGTGCACCGGGACTCTAGTATTAAATAAATAAGTTAATACTTTGCTTTGATGAGAACCCTAAGAACAGCCCATGCAAGAGCCACCCAGGAAGGCTGCCTGACAGGGAACATTCACCCCGGATGATTCATGAGAAGTAAACATTTACTGGATTAGGCCACAGAGACCATTGCTTATTATAACCCATACCCAATCGTGTCAAAAACAGAGTCTCAAGCATTCCTCACACTGGACAGACGTACAACCCTCTGGGCTCTATCTACAGTGGTTCCTGAATCCTATTCAATGCACGCTAAGTGCCACATTCTTCTCCAAATTCCTTAAGGGCAAAGGGAAACAGGTTGGCATCATACTTACAAAGTCATTTTAACCATTAAAAAGGTTAAAATGTTTTCAGTGGTATCTAAGGCCCTATCGTGTATCCTTAAAAAAGTGTATTTCTGAGCCATTTGAGGTTTGAAGCACTAATTCTTTTCAAAATAGCAGCGGAAGGAAGAAAACACAGAGAGAAGGCATCCTGAGATAGAGCAATCAAATGAGGGGAAAAGTCCCAAACGACAGCTTCTGAAATGTACTGAAAATTGTAAGTGCACTCTCTTACTAGGCTATTTACCATCTCCCTGGCTGACTCATGTACATTTGTTATTCTCATGGTCTGTGCTTCCTGCACATGCATGATCTGAAACATGAATCTAGCTCTTTGCACACATGACCCCTGGGAAGGCCAAGCTGCAGAACAGTTTTACTCCTTCGGAAAGAATTTCTGAGCGTTGTGGTGGAAATTAACCATTTTTCAGATCTGGTTCCTGAAATCTGTTGGTCGGCCCGTTTTTCTCTGTCCCTATGTTGTTGTAATTCATAACAGCATAGTCGCAACTATGAGTAACATCTCTTTCTTGTCTAAGAACCTTCATGCCCGCCCTAATTTTTCTCTAACCCTCAATACTCATGCTTTAATTTCTGCTTGTCTGCCTACTGCTAATGACTTCACACATCCTGAAGACTGTGGGAACATATAGGTAAACCACTCTGACTGTTTCCCCAATGCCAGCAGATTTCTGGCTGTCCCCTCCTGCTTCCTCCCATGTTTTGTGCTCAAGGTCCCGGTGAAGAGACTCTTAGTGAGGCTGCATCTAATGTACCAGGTTTGACATAATGGGGGCAAGGGAGTTCATGGAGAAGAAGAAATTACAATATTTGCCTACCCTGCAATAGACATTCTTCATGATCTCAAGATGTACAAAAAGTTGTCTATCTCCTAATTTCACTCGCAAGATCTGTTCATACAAATCAAGACTCATAGAGTCCTGGTCTCAATAACTATGCACATCACGTGACTACAGTAAACTGAGCACCTGCTATATTGAGGACTTACTTTTGGCTTTGGCAGAATCAGGCTAAATTATATTTTTAACTATACAACAACTAAAGAAAATGGTATTTATTGAGCACTTTCAAATCTTACAGAAACTGAGAATTATAATTCTCAATTACAGATGATCCAACTGAGATTCAGAAAATTTAAGTAATATATCCACATTTACATAGCAGGTAAATGAGAAAATTGAGGGTTAGAGGTAGTTCAACCTACATCCAAGAAATGCTGCAGTGTTGACAAAGCTTATCAAAGCAAAGATATAGTAAGGGTATGACTTTCTTGGTTTCTTCCTCTTAAATCATATACTTTAAAAGCGTTTTTTATTAGAACAAATTACAGTGTTGCTGATCACCAACATATCAGAAAGTATTCAACACTTTTAACATCCATAATGTTCCTAGTAACCAAGTAAAATAGATACCAATGTCTTTCTTTAGATTAGATCTATAAAAAATTTATAAGCAAGTGGATATCAATATTTGGATATATTAGAATCCTATCTCACAATTTACATTATCCAAGGTTAATTTTGCATGTAACAAAAAGACAAAAAAACAACAACTTTGAAAACAAACAAAACATATCCCAATTCTTAAAAAACAAAGAAAAAAACAAAACAAAACAAAAAACCAGCTTTAATTCTCTCACTGAAATTTATGCTGTGTCCAATTTAGAAAACTATAAACATAAAATTCAAAAAATACTTAATAAAATAATTCATATTATTTAGAATTAGAAAATTAGACATTTTTAGAAATGAAGCTGAAAAGGCTGAAAGAGAGGAACTATCCTTGCTAGACCCAAGAAAAATAATGAATTTCTGATAAGCCTGTGAAGAATGACAGGTCATTTTTTTTTTCTGTGAAAGGTTTTGAATACCTATTTTCCTGGGATTAAGATAAATATATGAAATTATCCTGCATAGGTTTAATCATAATCAATTCTAGCATTATTATTCCATTGAAGTTCATAAAGTGATATCATTCCTGGATTTTCTACTTTCTAGATCTTTCCTCCAAGTTAAAGTGCTTTTATAGATGTCAGAATGTATGTATGCTATGGAACACAGGTGTATGAATGTGTATGCTTTTCTAAAAGGATGATTTTTTTTCATATCTATGTGAATGGACTTTGTTTCTTTTATACTTTTCTAAAAAATGGCTAGAGGAATTTTATAGAAAATGTGATAAATCAATGAGTGACCTATTTACTTTTATTTTTAAGTGTCATGACACAGAGCAACCAGCTTCAGAATTTCTATTTTCTAAACAAAAGATATCTTTGAATAAAAGAATTTTAAGAAAAGCCTATACTTGGTGATATACAAAATCTCCTACTAAAGCATATTTGCTATTGTGCTTTGAAATTGTTTTATTTAAAAAAAATGTCTCCCATAAGTAAAAGCAATGCATGCTTTAGCCAACCACAGCACTTAAATCATCTTTCATCTGAGCTTATGGTAAGGATGCTAAGAGGATTCTATTGCAAAGCACAATGGATCTCAAACATCAAATAAATCTCTAGCTACACATGAACCCAAAGGAAAGCCCCATCACCAGCATTTCCTATGCACCGCTGTGGCTTTTCACAGATAAGTAGATCCTCTTAAGCTCAGTACTGGAAGGCATGCTTATTTGGCATCAACATTTCCAACTCTTTCATCACAATCCTTGGAAATCCAGCTTCCCTGGTGCCATCAGAATTCCATTTTCTTCTCAAGGTACACTCACAGAGCCAAAGGAAGAGGTAAGCTGACGGGAAAAAGCTTGGCATGGCTATTTTATTCACTATCTTCAATCTGGAGACAGAGAGCAGGTATCTGTCTTCAGAACTGCTGCCGCCACAAGTGTTGTGTGCTTTTCTAATTCCTATATTGGACGGTTGCAATCTCTTCTGGGACAGTGAGTTTTGAGGACCCACTGGGGCAGAACAGAGGCCGCACAAGCCATTGGAAATGTGAGAGAGCCATGCTGTGCCTCGTGAGCTGTACCAGCCACATATTGGCTTCCAGATGAAGTTGGGTTGATGTGTTATAAATTCTGGTTCCCTTAGAAATTGGCCATATTTATGCAGCTCAGTTGGTGTGCTGCTGCTAATCGTCCCTACATTTATATCTCAGGGACATGAAGGAGCAATGGCCTAAACTGTCATTTTTCACCTGTTTCAACCCAAATAGTCTTCAACACTCCTTCAGAACCTTTTGTATGAAAAGCACGACTCCTCCCACATTGGTTTAGATACCAGGGGATTAAACTACACTTTTATTAGAGTTGTACTAGTGCCCTGGTGCACCTATTCCTGCACATTGAAAGGAAATTAATTAGAAGAAATATTTTAATATTGCTATTCGCCCTTTATAATAGAAGCATCAACCAAATTCATGATCAACAATGACAGATAGAAACACATGCGTGCAATTGGCACCAGGGAGAGCTTTATGTGTATTGTGCATGAGCAGGTCAACTTAGCCTTTTAGAGATATAGAATAAACTTGCTTAATTAGACCTGCTTTCTGATTTAGCTAAACTTTCTCTAGCCCAGTGAAGCACCCCAACTTCTCTTTCAGATAATTGTCAGCAACACAGCTGTAAATATAAACATGATGCAGGTTGTTATTGCAGATCACACAGGGAGAACAAAGGGTAAAATATTTTTAAAATATATTTTATTGACTTTCTACAGAGAGGAAGGGAGATGGATAGAGAATTAAGAAACATCAGTGAGAGAGAAATATTGATCAGCTGCCTCCTGCACACCCCCTTCTGGGGATGCACCTGTAACCAAAGTACATGCCCTTGACTGGAATCAAAACCAAGACCCATCAGTCCTCAGGCCAATGTTTTATCTGCTGAGCCAAATGAGTCAGGGCAAAAGAAAAAATATTTAACTGCAGCAGTGTTTAACTATATTCTGCACAGTGAGAAAACCTGAAGTTGTTTTCAAGGTCCACCATTTCTTCTTTTCAGTTGGCTCATTTCTAAACTTTCTAAATCTCCATATTCTGGCTAATGAAAAGAAAATAGGACTCTACCAAGTCTCCTATCTACCTACTCCAGGACTTCCAGGAGGATCATATGTGATGAGGACTGGGAAAATGCTTCACTGACATTTGGTTAAAGTATAAAATGTTTGTAAGTCATGTGCCTGAGCTGAAGAAACTCCAAGGAGACTGGTCATAAGGGAGAGGAAGCCAAGTGTTGCTATGTGACATCAGTACCTGGACAGACACTTAGCATATTAGCCATCAGAAACTTAGCATATTAGCCTTTTATATATATAGATGATTTTAATTAGTTAGAAAGTTTAAAATGCACTGAAGTTACAAACAGCACTATGATACTGGTTGGATGCACCTAATCACTGTTTTCTTAACTGTTCAGAGATCAGTGTGAAGTTCAAGTATGGATACTTAGGTCAAGACAATAGAGGCTTGGTAAGCAACCTTATGCATTAAAAAGAGCTAAAGTTATTTTCAGAATTCATTTGCATAGTTGTGACATAAGGAAACCAGGGTAAAATCAAATATATGTCTCAACTCCTTCAGAACAGCTGTCAATTTCCACCTAGTGTTTCTTAGAAATATTTCAGATCTTTGTCACCATAAGAGAAAACCATAACATGTTTTTTATTTTATTTATTTATTTATTTATTTTTTTTTTTTTATGGAACTAAATAACTTTATTCTGTAATGTATTGCCCATTTTGATCAATGACCTTTTTCCATCTTTCAGGCAGCATCATAATCCAACGTTCAAAAAACTTCTGGTTTTTATTAGCAAAAAACTGAATCAGGTATGATTTGACATCATCATCATTATTGAAATTTTTACCATTCAAGGAGTTTTGTAAAGATCGAAACAAAAAGTAATCAGATGGTGCAAGGTCAGGACTATATGGTGGATGTGGCAAAACATCCCAACCAAGCTCCATTAATTTTTTTTTTTTTACATATTTTAATGATTTTTTTTGCCCCCCTCCCTCCCTCCCCCATATCCCCTCCCTCCCCATAGTTTTATGTCCATTGGTTGTACTTATATGCATGTATACAAGTCCTTCGGTTGATCTATTATCTCCCCCAGATCCTCCTCCCCTCCCCGCTGTAATTTGACAATCTGCTTGTTGCTCATAACATGTTTTTTAAAGGAGTGTATACAAGTACTCTCAGCCAAAAGAATGCTTTTAAATTGGGCCTCTTCTACATATATACCAACCATTATCCCTGCTGTTATTCTAGGAGAAATTAATATCTACAGAAGCCTTCGAGATGCTAACAATGTTTATTTAAATATGCTTCTTTAAATCATATACAATCAGTTGAGATTTGCTATCAACTCGGTTGGGGTGTCATCTTGCAAAACCTATGAAGTAATGCTGAGCTAAGGGTCATTAAAGCTCCCAGAAAAATGGTTCCTACAGGCTATCTGTGTTCTTTAAGAGTATAAGTAAAAACAGAAATGACTTATTGATTTCTCACCCATGCAAAGATAACCAAGAGGCAGGGTGATATCACTTAGAGCAGTGGCACAGTATCACAGAACAACTTTTATTCTTAAAAGAAACACTGCACCATCTTGCAAATAGAGACACAAAGAAGAACTACAGTTCCAATTAGGACAAAATCAGGCACTCCAGGCAATAAAACAACAGGAGGCATCACGATATCGATACCTGAGAAATACTGCCACTTGTTATCTAACCATATCACTCACTCAAAACATCACCCAGGAGGACCGGAGCCAGTCTAAACACTTCAGAAGCCATCCAGGGCCGTATGGCACACTATTCTTTCAGACCTCAGGAGTAAAAGTTAGCCAGCGCCTCCTGACACACCGGAATGATTTATTATCACAGGGCTGAACTAATGCATTCTGCTTTACAACTCTCCTGGCAGTCTGGGGGAGAGGCTGCGTTTATTACCTCCAGTACATAATGCCCACTGAAGAGCTCTGTATTATTCATAAGACTGCCTTTTTTGTGCCATCATAATGCTGATAAATTATGAAAAAATGCATATTTTACTTCAATTTATAACGTATTGTTGTATACATATCAATACATCACACTGCGGCAGGCGGAGCAAGTGTTATGGCTGACAGCTGTTGACATGCTTCAATAAAGCCCAAACAAAGGGGCTTCACCAATAATCCTAAGTCACAACGAGCATTTCAAATAAAAAGCCACTTCTGTCTCTCATAATATTTAGAGGGGATTTGCAGAAATGTCAGAGCGACTTAAGGGAGAAACTTTGGCCAAAGCCTGGGGAGATCCTTTCCTACCCGAATTCACCAGGGTGGTCTGAAACAGGAGGGCTTCTGCAGGCGATGTGGGGCCTAAACCATGAGCAGAAATCCTAATTAATGGACAGTTCCTGTCAGAGTTAGCTGTTATTTTATTTAGTTTCTTTCTCTTTTTTTTTTTTTCTTGCCTCAAATGGTGAGTGCCTCTTGCTAAAGACATTCTGAGAAGGCCCTTAACAAAAAGTCAAGGTTTTTCCTGAACTTAGACTTCCTTCGCAGTTTTTCAAGTTATTTTCTCATTAGACTGCATAGCCAAATGGTGTTTGGATCTTTGCAAGTAAATCTAGCCACTTCCTCCCCCCCCCCCCCCCCCCCCCGCCCATGTATCAAGGAAGAGTTTAAATGTAATGACTAAAAGTTAATTTGAGGTAATTGATACTTTTAATAAGGGCAAATTTCTTTTAGACATCAAGAATTGATGAAGTTTTGAACTGGAAAAGATCTTAGATCGCATCAGCCTAACTACCTCATTTCACAAATTAGAAATCTGAGCTTGTACAGCAAGTGATCTGTTCTGGATTATGCCTCCAGCAGTCACAGGGAGAACACAGGTTTGTCTTCTAATCCAGGCTTTCTATTATTCCAAGTGGCCTTTTAGAGTTAAAAATGCTATTTTATTTATATGTATGTATGTATGTAATGATTAGATGAGTTTAATAATGTTTATACATATAATTAAGTGATTTAAATAACATTTTAATCCATTAATCTATTTCTTCATACTGCAACTTCAAAAGGCGCTGCCGCCCAGGTCCTCCGCAGAGGCTAGCTAGAAGAAGAAGACTGCAAAAGCTCCCGTGGATGTGCCTTTATGTCTAAGTAAAGAGAACTTACTGATCCGGATAAACGAGACATCATTTGAAAACCTAAATAACATGAAGACTACTAAAAGATGGCCACCATATTCAAAGATCAGTATGACACAATATGCCATATATAAAAAAATATAAATGGTCATCATGTGTGTGTGTGGGGGGGGGGGGTTGTCTCATCATGTCACCGAACCCGTTTGCCACGATGAAACCCTCACCTGCTGGGATAAAAGTCATGCTCGTACAGTGCTCTCTCACTACCTGTGGGTCTTCTGCAAACAGCAGTGCCCAGGACAAAGACCTCCCTTGAGCACCTAGCATTTACTCTGAGGGCCTGGTGTGGACACACCCATGGACGCATCAGACAGCTGCCTGCACCTCCTGAGAGACCAGGAATTTAATTTAGAGAGAGCCTGCCTTGGTTCAATGAGATGGGTTTGCAGAACCACCATGGTACATTAACTCCCCTCATAGATCTTAGAATTTGTGCCCAGGTTATCCTGCAGACCAGGTCAGGGATAAGCCGGTGAATTTTTGTTAAAGAGTTTCTAAGAGGTCTGGGGTGGGGCACGGCCATTCTCCCATGGCTGCTGAAGTTCCCAGCGAGCTCCTACCAGGCAAAACACTACCTGTGAAGGAGAAATGGGACCTCCTGAGCTATCAGCATCCTTAATTAGCATCGACTTTAGAACCTAAGTCAGAATTCATATTGCTGTTTTCGACTTAATAGGATAGTCCTTCAGAGTAAAGGAGAAAGGAGTCTTCAAATTTTAGAGAAATCTTTGTGTGTGCTTTGCAGGGGTCCTTTCAATGAATCATTATAGTGTTAATCATTACAGTCGCTTTTATCCCATCTTAAATACTAATGTAATTATCTTAAACTCTATTACCTTGTTTCAACAAGTCTCATTTTCCTCCATCAAAAGCATTAGCATCCACATGTAAATGGTAATATGTTTCATTTCCAGATTTTTTAGTTTTAGAAGTAAACATTCCCCACACACTGAACCCAGGGTCAGTTAACTGTTTCATATGGAAACATAGAGTCTTAAGTAAATACCGCCATTGCCCTCCCCCCAACAAAACAAAAAACAAAACAAAAACAGACAAACAAAAACACAAAAAAAAACAAAAATAAGCTCGGTCTATTACTGGGAATTAACCCTTACCTGCTAAACAGAATCCTAGAACATTGCATCTTCATATTACACTGCCTTGTTTTTAGTGTCTAGAAATCCCCCAGGCTCGCCAATAGGACAGGATATTTAAATGGCTCGATTCTCACTTCAGGTTTGAGGGAAGGCAGGAAGGCTGAGTTAGGAGCCATTATCTCCACAGCCTGAGTGAATGCCAGCTCACTGGGCAGGGCTTGAAGAAATGATGTCCAAAACCAAACAGCCCAACTCAACCCTTACTTTAACTCAATCTGTTCTTTCACTCAATCCATACTCTGAAGACATTTAGAAAGTCGAGGATTCTCATGGACATGGACAAAGGTGTGGTGGTGGCGGAAGGAAGAGGGGGATGGGTAGAGGTGGAAAAGGGCATAGAGGGGATAAATGGTGATAAAAATTTTAAATTAATTAAAAGAAATCAGAGGAGTCAAGAAATGGACAATTTGGGATAGGGTTTCTTTGGTGAGAGTTTTTGGTGTGTTGCACCATTTTCTCACTGTTCCCTTACTTCTCCATTAGTACGAGTTTTAGGGGAAATGCTGGAGAAGGTTTAACTTTGAGTGACATGGAGGGGGGGGGGTTGCTTATTAAGAGACCTTTTTTATAATTAGACGTCACTGAAGCTGTGGGACTGCTTTGACATTTCGCAGAAACAGCGGGCCTGCCTAGCAGAGTTTTAGGGACCCTAGAAGGAAAAATGCTGCTTTTCCTTGCGCTCCACTGAGTTGTGCTCTTTAGGGTAATTGTCCTACAAAGTAACCTTTTGTGAAGTCAGTACACCTGCTCCTTTACCCAAGGCTAAGAAGAACTGATACCTGGACATGAACCCATTTCCACGGTTGACTTTCTGCACAAAAGAAACTGGAAACTGGTAAAAACATCATCCTGGATGGAAAGATGACAACTCTTCACTGCATCTTGTGTGTCTTTTTGTCTTCATCACTTTTGAAGATACCAAAAGACTCAGCTGAGAGGATGTACCCAATGGTGGCTTTATAACGAGTTTGCCCTCCACTTAGTCCTTTTGTCTCACAGGTAGTGCATATATCAAAGGGTAAAAATAATTATAACTCTGAGTGCAACCAGAGAACAGGAGGAAAAGAATCTCCCAAGTGTCCAGGCAAACATATTATGTGCCAAAGGTCTGTGCTGACTGAAGGCCACAGCTTTTACATCTAAGAGCACCATTAGCATAATTGGCTTGTGGATCAGACGGAGGCCATTAGCTTTAAATTCTTCGCTGAGGACTAAAATGTCTAACTAATATCCCTTTTATTCTACATTACCTTTCACTTGTTCATGTAAATTATCTTCCTCTCCTGGACATAGGGGAAAAATATCTTCATCCATAAGAAACCTCTTGTGTGAATTCTGTTGTGGCTGCTAATCTATGGAAGAAGAGGAATTGATTTCCTCTACCGCACATGGCTGTCCCTTCACACCAAAGAGCAGCAGCGTGTCCTCAGTGGGTGCAACAAGAGCCACTTCCCAACCTATTTCACTTCCATCCCAGCAGCATCCCTGGACTAGGGTCGCTACAGCTGGAGACCACTGATTGGCCCAGCTACTCTGGTCCATGGAGTTACTATCCACCCACCTGACCCAGGTGAGAAATCACCACGGTGAGCAGAAGGTGAAGAAGAAACTAAGCTGAGAGGGCTTGCTGTTTGTCTATGGCCACTATACTGTGAATAAGCACCTGAGCTCACAACGCCCTGAATCAAAGCTGCCTCTTCCCACCGCGGGCATTCACACATTCACAGCTACAAAGCTTCTGAGCTGAGTACCCACCCTGAGGCATGCCTGTTTTATTTTCACCACTAACACCCTGTTTAGAGACAAGAAGATTTTATATTTTGGGTATTGTTAATTAACCAAAACTCCATGAAAAAGGAAAAGGCTTCCTTTGATGGAAAGCAGGATTTCAGGTGCAGATTCAGATGCTTGGGGACTCTGCCATCTGCTGGCTTACCTGTGGGATATGTAGCATCTCCCTGGCTTTCAGGATTGGGATGTTCTGACATTTTCATTGTTCAGCTGGATTTACAAAGTTTGAATTTTTAAACACTGCAACTTAAAAGGAAACACTCAATTCATTGCTAGAAATGAATCTTTTTTTAAAAAAAGAGAGCAGATTTAGATCTAGAGAAAAGTTGTGAATGTAAGTACAGGGAGTCCCTGCTTACTCACGTCCAGTTTCCCCCATTGTTTGCATCTTACATGAGTGTAATGCATTTATCACATGGACAATATCGATGCATTATTATTAACTAAAGTAGAAATGGATCTTTAAGAATAGCAAATGCTGCTGACTCTGGTTACCTGCACAAATGTAGGTGATGGACCACAGGTGGGTGATGGCAGTCACTGACATCCCTACCCGGCACTGTGACACCTGCTTTACATACATTATCCCAGGCAATTCTTGCAGCAACCAATGAAATAGGTATTACAGTGTCCTCCCGTTTTACCAATCAAGCAAATAAAACTCTGAGTGATGCCGGGACCAGTTTAGCTCAGTGGATAGAGCGTCGGCCTGTGAACTGAAAGGTCCCAGGTTCGATTCCGGTCAAGGGCATGTACCTTGGTTGTGGGCACATCCCCAGTAGGGGGTGTGCAAGAGGCAGCTGATTGATGATTCTCTCTCATCAATGTTTCCAACTCTCTATCCCTCTCTCTTCCATTCTGTAAAAAATCAATAAAATGTATTTGAAAAACAAACAAACAAACAAACAAAAAAACAAACAAAAAAAAAACTCTGAGTGATGCTGACCCTAACATTGAGAGCTGTGTGATCTTGGGAAAACTGCATTCAAATAACCACTCATAAATGTATTGCAAGGTTTTAATCAATGAATACATGGAAAACATTTAGAAGAGTCCATGGCACATATTAAACAGAAAATAATAACCAGGTCTAGCTAAAGACAGAGTATACTTCTTAAGCCACTATAATATACTAAGGATAGTTCCTGAAACACTGTGGAACAGCCTACTTACTTCACATAAACTCTTTTCTCTTATGGTGTCTATTCTCCTACTCTGTTGTATTAGGTCTCCCTCTCTTTCTCATTATCATCACCCCACCCCCCACTTTTCCTATGAAATCCTAATACCAAAGATATAATGTTACAGCTTTTTTTTATACCAAGGTCCTTTGGAGGCCACAGATGATCGTAATATCTGGGTGTTTTTGTTGTTGTTGTTGTTGTTCTTTTTTTGGGGGGGTGCCCTTCAAGACCATTTTTATCCATTTAGGGCTGATAATCATTCCCATTGAGAATACTGCAGGCTTATCACACCATTCACCCTTCCTCTTAATAACCCATAGAAGTGCTGCTTGCCAACCACACTCACCAAGATAGAAATATGTAAATGTGGACTTCCTGTGCCTGTAACCATTACCCAGCTCTGAAACTCACAAGTACTCAAACTCACATCCCTCTGAATCACCTTCATTCTCCTCATAAAGCCTTATCTTTTCTCTAAATGATTTCCTTAGGCTCAATTATGCTCCATTTTTTCTTACAATAAAGTCTTCCTTATACATATCACAGTGCCCCTGATTCAAAAGCTCAGAGCCAGCAGGTGTGGCTCAGTGGTTGAGCATCAGACTATGAACCAGGAGGTCACAGTTCAATTTCCAGTCAGGTCACATGCCTGGGTAATGAGCTCTATCCTCAGTAGGGGGCCGCAGGAGGCCGCCAATCAATGATTGTCTCTCATCACTGATGTTTCTGTCTCTCCCTTCCTCTCTGAAATTAATAAAAAAAGCTTTTTATTTTTTAAAAAGCTCAGATATTATAAAGATCCCTCTTACTCTTGTGGACTGTCACATCTGAGTTTGAACCCTATCTCCTTCAGTTGCTCTCTATAACCTTGTCTGTCTGTCTATCTATCTATCTATCTATCTATCTATCTATCTATCTATCTACCTACCTACCTACCTACCATCTTTCTATCTATCAATAAAAGGCTAATATGCTAAGTGTCCCTCTGCCTGTTTGGCACACTGACCACCAGGGGGTAGACGCTCAATGTAGGAGCTGCTGAGCTGCAGTGACTTGGCAGCGATGGTTCTCATTGATGCACCCCGAAACTATAGAGAAGGGAGCCTGATTCCTCAAAGGGCCTTGCAATTCCACCTTCTGCCATGGGTTGGGTTGCAGTGTTGGCCCCGAATCTGGCTTACTGCACACTTCCTTTTGAGTTCCACACTCTGTACTACAGCAACATTGCAGAGTGCCCTCTCACATTCCAGGACTCCTTGGGGAATGTTGAAGAGCCAGTTTTGGCCTGGTCCTCACAGGCCAGGCTGAGGGACCCCATCTGCCAGAGGGACCTTGCTCTCTCCGCTTGGGTGCCACTCTAGGTGCAGCTGGCTGGGGAGGGACTGCAGGAGATTGACTCCAGGGCATGTCTGGCCCATCCTACCCAGTCCTGCCCTGCCAGCCAGCCACCTTTTAACTAATTTATTTTCTATGTGCATGAATCCATGCACCGGGTCACTTGTATGTAAAATAAAAAATCTCTCAGATTCTGTATTTGTATGTCTATAACACATTCTCATACAATTTTAGAGGTGAAAAATAACATAAAACATCTAGAATTGACCCTAGCATGTAGTAGGTAAGGAAGAGTATCAGAGGGGATCTATTTCCTGCCTCTCTACCATGTCATTCTATGAGCTTTTCTAATTTAATTGTTCAATCTATTGAAAAGTTCATACTATTGGACATTAAATCATTTAATGGGGAAAAATAAATGTTTGCATTTTTCACAATGAAAAATAAAAAAAAATATTGTGACTTACATTTTAGTGGAGGGATATTTCCAGTAAACTGATAAATATACAACATACCAAGTGATGACATGTACTATGAAAAAAATGAAGTAGGTAGAGACCTAGGATATGGGGAGAATACTCATTTGTCTGAGGTGACTAGGGCCTATCTGAAAAAAACAAACAAACAACTTTTATAAGAGATTTGAATACAAATGAGAAAATGAGACACACAATTTTCTAGTATAAATGTCCTTAAGTGTATCCTTCCCTCCCTTACCCCCTTATCTCTCTCTCAAGTTGCCTCTAATGTCAATTTGATCCTATGTCAATCAAGGTCCTCAGCTCAGTCATGAAATCAAATGTTGGGCATCTCAGTCTAAAGCACTGACCCACACAGCATCCAAGCCACATGCTGGCCCATTAATTAACCTCTGCTTATGCGTTTAGTTCAATATACAGTCAGCCAACATTTTCTTTCTATAAGAATTCAGTGAGAGATTCTGCAAGTATTTGGCTGAATCCCAAGTATTTTTGTCTACCACAACTCCCTGGTGGCTAGTCCATCTAGGGATCTCATATAAAGGAAAGGATCATGAGATCTATGGAGCCAATAGGCAGAGAAGCTGTGAATGTCATACAGATGTCAGGTGGTGGTTGAAGGGTCACTTCTCATGTCCCTGGGAGTCCATGGGTCCATATTTGCTTCCAGTGTATTCTGTAATTCAGGTCATTTACTAAATCGAGGTGATTTTTTTTCTTTCTTTCCAGTTTCAACTAAAGTGCCAGCTAAATCAAACAAGCTTAGCACTTCAAAGGTTTTTCATTTATAGGCATCAAATCAACATACTTCAATTTAAACTGCACCCTGATGCCATGAAAATTTAACTTTGAAAGCATTGATTATTTTAAATAATGTTTGGTATTAAAGAAGTTATAAAGTCAATAATTTTAACTGCACAATACACAGAGAAGTTATTTTAGAAATATATTACTGTTCTATGAAAACACACACATATACACACACTCACACACACACCGATATTTCCTAAAGGAAAATGCCAGCTCTACCCACACTCATTAGGATGACCTACTTTTGACATGTGGTTACAATTTATTCTACCACTTACTGGTGATATAGTTAGTTATCCAAGTCCAAAATGGGGGAAAAAATGTATTCACTTAAAAGGTTTTCTGAACTTAACTTTAAATGCCATGTCCTACATATAAGAAGGCAAGACCCCTTTTATGACAAAGGAAAGGAACAGCAGTATGAACCCCATATTTCTATGGTTGCTGACCAAGCTTGCCTTCATGGATTTACACTTTAGGGCTTGATGCATTGAGAAAAATGATAAATGATAATGGGATGACATTAAGGCATAATTGCTGAACTAGTTCTTTGGCATCTGCTGCAGTGAAGGTAAATTTAATGATAAATTGCATGCATTTGGGTTTTTTTCAGTACAATAAGTTATGTCTTAAAATCAACCATAGTTTTTGCTGATAAACTGAAACAATATTCTAGTAATTAAAAATATGATTTAAGATTCTGTTATTGTTAGATATTCCAAAAATTCCTTAAATTACTTCTTGTGGAAAGCATACATTTTCTTCAGTGAAATATGCTCATTTGTTTTTGTATCACTTTTAGAAAAATGTCTATTCTCTGAAGCTCCTTATTGTCTCTTTTCATTTCCTCCATCTCTGCTTTTTAAAAAAATATATATTTTATTGATTTTTTACAGAGAGAAAAGGAGAGGGATAGAGAGCTAGAAACATGGATGAGAGAGAAACACCAATCAGCTGCCTTCTGCACACTCCCCACTGGGTATGTGCCCGCAACCAAGGTACATGCCCTTGACCAGAATCGAACCTGGGACCCTTGAGTCTTCAGGCCAACGCTCTATCCACTGAGCCAAACCAGTCAGGGCTCCCCAATCTCTACTTTATGGCCTATATATATTTGCAGTTAAAGCTACTTGTAGTTTTATATTACACCACTCTATTTCATTCTTCTTCATTCTGAATTCCTTATTTCTTGTTTTTCATAATATGCTTTCCTTCTTTACATGTCAGGGGAACTGTATTTTCAGGGTTTAGTTATAATGTCTTTTATGACATCTAGTCCCCGCTACCACCAATCAGGTGTGACCACTCTTCCTCCTGTTAAAACTTTGTCTCATGCACACTTCCATTCTTATACAGGGTGGGGCGAAATAGGTTTACAGTTGGAGTTCATAAAACATAGAGTTTATTCTTGTGTAATTATTTTTAAATATTATATTGTTTTCCATATGAACAACTGTTGACCTACTTTTGCCTACCCTGTACTTATCAAATTGGATTATAACTAACTTTCCTTACATGAGTATTTACCTCCTTAAATTAAGAAATCTTTGAAAGCAGAAACTAAGACTCTTTGTTATCTCTATCTGCAACATTTAATACATTGCGTATTGAAATATATTTTCTGCATGAATAAAAAGAATCCAAATGAACATTCAACACTTTGTTCACTTTCCATGCCCATTAGTGCTTTCTCTTAACATGAAAAGCCTACTAAATAAGATCCAGAAAAGTTCAAGCAAGATACCAAGAAAGTGGGCTTTCAGGAATGCCCAAGATCATCAAGTTCGCAGCAGTTGCAGAAGTTAATTTCCTTGACATGTTTTGATTAGTAGGACTTTAACGTAACTTCTGGAAATTAAGATGAACTGAACAGCACCTCGTTTGCTGTTCTTTCACATGTGTAACAACTTAACTAACTCTTCCCATGTTCATTCTAGATGCCTTCAGGGACAATTTGACTGCCACAAATGAGAATGAGAAGAAAGCATTCCCTAAGTAACAATGTTATCCTATATAATAAAGATGTAATATGCAAATGGCCATTACGCCATGAAGCGTAAGGACCGACCACATAACAACCAGATCACGGATCAGCAGGAAGGTGGGGCAGCAAACCACAAGTGGGCTTCGGAGAGCTACAGGAAGAGGCAGGACAGAAAGCTATGAGGGGGGCGGGGGACCTACAGGAGGGCAGGGAGCTACTGGAGGGCAGCAGCGAACTACTGGCCAGTTACTGGTGCACAGATTTGTGTGCAGGGCTACTAGTAATAAAATAAAGTTAGAAACTTAATCCAAGTAGGACCAATATTTTTGGAACTTTCCAAATGGTGATGAAGTTTGTAAATATTTTTCTGCTAGTATTGATACACATGCTTTAAAAGCACATTCAATTTTTACCAGAAGATTGGGTTACACTTACTGAACACTGTAGTGCTTTAGCCTTCTGAAGGAGATGGGAGTAACTGCTGGCATAGGTATATATTTGTGGGGCAATTAGATCCACGATCCTTTAAAAACAGCTTTAAGTACTTGTAAAGATTTAATCCTCATTTAATACAATGAATGGGACATTATAGTTATGATGCTTTAAAATTAATATGTCAAGCAGGTCACTGTTAGAATAATACATATGGTCAGTGAATTGCATTTTATATGGATGCCACTTAGGAATATTTTATGTGAAACTCCAGATTGGGTTCCAATTAGGTGAGACATTTTCTTGTCAAAGAAAACAAAATATTTCATAGTATTTTCACTCAATAATTTTATTTTATATATATTAGCACTTTGCTTTTAAAATACATTATTTATTATGAATTTTGTGTTCCTAAAGTTAACATTGGTAGAGAGGAAAGAAGCAAATAATTCATTGAATGATCCTTTATTTCTTATTTGAATTGAGAAAACAAGTTTAAATGTCTGCTTACTCTCCTATTTTATATCAAAAAAATTAAGAACTCTTTATTGGCAGATAAAGAAACCATCTTTTTGAGAATGTCCATGTAATACAGGCTTATGTAGACACCGAAATGATGTTTCAAAATCAGTTGGTGCTTATGCCACAGTGAAATATAAACATCTTTTTTGAGATCAAAATAATAAAAGCAGGCCTGGGCAGCATGTGCTTTGTTTCCTTACTTCAGATATTCCCCAGTGATAACCACAGGTTTTCAAGGGGCATGTATTTGCTTTCAGTGCATCTGTACTAGAAGGAAGGAGACCTCCAGCTTTCTAACACACTGCATTTCTGATCATTCTTCCCATCCACTTGCAAATGTGAATTGTCACCCCTGATTTATGTTCATTAATCAAAATGGCAAATGCATGTGGAGTGCAGAATCAGGGTCCAGGCTGTTGTCTGAAAATGTGATCAATCATCACTGATTGGCATTTTGAGTTAAATGATATAAGAATGTGGAAAACAGATGCTTGCTGAGGATGAGGGAAAGGAAGTTAGGGCCAAGAGGTTAGCATTTTAATTGGCAAGATGTAAAATGTTTACAATAGAAAAGACTAAATAAAGTCTGAGTTTTGTAAGAAAACAATTATGCAAAATGCAAAGAAAAGTGATGTAAAAAGGCATGCATTTATGTAAAAGATATCTTTAAAACAATGCCATGGATACTTAAATATGCTCTCTGCAGTAGTGAAAATAAGGCCATGAAAATAGGACTTGACCCACATCTTATATTCCTAAGGGACAGTAGCTAAGTATAATGATAATCAGTTCTTCATAAAACAATAAACTTAGAAAGTATTTAATGTATCCTGTCTCTATGTTCTGCTTATTGGTGAAGGTGGGTGGTAGGGTAAATTTGTTAAATGAATCTCTTTAAAAAAAAATCTACATATAGTCATTGAAGAACAAATAGCTATTTTATTATAATCTGATGAGATGAGAATGTACCTTATTCCTTGGGATATAAATAATATAAAACACAGGAGCAAACATGATATTAAAGCACATTTTAAAGCCAAATAAGATTATTATAGTTCTAGAAAACTAGATATGATTCTATAAAGACTTCATCTAAGGATTTCTCAAATAATCCTACGTAATAAAAGAGTAATATGCAAATTAACCATCACTCCACTATATCCACCAGCCAATCAGAGAAAGTATGAAAATTAACCCCAACCAAGATGGCTGCAGCCACAGAGAACAGGAGAAAGGCTTGGGTTTGCCCAGCAATAGAGGAGGCCAAGCTTTCCACACACCCTGGCCAGCCTAGGACTTCTAGGCTACAAAGTTTCAATTGAAGAAGATAAATAAATTCCAGATACCAGGGCCTCTGCTTGAGTTGCCAGGAGGCATGGCTGGCCTGCAAACTACCACAGGCTCCTCGCTCAGACCATCCCATACCCCAAGGGAACCCCCACCCTGATCCAGGACACCCTTCAGGGCGAACGAGCTGGCCCTCACCCATGCACCAGGCTTCTATCCTATCTAATAAAAGAGTAATATGCAGATTGACCATCACTCCAACACACAAGATGACTGCCCCCATGTGGTTAAAGATCCTGCCCCTATGTGGACACAAAATGGACACCACAAGATGGCCAGCAGGGAAGATCAGTTGGGAGGGACCAGGCCTGCAAGGGAGGGCAGTTAGAGGCAATCAACCCTGCAGGGAAGGGCAGTTAGGAGTGACCAGGCCAGGAGAGGAGGGAAGTTGCGGGTAAACAGGCTGGCAGGGGAGCAGTTAGACATCAATAAGGCTGGCATGGGTGTGGTTCGGGGGTGATCAGGTTGGAAGGCAGAAGTGGTTAGGGGCAATCAGGAAGGCAGGCAGGCGAACAGTTGGGAGCCAGTAGTCCTGGATTGTGAGAGGGATGTCTGATTTCTTGTTTAGAACTGATCCCAGTGGACATCCCTTGAGGGGTCCCAGATTGGAGAGGATGCAGGCTGGGATGAGGAACAACACCCCCCCCCCCCCCACTCTGTGCATGAATTTTGTACAACGGGCCTCTAGTTATAATAATAATTTCATAATTTATCCTGCAATAATTAACAAGGTTCTCATCTTTTAATAATTGATTTTATTATTCTGTTATTATTTTAAATACAAAGTTGTCACATAATCTAAAAATAAATATAAGACATACTATAGGAAAAAGCTCTTCTCATTCAAAACATTACTCCCCAACTGCTTATATTGAGATTTTATACTCTCAATATAGTACCCATGCAAGAAATATTTTGAGATTTCTGATTCACTGAACCATTGAATAAAGAAATGAATGAGTTTTGTATGAAATCTGTATCATAATTTCCACTTGGATGAATCTCTATTCTATATTATTAGGATATAAAACATTAAGAAATAATTACTACAAAAGTGAATAAATTTGTTATGAAGTTAATCAATTAGTTTAGAATGATGGGTTCTTAAACTGCAATGATGGCAAGATAAAAGCAAATGAAAAGAGCCCTAACCTGTTTGGCTCAGTGGATAGAGTATTGGCCTGCAGACCAAAGGGTCCCAGGTTTGATTCCAGTCAAGTGCATGTACCTTGCTTGTAGGCATATCCCCAGTAGGGAGTGTGCAGGAGGCAGCTGATCAATGTTTCTGTTTCATAGATGTTCCTGACTCTCTATCTCTTTCTCTTTCTTTCTATAAAAAATCAATAAAATATATATTTTTTAAAAAGCAAATGAAAAGATTCTAACCTTGTATCTTCATTGAAAACAAGCAGCAGTTTTTAGAAAATCCAAAATTCTAGGTCAACTTGTATGCATAAGCCATGGACACTGACAATAATAGTATGGTGAAGGCCTGGGGGTAGATGCAGGGTGACTGGGTGGAGATGGTCAATGGGGGATAAACTGGGGACATCTGTAATACTTTCAACAATAAAAATTCCAGGACAAAATTTCTTTGAAAATTTGAAGAAATAACCTATTTTTAGGCAAGCCATTTAAATGTTTTTTACAATTAAATTGAAGAATTAGACTATCTTTAACCCATACCAGCTGCAAAATTTATCGAGTCTAAATTTCGATAAATCATTTAAATTACAAACAGGTTATATAATTGAAAATCTAATTTTAAACACACACATGTGCACACAAACAATAGTTATGATCCAAAAATGAACCTGGATTAATGTTAACTGAGCAGCAGGCACTCTTCCAGCTATGAGCTAATTTAATTTATAACAATCTTGGGATGGAGAAATAATTATCACTACTTTAGAGATAAATAACTGACTCACCCATAGCTATTAAATGAGCAAAACTTGAAACCTGGATTCAATCCAGGTCTGTATAGATATCTAACTCCACTCTGCAACAATATTCAACTACAAGTTATGAAACACACACACACATAAAACACCCAGAGAGAAAGAAGGGGAGGGAAGAGAGCATGGGGTATTTAACTTTCAAGAAATTTTACAGCAATGTTGCATGTGCATGTGCATATGTGAGTGTGTGTGTGTGTGTGTGTGTGTGTGTGTGTGTGTAACAGAATGCTTACTATAGTTCAAAACTTAATGTTGAATGATAACTTTGCCAAGGATAACCCATGGGCTTAGGCAAAACAAGTATTTCAGAGGTGAGGGGTTGGTGGGGGGTTGGAAGAGATTAGCTAAAGAACATATATGCATATCCCACAGACACAGAAAACAATGCGGTGGGGGCTGGGTGGAGAGGGGCAAATGAAGTAAAACGGGAGACATCTGTCATAGTGTTAACAATAAAACTAAAAAAAAAAAGTCTTTATTATTACATCCTTAACCCTCTAATATTGGGCTTTATTTAAAATTTGACCATGCATCTTTCTTTGGAATCCTCTGGGGGAAAAAACAACAACAGTGGGACATGGATGCCCTGGTTCCTATCTGGCCAGCATGGCTCAGTGATTGAGTGTCAACCTATAAAGCAGGAGGTCATACTTCAATTCCCTGGCAGGGTACATAGCTAGGTTGTGGGCTCAATCTACAATGTGTGGTGTGCAGGATGCAGCTGATCAATGATTCTCTCTCATCATTGGTATTTCTCTCTCTCCCTCTCCCTTCCTCTCTGAAAAAAAAAAAAAAAGAAAAAAAAAAATATATATATATATATATATTTTTTTTTTCCAGAGACCTTGGACACAACACATTGTGATATCACACAGAGCAACAGATACTGGCCTCACACATAAGGTTTGTTTTACAATAGCAAGGTTCTCCAATGCTAAAATAAACTGAAAACGCATTTTTAAGGAAAAGTCTATTTTAAATCATTTGTTCTATTTAGATCAGAGGTGGTTTAGACCGCCTTTTTTCCCTCTTGAGAAAAAGATTTTCATAAAACCAATTAGCCCTTCTCTAATTGGGAATGCGTCAGAAGCTGTGTAATGCACACGCTGGTAAGGGAAGTTCTGCTGGAATCAATTATGATGGGTGGAAAAGAGCTATCTGCTTCCTGTGAATTGCATAACATCCGGCTTAAATAAGCATCAACATTAATAAGGCGCCCTTAAGTTTCCATAGAGCTTTCTCTGGGGAGAATATGTTACTGTCAGTCAGCTGCCAAATGCTTATAGAATGATTAATGAATCATATATAGATGATTGGCAGCAAAATTCTACTTTAGAGGATGCGTCAATCATTTTTATAGCTGCTTTCCATTTTCATGGACAAGAGCAATACCAGTCTTAGCTTTAGAACCATTATAACCCCAAGTAGGATTGCTGTAGGCCACCAGCTAGACAGAGATCTGGAGAAGATTTTACTCCATTTCATTTTATGTTCCTCTAGGCTAAACCAAATATCTTTGTTTGCACTCTCCAAGCTCAAGGCAAGCAGGTAGGTGAAGCAGGTAATTCATTTGAAGTGAAAAATTAATGACAGAAGCTTACCATACCAAATCATATTATCCATTTGATAAGTTATAAGGCAGGGTACAAAGTGGAGTGCCTTTGTTTCAGTCATGCAGTTTTCCATGTTTTTATCCTTCAATAATTCATTTATCATGTTCCTCTTATGTCCATTCCACCAATTTAATTTGAATTAAAAAAAAAACCCAGTCTCTTTGAATAAAGGGTGGCTCAATTAAAATAATATTAACATTGCTAAAAAATATAGAATTTCCCAAATATCCAAATTTCTTTACACTGTGTTGGAAAAGAATGATATGCTTAAATGGCAACTACAATATTATTTTCCCACATGTTGGCTCTAAGTGTCTAAAACTACCGGTATATTTACAATAAAGTCTAATTAGCTAAACTATTTTTGAGGGAAAAAAGGTCGAAGTTTCTCATATCTGAAACTAATTCAAGAGTATAAGGAGTACCTTGGCCAATGTGGCTAAATTGGTTGAGCGCTCTCCCATGAACCAAGAGGTGGACAGTTCAATTCCCAATCAGGGCACATGCCCAGGTTGCTGGCTTGATCCCCAGTAGGAGAATGGGGGAGACAACTCATGGATGTTTCTCTCTCTCCCTCTCCTTTCCTCTTACTTTCTAAAATCAATAAAGACATGTATGTTTTTTTTTTAAAAAGAGTATAGAAGTAGTGAGATCAGAATAGGTGGTCAAGAGTTGGTCATTGATATATTTTTTAAAATCCTTATCCTTTGGAGACTCTATGGTTTTTCTAAAGAAATGATTTGTATGAACAGGAGGCAAAACCATCTCTGCTCTTTTGCTGTTTCAATAAACCCAGAGATATCCTGGGTGGGTAAAAATAGGGTTACAGTTGTTCTTATGGAAAATAATACAATAATTAACACATATTAGTATAAAAATAAATTTGTGTTTTGTGTACTTAAGCTGAATACCTACTTTTGCCCATGCCTTTAAAACAAAACAAAACAAAAACAAAAAACAACTGCAACAACTGCAACTATCTTATTGGTCATGTGAGGCAATACAAGTTAATAAAGTTGAAACAGTCAAGGGTAGAGGTCTTTAGCTTTCTCTCAGGTCACCATGGTAGCAATGATAGCTTTGGTAACTGGCTATTTTGTGCAGGATTCTTATCTATGGTGAAGGGAATTATCAGAATAACTTTCTTCCCTTTGTTTGAACTCCAATTTCTGTTAGAACACAGAAAAGACATTTCTAACTTCTGATTCACTGGGAAACGCTGGTACTTCTTCCTGTTTCTTTTGTACCATATCCTGACCTGTGCCTTTTTCTTTTTCATTCTCCAACTACAAGAATGGCATGGAGATTTCAAGTGACATACTTGCTCCAATTGGTTGGTAATAGATGTCTAGGGATGGATTCTGATCAGGTTCAGTAGGAAGGATCAATTAACAATGCTTGCCATAGGCACAGGAGGGTGCAAATTAATTATGTGTGCCAAGTATTTGCCATCCCTACCCATGTCCCACCACATCTACATGTCTGCTTCATTATAAGCTGAGAGTCACAAGCAGTTTTTACAATACCCACACAAGATGAGAGCCAAAGGCTATGCAGGTTTGTTTCCAAGAGTTCATAGACCAGCACTGAATTGTTTTTAATTAACAGCTTGTTTGGCACCCAAGCTGAAGTGTTACAGAAGCAAATGATGCTTCGATGCACTGAGATAGCAGGGTGGTTGTCTAACTCTCTGGATAGACAGATGGACAGAGAGACTGACAGGATTCTGGGAGTACGTAATACAAAATCCGTGAATATACTTGAAAGAGCACTGTGCATTTTGGTATTATATTAAAAACTATTCTTAAACTCCTAACGGACATATTATAATTAAAAGACAACGACATTTATGAGTGACAGGATATTTGGATACATTCCCCCAAAGCATTTTACTATTTTTAAACAAGTAGCTTTCCTTTCCAATAAGTAAACAAGCAAAGTTTTGTGTGTTTACCAGGTAGCTCTGAGTACTGATGTAAGGGTCGGGTAAGTCTAAGCGTTAGAGCGGACTGCACCTAAGAAGCTGAAACCTCACAGGGACCAGCTACCAGCTACATTTCCAATCTCACCGGCACTGGTCTCTGCACCGTTCTTTGGCGACTCTTACGTTTCTAATATTCTCTACAGTCTATGGCTCGGGGTTTCTCCAAATGTGGATCATGTAAGCCAGTAAAATACTTTTTGATTGTATAAGGATAAATAATTGTCCTTCTATGAGATTGATGAGGAGGCTGCTGTGAACTTTTCTCTCCTTGAATCTCAGCCTAGCAGCCTTACTTGTGGCTGATTCACACATGCAAGGTATTGGTGGCATGCAGATTTTTATGATGTATTGGGTCAGGGACCAAGCAGAGAACAAAGAAGTGCGGGGTGAGCCACAGGCCCTTCCCACGCTGGGGCTTTTTTGCTTCGGGCACAGAAATGCTGCTTGCAAAGTATAGATGGTAGGAGCAGAGGAAGAGTGAGACTCTATAATTTCACAGTCTTTTAAGTATCTTTGCCTGAGGTGGGTACCTCACTGAGTCAAATAGTAACCCGAGAGCTAGCTTTCTGCTTCCTACCTTCTTCCCTCTGCTTAAAAGACCACTTCCCATAATTAAAAATGTAAGCTGTGGACTGGCTCATAATATCCAACTACTGCACATGTGAAATGAGATTCTATGTTCCAGTTAATATCAACACGAAGGGAAAAAAGGGAATTATCTCATTCATTTAAAAAGCTCATCTTAAATCATAAACTAAGTAACAATGGGCCAAAGCAAATCCCTTTATTATGACTGATAATAAAAGAGTGTTGCATTAAATATTTTATTTCCTAAACATTTTTGTATAGATAGTAGACTTATTATAGTTTCTTTTGATCATTTAATTTCATTAAAATATCTTTCTTTTATTTATTTTTATTGTTCCCTAATATTTATGGCACATCATTTTGGATGCCCATTTATGGTAATAGCATCCTTTATAATGTGTTGGTTTAAGTTTAAAAAGTGGACCAATGAAGAAAATAATAGTACAAGTGGTATAAGGATATGGCCAGAAGTTTGAGAAGCATTGGTCCAAGTTCCAAACGGCGTAAATCTAATGGATTAGTAACTACCATCCTCCAGGAGAGTTCAGACCCTCACTAGTTCTTAAATGAAAGGGCTACCTGTGTCATTCAGATGCCCATCTTTGGTCCAGTCAGCAGCTATCCCTATGCAAAGAAGAATCTAGACCGGACCCATGATAGTTCTGGAAGAAAACAGAAATCCTAATGTAATTCCTTAGTGCTTAGTGTGTTCCTAAAATGTTAATTTTTTTTTTTTTTTATGTAACATAAACCTAACCCATGGGATTTAAGACGGGATTTGAGATAGGTCCCTGCTGTGCTCTGATGTCACATAGAACCATTTCTTAAAGTAAAACCATATTCATGACATATTCATTTTAAATTAATAAAACTTAAGGATATATTAAATTATATAAACCACTTGGTTATATGAATTAAGATGTATTTTTAGTTTACAAATATAAATTGGGTTGATGATTGAGTACAAGGCTTGCCTCTATTTATAAATCATATATGTAAAATATATCCTTCAATATAAATAATGAACTTTGAAAAGAAGCCCAGGATTTCTTCCTATACATATACTCCCTAAACTTTTAAATTTCAAAGGAATTATTTATTTTTAAAGGATTTACATTTTATTATGTTAAATAATACTTCAAAATAAAATTTGAAGACATTTACTGTGCTATTTGCAGCTACCAAATTGAAAATATAGATGCAAGCTAGAAATCCAAATTTAGTGTAATTTATTTTCTTTTATAACTGTAAACTTTTTTAAAAAGTTTAAAATGCAGTGGAGGTTTTGCTTTTCAGAAATATAAAACAGCAATAAAAGAAGGCCAACAGTAAATAATTTGTTTTTGTTATTAAGGAGCCTATTTTCAAAACTCACACAGTGAGGCAAGGAGATCCTACATCCTTAGCAGGCACCTTTTCTAGGCTTCAAAGCAATATTATATTGCCCTCTAATGGAATTTTTGAACCACTACAAACTCTATGTAGATCACAAGAAAATGGCAAAAATAATGTATTTTAGTGATGATAAGCAAATTTCAAAGAGGTATAATTAATATAAGGGCAGTTTTAATTCCTATTGTTATGGTACTTAATTCATGATTGTAAAATAATTAAGATAAGTCACCTTGTAAACTGTATATGATCAGTTTAAGATTTCCTCTTGTACAGCCACAGTCACTTGATCCTCTCTGCAATTAGATATCATTCTCAGTTCTGCCAATGATATCCTTTCATTATTTTATTATCATATAGAAACAATGTACTCATTATGCCAAGAGCTTTGTTTAGTTATATAGCAGGAAAATAATATATTTAAAAATTTTTTCCCCGCCAAAACCAGTTTGGCTCAGTGATAGAGCGTCGGTCTGTGGACTGAAAGGCCCCAGGTTCGATTCTGGTCAAGGGCATGTACATTGGTTGCAGGCACATCCCCAGTGGGGGCTGTGCAGGAGACAGCTGGTCAATGTTTCTCTCTCATCGACGTTTCTAGCTCTCTATCTCTCTCCCTTCCTCTCTGTGGAAAATCAATAAAATATATATTAAAAAATTTTTTCCCTTTCCTTAAATAAGGGTATTTGTAAATATGCACATATTCTTAACTATATTTCTATACTTTTAAATAGTTCTGAGAATAGGAAAGATTAAAATATTAGGTCAAAGGTGTGAGTTTATAGGGACAATTAGTTTCTTTGGCCACAGCTTGACTTGTCATCAGAGGTAGTCCTTGATCACACATGTAAAAGTAAGTATTAATTACCAATACAAATATTAATTACCTATAAGGATATTACCAATCTAGGGGAAAGGGAGGAGGCTTCTTCCTGTATATTAAACTATGGGATTACATTTGGTAAGTAATTTTGTTGCATAATGTAATCTAATAAGTCTTTTAAAATTTAACATAGGCACAAAATTAATATAATTGCTAATTTTTCATCCCCAGCAGCATTTTACCTTTACCTAGTTGATGAACTCTATTTTAATTTTCTTCAAATTGATATAGATATAATTTACTAAAGATGGCTATATTAATATATTTTTAAAAAACAATTTGTACTTCTTGATCCTTCAGCTTTAAAATTAGTATGGCTGAATAACCCACGTAATATGTCTTATTGATATACATACACGTGTAAACACACACATGCAGATATTCTTTTTGCCTTTGGGAGTCACTATGGGATTCAGCAATAATGTTAAGGGATTATTAAAGTGAATATATTAGCCCCTTTCATGATTTCCTTTACCTAATAAACACAAATGACCACAGTCCCTTGTGGTTTATCATTGGAAGCATGAGATTATATTCTAACTAGGCCCGAGGCATGAAATTTGTGCATGGGTGGGGGGCAGGGGGGACACAATCCAGGATCACTCAGTGGATGTCCGATTGCTGGTTTAGGCTGATGTGGACTAAACCAGCAGTCGGACATCTCTCTCGCAAAGTGGGACCCCTTGCTCCTTACAGCATGCCTGCTCACTCTTAATTGCCTGCCTGCTCGCTCTTACTGCTTGGCTGGCTGCTTTTTAGCACTGCCGCAGAGGTGGGAGAGGCTCCTGACACCATAGCTGCACTCACCAGCCATGAGCCTGGCTTCTGGATGAGCGGCACTCCTGCTCTGGGAGCGCACTGACCATCAGGCAGTATCTCCTGCTTGAGCGTCTGCCCCCTGGTGGTCAGTGCACATCAACCAGTCATTCTGGTCATTCCACCATAATGATCACTGGGTTTTTATATAATATACATAGACAGATGCTATGAGTATTTTAACTAAATAGTATACACAATGTGGCCTAGAATGTCAATATGTATTTGTGCATTTTTTTAAATCCCTAATGCAAACATCAGGCTAAAATAGCAAATCAAATGATATATTTATTAATCTTTAAGCCTTGCCTTCCATTTCATTCTAAAAATGCAGACCCCCTTACCTTACTTTAGTGATATACATTTATCTTGTAACCTGTTTCAACTAGAATCAATCTAAAATGAGATATAATTAGTAATAATCTAGCACATGTCAGGAATGCTTTGCAAAGGTAGATAAATTCACCCTAAACCATGGATTAATCATTCATTAAATGAACACCCAATTCCTCTCAATTCTCAAACGTAAGGCAGGAATCAATAATTATTGGGATCCTTCTTTCTGCAGAGTCTGGAAGATCCTGAGCTTCTTTAGTACGATTATTTGAGCAGCTACTATCAATTGTTTGAAGTTAGCATGAAAGTTAATCTCTATTCTCACTGTGCTCATATTTTTCCAAATTCACTTGTGTTAAATCTGGACAAATAGTATTCAGTCTATGACCAGCTTCCCCTGGGGTGTCTTCTGCCAATGATGACCCTGGTGGCTAGTAAACAACAGCAATGTCATCCTTTCAGAATCTAGTGCAACCAACAAGAGCATCTCAAATGTCACTTCCTCAAGGAACGTTGTCTCCAGTGTCTTCTAGCAAGCACTTAACAGTTTTCTAGTTTTATTGAGATATTATTGACACATAAAAGTTTAAGGTACACAGTGTGATAATTTGATACATGTACTAGTCTATATTGAGAAATGATTAACATATTAGGTTAGTTAGCACTTCTATCTTCTCACATAATCACCATCTTTTGTGTGTGGGGGTGTGTGTGTGGTGATAACATTTAAAATCTAATCTTTTTCTACAACTTTTAAGTATATACTGTAGTATTATTAAATACTAGAAGCCCAATGCATGAAATTTGTGCAAAGGGCTCGCCTTCACAGCCCCGGCTTCATCTGGACAGTTGTTCTGACAGTTGTCCGGATGGTCGTTCTGCTGTTTGGTCTAATTAGCATATTAGCTCTTTATTATATATAATTGACCATGCGGTGCTTTAGATTTCCAAATGTATTCAGTTTATAGGTGGGAGTTTACACTCTTTGATCAATATCTCTCAATTTCTTCAGTTCTTGGCAACCACCATTTTACTTTATTTTCTAGTCAGCACTTTTAAGACCAGGGTAATTCCATTGCATAAAAAATTATTGTAAGAACTGTACATGTTACAATGAACTGAAAATGTTTTTTCTATTTCTCTCACTAAATTAAAAAGTTCTAAAGATCACAAAGCTTGTCTTACTTATTTTGTATACCCAGCCCAAAGGCATTACATATCATAAAGACACTCATCTTAAAAAGAACCCAATGCATGCCAGCACATCAGACAAGGACCTGCAAATTGGCTCTGTGCACACATGAGCTTAGCTCAAAACTATACCTTACAATGGAGTGTGATAATCCTTCAGCAGGCAAAGCTGTAATAATTGCTACACCTTACAGCACTGTGTTATCACCACCCTGGAAATATAGAGTTCCAGAGTCCTGATGTTGAAGGTGACACTAATTTAGGGAAGTGGATCAAGCATCCGGGAGACTTGAAGGAGTCCTAATGGAATCATTGGATGAGGCAATGAGAGGATGGAGAAGGGAGAAGATGGCTGTAATCACAGGATAACTGTCCAGATTTCAATGGGGGCCATTAGGTCCATCTTCACACTGAAGTCTGCCCTTGCCTTATCACTCTGCTCTATCAGCCTTGCTTACCACCATGAATACTGCCCTTCTCATTCCCAAGTTCTCCACTGTGGATCTGCTGGAGCATCACACTTTCTTAAACTGTTATTTTGCTCAAATTCAGAAGATCTCACACAATAGAAAAAAAAATGTAACTAATCAGATTACTTTTGTAGAAGAGAGGGATCTGAGTCCTCTAATTCCTAAATTTTGACCAATCTTGTGACTTCTGATGCAGCGTAATTTATTTATCAGAAGTTATTAGATTTTCAACAAACCATGTAGAATGGAATTTGCCCATTTGCCCTTAAGTGTTTCCTAAAGAAAGCAGTAACTGTTCCTTCCTAAGTTCTGCAATGTATATGCTTCACAAGTATGCTCAATACATTTTTAAAATATCTGACATTAGTTTGTGATAAAAATCTATACTGTTAGCATGAGGAATTCCAGGAAATTTGGACCCTCTGAACATTTTTGTACATCCCCTATTGAATCCACAGGATATAGAGTTCTTTATCTTTTCAAACTAAGATGTACCATGAATTAATGAAGCAACAAAATAAAGACAGTGCATCTTTCTGGATCATCAGTTTTACTCAATTCACAGGACAGATTACGTTTGTAATTAAAAAAACAAACCCAAGATTAAAAAAAAAAAAAAAAAAAGCTTGATTACGGGGATTACTTTGAAGTAAATCAGCAGGATCTCTTATTTTCTGTCGTTAGAAATATGTCAAGTGGAAAAGTGTGAGAAATACTAAAGTTTCTCTGTGAGTGAAACAAAGGAAAGGAAATGCAAACTATAGAAGATCCAAGTTCTGACTTCAATGATACACAAGGTTACACAAGATTCTTTCTACTTCCTTTTTAATAAAACAGCCTCACTTTGCCTAGCCTCATGGTGGATATAAACTAGCCTCAATTAAATTTTGATGGAACTAATGCACTGGATTTTCCTTCCTGTTTGTTGATAATGTAGTATATAGCAATGTTATATTATACTATCAAGTAATGTGTTTATTACTAACAGTTACATAAGATAACACTGGCTACATAAATTCTATTATATAAAAATGGAAACAATTTTTTATGAGCTCATGCACAGATGGTAACTTGGATCTGCTACAATAAATTTCCTTAAGCCTTGGGTTTATCTTATTCTCAGAATAAAATAAACTATGACACTTCCACTCAATAGCACTAGCTTGTTTAATTAGAGACCACCCAGAATATGACACTTCTTAGAGCCTTTGCTTAAAAGGGAATCAAAATCAAGATCACATTTTTCATAGAAATTGTACCAAAATGGATACACTCAACCCATTTCTGCTGTCATCCTGGAAATCACATGACAGTGCTGTTAGAAAGCGTTGCATACAGAATACTAGCATTCCTACACTTATACATCAAAACAAAATGTGACAAGTAAACCTTTCCAAAAATATTATCCAGAGTTTGCCAAATAAAAACAAAACAAAAAACAGGCTGTCCAAAAGATCCTTTTAAAATTCATATTTAATTGCTTTTAATATTTTTGATAGAAAATGCATCTAATTTATTTTCATCAATTGAATATAAAAACAATTTCAAATATTCTGAACAAGCCAGTTCACAAGCTGTAGTCTGAATAAAGTGAAAAATGGCCTAATACAAGTCTAATTTATTTCTTCAAGGTCAGATTTTTCTGAACCTTATCAGAACTATAGATTTAAAAAAGGCTTATATAACTGACACGTCAATTTACTTGCAAAGTAAATTAAATTTATAATCCTAGCAAATGATATAGTCATTGATAAGGATATCAATAGAAATAGCTAAGACTAAGCTGATTAGTTAAAAAAAAAAGGTAGCTTTCTAGATAGAAACTTATTTTTGAAATAATTACAAAATTATAAAGTATTCAGTCTGGCCAAAATATTCTCTTTGTGAAGATTTTTATGTTTACTCCTTAAAAAATAATTTTTAAGCTTATCTCTATTGGGTGTAGGGAGATCAGTGTGTTACTAAGAGCTCTCTTAGAGCATATTTTAGGCATTCCATATTTGTCGAATATTCAAATGAAGACATATGTCAGAATTTAAAAAACAAAAACCTATTCAAGAATTCTCTCTTACCACCCCTCTTACAAATTGCACTCTATTCTCCAGCCCCACTGAACATGTTTTTCTTAACTTTTCTCCCTTCCACACTTTCCCACAAAGCTCTTCTTGGGACAGTGACTCCTCCCAGTTCCCACATCCAGGGAGCAAACTCTTATTAATCCATCCGCTCCCACTTAGACATCACCACTGGCAAGAGCGCAGTTGCTGATACAACATGATCTTACAGCACTGTGCCTCCCTCTTTGCACAGTACTTCAACTTCTCTGTTTTACTACCCACAGCTTTAAACTCACAATGGCAGGAGCTCTGTCATATTCTCAGTACATAGCACAATTTCTGGTACATAGTAGACAGTCAAATATTTATTAAATAAGTGAGCCTAGGTTCCATGGTTTACTTTCTAGTTTGCAAAAATGCTTCTATATATATTTTATTTGAACAACTCTAAATATTAGCATCTCCATAATGATGCAAGAAACTATGATTCCTAAAGCATTAGTTGAGTATAACTCTTAAGCATTTATAATTTTGAGTCAATCTAATTCAAATCCCAGCCCTGTCACTCGTGAGCCATGTTGCCTTGAGTACTTTTGTCCCCATAAGCTTTTTATTTTTTTTTACAACCTATCTCATGGAGGTTTGAAAAGAAGGATTAAATGATATTAGATTTGTAAAGTAGTTAGTATATTGTCTGCACTGTGCTATATAACAAATTTCCGCTGCTTCTGATTTTTCTGGCAGTATAGAAGAAAATGCTGACTTCTACAATTTTATCTCAATTCAATAATTTTTCAATTAAAAACAAATTAAAGTCTCATTCTCTTAGGGGTATTTCCTACCATTTTAGATTACAACATAATTTTCACTATATATTCATTTGTTCCTACAAACTTGTTTCATTTTTCTTTCAAAATAAATTTTATTGAGGTAAAATTTACATAGAATAAATACATTATCATTAAGTATAGAGTTTGATGAGTCTGTCACATATATACACCCCTATATCCCATCCCCAAAATCAAGATCTGAAACATGTCCAGTATTTCAGATAATTTCTTTATGCTTCTTTGGGGTAAATCCCTCCTATTATTTTCCTAGCCCCAGGAAATAACTAATCTGCTATCATTATTATAGATTTGTTTTGCTTAAGTATTCTAAATAAACAAAACTTCTGTGTCTGCCTTCTTTCACTCAGGGCAGTATTTATAATTTGCCCATATTAGCGGCTCATTCTTTGTTATTGTTGAGTAGTATTTAATTGTTTGGACATACTAAAATTTGATTTTCCTTTTATCTGTTGGTGAACATTTGAATTACTTTAAGATTGCACTATTATGAAAAAAGTGCATACATTTGTGTTTTCATTTCTTTCTAAAAAATAACTTGAGGTGGAAGACTGATTATATAATAAAGTACCATATGTATAACTTTTTAAGATATTGCAAAAAATTTTTAAATTAGTTTTACTATAATGCTTATTTTAAACCTAACACATTTATAATTACTTTGCTTCTTAAATTTTACAGTTTTGTTTAAGGATGTGTTGATCTGTATTGTAATTTGGCCATACAAGACAGTTATGAATAGCTCGGGTAAGAGAAGATGGAGACCTGACTGTATTATCAGAGAGCATTTATATAAAAATAAAAAAGAAGATGGTAGAGTAATCAATAAACTTCTTAGTATTTTCTAAGTTTAGGGGATTTCAAACAGAGTCTTCCAGTTTTCCTAAAATGTTTTCTGGGGTGAGCATATGGCCAAGTCTATACCAGTAGCAACTGCCTTTCCTATTTTACTGAACTATGTCAGTGAAAATCAATAGCTCATTTTTGCTGGAAAATGGAATTAATAGAAGCTAGTTACAAAAATGCTTGTGGGTCTGAGGTGGCTAGAAGGCTGTTTTGTAATGTATCTACCAGTATGATAACTTGTCTGCACACCTAAAGCAAAAGCTCAAAAGCAAATAAGTACACAAGTTATCCTACCCATTGTCTCCATCATAATCGATATCATCTAGAAATCTTTATAAAAAGATTAGTCTAAATAAAAAATGAGATTTATGTCTTCCATCCATGCTTGCTGAAGTAAATTGTGGGGAAATTTGATTGATTCCCAAAATACTTGATATAAACAGACACATTTACACACACACACACACACCCACACACATCTTTCCTCCGTATTTTCCGGTGTATAAGACGACTTTTGAAACAATAAAAAGTCAACCAAAAATCGGGGGCAAAAGACCAAAATTGCACAAAAATTGCCTGCAGATCTTGATGGCAAAGTAAGTCTTTTCTTTGAAGTGGGGGGTAGTTTTATACAGCGAATATAGGCCTAAACCTATGTTTTAACTGTAAAATCAGGGGGGTCGTCTTATACGCCGGAAAATACGGTATATAAAAACAAGGCTTCAGTTACCAAATCCAGATACTGTATCTCTGAGTGATCTCTACTTCCACTTTATTTCCCTACTATCTTGTGTTAGTCTCAGCTTTGTGTAAAATAAGTCAACAGGATATTTTTTCAAAAAGTGAGAAGACTTTAAGAGTAGAGGAAGGCTACATACTAATTCAGGCAAATCATCTTCAAAGCACTCTTGGATGGTGGTGAGTCCATTGCTATGCTTCTTAAATAACTGAGGCTTAATGGAACCTGGATTAGCAAGGAAATAATGTGTTCAGAGCATGATGATTGCTTCCTCACTCTACTTCTGACTTATCTCCAAAGACACTCATTCAGCTGCCTTTTTTACCCAAATCCCCACAATTCAGTTATAAAACCAGACCACAGGTCTCATACTAGTACTAGAGGCCCGGTGCATGGATTCATGCACTGGTGGGGGGCATGGCCTGTAGGGATTGGCCCACTGTGGGAGTGCCACTCATCCTGGTCAGCCAAGTGACTGTGGACCTACCCTCTAAGTAGCTGCTCCCTGGTGGTCAGTGCACATCATAGCAACTGGTCAACCGGTCATTCTGGTTATTTCACTGTTTGGTTGCTGGGCTTTTATATAAAAAACTAGATGCCCGGTGCATGAAATTCATGCACTCAGTGGGGAGGGGTTCCCAGCCTGGCCTGTGCCCTCTCACAGTACGGGAGCCCTACTGTTGATCTCCCTAAAGAGGTAGGCCCCACCCCCCCATCTAGGGCTCCTCGATGGATTGCCCCACAGATGTAGGTTGGAGCTGGCGGTCCCACCTCTGTGCCATGCGGAGCTGTGGGACCCCCAGCATCACCACACAGAGCCAACGGGACTCACCTCTGCACTGCACATGAAGCATCAAGTCCCCACCCACCCCCATGCGCCTTGCTGCACATGCAGCCCGCCCACCTGTGCGTCCACTGTGCACACAGCCTCCTGGTGATAGATTGTTATGGTGTGCGGTTGACCATATAGGCTTCTATTAGTATAGATATGCCATACTGCCAGGAGGATTCAATGGGTGTGAAAATTCCTAGTTACAAATTTGGTTTGTCCAAAACAACCTATTTTGACCTGTTATGTACAATCTTTAAAAGTCACCCTCAAGTCGAAACCAGTTTGGCTCAGTGGATAGAGCGTCGGCCTGCGGACTGAAAGGTCCCGGGTTCGATTCCGGTCAAGGGCATGTACATTGGTTGTGGGCACATCCCCAGTAGGAGGTGTGCAAGAGGCAGCTGGTCAATGACTCTCTCTCATCGATGTTTCTAACTCTCTATCCCTCTCTCTTCCTCTCTGTAAAAAAATCAATAAAAAAAATATATTGAAAACAGTGCAGTTTAAAAAAAAAAAAAAAGTCACCCTCAACATAGAAATCTTTCCTAATTGGTAACAAAGTAATTCCTTGAGGAATATGTCTAGTATCCACAGTACTAACATTGAACTTGTACTTTCTGTGGTAGGACATATTTCACAATACTCTTTTCACTCCATTTGCATGTTCAGGAATTGAATCTTAGGAAATAGTTATCCCTCTTTGGAATTGATTTTTTTAGTGTGTATGCGCGCCTGTGTGAGCGCGCGCGCGTGTGTGTGTGTGTGCGCATGTATGCATGTACAATCTGGATTTTATAGTCATTTTCATTTGTTAATGATCAAAACGTTACTTGAAAGCAATTTAAAGCAAATAGTGGTAAAGTGGAAATGTCCACCAATCGGCCTAAGTGAGATGCATACATGGTGAGATGCATATAACCATGGCATCTAAATGGTTTTTGGTTATTACCAAACAAATATCACCATGTAATCCAGGTTGTGGTTATTGGTGATATTACATAAATTGCTCTGGGGAAAATCACCTCATGTTACATAAATTACCTGTGTGTAAATTCCAATTAAAAATGCTGTTTTATAATGCAATTATTCAACACTAACATATCTTCTAATACATGCATTTTAATAAAACATGTATTTCATTAAAATATGTTTTGAAAATATAACATTGTATAATTTTTAATATTTTTAAATGTACATACTAATTTATACCACTTCTCCCAAGCATTCAGGCAGACCGTTTTCCAGATGTTTGCCATTTTGGTTAATTGTTATATATGAAATATGTTAGGGCTCACAGTAAATGTCAAACACTGCACACTGCAATCATTAACATAAATGACCTGAGCTCTTTTTTGACAGTTTACCATAATGATTAATTGCTGCCATTCTCAAACCACAATTTCACACTGGATTTCCTGGAAAAGAGGATAAAAATGTCCCTTATACACTAACTTACTTGATTTAGCTATTTGATGTTAAGAAAACTTTTTTCAAGCAATTTAAATATTACTTTTCTTGTCATTTGCATTAAGTACTATTTTTAGCATATCATTCGCAATTCATAAGACCAATAGTGCATGTTCATGGTGACAAAATGAAGTGAGCCAAACAATGTCGGATTCACTTACAGAAAACCTTGATAATGCATGAATTAGGTTTAAAAATTATATCTAGCACTTGGGTTTTGTCTCATTTGATTATAAAAGTACTCAACAACGTGTCTCCGGAATCATATCCATAATTTTCACGAATTATTATTTGCTGAAGTAAAAGGCAAAACAAATTAGTTGCAAGCCTTCTGGACAACATCCCTTTAAATATCATAAGGAGTTGGTGAAGAAAGCCTGCAACAACTAGCATCATTTCAGTTCACTGCAGCCTGCTGCCTGTGGGCCATTTCCTGTTTGACCCTCACTGCCTACAACAACATGCGGGTAAATTCCACGTCCATGAACTCTCCCAGCACGTGGCCTAATGCCAGTGCCTTCTGTAGCTGAAATGCCTGTGCCCATGCCCTAATAATCTTAATATAAACTTGAATCATATAAAGTCTTAGTTTGAGCCTAGGTCTTCCAAAACAATTTCTAAATATCAGAATTTTAAACTGGCTGCTCTAAGCAAAAAAAAAAAAGCTATTTTGAGTCCTTTTACAAAAAATCTTTAAAAATATGTATCTTTTATAATGAGGGGACACTTTTAACATTTTTGTTATATCAGTTTACTTTCTGTCTTTCATCCAGCCTACTATGTCAAGAAACATGTAACAATCAGTATGTTAACGATTTATCATATTTCCCAAACTAGTCATAAACAAAGCCAAGCCCAAGGCAATAGTGAGGCAAATGGTGTACTCAGTGAACTCTACCGCACACAGAGTAGGGACATGTGCTCATTATGTAAAATATTTAAAAGGAATCCCCACTCCCTCCCCCCAAACCAGAAATCTACTGTGAGTGAGTCACTGCAATGGTCAGTGGCGTATAGTAACATGCATAAAAACCAGCACGTTGAAACAGGTTGGGAGGTCATACTTCCAAAGACTGTGTTTGATTCAGTGAGTTGATTTGGGGTCTGAGAATTGGCATATTGAGCAGGTTCTCACAGAATGCTGATTCTGCCAGTATACATATCACACTCAGAAGATAAAGTCTTAGGTAATATGATTAGCATCTTCTTTCTATTGCTCTCAACCAGACATGATGCATCATTCCTATGTACTCCCAAAACTTTTCTTACTTGACCATATTCTACTTTGGACCATAATGATTTGGGTATCTATAAATCCCTTTACTAAATTATAAATTCTTTGGGGCTACGGTTTCACCAGCATTGTATTTCTCATGACATCAGAATGTTAGATATGTTAGATCTCAATATGTTTGTTCAGTTTAAAAATATAGGAATGTAGGACTTATGAATTCTGGAGACCTTAAAACAATGAGTAACATATTCTAGCTGAAGACTCCCTATAGAATTGTCAACTTATGTTTCAGAATAAAAGGGGAAGTGATTGTATAACCTCTCTATGCAAAGTCATGCTTTTAGCTTCTTAAGCAATTTAGAACTGTGCACTATATTTCACGTTCTATGGTATAACAGGACCCATTATGCCAAGTTCCTAGAGAATAAAGACTAAGGGGTTGAACTGAAGCTGGCTGCTTTCCAACTCCCACAGAGTGAGATGGCCTAGCCCCATGGTAGGCAAACTGCGGCTCTCGAGCCACATGCAGCTCTCTGGCCCCTTGAGTGTGGCTCTTCTACAAAATACCACGGCCTGGGCAAGTCTATTTTGAAGAAGTGGCATTAGAAGAAGTTTTAAAAATTTGGCTCTCAAAATAAATTTTAATTGTTGTAGTGTGGATATTTGGCTGTTAACTAATGAGTTTGCCAACCACTGGCCTAGCCTTAGAGGATAAAGAAGATAAGAATAAAATCAAGTGCCATAGTGAAATCAGATGTGAAGATGATGTCATCTTAGCGCCTGCATCTTGTTACTTAATCTACCCCTTTAGCCAATCATACACAAACAAACTGCAAAGCTTAGCTATAGTCATGACATCAAGTGTAGCAAGACAACATGCTCTAAACATCTGGGATGAAAATTTCCTATGAAAAGAAAAGAACCCAATGATATAATATAAAACGTTTCCTCAGGAGGGTCAGATTTAAATATATGTCCATTTATATGTATATACACAGCTAATCTTTTTGCAAAAATGTATCGTGTAATCACAGCTCTTCCACCTAGAGTGTGTTTTGAAATACACTGACAATTATAGTTTTTAAAACTTAGACAAGTACAGTATGACAATACAGTTATTATCTTTAAAAACTGATCTGCAGGCAGAATGCGTATCTCTGCAGTTGGTACATGTCTCCTGGCTACCAATTGCTGCTCAATGTGCATACTATGAGTTACCACCCTAAATTTTGAAGTATTGAAATCTGGCTTTTGACTCCCTGTAGAATAATTCCATACCTCTTCTTATTCCAAACAAGGTCCTTGACTATTTTCCCCCAAGTTACCCCTCTGAATCACTTCATTAGTTTGTGTGATTTGAGTAACACCTAAAATACCAAGTTCTGCCTGGCCGGCATGGCTCAGTGACTGAGGGTTGACCTATGAACCAGGAGGTCATGGTCTGATTCTCAATCAGGGTACATACCCAAGCTCAATCCCAGTGCAGGGTGAGCAGGAGGTAGCCAAACAAGGATTCTCTCTCATCATTGATGTTTCTATTTCTGTCTTCCTCTACCTTCTCCAAAATAAACAAAAATATATTAAAAAATATACCAAGTCCTTGCACTTGTCATTTCTTCTGCAGGACAGAAGGTGGCAGTGGGGTGCAGTTCCCTCTCAACTCACCAGCCCAATGAGTTCTTGCTTCATCTCCTTTAGGAGCTGGCCTAAATACTGTGTTCCCTATAAAGCCTCCCTGGCCCCAGAGGAAAGGTTACTGCTTCCACTATGTTATCCTAGGATTTAAAAACAAATGTTTTGTTCTGGAAAATGTCAAATACTTTTAAAAGTATAGAGAATAAATGAATCCCTATGTAACCATAACTCAGTTTTAACACATTCTTCATATACGGGGTGTCCCCCCAAAATGTATACACACTTTAACAGCTGATAGCTGTTACATTTTGAAAATGTGAAATGTATTTTAATAAACACTGCCTTTATAACTATCCAAAGTGTGTATACACTTTTGAGACATCCTGCATAAATCACATGCTCCCATCCATACCATTTTGAAATTAATCCAAGATATCATATCATGTCAAGCATAAATATTGCAGTGTGCATGGAACTCCTTATAATGCTTCACTCTATCAGTAGTCACAACACATTATGTTAACTTTTTGCATGTCTATTTCTTCCACTTGAAGGCAAAACTCATGTTTTATTCCTATTTGAGTTCCCAACAATTGAAATAATGTCAGAGATATATAGTCAAAATGTGTTTGTTAGCAACATATTACATTTGTTCATTCATTCCACATATATTTATTAAACACCTAATAGGAGGCAGCACTGTTCTGGGTCCTGGGAATAGTCAGAAACAACACAGGCAAAGTTCCTGAGCTCAGAACCTTCTCTTCTAATGTGGGGAGGTAATAAATTGATCAATATACAACAAGGAAGGTGGTAAGGATACTTTGAAATATAATAACATCTAAGATAAGGCTAGAAAGTACCTGAGGTGTGAAGAAGTGGGGATGCGGTTTTAGATGGGATGACCCAGAAACACTTCTCTGATAAGGAGACATTTGATTGACCAGTGTGAAGTGAGGATCAAGTCAAGAGTTCATCTAGGAAGCCCTGGCTGGTTAGGCTCAGTGGATAGAGCACCAATCTGTAGACTGAAGGGTCCTGGGTTTGATTCCAGCCAAGGAGCCCATGTGGAAGGCAACCAATCAATGTGTTTCTGTCTTTCCCTCTCTCTTCCACTCTCTCTAAAAATCAATTTAAAAAATATCCTCAGGCCGGGACCGGTTTGGCTCAGTGGATAGAGTGTCGGCCTGCGGACTGAAAGGTCCCGGGTTCGATTCTGGTCAAGGGCATGTACCTTGGTTGCTGGCACATCCCTCGTGGGGGGGTGTGCAAGAGGCGGCTGGTCGATGTTTCTCTCTCATCAACGTTTCTAACTCTCTGTCCTTCTCAATTCCCCTCTGTGTAAAATCAATAAAATATATTTAAAAATATATATCCTCAGGTGAGGATTAAAAAAAAAAGAGAGAGAGTACATCGAGGAAAAGGACTTCCTGGGAGGGACCCACACAGCTTTGAAATGAGAGTCAATTGGACCTGCTCAAGGAACAGGAAGGGTGCTGGTTTAGTAAGGGCAGAGTGAGCAGCGGGAAGAGGTGAAGGAGATGAGGTCAGAAAGGGGGAATCATGTAGAGCTAAGGCCATGGGAAGGACTCCAGATTTTCCTAAGTGACATACAATTTACTTTGGAGCAGAGGAATATTTGAGCAGAGGAATATCATGACCCTCTGACATCAAGACACTCTCTGACTACAGGATGGGCAATGCACTGTAGAGGGGCAGCAGAGGAAGGACACCAGTTAGAAGACTGCTGCAGTACTCTGGACGGGAGAGACAGTGGGTTAGTGCAGATGGGGAGAGAGAAGGCCATGTAGGAGAAAAGGTGACATGGCTGACTCTAGGGTTTGACCTCAGCAACCAGAAGGACAGAATTCCATTTAGTGACTTGGCTGGGAGGCCGGGAGTTAGAAATCAAAGGTTTGTTTTGGGACATGAAAAATGTGATGCCTATGAGATGTCCCATTGGAAATGCTGGGAAAGCTGATGGAGTTTAGGTTGGAGGTCAGAATACATATAACATGTTAGGAGCCATTAAGGTTGTTCAGCCTTGGGTTTGGCTTAGATCATCTCACATTAGATAGATAATATAAAAGAGGTGAGGTAGGGAATAAGAGAAGATATTGGTGCTGTGTGAGTGAATATTTTAGCTAAGGTTACAAGATAGGAACATTAGATATATATTTTGTTAGTTGTAGAGATATGTTCTCTACATGTGAAATTCTATATCTCATGTATTGTAAATAGGAATATATTCTATTGCTATTAATTGAATATGAGGCAACACTATCCTGTATAGAAATTAAAAAGTACTAAATATGCTATAGATAGTGAAAAAAGCATCCCCCAAAGTTAAAATCTGAAAAATAATTTTACTTTATCAGAGTTATAAATATAAAATTACTTCAATAAATCTATTCAAGCTTTAAATGTGGATTCAGTCAAAAATTTTGCACTGCTGTTCAGACTCTACAGTGCAGTAGGAAACAGTATGGAGTTTCCTCAAAAAATTAAATTGGGACTGACTGTCTTTTGACCCAGTGATCCCACTTCTGGGATTACAGCCTAAGAATCCCAAAAGATTATATGCACCACTATACCCACATCAGTTTATTTACAATTAGAGACCCCGTTTGTACACAAGTGGGGTCAGGCAGCAGAGGGAAGGATGGAGGAGTCACAGGTGGTTGGCAGGCTGGCCCCGCCCCCAATTGGGGTGGAGGATGATCAGGGGCGGGATAGGCTGGGGGAGGGGCTGTGGGCCTTTTGGCTGTTCCAGTCCCTTGAACACCTAGGAGAGAGGGCAATTTGCATTATAGCCTCTTATCATATAAGATAGCCAAGATCTGGAAACAGCCTAAATTTCCACCAGTTGATGACTGGATAAAACAGCTGTACATTTACACAATTGAATAGTATGCAGTAGTAAAAAAATAAATTATAATCCTTTTGACAGCATGGAAGGACCTAAAGATTATCATGCCAAGCGAAATAAGCCAGTCAGAGAAAGACAAATACCATATGTGTAATCTAATTGACAAAATGAGCTGATGAACAAAATAGGACCAGAGGCATAGATACATGGAATAGACTGATAGATCTCAGAGGGTGGGGGTGAGGGGACTGGAAGAGATTAGTCAAAAACATATATGCACATGTACATAGCCCATGGACACAGACAACAATGTGGTGAAAACTGGATGGAGGCTAGATGGGGGGGTTTGGATGAGGAGAGACAAATGGGGTCAAATGGGAACATCTGTAATTATGTCAACAAATGAAAATTAAATTTTTTTAATTTGCTCATATGCTATCAGATAACTTATCTAGATAATGTTTTGTTTTTGTTTTTTTCAACTAGTAGCTTTGCCATTATATTGTCTCAACTCATGAGACATGGTTATAAATTTAAAACATTTCATGATCTACATTTCTCCTTGTTTTACCAAAAACTGCACTTTATTAACTTTTACATTTGTACTTATTCACTGTAGTACCAAAACCATAAACCAAACTGAGCCAGATGCTAACAATCAAAACAAATCTAAGGAGTAATATCTGTTCAAATGGTTAAATTAAAAAAAATATTTCTTATAAAAATCTGACTTTGACTATGTCTCTATATCTCACTATGCTTTCTACTCCATTATAATCTGCTGGAGGCAGCAAGAACTTTCTATAGGTAAGATAAAGAGATGGAAGTATTTAGGGGGAAACTCTTCTTCATTCTACATTTAAAATTTTTTTACTCAAATATATTGTATATTTGGGGCAGAAGTAATGCAACAGAAGAATAGGCAACAAGGTAAAATACTGAACAGACTCTTATTTAGAATCAGATAGGGCAAACACATTTAGAACAAGCACTGCAATTAGGTGGAAACAAGGAGCCAGGAATCTATTAAGAAACAGAAGCTCTGACAACCTTATTTACCCCGGACAAGGGCTACACTGAGCTCGATGAGCAGGGCACTGAGGGCCTTGGCAAGTGTATTTACTCCACAGCATTGGAGGCTGAGAGCAAGTGACAGCTGCTCTCCACCCTCAAGGATCTTTCCTGCAGAGTTTTATCTAATGGACTTTCTACATGAAGCAAGACAAAAAGAAGTATAAGAGATATTAGAGATGAAGCAAATAATTTTAAAATAATAATAACTTTTAAGAATTCCTGGACCCCCATGGAGAGATGTAGTTCCGGTTTAATTGAGCTAAACAGTGGTATTGTAAAATTTGAAGAGTCACTGAGACTATATCATCAATGCAGGATGGTCCCAGGAAGTGCTCAGAGTAACCGCAATAAAAGAGTAAATGTTAATAAATCCCTTTTTCATTTGCCTTAAGAGGCATAAGGTCATACCAGGGTTTATAAGGCAAGAGTAGAAAACTTAAAAAAAAATATTTTATTGATTTTGTACAGAGAGGAAAGGAGAAAGATAGAGAATTAGAAACATCGATGAGAGAGAGTCATTGATCAGCAGCCTCTTGCACACCCCCTACTGGGGATATGCCCGCAACCAAGGTACATGCCCTTGACCAGAATCGAACCCGGGACACTTCAGTCCCCAAGCCGACGCTCTATCCATTGAGCCAAACCGGTTTCGGCAAGAGTAGAAAACTTTTTCTGTCCTGAACTGCACTTTGTGCTTTACTATTATATCATTTTAATCCTCACAATATTGCAACATAGTTGTTGTTTCTATTTTTTATTTTTATTTATTTTTAAAAATATATTTTTATTGATTTTTTACAGAGAGAAAAGGAAGAGGATAGAGAGTTAAAAACATCGATGAGAGAGAAACATCAATTCAGCTGCCTTTTGCACACTCCTTACTGGGGATGTGTCCGCAACTAAGGTACATGCCTTTGCCCGGAATCGAACCTGGGACCCTTCTATCTGCAGGCCAATGCTCTATCCACTGAGCCAAACCGATTAGGACTGTTGTTGTCTTTAAAATATTTTTCTTAATGACTTATATAAAGAGGGAGAGGGAGAGAAACATTGGTAAGAGAGAGAAACATTGATTGACTGCCTCCTGCACAATCCCTGCTGGGGAGGCATCTTGCAACCCAGGTATGTGCTCAGACCAGGAATTGAACCAATGACTTTTCAGGTTGGGAACAATACCCAGCTTATGTTCAGAGAGTTGAAGAATTGGTTGTGGGAGGGAAAATCCCATATATTCCGTGTCAGAAGTGTTGTGAATAAAAGCAGGTCAGAACAACCCAGAAGAGCAGATGATAGCTCCAGGTTACTATCCCTGCTGGCATCTCTCTGTGTAACATAAAGGAAAGAGTTAAAAGCAATGGAGAGGGAGTAAGGGTGTCTAGATACCAAATTTAGTCTGTTTTAGGATTGCCTATTTCCATGGTCGGCAAACTGTGGCTAGCGAGCCACATGCGGCTCTTTGGCCCCTTGAGTGTGGCTCTTCCACAAAATATCATGGCCTGGATGAGTCTATTTTGAAGAAGTGGCATTAGAAGAAGTTTAAGTTTAAAAAATTTGGCTCTCAAAAGAAATTTCAATTATTGTACTGTTGATATTTGGCTCTGCTGACTAATGAGTTTGCTGACCACTGGCCTAATCTATTCAGAATTAGCAGATCAGCAAACAGTTGACTTGGCAGCCAGTTTGAGCCATTTGTTGATGTTTTCACTGGTTTTCAAATAATTCCATCCGCCTGGCAGCCTAAGGCAGCTACAACCAACATGTGCATTTAGTCGGCTCTTCAGCTACTTCCATTTAATGTACTTCCAAAATTTAGCTTTTAGCTTTTACCTTTTAGTATGGTGCTGACAAAACTACAGGTATCATACTCCTTATGTTCTAAGAAAGGGCCTTTAGTGTAATCTTTAGATGCACATGTGAGCCTCCCATCTGGATTATGTAATTGATGGGATAACAAGAGACAAATATTTATGAATGATCACCCACAGAAGTAATTCTGGCAACCACCAGCTAGAAATGTATCCTGTGCTTACAATTAATTTGAATTCAGCTGTAATAATAATGCAATGACAGCTTTTTAAAGCAACTAGCAAGGGCAGAATGGGAAATGAGTAGTACAATTGGCCACCTTTTCAGCAGTATGAGCTGCTGCCTGCTTCAGTGATTTTTCCATCTTTTTCCCAAGTGTGCAATATGTGTCTCTTCCCAAGTATTCACATTAGAATTCTTTAAAAGGGAAAGATGATTCCTATAATGGATATATTGAGATTAAAACATCATTGGATATCTCTTCCTCTGAAAACTTTTAAATTCACTCCTCTGTATGTTTTTTTTTTGTTTGTTCTTATTTTTAAGATTTGTCTTTTTTTTTTTTTAATGTCTTGAATGTTCCTCAAAATAGTTAGGTAACTTCTTTATTTTCACTCTTCTAAGTTCTCCAGTACACCTGTTTCCCAGTGAGTTGGCAGGAAAGCTGTAAGTGAGGCTAACAAGAGTTTCCAAAGCTTGAAAATAATCTTAAAAATGGCTTATTCAGTGTTTCTGTCACCTTTATAACCCCAGCAGATTGGGGTACCTTTTACTTAGAAGGTGCTAGGTCAATTTCTTGGTAAATGAGTTGAACATAGCAGATGAGAAAAGGTTCCCATTTCCCTATGTATGTCATTAACTATTTTAAAATTGGGAAGCAGAACAGGTGATAGTTTCATGCCCTGAATCATTATATGAAATTATTTTACTCTACTTTGCAAAGCAACACATGCTAGTAACAGTGATACAATTATGGAACAATTTAGTTGAACATCTATAGCAATTAATGTGGCCAAATGAGAATATGATCCTAAAACAATATTTGCTCTAAATGTATTCCATGATCTTGATTTCACCAGATGTTTATACTTCCATTTAATAAAGAAAAAGCAGGGACTAGGTTTCTTTTGAAGTATTACAAGTGACTTGTTTCATCATTTGTCTCGCTACTGCAGACTCTGTTCAGTTGAAAGGTATTGATTTCCCTTCTTTTCTAAGAAGCTCCTACAAGGGGGACACCATCACCAAGAAGGTGTGATGTGAAGATGCTATTGCCTGCCTGTGTTTTCATTTTCACCTTTCATTTTTCCAATGTTGCACGTTAGTTTTGGGAATTCTAATCCTTCTTGCCTTTGTGTTGTAATCTATAATATCATTTATTTTAACTTTTACTTCTGTGCACATTTGAAATGTTATCAACCTTCCACCTTCAGAGCATAAAGTAAAAACAGAAAGAATATCTTCTACCTTCTCTGTTTCCCCCTCAATGAATTTCATTTATGAAAGAAAACACACCCAGAAGCTAAAAATAGGAATTGTCATTAACTATGTACCAAATACCAAATACCCATTGTCTTATCATTTCTTTTTCATTCTTTTGGTTATGCTGAAATTCAAAGAGAATGGTGAGCTGATACGCAGGAGAAGGAAAAAAGCTGAGATCTAGGTCAAACTATTTCACTCACACTCCCCGGACTGTAATATAGTACGACATTCAAATTCTACTGCCCCCACACCAGCTCAAGTCCTCATTATCTGTAGTCTGCACTATTGAAATAATCTCCGACCTGTTCTTTCTGTTTTAAGTTTCTTTTCCTTTATATCAAGTCTGTGTTTTACAATGCACCAGCATTAGCCTCTAAAACAGACACCATGGTTATTAAAAAAAATCCCTAGAGAGATCACTTCTGCAGAATAAAATCCCAAAACATGTCAGTATGCTACTCAAGTTAGCTCTCCACCCCGCCTCCACTCTGGTCCCCCTGTGCTCCAGCCACACCAGACCATTAACTATTACTCAGGCTAAGAATTTGGAACCTCCTCGCTCCTCCCTCCTCCCAATTCTGCAATGGCTCACTCCCTCAGACACATTTGAAGTGCCACTTCCTTCAGGATGCTTTCCTTGAGATCTTTGATCTCTACAAAGAATCAATCTTTTCTCCCTTTGTACTATGAAAGCACAAAGAAGATCATTTTTTTTCTCTCTCTCTCATGACATTTGTACATCTGCTTTGGTCTGTGCTATATAAAGCTAGTTCTTCTCATCCCATGGCTTGCAAACCACTTTGGTTAGGATCTGTATTTCAGTAATCTTTTCAATGCAGTTTCATCTGAATACTCAATACATGTGAGTTAATGGGATTGTGAAAAAACATTTCAAATTAATTTAGAGGTGTGTTTGTTTATTTCTGAAGAATTAATACTGACTCCTGAAACGACTAAGTTATTTACATAACTGAATACATTTAACATAGGTTTAATTTGGAAATTGAATAATGAGTAAATAAACATGTTATACTTGAAAGTGTAATTTTGATACCTCGTCATTCTCTACTTGATTAAAAAAAACTATTTTTGCACTTTCTATTCTACACAAAGCTTTAATTTGGGGCATATTTATACATGTCATCAGAGGTTGCAAGCTGGTGGCCCATGGGCCAAATGGCCCTTGAAACCACACATGTATGCGGTTTGGCCCATAGAATTTTTTTTTTTTTAAATTTTGAACCAACACTTAAACATTGATATATTTTACATACAGATTTAGATTTCTACCTTTCTTGAAAAAAAATCCTGCACTTCTGGGCCTACATGCTTATAAAGTAACATGTGTGATTAATTTTCCACAATCCTCACCAATCAGATACACATTGTATACAAATGAACTTACTCCTGGTATAGAATTTTCCTGGCCCTTCTATACATTTGGAATCAGTGGCCCTGGATAACATAATTGTTTTTCTTCTTCCTTGGTTTAACATTTTTATTAAATGCTATAATTCATAAAGCTGGACTTTGAAGCCACATTGTGTTCAACTTTATGTCATTGGGTGGCCTTTTCCTTATTTCTTTCAGAAGATGAATGTTATATTGCAAAATGAACCAAATGGCATATGAATCAGTCAGGTGAGAAGATGGCAGAGTTTGAAGTGTCACTTTTGTTGTCACATCAAAGAGTTAATATTTAATTCTACTACACTAAATGTTCATATCTGGACAACGTAAAGTTATAGTGGTCATCTGAAAACCAGTCCTCCTTAAGCCTTACTTTATAGTTGATAAGGCAGACCAGACACACTTAGGAATGCTAATGCCCTGAAAGGTGTTTCCAATAGACTTATAAAGGGCTGTCTGTTTAAGTAACCTCTAACCCCTTCCAGTGGAGGTGAGGAGGGTCATTTACACAGACTGGTGGCTGGCTTCAAAGCTGGGGTCTGGGGAGTGCCAGGAATGCATCCTTCCCAGTCTCCGGCCAGTCCACCTGAATTAGTCTCACATTTACTTTCTTGTGCTCATTCACTTTTCATTTTTGAAGGCTGAGACAGGCTGTCTCCTTCTGTCATAGGGCTAAATAACCATCTCCAATTTCAGGAGATTCAGTGAGCTAGAAAATACAGCTCTGATCCAATCAACTTTTAAACAGCACATTTCTATAACACTAAGAGCAACCTAGAAAATACTGTCCCACTCGGGTTTTTGTGAATGTCATTATTCCATCTTCTACAAGACACAAAAGCATGGAAAGATGAACCTCAGAGACTTCCTGCTACTCATGTGTGGCCCTGACCCCTCTTAATATCATCCACATTGCAATGATACAACTCCCTCTTCATGAATGATATCCACCCAAACCTGAGGACCTGGAATTTTCTGTTTTGCATCTCTGAAAAATATATTTGAATTTTTCTATGATGGTTTTTCTGATCAAAGTTTTGGAGTTTCTGCCCTATTCCTGGTTGCTCATATTCATAATCTACATGAGAATTCTATCTGTATGCATGCAAAGAAATGATACATCTTGTGGAAGTAAATAAAAATCACAGGTCTCAATGCTTGCCAAAATAATTTTGTAAAATAGAGTGAGAATATTAATAATCTGAATGATAAAAGTATATTAATATATTTATATTACATCATATGTTGATATAATTCAGCAAAATTTTCATTTTATTTCAAAATATTTGTTTAATCATATGGTAAAATTATAGACAACCCTATACTTTTGGAATTTTAAAAGGAAAATGTCAAGATATATTGCCAAGCAAATTCTACTCTTTATTTAATTTCTTAGGAATTCCAATAATGAAGGATCAGTAAACTCACTAAAATAAAGAGTCTTTGTAGGGCCAACATTGCTCTATATTTTAGTCCAATTGGAGAGGGGGTCTCTGCTGGATCTGAAAAGATGTTGCTTTGCTATTCATCTCCTCATATGCCATACGTGTAAGGATAGGAGCACCTTTATCCAGAAGCTAAGTAAACAGTACAATGTGTTGTCAAATTCTAGGTCTTGTTAACACAGTTGATAAACATCCCCTTGCATATACAGTACCAGCCTATGGAAACCCATATAGGTGTGTTGTCACCTGTACATTCATGGCCTAGTGCACATGTGTCAAACACAAGGCCCGCGGGCCAAATCCGTCCCGCCAGGCCTTGCAATGTGGCCCGCACCGCGCTGTCATCACTGCACTCCGCTGCGTTTCCATCACAATGACAGTTTATGACTGTTCAGTAAACCATTCGGCCCAAGATTTAGGCTGGATTTTAGATTTTGGCCCCTTCTCTGATTGAGTTCGACACCCCTAGGCCCTAGTGAGTCAAGAAGTGCACCACAATGTACTTATTTCCCTATGCAGAAGGGTATGTGCGGTTACCTGGGCATCAATCCATATCTGCCTCATGATAAAAGTGAATATTCAGCAACAGTACATGAATACAGCACTTCATCAAAACCTAGAAATTCAAATTTGAGCACGTGTTTTTTTCTTTCTTTTTTAAAAATATATTTTATTGATTTTTTATAGAGAGGAAGGGAGAGGGATAGAGAGCTAGAAACATCAACCAGCTACCTCTTAGGGGATGTGTCTGCAACCAATGTACATGCCCTTGACCGGAATCGAACCCGGGACCTTTCAGTCCACAGACCAATGCTCTATCCACTGAGCCAAATTGATTTCAGTGAGTACGTGTTTCTTAACATGCAGTTCCCTAACAGATTAGTGATCTGAGTGGCATTGGGCTGCAGACCGCATTCCATAACCTCTGCTTTTTCTAAAATGGCCTTTTAGAAACAGGGCAAATGTTTCTATGTTAAGAAGTAAAGAAAAAGTATAAGTACTTCTTTAAATAATTCACTAAAACAATTATAATTTTATGATTTTTTTTACATTTAATAAACTTCTTTAACTCAATTATAAGCAATACGGCAGTATTTTGAAAATGTTTCCATACAATTATGCTGCCTTTTACAGAATAACTTCAGTATTAAGACTTTTCAATTTGCTTTTATGGAATCATAAATGTTTGATACTAGAACTGGTCATAATTCAGCAACCACAACCAACAAATATAGAAATCACAGCTCAGACAGTGTGAGAATTGCTCATAGTCATATAGCAAAGCTAGGGGTGCAATCATCAGGGGAGTAAAATTAAACAGATCAGCAAGTTACTTATCTTATCATGCAGGTTTTTTTTGTTTTGTTTTGTTTTGTTTTGCTATTTTAGTTAGATTATGACAGAACAAGTCTAATCCTTTCTTCAATGATCAATATCATTGGGAAATTAGATAATATAAATGCCAACAAATGGGTTTTGAAAGCTGATGACACAAAGGCAATTTCAACGTCCATATTATTTCCCTAATAAAAACACTGAAAAAAGCAATTGAAATTTTTTCAAAACCCATTTATGACAGTAGAACAGCAGTCTGGCTACTCAAGCAATGGCTTATCAAGTCCAAATCAGCTCCAATCTGCTTCGCTCTAGTCAGTGTTTCTCCTTTAAGATGAATGTGCAACTAATGGAAGCAATGTGAGTTTATGAATGGACTTCTGTTCCATATCTCTTTGATTTTCTTTTTGAAAACATACACACACACAGACACACACACACACACGTACCTAAACACTCCATTAAACCATAGGGGGAAGTGACAGAAACTAAATTAATCTTATCTAGGGAGAACTAGACAACTCAAAGACAAAACAAAGAGTATATTCTTACTTTTGAATGTGGCTGAAATACAGATTTTCCTGTCTCCTGGGTAAAAAAAAAAAATAGCTATGTGTTAAAATAAAAGAACTATCACGTATGTGACTATTACAAAAACAAAACGGCAGAAGAGTTAAAAATGAAAGACAATGTCTAAAATAAAAACACCATTTAAAAAAACAACAATCACTTAAAAAAAGATGAGTTTCCAAGTCCACATTACTTGTAATCAAACATTCCCAAGGATTGCCAAATAGGACATTATTTATTTCACCCTATTATTATAACAAGTCATCCTTGTTCATAACAGCCTACATTTATAACTTATTATTAAGGAGACAGTAAATCTTTTTGGCTATATGCCAATGGAGAGAAGCAGAAATAAAAATAATCCAGTAAACTGGTATCCCAGAAATCACAAATAATTTTTTGGAATAAACTATATGATTTCAATTTTCTATTTTACTAGGAGACAAACACTCATACTTTCTTCACACTAATTAATGTTCATTAAAGTCCTTTTGTCTGGACTAAATCCAGTGATGAGAGAGGATTTGAAAAGGAAGGTGGGGGTAAAAATTCTGCAATTGATGAAATCATAGATATATGTGTCCTATAATATAAGCGACAGAAAGCACTCTACTATATACAAGAGCCATACTCTCCTCTACCCAGAACTCGACTAGGATATGCACGTTACCAGGCCAACTTAACGCAGATGGTTCTCCCTGTGCTAACACAGTGCTCTTCCAAGCAGCAGTGTCTACTCTGCTGGAAACATTGTCGGGACTGTGATTTCTGGGTTCCATGAGAGACAGGGATGACTGTGAAAATCAATTACTCTTGAATTCTAGGGAACCTCTAACACAGCATTGAAAGCAAACTGCTTTTGTCAAGAACCACGTGTAGAAACTTGGGGAAAATCACTAGGAGCACCATCCTTATGCACAACCAAAGTTATTATACCTTTAAAAAAAATGTCAAGTTGGACCATGCCTGGGCTTCCAGCCCAAGCAAAGAGGCAATTCTCCCAGGACCCTGAGAAAAAGGAAGGTTGTTAACAAAATGGAGAGTGTCTCGGCCTCAAGCTCTGAGCGTTCTCAAGGCTCCTGGAGCCCAGCATGAGAAGGGTTACATGTGGAAATTCAACTACAGCAATGGTTGCTTGAGGTCACGGGGTTCTTATAAAGCAGGGGTGGCGAACCTTTTTCCTGCCCAGGGCCATTTGGATACGTATAACATCATTCGTGGGCCATACAAAATTATTAACTTAAAAATGAGTCTGTTATATTTGGTCAAACATTTAATTAACTCATCTCTAATGCCTTGGCAGGGCCAGAATATGATTTCACCCCTAATACCTTGGCAGGGCCAGACCAAATGATTTCAAGGGTTTTAGAAGGCTCAAGGGTTGGATGTTCCCCACCCTTGTTTTTTTAAGAATAATATGAACATAAATGAAAAGATATAGAAATGTATCTATTCCTACACTTTAATATAGAACATCAATTTTTAACCTTTTTTTTTTTAAACATCTCATGGCCCATATAAAGTAATTATTAAAATTCTGCAGCATGCCCCAAACTATAATTTTTACTGGTAAAAAAAAAATAGGTATAATTTTTATTTATTCACTCTGGATGGTGATTATTATGTTGGCTATTGTCATTTTTCATTGGACAATGTAAGGGAAAATACAGTGTCCTTACTAAATAGTCAGGTATTGCATGTTTTAAATTTTTTTGCAGCTCACCAGTTGAAAATTGTTGATACACTGTATAAGGAATGGGAAAAAGGACAAGGGAAAGGTCAAATTCTGAGAGAGTAGAGCCTAGTTCTACCAATATTAACATAGTTAGTGTACAAGTTTAACAAGCTCCACACACTCACTTGAAAAATATATCTCAGTTGGGGAGGAAGGGCTTTGTGAAAAGGTAAAGGGATGAAGAAGTATAAATAGGCAGTTATAAAATAGTCACAGGCGTGTAAAGTACAATATAGGAGATATAGTTGATAATACTGTAATATCTTTCAATGGTTCAGATGGGTATCAGATTTGTCATGTTTATCATGTAGTAAATTATATAATGTCTAATCACTGTCATATAGCTGAAACTAATATAATACTTTATGTCAACTATAATTAAAATTTTTAAATAAAATTTTTTTTAAAGTCCAAAAAAATTATTCTCTGAAATAAGAAAACAGAAGTGATAGAAATAGTAAAGCAGCAGAAATTCAGCTTCTGATCTTGAACCTGACATTGTTGATAATGACACTTTGACAAATCTGGTTTGGTGCTCCATGTTTCATTTGTCATAGTGAACTTTTAATTTTTCCATTGAACCGACTTCCAAGTGCCTGTCATAGTGATCATCTTCAGGTTCACACGCTGCACCATTCTTCAGTGAGTTAGACATAATAACCCACATACCTGACTCAGTTTGTCAGGATAAACGTCAGATGATTTAATGTTAGGGGAATCATCAACCACTCCATGATGCAGAACTTGAGGTCATGGGTTTAATTCCATTTCAGTGGGGGGAGTATTTTATTGGCGAGAAGAAGAATGTCAAACTGAATTGTTCATAATTCTTTAAGAACCGAATGTTAAATCCCTCTGAGGCTGATATTGCAGCATAATGTTCCTTCTGTCTAATTTCTAAACTTTATAAAATTATTTTCACGAAAATAATTCATTTGATCTACATACAATCACAAAAGCATTAAGAAAAGCACTGTGTCTCATTTTATATATTGATTTTCACAGAAACAGTTCAGTGACAGGTAAAGTAACATCATTACCTTGAAGTACTCAAAGAAAGCTCAACCTGAACTTATACTCGTCAATGGCATTACAGTTGTCTAATTCATAAAAATCAGTGCCTTATAGCCCCTTAAAGATGACAGATCCTGAACAAGGAAGCCTTTTTATTTAGGAAGATAATACAACTCTCCTGGGAATTTTTTTTACCCCAATTAACATTCTAACCCATTGCACATTCTCTTTTTCTGGCAAATGGCCTTTCATAATTCAAGACAGAAGTTTTTGTTTGGGGCTTTTTGAAGGTTTTCTTTTCTTTCTTTCTTATTTTTTTTTTTAATCTATTACAATATATCCAAGTTAAACAGATGACTCATATAACACTCACACTGTTGTGAACTTTCTTGAATACTCACAAATTCTCAGCATAGTACAAAAATTAATCTGCAGTCAGTAAGTCTGACTTATGCCCCAAAACTTAATTACAGTTAACCTTCAGCCTAAAGACACCCTAATAAAATTTCCTTCTGTGACTTAAGATAATTATGATGACATAAATGGCGATGTGCTGATGAATAGCCACCACTGTTCATCTGATTGGAGAAACACTAGAAAACATGTTCGCTGGGCTCTGGCATTTCTGAAGAGGGTTGATACAGCTTTTGGTAATAAGTGGATACAGAATGCAATCTTTCTGGCTCCACATTAGTTCCACATAAGTGACTGTCTTTCCTTATATTATTGTATTTATATCATGAATAGTACCAAAGACCTTTTCTTCTATAGTTTAACTGGTCGCCTAAATAATACTAACAAATATATTCTCAAAAAATATTATATGTATAGTGTATGATCATACACAGAATCAACCTTGTGATATGTGTGATGTGCATTGTGTATTGGTGTGTGTTTGTGTGTGTATATTTTTGTCTGCTTGCTTGTTTAAGACAATTATTGTTTGTTTAAAGATGTGGGTTTTGCGTTTCCCTTCAATCTCTACTCCTGACCATTTTGTTTCTCATTATCATATTTTGCATAGAAGATAAGTAGGATATAGTTCATTAAACAGCACACTGCATACATCTCATTTACAGTATATGTTCATACTCTAGACCCTGATGACTGTGATATCCTAGTTTGCTGCTGAATAGGTCATTCACAAATATATTGATCCAGACAAGATAAGGAGAACCAATGGGGTTATTCAAAATCAGGGTCCTAGCTCTTTGATCCTGAGATAAACAGAGCAAACCTTGAGCTAAACCTGCCCACCATTTGACTGAACAAAGTTCTCATACTCTAAATTTCTCATAAATATCCTTTAAATCCCCATTTTGCATATTTTATTTACCATATGTGAAAAATAATATAACAGTAGTATAAATAATAGCTCTTGTATTAAATGTATGGCTTGTTTATAGGTTTTGAATCTACAAATTTGGGTAGAGAAACGTATCTACTTAAGATGCATTATTGCCATGTGGACAACATGGATGGCTCTTGAGTAACATGCTAAGCAAATTAAGTCAAGACAGAGAAAGTAAAATACCATATGATTTTGCTCATATGCGGGATATAAAACTGAAATCAACAAACAAGTAGAACAAACAAAAACTCATACACACAGAGTACAGTGGTTACCAGAGGGGAAAGTGGGTGGGGAGAGTAAAGGATAAAGGAAGTTAAATATAAGGTGACAAAAGAAGATCTGACTTTGGGTGGTAAGCACATCACCCAATGCAATAAACAGATGATATGACATAGAATTTTACACTTGAAATAGACATCATTTTATTAACCAATGTCACCCCGATAAATTTAGTTAAGAAAAAGTTGCATAAGCCCATCTGTGATTGGGATATATTATACCTGCAAACTACTTGAGTATAAACAGCAAAAATAGCAAATACAAAATGGTCAAGAGAAGGTTGGTTTGACTGCCACAAGAATGCTATTGATAGGCCTTTAGAGAGTAGATGGTGTGATCTGAAAGGCAGGAGATGATTTCACCACAAGGGAGTGGGAGAGAGAGGACAAGGGTGAGGGAGGGCAAAGATCTTTTCCCTGCAGTCACAGTTCATGATATTATGGTATGCAGCTTCTAATGATTTGGTATTTTCTTTGGATCTTAAAAACTTTTTCAACCTCAACGTTATTAAAATGCTAATGTGACTAGCAAGAGTAATGTCTTAAGCTATAGGTTGCAAACTGAAATCTCATGGCCAATATTAAGCCACAGACAAAATTTTTATGACCTATACTGTTTTATACATTGAAGCAATATCTAATATCAGGAGGTTTTATGCTTTACTTTATGAGTTAACAGGTTAACCAGAATTTCTTTATCTTTATTTTAAGTTCCTGGGTCCTTTGTAGAATCTAATGAAGCCATGTGCCCCCTAACTCATTGTTACTTCAACAAAATGTATTGAACAGTTACTAGGTATCAGTCCCATTCCACTTTATAAAGTTCTTAGCAAAGGCAAAAAAACAAACAAATAAGCAAAAAAAAAAAAAAAAAAAAAAAAAAAAAAAAAAAAAAAAAAAAAAAAAAAAAAAAAAAAAAAGAACAAACAAGATAAAAATAAAAATAGAAAAGCAACCATGCCCTCAAGGAATTTTTATCTAAAAGGGAGTACACAAAAAATAAGTAGCTAAGTACATTATGTAGCACACAGGAAAGTGCTGTGCTCTGGGGAGACACAGTAGGTAAGGGGGAGACAGGGATGCAATTAAGAGATGGTCAGACAAGTGCACACCAAGGACCTACTATCAGAGCAAAGCCATGGAGTTAGTGAGTGGACCATAGAAAGGTCTTCATTTTATTAATGCTTATGTAACAGCATACAATACACAGCATTTTCCCGAATATTTCACATTCTGTAGCTCAGTGCCCCAGTTTTGTTTTGTTTTTTCTGATTCATCTGGTCTATTGCATTTTCTCTTGTTCATTCCATTCTCTTACCTTTAGGAACTACAGAACTGACTGACAAAATAGCATTTATTTCCTGCCATAGACTACTTTTATATGCAATCCAAGTCAGCTTTGGACATCAGTTTCTCTCTGGATCTTTATTTATTCTCTCAAACATCTAAAAAAATAGTTTACTGAGATCTACTATATGTCTGATACTCACTCTAAGCACTGAGGAGGATTCTTTTGTAGGCTAAACTTTGTCCCCCTCAAATGTACATATAACCCTGTAAATCAGATGTGACTGTATTTGTGATAGTGTCTATAAAGAGATTAGAGGCCTGGTGCACAAAATTCGTGCATGTGGGGTGTCCCTCAGTCCAGCCTGCACCTTCTCCAATCTGGGATTCTTCAATGGATTCCCGACTGCCCGTTTAGATCCCAGTGGGATGAGGCCTAAATGGGCAGTCCGACATCCCTCTCACAATCCAGGACTGCTGGCTCCCAAATGCTCACCTGTCTGCCTTCCTGATTGCCCCTAACTGCTTCTGCCTGCCAACTTGATCACCCCCTAAACACTCCCTGCCAGCCTGATTAATGTATAACTGCTCCCCTGCTAGCCTGTTTGCCCCAACTTCCCTCCTCTGCCGGCCTGGTCACCCCTAACTACCCTCCCCTGCTGGCCTGATCACCCACAACTGCCCTCCCTTGCAGGCCTGGTCACTCCCAACTGCCCTCCCTTGCTAGCCATCTGTGGTGGCCATCTTGTATCCACATGGGGGCAGAATCTTTGACCACATGAGCGCAGTTATCTTATGTGTTGGAGTGATGGTCAATCTGCATATTACTCTTTTATCAGATAGGATAGAGGCCTGGTGCATAGGTAGGGGTTGGCTGGTTTGCCCTGAAGGGTGTCCCAGATCAGGGTGGGTATCCCCTTGGGATGTGGGGTGGCCTGGGCAAGGGGCCTGTGTTTGTTTGCAAGCTGGCCATGCCCCTTGGCAACCCAAGGGGAGGCCCTGGTATCTGGAATTTATTTACCTTCTACAATTGAAACTTTGTAGCCTGGAGCACAGCCAAGCCTTCTGCTCCCTTTGTGGCAGCAGCCATTTCTGTTGGAATTTATCTTCAATCATTGAAACTTCATAGCCTTAAATGGAGGCTTGGGCCAGTCAGGGTGTGTGGAAAGCTTGGCTTCCTCCATCGCTGGGGAAACGCAAGCCTCCTTCCTGCTCTCACTGTGGCCACAGCCATTTGGGATGGGGCTAATTTGCATACTCACTCATGGGCATGGGTTGTGTGGTGTAGCAGAGTGATGGTTAATTTGCATATAACTTTTTTATTAGATAGATGATTGAGGTTAAATGAGGTCATTAGTGTGGGCCCTTATTCAATGTGACTGATGTTCTAGAAGAGGAGATGAAGACACAAACAAACACAGAAGAACATGTGAAGACACACAAAAAAACGGATGATGGGCATTCAAAAGCCAAAGGAAAGACTCAGAAAAATCCAACCCTGCCAACACCTTGATATTGGACTTCTAGCTTTCAGAACCATGAGAAAAAATATCTCTGTTGCTTAAGCCTTCAAATATGTGATACTTCACTATGGTTGCCATAATAAACTAATTTAGATATTATATAGGGAAAAAACAAAACACAAAAACAGATAAAAATCCTTGTGCATTTTTTGTGCTTGGCTTCTCGGCTCTTCTCTATTATACTCCTTCAATTAGCACACCACTCCCAGCTAGTCCTGTCCCTCAGGATCCTATGTGCATTGGCAGCCTTTATGGACAGTGCCCACACTAGTTCATCCTCTGACACCAGAGTCAGACAGGTCCTCCAAAAAACTGACACAGAAGAACCTCTAAAATCTTTGCAATATTGTAGGTTATTTTAGTAGCAAGCTACACGTATCTAAAAATGTGCTAAAACAGATGGAATTCCTAATAACATTTTTGGAAAGCATACTATAGACATAAAATATTCATTAAAGAAGATTCAATTTTTCACAAAAGCAGGAAATAGCTATAGCCTATTTTTCAATATCATGTCAAGGATTCTGGTTTTGACTAGTACACTCATGAGGTACTACTTTAAGTATTATCTAACAGTAAACTTGGTCTCTCAAGGAAAGTTCAGATTTATCAGTTAGCAGCTTTAACACTTCACCTAACATATAATCCAGTTTCCTTTAAAAAAAATATTTAAATTGATTTCAGAAAGAAAAGGAGAAGGAGAGAGAGAGAGATAGAAACATCAATGATAAGAGAGACTCGTTGATTGGTTTCCTCTTGCAGGAACCCTACTGGGGATCAAGCCAGCAATCTGGACTTGTGCCCTAACCAGGAATTAAACTGTGACCTCCTGGTTCATAGGTCAAGACTCAACCACTGAACCACATCAGTTAGGCTAACCCAATTTCTTTTAAGCATTTGTGTTATTTAAATTTCAGATTCTCAAGGACTTTGCCAAGGCTACAATAGATTAGAAAAAAAGTTATGCAAAGAAAGCCAAGTTTCAATTTCTAGAGCATATCATTGGATTTTTCCTTCTCCTTGATCTCTACCATAATAGTAAAATATCTATAAAAATATAATGGTTGGGCATCGACCTATGAACCAGGAGGTCATGGTTCAATTCCCAGTTGGGGCACACAGCTGGGTTGCAGGCTTGATCTCCAGTAGGGGAACTGCAGGAGGTAGCCAATGGATTATTCTCTCTCATCATTAATAATGTTTCTATCTCTCCCTCATTCTCCTTTACTCTCTGAAATTAATAAAACTATATATTTTTTAAAAGAAAATATTTTAAATACAGGGTGGGGCAAAACCAAATTTACAGTTGTGAGTACATGAAACACAGAGTTTATTCTTATATTATTATTTATTTATTAGTTCATAATTTTCAATACAAACAACTATAAACCTCCTCTTGTTCAAACCTATAAATATGATCTGAGCTTTGAGACTACCCAGTTTTCTTTTCCTTGCCAATCCTCACCTCTTACTATACTACTTAATCATCAAAATGCAGGTCAGAGGTCACATCCTCCTGCTTTTCCCTGTTTTCTTACCACCACCTCCAGCTAGAACTGGGGCATGCTTACATCCTCTCTCTGTCTCCCTCCTGGCATTTAGGAGTCAGGGCTACAGTTCCCTGATGGCCTGGACTCCTGAAAGATGGGGGCTGTATCTGTATACTTATAAAGAACCCCTGCTCATGTATGCTGAGTGAAGCAGCACTGAATGCACCCAACAGAATAAACTTGACTATTCCTAGATATATGCTTATGATTTGAGAACTATTTCTATAGATAGTTTAAGGCTTATTCACTTTTAGCCAAATATTTGAACTTACCATAGAAGGAGAAAATTAAATTTAAAATGTGCAAGGAGCCATGAATGGGAAATATTTGAACATACTTCAACCTTCATAAGTGATACATACTTGCTTGAAATGAGCTATAGTTAATGGCGAAAGTAAATTTATTTTATATTACTTTACTTTAGCAGACACAGCTGGATTGAGAGTCCTCCTTTGGGAGTCACTTTCCGCTTCCTACGACCATTCCTGAAAGAACACAGTGCTCCCCGCAGAGAGTGTGCCGGTTCTTCCAAGCCCATTATCAGATTATTATATTGTAAATAGTTTCCTAGCACTTTGAAAACAGTCTTAAACAAATGCACCTGAATGCAAAACGTATGCCCTAAGTGAGTGTCAGACCTCACTTAGGGCATACGTGACCAGAGCCAAGTTATACTACAGAACTTTTTCATCTTTAATATTTTCAAAACTAGTGAGCAGATCTGCTATAAAATACTACTCCTATTTTTCAGCCTTTGACATTTTTTTAATTCTCTTAGAAGATATTTCCCTTCAACTGTCCCAGCTACTTTACCCTACACTCCCCGGGCGAAGGGGAAAGGCGTCCATTGAAGCACAAGTCAAATGAAGCCATGAGCTCACAGAGTCCTGTAGATTCATACAACACAAAAAATGGAAAATGGCCTTTTACTTTAATTATCCCTAAAATTCAAGCAAAAGTCAGGTGCCTTTTCTAAGACAGACTTCCTTCTTTCAACAGTTCATTATGGCAGAGAAGCAAATTGAATTATGGGAGATGTGGCAGCTGCTTTTTGAAAATCGCCCCTATAGAAAAGTTTTGATTTGGGGAATTAATTCTTTTTCATAGCGCTTCAGTGCTTTGCTCTTTGACTTGTCCAAGTCCTTTCCCATCTGGACTGGGAAGGGGGTGGCTGTGGGAAATGTATGTGAATAATTGGGTCTCTGCTATTTCTTCCCTGAAGTTACGGGTGAAATTCAGAGAGGCCCCCGCATACCGGGAAACAGGCTCAGCATGCTGCACTATCTTAGTGGCAGTCCACCCTGAGCAGACCTGGGATAGATGGTGCCTGCCTGTCACTAGAGAGAAGCAAACAAACAAGCAAAATGGAAAAGGGGACACGGACATGGGCTGACAAAATGGTCTGCTCACACAGAGAACAGTTCCTTCAGGCTGTCAGAAGCCCTTGCTGCACTGAATTCCAAAAAAAAGTCCATATCTTCCTTGAGTATTTCTAATGTAAACTGTTTCCTTTTCATTAGAATGTGCTAGGGAACATTCAGCATTGCAACTGAGAGGATCTCCAAAAGCCTGCTATTATTTTCATGTTAAAAATGACACACCTGCAGTGATGAAAAAAAAAAAATTTAATGACGCACTTGTTTAATACCTTCATCCCGTTTTGAAATGGCACCATAGTAAGGAAAGATGTGGGGCCCCTTGTTAAGAAATTATTAAGGATCTCAAGGTGGTGACAGCAGAGCATTAAAACAATCACAGGGGCCCAGCCGGCAGGGCTCAGTGATTGAGCATCGACCTGACATATGAACCAGGAGGTCATGTGTTGACCTATGAACCAGTCAGGGTACATGCCTGGTTTGTGGGCTTGATCCCCAGTAGGGGGCATGTAGGAGACAGCCTACCAATGATTCTGATCATCGATGTTTCTCTCTCTCTCTCTCCCTCTCTCTTCCTCTTTGAAATCAATAAAAATGTATTTTTCTTAAATAAAAAATAAATAAAATAAAATGAGCACAGTGTCCTTCTAAGTGTGACTGCACAATTGGACTTTGATGAAGCCAGCCCTGCCAGAGAGGCCTTTTGAACTCTGTGTGGACTTTAACAAAGACAGAAAAGGATTAGCTGGATTGCTCTAATTTGGGTCAATGACCCCTACTTCAGGAGCCACTTGACTCTAAACTGAAAGTCGGGGCACAGTGCCAGCTTTGAGAAACACCTTTGCTTCATCTGCTACTTAAACTCACTTCCAAACTGCAGGTTTGGCCCGTGTTTGAGAAAGGAGGCTGAAAGGATCATTTTTCACACAGGGAAGAAAGTGAATTATCCTGTTTGTTTGGAGAAGGTTATGCTGTTGGGATTTGGTTTCCTCCTGAGACAAATAAATATGGATTTCTATATGAGCAGGGCTCTTCCATGCAAGGCATTTACTATAAATGTTACTAAGGCAGGCAACTCCTTTTTAATCATAAAAATCCATTAATTTAAACTTAACATGTTGACCCAATGACTTAAAAATAAAACTTTATCATTATATATTCTCTAAAAACAACACAAAAACAGACAACAAATATCTGGTTCTGTGCTCTGAGATAATTTATAAATTGAGCAGATGAGACCAACAGGCCTATAATAATTACTCAAATATTAACTACTATAGAAAAACCCAATGGAAATTAGAACATGAATTCTATATTCTGAATATGCAAGTTTCAGATCTAGCAAAATGTATGTCTTTTAAAAGAACATATAATAAATGAAAAATATACTCCATTTTTTCTGGGTTTCAAATCTCAAAATTTTGCTGCTAAAATTGACTTAAGACATGATTTCTACCTTACATTCACATCAGACTCTTTCTGATAACAAATTCCTGAAATCCTACCAATCTTTCAAGGTCCATATGGAATCATGTGTGAGTCCTTCAAACTGCATCTTTTACTTTTTTCCTGAAAAAGTAACCCCCTCATCAGCACTTTCTATCGCATTCATGGCAGTGATTATGTGGTATCTTGCTTTACAGTTGTTTGTATTTCTTCTCATATTCTCTTTTAGAAAAATCTCTATAACAGTATCAAGGATCTTACTGACTAGTACTAGAGATGAAATTTTATTTAAAATAATTAAATTTGTTACACCAACAAAATTGACAACCTAGAAAAAAATGGATAAATTCCTAAAAACATACAACCTGGCAAGACTGAATCATGAAGAAATAGAAAATCTGAACAGACTGATTGCTAGCAAGGAGATTGAATCAGTAATCAAAACTCTCCTAACAAACAAAAAAGGTTTCACTGATGAATTCTCCCAAACATTCAAAGAAGAATTAATACCAATTCTTTTATAACTTTTCCAAAAGAGGAGGGAACACTTCCAAACTCATTTTATGAGGCCAGCATTACCTGATAAGTTTGTCACCTAGTATAACTGAGATCATAGTTTGAGATACAGCAAAGGCTGAAGGAATGAATGCAACAGGATAACGGGAGTAACAGGAATTTTCAGGTCCTTAACCAGTAATAATAGTTTATATTTCTACAGTGTTTTACAATTACAAAATGCTTTCATGAAAACTATCAAATTAAACCCTCACAACAACATGAAATTTAGGAGAGCGTGAGAGAGAGAGAAAAAAATAGAGGCTTAGAATAGTTATGAGACTTGTTCAAAGAAGGCATGTTGTAGACTCAGATTGCATTAGACCACTAAGGGAGAACAGTGGGAAAAATAAAATTAGACTAAGGGGCATAATATGGAAGGGACTCTTTCATCAAAATCCTATTTCCTGATTAACCTGTAGCAAGCTTTTGTCAGGAGTTGACCCAAGGAAACAGCATCCAGCATTGATGTGGAGCCCAGGCTCTGGAGTTAAGGGGCCGAGGTTGGAATCTCAACTTTGCTACCTTCTGGTTATAGCATGGGAGCGCCACTGGTTTTCCCTGGATCCTCATCTTTGCATAAGTGAAAAACTTACAAGTTATACTTCAAATTAATATGTTAAGTACCTGCAAAAAAAATTTCCCTAACATATTTATATTGTCATAATGACAATCTGTTGAGACTCCAATGACTATCAGCCAAAGGGCCTTTGAACTAGTAGCCATAACGCAAATAAAATCACTGATTTAACTTGCTTTACTATGCTAAGAATAGAAATAAGAGTGCATGGTTTTGTTTCCAAACTCTCTATACACCACTGGTAACACCTGTGATATTAAAAAAGGATGCGAACAGCACCCTCAAGCAGGCGACTCTAGTTCTCTGCACCCTCATTTCATGAATTCAACACTGGCATCGTGGTTCTCAAACTTGAGCATACAGAAGTCTAACTTGAAGAGCTTATGGCATAGATCTAGGTTTTTTTCGAGATACCTAAATAGAGAATAGTAAAAGATCCGAGGAGTCTACAGCTCAGAGATAGATTCAAGAGTAGGTCTGGGGTTGAGCTCTGGAGTCTGCATTTTGAACAAATTCCTCAAGAAGCTTATATAGTAATGTCTATACACTGATTTCAGAAACTTCTACGAGTCCTTAGATAACACTCTCTTAGATACAAACTTCCCAATATACAGTGTTCATTTTACTAAGGTGTTCCTAAACACTAAGAAATCCTCAAGACCTGAAATGCATTGCTAATGGTGGAAGCTCCATGCAGGTAATAGGTGCTAAGGGAAATATTTTGGTCGGAGAAGCAGGGCTATCGTTCTCGATATCATAGTCTACTGTATTTCCAAATAGCTGAGTTTAAAGGCGGTTTCTCCATCCTAGAAAAACACATGTATCTCCAAGGAGTCTTTTTAATTTCACAAATACATCTCATAACTTTTTAAAATACTGAGAAGAACCATCTATAAAATGAGAATATTAGACTTTACTGACTATAACACTCTTCCTTGAACACTTAAGGCTCTTCAGACATTCTTTTTCTCTCAAACTGGCAAGTCACTTAGTTTTTAAAGCCCTGATTTCTACATCTCTACCATAAAAGAATGTGTAAAAACAAAACAAGACACGTAAAAGTAATCTATAATGGCTTTAATTCTAAAGTTCTATAAATACCTATCTAGTTTTAGGTTGAAATAGAAAACCATACTCTAACCTGAAGAAATTAATCCTAAAAACATTATTAATCCTACATTGTTTTCTTTTTTAAAATTAACTATTTATTTAATATTATCCCTAATTATTCTAGCCAGAATCCTAATCAAATTCAAGTAATGATGACCATTTATTGTTTATGTTTAAGGGACTAAGCAGTTATTAATAGATGATATATATATATGATCAGTAGGTTATATAACATATTTAGACCAATAATTATCCCACTAACCCTATGAACAAACTATAAATCACACAGTAACCCATTTTTAATGTTTAACAACATTCATACAGGGATTACTGTGTACCAGGAATTTCTTTAAGCTTTTTACAAATATTAACTCATTTAGTCTTAATTATGAGTTTATGGAGTAGGCACTGTTATTTTGTTCATTTTAAAGAGGAGGATCCAGAGAAGGTCAATGGCGCTCCCATGCTATAACCAGAAGGTAGAAAAGCTGAGATTCCAGCCCAGGCCCCTTAACTCCAGAGACTGGGCTCCACATCAATGTTGGATGCTGTTTCCCTGGGTCAACTCCTGACAAAAGCTTGCTACAGGTTAATCAGGAAATAGGATTTTGATGAAATAGTCCCTTATATGTAACCAGGAAGTCACTTAAAATGTAATTTCAATGTGGGCATTGCATGCCTTTGTGACTTTTACTGAAACAAAGAAAGGGAGTGCTGTTTGGTTAGAACGATAGAGATGACTTTTGTTTATGACCATCCTGAATCTGTTCTTAAAATCAATGTTGAACTATAAATTTTCTTTCTCATCACTACTAAACCCATAATCCAATCTGCCATTTGGCGTGTGAACCACTGACTGGCTAAGTGATCTCCCTATCTCCAGGCTGACTCTTCAAATCTACCCACTACTTTTCAGCCACCATAGTTTTCATAAAATGTTAACTTGATTATGTTACGTCATTGCTTAAAAACTTTATTGGGTTCCTATTTTTCTTAGGATTAAAAAAAAACAACCCTAATTTTAGTTGGGTGACCATAAATTTAATATCAAACTGGGGTACTTTTCATAATAGGGCCATTATTAATCATTTTGCCAGATCAACAAGGCTGCCCAGGGCAACCCAGATGTGTGGTCAGTCTGCTTGTTAGATATTGCCTGAATTAGCCCCTTCAAATGCCCCTGTCCTGGATGAGAGCCATTCTTCTACCCAACTTTCTTTCAGTTCCTATAGTACACTGATTTCCCCCACCTCAGAGCTTATGGGCATAATCCTATGTCTGTTTAAAAAGTTCCATCCACAAATCTTTGCCTAACACATACCTGTTCTTGTTTCAAGATGTGCTATAAATATCACTCTGCAAAGAAGACATCCCCAACCCCCCAAATAAAAACCACCCTCACGCCGAAACCGGTTTGGCTCAGCGGTAGAGCGTCGGTCTGCGGACTGAAAGGTCCCGGGTTCGATTCCGGTCAAGGGCATGTACATTGGTTGCAGGCACATCCCCGGTGGGGTGTGTGCAGGAGGCAGCTGGAGGCAGCTGGAGGCAGCTGGTCGATGTTTCTCTCTCATCGACGTTTCTAGCTCTCTATCTCTCTCTCTTCCTCTCTGTAAAAAATCAATAAAATATATATTTTTTTAAAAACTAAAAAAAAACCACCCTCACCTCACTCCCCTTATTCCCTCAAACAACATCTAAAACTTTTCTTTAAGACATTTGCTACAATTATTTATTCTCTATTTGTTTAATTAATGCTTTGATTACTTTTCCAAAGTACAGTTCTTAAGTTGTAGTATAACTAGTACCTACCACATTAGCTGCTTATTGGAGAAGCTGGGTAAATGTTCTTTAAATGAATGAGGATAAATATCTTTTAAAACAAGAAATAGAGGACAAGTAGTCTGCCATAGAGAGTGCTGATTTGACTTCAGACAACTCATATATTGATAAAACAACAGAGGGATATCAATCTTTGCAAATAAATAAAAGCATAACTAAGTGAAACAACAAATTCTGTTTTTTCCTCTCTCTTTTTCTTTCTCTCCTTTCCTTTCTCTCTCAAAAAATCAATAGATTATAATAAATAAATAAATAAATAAATAAATAAATAAATAAATAAATAAAATAAATGAGGTAGGAAAAACCCCACCTACCTAAACAAAAACCTTGTTCTATAAACTGCTAGTTCACAAAAGACAAACAAATAAGGGGAAATAGTTGGAAGAAAAATAGAATTAATTGCACTGATATCAGTATAAGTCTATATGATAGCAAGCAATTTTTTGGTGTGGGCAAAATAAATCCTTAAATGTCTATATCGGAATTTAGTAACTATACAATCTCATCACAGCTGAGGGAGATTTTGGAATGTATACTGTACAAGGCAAGATCACCTGACCGTGGCAGTGGGCTTCTCTCACTGTGGGGCCCACTGACACGGTGCCAGTCAAAGGTTTATTCTATTCTAGGGTACAGTAATGTGGGAGAAAAAGTGCAAGCGACATTTTCTTTAAATTAGACTTAAGGCATATGTGCCTGTGTTAGGAGTTGTGTATAAAGGAAACTGGTATTTAAAAGGACTAAGAAAAAAAGAGGCCCTGACAGGAAAACATCCAGAGGTGAGTAAACCATTAATGTCATTATGAGTCTCCGGTCCCATTAAAAACTATAACCCCTTAAACTATTTTTTTTGTATCAATTTTGGCTAACATAGGTGGCTTTTACTCTGCCTATGTTGATCTTCAGACAGTTTATCCAAAAAAAATATTTTCACACATACAGGTTTCTGGGCCTGCTGCCTAAAGCATCCAATTATTGAATCATCAGAAGTATCGACAGGTGGGCTTCTTCCTGTTTTTCTTCTGATTTTGTTAGGGTTGCTGTTTCAGAATAATAGTTTTCTGATTAAGATCATATCCTTCTGTTTAAATGATTAGCACTCCTATGCCAATCATCTATAATAATAAAAGGGTACTATGCTAATTAGCGTGGATGTCCTTCCAGATGTCCTTCCTGATGAAGCCAGGCTCAGGTGCCTGCGGGCCGTCCAAGGGAAGCCAGTCTGGGCCCTGGCAGCCAGAGGAGGGAAGCCCAGGTCCAAGCCAGTGCCAGCAGCTGGGGAAGGAAGGCCTATTCTTGCACGAATTTTTGTGCATCTGGCCTCTAGTACTATATAAGCACCTCAGAGAATAACCAGTGAAAAAAGAACCTAACCAACTTTCTGTAAGTAAATGGAGTGTCAGAAATAAAAAGACACATAGGAAAGAGATAAGAATCTCCCCTTACATTCTACAATGGATTTTGTCCCTAAAACACACCAAGGCAAAAAATAAATAAATAAATAAATAAAATAAAATAAAAAAGAAGTTATTGCCTAAGAATAATCCCAGGACAGGTTGGCTTCTGAAAATTAAAACCCTCATCTATAATCTATGAATCTTCCTACATTCTGCTATTTTTCCTCTCAAGGAATAAATGGATACTAGTAATTATTTCAATAAGGCTACTAAAGTGTAAAATACAAATCTGGGAATTAAGACTATTGACAACATAACTTATCTTCATTTATATATTTGACCCTTAATCAACATGGGGATTAGGGCCATCAACCCCCTGCACAGTTGAAAATACACATATAACTTCTGAGTTCCCAAAAACTTAACTATTAACAGCCTATTATTGACTGGAAGCCCAATAGATAACAAAAACAGTTCATTAGAACAGATTTTGTGTGTTGTATGTATAATATTGCATTCCGACAATAAAGTATGCTAGAGAAAAAATGTTATTCAGAAAAATAATAATGAAAACATATTTACAAAATTTATGGGGGGGGGGTATCCTGAGTATATGTGGGTTCACACAGTTCAATCCCATGTTGTTCAAGGGTCCATAGTGTTTGCCCAAAAAATTCCTCTAGCCAGTTTGGCTCAGGGGAAAGAGTGTTGGCCTGTGGACTGAAGGGTCCCAAGTTCGATTCCAGTCAAGGTCACATGCCCGGGTTGCAGGTTCGGTCCCCCAGTGGGGGTATGCAGGAGGCAGCTGGTCAACGAGTTTCTCTCATCACTGATGTTTCTATTTCTCTCTCCCTCTCCCATCTTCTCTGAAATCAACAAAAATATATTTTTTTAAAGGAAATAAAGTATTGAATTTTTATTATTTTCAGTTAAGAATTATTTGTACTCCCTGGCATTTTGTAGACATAATTTATAAAACTAGCAATGCTTTAGAGATTATATCTGAATAACAGCTTGGCATAGACAAAAGAGCTATACATAATTTTAGATTTCAATGTTTGAGAATAAAAAGGAGTTAACAATTTTTGGACTTTTGGGAAAAAAAATAGAAATCTTAGAAATGTTTAATCAATTCTGGGACCTTAAATCCATATGTATCAACTAATACCAGAAACTACACAAAGAACATGGCAAGTCAGAGCTTACATTTTGAGCATTGGACAAGTTCACATCTATACTTGGCCTTCAGAATTTTCAAGAACACACCCCCAAAAAAGAAAAAACAGATAAATGACATTATGACACTATGGCATAATTTTTGAATAACTGTACACAAACACAATAGATTAAAACATCTATTTTCCACATTTTTAAAAATATCCACTAATCATTGAAAATGAGCAATAGATACAAAATGCAATGCTTTTATTGCATTTTTAAAGAATGTTGTAAGATTTTAAATATATGGTAACACTTTCATTCCAAAAGGTATCAATAATAATATGAAGCAATGAGTACTACTTATATTGTTTTCTGTACACTGTCAATAGAAAACTTAATACTAATGCTGTGCTTGCTGATAAATAAAGTGATGTCCAATTTTAAGATGTTTTCATCAGTATCCATATCTCCTCTTAGAAACCTAACAAAGTAACTGTTGATTTTTTAGCTTATTTTCACTCAAAATAAATCACTTGGTTTATTACCTTAGCTACACATTTGTATCCTCAGAGCTCCTTCTAAAGTAAGAATTAAAAAACAAAAACAAACAACAACAACAATAAACTATCCTTATCTAAATAAAAGTGCTGACACATTACTTTCTGTTTTGGCAAAGGGAGAGTAAACACACATACACATGCATGCACAAATACACACAATTAGAGAAATGCACTAGGTTTGCACACCATCTTAACCCCATGAAACAATATGCATACTTTCAAACTCCTAGAGCATAAAAAGATGAAGGTGAGGAATTCATTATCTTCTACATGTAAACTGTCTGAAAAAATATTTTTTAAAATATTGAAACCCACAAAGAATAAGAAAAATATCTTTGGAAAAAGTAACCATTTTCACTTTTTTTCCCCATAATATGTCATCTTTTTAAGAAAGTAAATAATAAGCATATTACTATGTATCCTTTTCAGAGTAAAAAAGACTATAGAGCATGCTTCCTATAGATATGAGGTTCAAGTTTTTATTAAACAAAAAAATTCACATATCCTTTGTAGATGCTTATATTACAAAGCCACCCTGTACTAAAAATTAATTGTAATATGGTAAAAGATAATAAGCAAACACATTAGATTGTAGTCATTCTAAAAGCTAAAGTGTTGTCAGTTGCTACTGGTTAAAAAGTGACTAATACTAGAAGCTAAATCCATAAAGTGATGCAAAAATATTACCAATATGTGCAGTACAAATCTCTTAGAAAAAAGTAATTAACCCGCCGAAACTGGTTTGGCTCAGTGGTAGAGCATCGGTCTGCGGACTGAAAGGTCCCGGGTTCGATTCAGGTCAGAAGCATGTACATTGGTTGCGGGCACATCCCCAGTAGGGGGTGTGCAAGAGGCAGCTGGTAGATGTTTCTCTCTCATCGACATTTCTAGCTCTCTTTCTCTCTCCCTTCCTCTCTGTAAAAAAATCAAAAAAATATATTTTTTTAAAAAAGTAATTAACCCTACAAAGATTGGAATAGAGATTAATTAGCTAAGATGTTTCATATGGAAAGAAATCAGGAATATAAAAACTCTGGGAATCAATGGGGGATGAGGACACATACGTAATACCTTAATCAATAAAGAAAGAAAAAAAGAAAAATGGAACTGCTTTAAGACACAGTGATTCCACTTCTGGGAATATATCCAAAGAGATTCCAAACATTGATTTGAAAGACTATATCCATCCCCATGTGCACTGCAGCACTATTTACAATAGTCAAAATTTGGAAGCAGCCCAAGGGTCCATCAGCAGATGAGTGAATAAAAAATATTTGGTAAATTTACACAATGTAATATTACTCAGCTATTAAAAAAGGAAGGAAATTTTACCTTTTGTGACAGCATGAATGGACCTAGAGAGTATTGTGCTAAGCAAAATAAATCAGTCAAATACCATATGATTTCATATATGTGGGATCTAATGAACCAAATTAATAAACAAACAAAATAGAAACAGACTCATAGATACAGAGAAAAGACTGACAGTTGGGGGTGGGTGGGATGGGGGCTGGGTGAAATAGGTGCAGGGATTGAGAAAAATCCACTCATTGAGACAGACCACAGTATGATTTCCAGAAAGAATAGAAAATGGGGGCAGGTAAAAGAGGGTAAAGGGGAGAAACATGGTGATGGAAGGAGTCTAGGCTTTGAGAGGTGAACACACAATACAATATACAAATGATGAATTATATAATTGTACATCTGAAACCTACATATAATTTTATTAACCAATATAACCCCAATAAATTCAATAAAAATATTAGAAGAAGAAAAGAATGAACCTGTCTAATAACTTGCTTCACTAAATGTTTTTGGAGTATTTTAACAATAAAGTTATTGCAAAATCTAAATGCTACAAGAAAGACATAATGATCACTATATTTCCTTGGTATTTTGGTAAGCAGTACATATGGTTAATACTATAATTAATTTAAATTCTACCCCCTGGCTTAAAAAGTTGTTGGAATCATCAACTCCATATGTCTCTATTATATGTCAATTCATGGTCATTCTTCCTCCAAATAAACCAACCCATATTTTCTCCTTGGGCATAAACAAGTTTATTATGATAAAATTGAACCTTAACAAGTTTAACTTGCTGTTCATGGTATCCTATAACTGCACCAAAATATTAATTACATATTGCTTTTAGCATAGCATTTACTCACAATAGGAAGCCATAAATGTTAAAGACTATTATTAGTCTTTAAAATCATCATTGTCATCATTATTATGATTAAAATAAACAGCAATTTGGTATGTAATTTATATTCTATGCTAAGATACATTTTATGAGTTCTCTCTGTATCAGATATATATGTACAAATTACAGTTCGATAATTTATTTGGTAACTCATGGTTCCACATTATATAAAATCTTTAGCTATGTAAAAGGTTGCTAGAGTATTCGGCATTTCTTTTAACTTTTATGTGAAAATCATTTTTAATTGCTTACTAAGGTAACAATCTTCAGCCAAGACCTTATTTCTTCTGATATATCTCATCAGGTGTGTGCCTGGGGATTTACTTTTGTCTTAAGGCTGCCTTAGTATGCCTCCATGACCTAATTCTGAACCAGGGGGACTTGACACCCTTGGAGTGCTAATGTGGACCAAGAGAAATTATGCCTCTCCAAGAAGACATATGCATTTTAAAATTCTGGTTTATAAAAATAAATCTTCTCTAAATGAAAGCTCAGGTTAGGAAAGAAAAGAATTTTTCTTTGATAATTCTTATCTGTTGGAAAGAATTATGCTTCTGAAAAAATAGCACGCGCACATCCAGTAAGGTGACAGGTTTGTAATAACCCAGTATATCTAGGCCAAAAGTATTTGTTTAGGGATCATATTAATCTTTTTGACGTTGTAACAAAGGCTTCGGAAGGGATATATACATCATAAGACTGACCCTACAAAAACAGTAACATTAAAAATTGTACACTAAGATGATGTGTGTGCTAATGTCACAGGAAACAGAAAACTACTTTTTCTAGAAAAACTGGGTAAGGTAGGAAGGGTATAATCGCTTTGTGATAGATCTATGTTTAAAAGAAACCTAGGAAGGCTTTTTTTCATCCATTTAGTACATATTTATTGCACATCTCACATATGTGAGGCATAGAGTTTTTTTAATTTTATTCATTTACATTCAACATTTTTTTACAGTAGAAGCATAGCATTTACTAGCAATGCAAATAGCTTTGCTTTATTCTTATAATCATGTCTGTATTAATTCATTCATCAAACAACTGAGTGCCACTGTGTGTTGGGAAGTGTATTAGGTGTTGAAGGTGCATAAAAAGCTAGAATTTCTGTGTTCAACATGCATGAAGAGGTAGTTCACAAAACATGTTTACCTTCATTAGACATCAAGGGATTGTGCATACACCACTTTACTAGATAACTTAAATATTTCAAACAGAGACAATACCATGTCTTTACAAGTATGTGGAGTAACTAATACTTTGACACTGCTGGTAAGAATGTAAATTTCTACAACTATTTAACAAATCTGTTTGGCAGCAATAACCAAAGCTGAACATGTACATATCCCATAATTCTGCATTGTACAAATGTACCCCTACTTGTGTGTGTGTGTGAAATGCATATGTATATATATATATATATATGCATACAAGAATGTTTAAAATGTTATTATAATAATCTAGAACTAGTGATGCCACTGATGATAAAATTGATAACTAAAATGTGCTGTAGTCATATAGTCACACAAGTATAAGAATGAAGAAACTACAGTCAGATGTAACATTGGTGAACTTGACCAACATAATTTTAAATAAAGAAGTCATATTCTAAAGAATACCTCTTGTGTGATTCTATTTATACAAAATCTAAAAATAGGCAAAACTTTGAGGAATACAGGAGACTCCTGAAGTGCCTGTAATGATATTTCTTGATCTGAATGCCAGCTACATGGGTGACTTCACTTCATGCTCATTCATTGCCCTAGATACTTAGGATTTGGGACTCTTCTGTAAAAATCTACTTATGCATAAGCATCCAGCAGCACTCTTGATTTAAGATGAGCATATTGTAGAAAAGTGAAGACATGGGAAAATATTTAATATAAGTATGATGAATCAAGTATCAGGGTTGCCACTACTTTTGGGCAGTTTTCTATGTATTTGCTACAGGCCCTTATTATTGCATATATAGGGGTATTCACCCACTACTCCCTATCTCTAGTACTTTCACTTTCCAATCTATTTAAACATCAGTGAAGTCAAGTTTTGATTACTCTTTTAATCACTGCATTACCCAGATCATTCCCCTGCTCAAAAGTGATCACTGACTCCTCATTGCCTATATTGTAAGAACCTAATCTTTAGCCAAACATAAAATGCCTTCCATTAATTTCATCAAATGTGACTTTAACTAATTATACATTATCTACCCTGAATCACTATATATAACTCTTAATAATGGGTAGTGTCAGGTGATAGTTAAGGGTATAGACCCTAGAATTCTTACTCAACTTCATTAATCCTGAGGGAAATACGAATCAAAACTAGGATGAGACACGACCTCACACCTGTTAGAATGACTGCCACCAAAAAGATAAGAGATAACAAATGCTGGTGAGAATGTGGAGAAAAGGGAACTCTTGTGTGCTGTTGGTTGGACTGTAAATTGGTGTGACCACTATGAAAAATAGGGCAGTTCCTCAAAAAATTAAAAATGGAACTACCATATACTATATATAATGGAATATTATTCAGTCGTGAAAAAGAAAAAACCAACTGTAATTTGACACAACGTGGATAAACTTGGAGAGCATTATGCTAAGTGAAATTAGCCAGAAAAAGATAAATACTTCATGGTATCACTTACCTTCTGAACAAAAAAAAATAAAACTCACAGAAACAGAGAGTAGAAAATGGATTGTTTTATTTGACTAACATTTTATTAATTAATAATTTCTTTTTAAATTATGATTTCATAAAGTAAATATATTGTTCAATATAAAACATTATGTGGGTAAATTATCAAATTACCTGATTTTACATAACAATACCATAAAATTTATTTTAATATTATGTATTCTCTAGCTATTCAGTGCTAAATTTTATTCTAATCTATATTATAAAACGTAACTACTTCCCTATCAAGTAAGCAGCACAGTCAATTGCTCATCTAATCATATGAGTTGAAGATGTATTACTATACCCTTAGGGCAAAATAAAATTGTTTAAAATATTTTAAATCATATAATGAATAATGTTTATTCTTTGGGGTATTTTTTAACTTGAAGATAATAATGAATTACCCGAGGTGCTGATTATGAAAGCATAAGCTTGTTAAGAACCTTCACTATTAACTGCTAAAAAAGAGGGAAGCTGAAAGGCACTGTCCATAAAGCCACTGAACTGTGAAGTGGTCACAATAATTCACAGGGTGGAGAGAACCAGGCACCGAATCCATGCCCTTTTCTCCTTTGTGATGCTTTCACATTGGAGTAGAAAGAACAACCTCTAAGAAAGAATGGAGAAGTCTGTATTCCTGTCTATAGAAACACACCCCAATCTACTAGCACTAAAAGATCGTGTAGTCTACAATAGGACAGTCTTCTTAAACTTGGCTTAAAGAGTTCCAAGCAACAAGCTTGCTGAGTTCTTCCTCAGAAAGCCTCACACTGGGGCTACTGTTAATTATTCCAAGCAGCTCTCAGCAAGAGAACTTGAAAGATTTCCCTTGGCTACTTCTCAGTGATCTAGGAAGCTTCTAAGTGTCTTTTCACCAAACCATTTACAAAACTTGGAACCATTGAAAACATCTTTCATCTTTCCCATTCCTCTGTGGTTAATCGTGTTTTTGTTCAATTCCAGATTCGGTCCAATGCCATTTTCTACAAATCTGCTTTGCAGGCAAGCATGTGAATTCAGTCAGCTTTACCAGTGTTCAAATTCAATAACAAAACTATGCATGAGGGTGAAGGTGAACACACATGTATTCAGAGCCCATTCAAGAATTTACATAAGCAGATTATTAAACACATATTGTAGAATTGGGCTAGTTTTTATTTACAAGCTAGAAGAAACAACTGTGGAGAAATACAATTGTTTTAGTCTATTATCACTAGATCACAGAGATTTTGAAACATACACAGTAAGTCTTCCGTGGTGATAAAGATGCAAAGAGAAGGAATAGGATGTAACAGGGTTAGCCTTCAAGAACTGCCCACCTGGCACCTGAAAAGCATTTGTATTTAACCATAATGCCTAAAATTTCAAGCTCTAAGTCTATGCATTCACTTATTCCATCAAAGGAAATGAACAGAATGCCTGTAGTTTGCCAGACACAATGAGAAGAGTAGGGGGGGTGCTGGAGCTATTAAGTTCAATAAAATTTTAAACCACATTTAAGAAACCTCTACATTTGTGGGAGGACAAGCACATCAAAGAATAAATACACAACACAGCATATGAAAAGTGAAATGAAAGTGAGAGGTATAAAAACCTATTTGCGACAGAGATAAGAGAATAATTCCCATTGGTGGATTTGAGGGGCGGGGCATCAGGGAGTGGAGGATTTTTGAGGCTACTCAGAAACTTGCCAGTTCCTGAACAGACATAGGAGTGGGAGAACACCAGGTAAAAAGAAAAAAAGGAATAAAGGCAGGCAGGCGTGAAGATAAGAAAGGGGAGGAGTTTCATGTTAATATACTTGAGGGGAGTCTGAAAGAGAAAACATTTTTTTAAAGAATAAAGGTTTTGAAGGGCCATTTTTACTTCTTTAATAAATTTGATTTTATCCTGTTGACAATGTAATGTTAATGACGTCCTTAAGGAAAGGAGGGGAAAGAAAAACTAAGAAAAGACAACCCTGACAGTAGTAGGCAACTTGAGTTGCAAATGGCTGAGACTGGGTGAAGGGCAAGTTTATTCCTAAAGCCACTGTGCTAGTCAAGGTGAAAATGATCAAAACTTGAGAGTCATTGAGGCACTATCTCCAGTTCAAGTTCAGATACCCAGAGTGGGGCAGATCTATTACTCAAACATCTATCTATATTCCTAAAGATGAATGCTACAGAGAAATAAGAACATAAGAAAGAAGATATCAGATGACTATGATAATTGAAGGAAACAGGAGGACCAAAGACACTAAGGCATGGCTTATTTTGGAATTTGCCCTAAAATCAACTCAGAGCTCATTTTAAAATAAACCTCAGCAATGTATTAGAGAAGTTCCACTTGAAGATGTCAATGTAGGAAGAGGCTGAATTCATCTCCTCCCACAGAAATATTAAATCTACACTTGAATATGAAACAATTTCCTCTGGGGGGAAAAATCCAAGAAATTAAGAATGGCGGAGAGACCCTTAGGCATCAGGTAAGTGAAAGGGGACCACAAAGAAGTGGGTAGCAAAGGCAGAGATACATTTTTTACCACAAACTCCATCCATGGCACAGTGACCCTCAACTGGAAACTCAAATCCTGGATCTTCTCCCTGAGCAGTGAGGGTCTGTGCACCACTTTGGGCACCCCAACTATTAAGACTGGCACCTGAGAGGCTAGTCCCCAAGACACCTGGCTGTGAAGACCAAAGTGGCACATGCTCATGAGACCGACAGGCAAGGCTTGGCAAACGAGAAAGAGCAGACAAATGGCTTGAATGCAGATGTGCCCGCCCAGGCCTTAGCAGGGACGCAGCCCTGAAGGTGGGCGGCGTCCTCCGCGCTCTCCCTCTGCCTTATAGAAGCTGGCAAACACCATCTTTCTTTCTTTTTTTTTTTTTCCTTTGTTTTCCTTTATTCTCTTTTTTTTCTTCCTCTTTATTTCCCCAGAGGGCAGTATCTTTACACACTCCCTCTGCCTCACTCCAAGCACCAGAAGCTCCCGGAGAAGAGCTGTGCACACATCTGGCGGCCTGATTTTACATCCGCTGACTTGGTTGCTATAGCTGCTATGAGGCTCTGCCCCTTGATGGCTTGGTTCTGGAGGCCAGGCAGGCTTATGTTCCCGGGCCCCATGGGATCGGAATCCAAGAGGTAGTTCTTAGCAAATAACTGCTCCCAGGGCACTGCACAGAGCGCAGACAGAAGAGGCCTAGTCTCTTGTCCAGGAGCTTTGGCCTGAGGGTAAGGATTCTGCTGGTTGGGTACACAGCTAGAGACCATCTGCGCCACACCAGCACGGCCAAGGTGAACCTGAGTGGGGCGGCCGAAACGCTTAGAAAAGACAGGCAAGAGAATGAAGGCATAGAGAATGTCTCAGGGGGATGCTGCTTGCTGAGACAGCGCCAGCACCCACAAGCCGTGCCTTTATTTTATAGCAGATGCCACTCGGCAAAGTAAGGGCGTGGTCAAGATGTTTACAACATTCTCCTGTGTTTCAGTCCTACTCAGTTGCATGCACCTGATCAAGCTTTGGTTCCTTGCAGCCTATATCACTTGTTAGGACCATAGGTTCAAGCTTACAACTACAGCTGTAGGCTAAGATTATGCTGGAAAGGCGCAGCCCAAGCTTCGACTTGCACATGAGGATTGTGCCCTCTGATCAGTCCAAGGCGTGAACCTGTCCAAACACTGTAGCTGCGCCTCACCACCATAGAAGGGCTGTTGGGAGACAGAGGCCAGGAGACACCACCTCTGCTCCCTCTCTCTGCCTCGTTCCAGCTCACCGGCATCCTCCAGAAAGGAACCCTTGCCGAGGACCCCGAATTTTGCTGCTGCTCCCAGAGGACACCTCTCCATTGCCTGGGTCTGATGGCCTGAGGGCTTGTGCTCCCAGTCCCATAGGACCAAAGAGTTCTTAAGCTTCCATCCCTCCCTGGGGAAAACAGCCAGAGGCAACAGGCCTAGGAGATTAGTCTTCCCATGAAAGAGGCCAATTGACTTATCTCCAGGGGCAGCCTGAGGGGAAGCTTCTCATGGAACACACCTCTGAGGGCTGACCTAACCTTTCTTCGGACAGGGAGGGCGGGCACTGTCTTCATGTTCTCGCTCTGCAGTACTCAGAGCTCCAGCATCTCTCCGAGTGGGACTGTTCTGTGTGTGGGGTACCCCAGTTTGGGTGGCTGCTGTCCAGAGGATGCTTTTTGGATCCCCTGGGATTATAACAATGGAGGGAGAGTTCTTGGAAGGCTACCACCCCGAGGACATTACACAGAAAGCAGGATGAAACACCCCCAGCCTTGCCAAGAGAGAGGCCTACATACTTGCTTGTCCTGGAGTTTCGGCCTTAGGGGAAGGCCTTGGGTTGGGACACACCCAGAGGCTATGTCGGGGGACATAGGCCAGAGAGCCCATCTTTGTACGCACCCTCTCTGCTTCAATGCAGCTCCTCAGTGTCTCCCAGAAAGGAACGTATATACTCATCTGTATTTTCATACCTGCCATCCAGGGAAAGCCTATAGATCTCCTGGCCCTGGTGGTCAGCAGGACTTCTACTTGCTGTCCCATGGACTATATATATTTGCATACCTTAAAGGCTCCTAGTTAAGGATCTGGCTTCCCATTAGCCTGAATCTAGGTAATGACTGAGATACTGACAGGTCTTGGCACACCCTGTATTAAACATAAAATACCATACTTGGGCGGTTGATAGAAGACGATACTATCTTATATCCACATATTCTACTATCTTCCTAAATTACCCCTGTCATGCTTTCTCAAAAAGAATGGATCTAGCCCTAACCGGTTTGGCTCAGAGGGTAGAGCGTTGGTCTGCAGACTGAAAGGTCCCAGATTTGATTCCGGTCAAGGACATGTACCTTGGTTGTGGGCACATCCCCACAGGGGGTGTGCAGGAGGCAGCTGATCGATGTTTCTCTCTCATCCATGTTTCTAACTCTCTATCCCTCTTCCTTCTTCTCTGTAAAATAATAATAATAATAATAATAATAATAATAATAAAATATATTTTAAAAAATTGATCTACTACGTGGAGAACAGGAACACTAGATTAAACCTCCATTGTCATTCCACTAAAACTAGATGGTGATGACCATTTATGTTCAGAACAACTAAAGAAGCAGCTTCACAGGAGAGCCTGCTTGGCCTTGCAGGGGCAGAAAATAGGACTTCTACCACATGAGTTACTTGGGAGCAGAAAACTAGTCTTATTGCTCCTTGACAACGCTGAGTATGCCATCTGGCATCTATAGGGACTTAGCAAATAGTTGTTGAGTAACTGAGCTAAATCATGAGTGTATGGTTTTTCTCTCGACAGCCCTTTTTACATCTGACTGTCCATATGAATATGTGAAAACTGTACAACTTAAAACTTCCTACACTTACACATCCACATTGTGGTGTTGACGGAAATGGGACTCACTGAAGGCTGGGGGAGAGTGGCCTGGATTCTTCACAAAAGGAAAAACACCCACCCCTGAATTGGCTCCGTGCCCTAGAGAACAAACGACCTTGCGTAAATCGAATGAGACACATCAGGCTCACAACAGTGGCTTCCAAAACCCTGCCGTGTGCCAGGCACTTTGCACACACACAGTAACTATGAACGGCACAGAAACTCAGGCACAGCTGGCTTGCTCAAGGCCACACACATTTCCAGAGAGAGGCTGAATGGGAACTCCAGCCAGATCGTCTCAATTTCAGTATTCATCCTCTTCCCACTTCACCACAGTAATTTTCAAGAGACGTTAAACATATAATTATATAATAACTAGATCACGATGTTAAAAATATACTCCATGCAAGTAACATTTAGTCATGATTACAAATCTCATTAAAATGTAATTCTTTACTTGCACTAACACGACTGCCTTTGGTTCTTTCTTGTCTCTCAGCTAATCAGTCAATGTTGTTTGAACAGTTAAAATACACTTTTAAAATATGGAATGACAACGTGTTATTGATGAGTTTCGTGATGTGTTCGAATTAAACGGCAATTTGTCAAAAATAACAACAACAGCAACTAATGTTCCACCAGATTTACAAGTGATCTACAAAACTCGCAAATGCTATTGATGCGTACACAGATTAGCATGGCCGCTCAGAGGCAGTAGGGTGCACTGTGCCATCAGGCACATACAGCTGTGGCACATCACAGATCTGCTTCCACAGCACTCCTCCCTGTTCAGCTCCGATCCGCATTTAAATTTCCTGCATTAACAGCTGTCATGGAACTGTGCAGAGCCTTAGGCGAATAAACATGATAACCACCAACGATTTTGACTTTAGCCGTTCGGAGTAGTCACATAAAATGCAGAAGATAGAACATTAAAGGGGGGGAGGGGGAAAGTGTAGCTGGCAATCTGGAATAGTTAAGAAATCCCTGTTGAGACGTTGCATTTGTCAAGTTCTTTCTGCAAGTATTAAACTCAGCACTTTCTAGAAAGTGCTACCCTGACATTGTTCAATGTGGGAACAGTTTCTAAAGTAAATGAAAACGCCATTTCATCATGATTTCAAGCTCAATACAGAGGAAAGGTTTTAATATGTTCACTAATAAGAAGTCGGCTTTCTACTCCAAATTGTTCTTCCAACAGACCACACAGACCTCCACCCCCACTCCCGGGCCTCCCGTAGCTGAGAGACATCACACAGACTTAGCAAGGAGCTGGAGGAGGTGTAAGGAGAAGGAAGTGTGAACAAAGACCCAGGAATGACCATCCACCCTTCTATTCACTTTCCCACTCTGGGGTTATGATGGCACGGCCTGCTTTCAGCATCACAGAAAAAATAATGTGGCCGGTAGAAATGGGGTTCTTTCACAGAATTGTGAGGAAAGCATTTCAGGGGAGCCCCATGGGAGGTTGTGGTGGAGTGGTAAGGATTTATTGAAACTGCAGCAAATGCAAAGGCCCGGCCAGGCTTCAGCTCTTATCCTTCTGGGGCCAAAGCCCAGCCTTGTCTTCATCAGGCCCAGAAACAGGGCCAGTGTCCAAAAATCCCGTACCATGCCAAGGTAGTCCAGTGTAGTCTCTGCCCACATCTGGCTAGCTTAGTCTGTTGTTGGCTGCACCTCAACAGTGCCCAGGCCTGAGCTTGGAGCGCAGCTCCTGGGGGTAGGGGGGGGGGGGGTGTCCCAGGAAGCTGCTAGTCCCACATGGTTTTTATAGAGAGAGAATGAGGATGCTAATGCGCAAATGTGAGTGTTAGCAGGAAGAGAGCTCCAGAGCTTTTTTGAACTTGGATTACAGGATCTGGGCTTGAGAATGATCAGGCACTTTTCCAAAATAACCAATCAGTTTTCCAGTCCTTTGCAGGTATGTGCTCAGCCCTCCCTCTAACCAATACCTTTCCTAGATCTCATTTAATCCAACCCTTTTCCCAGGCTAGCCACCTCCCCTTGATGGCTGCCATCCTGGCTTCTACTGCGCATGCTCTCAGCAGAGGACTTTCCCCCTGTTTTCTCTCTCCCTCAGAAATGCCAGCCAATGAACAGTCTTGATGGGGGGTTCCTTTTGCTTCCTTTCTCTATTAACATCTAGCTACCTGTGCTAGCAATAATGGAAGAGTTGCTGACAGCAGCAGTGAACTTTGATTCTCAACTCCCTCCCACAAGCCCCTTGGGCATCTAACATGATGATACTTCAGTAATGGTACTGCCTTCTTAGAGAACTGAGCCTGAGCCTCTGATAGTGGGTCCTTTGAGTCAGGAAGGGGTGGAAAACAGCACGAAAAATACACTTAAAAAAAAAGAAAATAAAAGATACACACTCTGGTGAATTCCGAGTCGAAGTGAACCTCTGTTACCACTAGAAAGTGGTCAATGTGGTTTCTCATGGAACTGACTCCAAAACTAAATTTGCCTTGTATTATGTGAAAAATAAGACATATATTTACCTTATAACTGTGATTGTCTTACTTTTGTGATTCTTGAATTTATTTGATCAGCTTCCATGGAATGCAGATTATTAAAAAATATTATTTTGGAAGCTGTTAGCCTTTGTTAGAGTTTGGCAAAATTATTATATCTAATATTTTTATTAGAATTAGTAAAATATCTTTAACCAATAGAAACAAATCTTTAACAATATCTCTTTTTTCTCCTTCAATTGAATGACTTAAATTTTATTTTATTTTATAAGAACAATTCATAACCTGTTGTAATGTGTGCTTTAAGCAATTAATTTGCCCAAATATTTTCAGCATGTCTTCACTGTAAGGAAAAATAAATTGTCTAACAGTTTCTTTTTTTTTATTTCAGTCATATATCACTGAATTCAAAGCACTTGGCCATATGTCAGACTGTGGCAGGTAGGTCATATGAGTAGTTTCATAGTATATGAACTATTGGTGCACTTTATACTGCTAACAAATTTATGCACTATTGGTACACTTTATACTGCTAACAAATTTATTTGTTGAACTAGAGTTAAATCAGCATGGATATTTGAAATTCACATTAGTTCAGTAAACACATCACTGAGCACAAAACAAAACAAAACAAAAAACCCTATTTTAAATCTGTTTTTCTGCAGCTGCACATTTTAAAATTAATCAATATATTTTTTATCAGTTTCCCACTGCTAAAAAATGTGAAAAGTTGACTGGCTCCACAATAGCAGATGAACTAAAATAACTAAAAAGCATCAAATATTTTTAATTGGTATATAGGGATCTTTTACACACACACATATATGCACAAGAACAAACATGCTACTTGTTTAAAAGTATATATATATAAATAAAATCACACAAATGTCTATTTACACTGAAAACATGATGGCATCATTGGACAACTAAATATGAAAGATTTATTATAATAATCCCCCTCCTAAACTATTTCATACTATTTAACAGACAACATTCCAGAAATATACATATTGTCTAACTTATTTCTTAACTGAAAATGTGGTCACATGAATCTCTGCTAGAACTATAACAAATATGCATATTATTAATATACCTTGAATAAAAGAACCATTGATAAATCCTATCAATGAGGCAAATTTCACCTCTTGTCATTTGCTGTTAATATGTGCATGTTGAGGTGATATTACATTACCACTACAGCAGGTTATAAATCATAGTTTAGATTCCCATGGTTGATGTCTTTGATCTTTATCTTGTACTAAGGGTCTAGTGCATGAAGATTTGTGCATGGAGGGTGAGTCCCTCAGCCTGAAACCTGAAACCTGACCTGAAACCTCTTTACTCTGGGAGACCTCAGGGCAGCTCTCTCCAAACTAGGAGTTTCTGTCTGTCTTTGTAATCATATAGCAAATTTTCTGACATCCCAACCCAGTTTGGTTTGGTGCTCACAGAATAATAGACATCTTTTTTTATTTTGCTCCATTGGTGGAGATTTCCTAGAAGTTGCAGGATATCTTCCCTTGAATTTTTCCTTGACACTCTGACTTTACTTATGTCTCTCACCTTTTCTTTCCCTCCATCCCCCATCCACAACAGTATCTTGCTCCAGGCTCATTTTGCTCTAGTGTCTAGGAGATCCCACAACAGGTCTGCCACCAGAACTACAATTCCCAAAATTCCTGGTGCTCCCCTTGTTCTTGGTTTCCATTTCAGGTACAGGGCTGCAGAAACCAAAAGGACTTTGAACTCCAGCCACCCCCCAGCCCAGGCTGACGGGACCAGACACTCCAGTGGTTTCCCTGGGACCCCCACCTCTCGGAGCTGGCACACACACACACTGGACATAGGCTCAGAGTGGGCAGGGTCCTGGGGATGCCCGCCGTGTTGCCCAGGCTACACGGAGGGGGGCGTCCAACCCCACCTCCAGCTGTTCAGTGTTCAGGGGCCATTTTTGTTGGGTTAATTTACATACTCACTCCTGATTGGCTGTGGGCATCATGGAGGTATGATCAATTTACATATTTGTCTATTATTAGTATAGATGATTTATATAAGGTTATTTTGATATGTATTAATAATTGTATGAGATAGATATCTAGATGAACTTCATTTATCAGCCATAGTTTTTATAGAATTACTTCTTTACATTAACAAAACCAATAAATTTTTAATAAAAATACTATACCAAAACATAAGACAAATTCTTCTTCCTCTTTTTGAAGGCAACATGAATGAAGCATGCATAACACTGTCACTTAGTTAGAATAAATTATTTTCTAAATCTCTAGTGCATGTTTCTATTGTGTGTATTTGTAACTTTGTGTGTTACTTCAATATATGTATTCAATTCCACCAGCCCTTCGAATAGTGTCAAATGCAAGCCTTCCTTTTTCATTTAACTGGAAAAACCAAAAGGCTTTAGACATAAGACAGAAAGCAAAAAGGACAAATGTTTTTGTTTGAATTATGTTGCCCTTTATATTATACTGCACAAGTACAAGTAGAAATAGAACAATTCTAACTTTAGAAACTGTAGCATATAAATGTCTCCTCTAGGCAAACTGTCAAGACAACCTGGATAGCGTCAGTGAAAGTAGGTCTGTCCTTTCTTGGCTATAAAACTGGAAGGAGAAAACCTTGTTACCAGAGGCCTCTTCAGATAAAAACCAGTTTTTCAGCCAAAGAAACTTCTCTCTTCCTCAAAGTGCCTAGTCATTTGATTTCTAAATGCTATGAGATCTTTTTTTTTTCCTTTCAAAAGTGAAAACAATTGGTTCTTCTATACTGTTTACCCTTTCCTAGGTCAAATTATTCAAAATTCAAGTGTTTAATGAAAAAATAATGAAGATCTAAAACTCGATTCAAAATATAATAAAGAAAAACAGTCCCCATCAAGATAGTTTTATACAAGCATTCATAAAGATATCATTAGTGATTATATAATCTAGAATAAATAAATAGAATTTCCCCAAAAGAATGAGAGTCAAGTACACCTTCCAAATTTCTTTTTAGCCTTTACTAATACGTTGGGAATAACCCCATTGACAAAAGTACCCTAAACATTTTCGGCAACACTAAATAATACTATCTCATCCAGTTAAAATTCCAAAAGCACTGGGTTGGTGAAGGGCAGTGTGACTCAAAATTCCATTATCAATAGCCCAAATTTCAATAACTTGCCAACCCCACTTTGCAACCCCAAATACAACAATACAGCTACAATGCACACTACAGGAAATGAAGAGTTCCCAGCAGGTTTTCGCAATAGGAAAAAAAGTGCTTTCTTTCATTTTTATGTAAAAAAAAAGGAAGGAAGAAAATAACCATATTAACTAAGAAGTATTAAAAGACATTTATAAATAATATCACACTCTACATAATGTACTAATCTCAAGTTTAAAAATAGCAATAGTTCCTCAACAAAATGTCCTTCAACAGATATCTATCATCCTAATTTTGAAATGTTATAAAAATTAATTATAACATTTAATTATCACCTTCACAGTTAATGGGGAGAGACAATTATTAAAACAGAGATATTCATTAACACATTTAGAAACTACATTAACACATTTAGGTTATTTTTATCCCAATATCTAATAATTAATATAGGTGAGATGTGTACTATATACTCTAGTTCAATATACATTCTAATAAGTACTACGCCAAGGTAAAGCAGTAAGTTTGGAAATTTCAAATGTCAAATGTTTCTGCCAAGAATCATATTTGTGTTTTATTATTGTCTTACCTCAATGATTTTGTCATGAACCTCCAAGCCTTCTGCTCTGTCAGCAGGTCCATTTTTCAAAATTTTTGAAACATAAATTCCTTCTCTTGATATTTCTTCTTGACCATTCTATTAAAAATATAACAATTAGCAGTAAGAAAGATGCAAACAAAGTTTTTAGTTGGATCAAGGACAATTTGGTAAATGTCTCACTGCCAACCCTCCTTAACATGCAACTCTTTTTCTTAGCTGGGGATTTGACACTGAATTTTAACTTACTTAACACCAGTCATTCATCAAGATGTCAGCTTTAATGAATGAGTCCAGCATCTCTGGCCAGATTATCTATCTACCTCATGTTTTCAAGTATGCATAAGAATCTATGGGGAAAGGGCATGTACAAGGCCATATCAACAGGCTCCTCCATGTGATTTATAGAGCATCCCATTTCTAAAGAGAGGGTGTGATTGAAAAAGGTTGTAAGTTAACGAAAACAAGAAGCATATCCAGCCTCACTATATAACTGGTTTGAGAGGTGGTCATAGTCTTCAAAATATAATTTAGCCTCGTGAAGTGACAGATATGGGATATAGCTCTGGCTGTTCCTAGTCACAGCGAAGACTGGGAGCTTGCTGACGTGTGAAATCCCAAAGGATCAACTCTAAGCTACAAGAGAACCATTCAAAGCTAATCGGTACACACTTCAGTGTAATGAGCCTAATGATCGGGTGAACCTCAAACATGTAGCCAATATGGTACAAGTGGTACATGCTAGCCAGTCCCAGGAAACCAACGACAGTGCAAAACTTATTTAGGGAAAATGCCCAATATCTTATAATAATACATCATATAATTTTAAATGCCATTTCACTTCTCGGCAGGTTAAATAACATTTTTTCTCCTTAATTAGTCTTCCTTAACATGAATTTTAAGAGGCTCTAAAAAATGTCACCTAAATGTCAAACACCTAACTAGCATTCATAACAATATACCTCAGGGGAAAATGAAACAAAAATGATATGATGAAAAGACGTGTATTTTTTTTCCATAATAAATGGTACTGTCCTAGAGACAGAAGCAAAGCAGTCATTAGTTGTTGGGTTTTTCAGATGCTAAACACAAAGAGGAAATATGCCATCGCCATCCTGACCTAAATAGAGCATATGGCCAACAACTCTAAGACAGTTCCCTGGACAACATCTGCATTGCAGGATGCAAAAATTTCATGGCAGTTTATTGAGGAAATTAAAGAACATGATTTCTTTTAAAGCTTCACCACCTTTTTCTAGTTATAGAGAAGATTAAGTTGATGTAGTATTTAAAGGATACGACAAAACTTTGCAACTACAGTGCAGTATGCAGTAAAAGATTATAACCCACATGTTTTGAAAACAGTTGGCATCAGTGTAGAAAGTATTATTCATTCAATTAAATAAAGAATTGACTTGGGGAGTCAAAAATATTTCAAACCCGCTCTTGTCCTTTAACATGTCATTTCCTATGTAACTGTGAAAACAATATCCCTTATTTCAAAACTGATTTTAATGACATATTCATTCACTCAGCATATACTGCCTGGTCTGTGTAAGCATCAGAAAACTGACCAACTTAACATAATCAATAGGAGGTGCAAGCAGGCAATATAATTGCCTAATATTATTAAATAAAAATTGCCTATACACATTACTATGAAATAGTTTTATTTAAGAAATTTGCCATTGGATAAATATGAAATGTACTCTTTTCTTTTTAAGTAGTAAAGAGAATGAAGTTTTTAGCAGTTTTGCTTTGCTTTTCAAAAAAAAATATGTATATATATATATATATATACACACACACAAGAATATTTGTGTTAAGGAAACTATTTAATCACAAACGTAACTTTAAAGATCAAACCAGATGCTTTTTATACTAAAAATCCACAAATGAAAGTAATTTATTATTTTATAAGCAAAGACTAAAAGCTATGCATTAACAAGCTGGGTTACCTGATTTGGCCGGCCTCCGATAATATTGAATCCCAAAGTGTCATTTTCTCGTTCTAATAGAATGGTGAATGGCTTATGTTCTCCACCCTGGAAGAAAGAGGATAAAATAGAAAACTCCGTAAAAAGATACACAAAATTAAATAATTCTAGAGTAAAGCTTTTTCCCCACTGTAAGTAAATTAACATTCAAAAAGGGGAAAAACTTACAATTAAGAATGGCTGATTTTGAGAAGAGGTTAATTTATTCCTAAATTCACTTTGAAAGTATGTGTTTGAAGGGAACAACCATTCATGTGAAAAAACAACTATTTTCAACTAAATGGCATTGCATTTGTACACATTAAGCAGCTTTTATTCTAATGCATTCAGTGTTTAATTCTGGCTTCACTGTAATTTAAAACAGAATTCTGGTTTAGTCTTGCAAGTGTTCTTATTTTTCCCCTCTATTACAAAGGAGTAACATAAATTGTTAAAGGATCTGAGAATTACTCTGTGAAAAATTTCACCTTGGAAAGTCTGAAAAAATAGTGAACTATTTATAAATTTCTTTCCACTGTACTATTTGGATTATCATTGTCATGCAGAATATAACAGGTTACAGTAATCCTAATTTTAAATATTATTATTATTATTATTATTATTATTATTGGGTTTTGCATAACTCCTGAAGATTAAATTAAAAAAAAAATCAGAGGAGAGTTAAACACATAGTAGGAATTATATGTACAACCTGTTTATTAGTAGAGACTATTTTAAAAATAAGATGAGGTGTTTGTTATGGATGTTCACTATCCTAAGATATCATATATTTGGTAGTGGGCAATTCCTTCAGAATGATAAAATCCCATAAGCATCTTTTAAAGTTACTACCATCATCACCCCCCTTCCCCAGGAGCTTTCCCCAGGCAGTGCGCACAGCAGCCCCTACTGGTGGTGGGAAAACATTTCTGAGGAGCACAGAGAAGACTTCTGGTAATGAAGTCTGCAGATCATGGGCAGTTTTCCCTCACTTCTGAGAACCACAGCTTGACTTTTTGAATGGACTTCCCTGTCACATAATTCTGGCTGTAACTCCTTTCCATCAACTATTGCTTCCCTAAGATCTTGAGACCTGCGCTGGCACTACAAAGCATATTTCTGGCTTCTCTCTAGATCTTCTCATTTTGTAAATGTATCTGGAATATAACTAGGATAGAGAAAGACTAATAGGTAGCATCCAGTCTTTTAATTAAGCAGTGTGCTTCCGTTTATCAGAGTAAAAACATTGTAGCCCTTCACATTTCTTTCTTTTTCTTTTTTTAGGTGCAAGGACAGAAGCGTCTTGAGTCCATGCCTGGGTTGGAGGGAGTCCCAGAAGGGAAGCACCCCGGGTTGCCCCTCCCCAAGACACTGAAGAATGGAAACAGCTCCTTGAATGGAGTGCAAGTTCTCCTAAACCCCTGCTCACCATGGCAGCGACCAACAATGTCAAACACTGTGCAGAAGTCCTCCAGAAGCGAAGTGACAGCTTTATAAACAAGGGGTGCTGCAAAGAGGCTTGTTTATTCGGCCTAAAAGCGGGCAGCGCGCGAGCACGGAGCTCAGTTGGGGCCAGCAGCTTCCACAAAGAAGAGAAACAGCCGCTGCAGAGCGGGGAGGAAGGGAGAGGAGGGAGGGCTGCTTTGACCCCAGATGGATGTAGCTGTTCCCCAAGTCACACACACACACCACATGCACACCACACACACAACCACTACCACCACCACCACCACCAACAACAACAACAACAACACTGAAACAAGAAGTCAGGTAAGGGTGATTTAGGGAAGGTAGGGGTGATGCAAAGAACTCTTCATGTCTAAAAAACATATATCATCTCTTAACTCTAGGTCCCCACATCCTTGACTTCCCCTGCACGGAGTAGAAGGTGGCTGATGAGGGCAGTGCGACAGGAAAACCAAATCATTGGGAGCCCATGGAGGGGGCTAAGCAGGCGGCAGGGATGCTGGTGCAGTGGGAGAGGGAGGCCAGGGTGGCAAGGTCCCTGCCTCCTGGTCTCAGGTAAGGGCCAATGGTACAAAAATCGAGGTAGAGGGGGTAAGGGCAGGCGTCAGAAAGAGGGGGAACATGGTTTCTGGGTGAGAAAACGAGTTTTCCTGATAGCCCCCTTCTTCGTGGAAAGTTGGCATAGAAACTGGTTAACTCTTTCCAATCCTCCTATAAACGGAAAGGGAGCAGTCCTTGCTCACTGCAATACTAGGACATCCGGGAGACGAGTAATAGTATAGGAACATCAGTAACATCGGGCGGGTGGATGCCTCCTACTGCAGGATCAGGAGGGCATCCCCTTCCCCGGGGAGTCCCGAACCTCAAAAAGAGCCTTCCTCTGTCCACCCCAACCGACCATTCCCGGGGGGGGCAGCCCCCCGCGCTTACCGGGCCGCGGCCGCCGCCCAGGTCCCTGGCGAAGTTGCGGGCGTGAGCCATGTACGGGGCGAACTTGTGCGGTACCTGCGGGCCGCCGGCTGCGCCTCGTCCTGCGGCGCCCAGAGCTGCGCCGGCAGCGCCCGCTCGCGCCGCCTCCCGGCGAGCCCTGGCGCCCGGGCCCCCGCCCGCGCCCGCCGCGGCCGCCCCGCAGCCCCCCGCCCCCGCCGGCCCCGGGCGAACTCCTCCGCAGCCCCCCCGCGCGGGCACGTCCCCGCCGCCCACCGGCCCCGAGACGCAGCCCCGGCGGCGGGCACGGCCGGAGCTCCCCCAGCGCTGGGCGTGCGCCTCCAGCTCCCGCCGCCCGACCGACCGAGCGGCCGCAGCAGCCGCAGCTGGATGCGCAGCTGGTGCAGGAGGCTGCGCAGAGGCAGCGCCCGGTACCGCTCGCCGGGCGCCGGCGGCTGGCACTGCAGCGGGCACCGGCGCCGCCGCGCCGCCCAGGGCAGCAGGCAGCTGGCGCAGAAGACGTGCCCGCACGCGTGCACAGGGGCTCCTGCAGCACCCCGCGGCACAGCCTGCTCGCCAGATCCCGGCCCAGGGCCTGGGCGAAGCGCTCCAGGGCAAAGCCCATGGCTGGTGGGGGAGGGGGGGGGTCAGGGGACAGGAGTGCCGAGTCCACTTCCTCTGAGCACCCCTGTCTCCCCGGGGCACCCCTGAGACAGCACCCCCTCTGTGGCCCCGGAGGGGGGCAGGAGGAGAAGGTTTTTTTGGGGGGAGGGGGGGATTGCAGAGTTTGGCGTGAAGTTTTCAGGCTCCAGCTAAGTCCCCTGGCTCCGCCGTATTGACGCTAATAGAAGCCACCTCAAGTGATGCCTCCCCCCCCGACACCCCCCCGCCCCCCTTAGCTGCTCTGCAATGTATATTCTTTCAAATGTGTCCGCGGAGGGCGAGGCCAGGTCTCAACAGACCTTAGGGGAAGGGTGCTCCACTTCGCCTGCACGGTGGACTTCAGGCAGTCTTCCAGCAGGAATAGCTTCTAGTTCCACCGGAATGCTGTTAGCTCCCGGGAAGCAGAATCTTTGTCCCTGAGGTTGTCCATTCCATCCACTCCTCATCACTCCGCATCAAGTGGGTCTGCAATCAATGTGTTTGAATTAGATGCACTTTTGTTCTTTCAAAGCAATCGACTACCAAATCACCAGCCTGGTTTGTTTGCCAGCTTAGGAAAATCACTGCGAGGCATCTCCAGAGCCAGGTTTCTCAAATCTCGATAGGGAAGTCAGTGAGATAGATGGCTGAGGCAGGAGGATGACTGGCAGCCAGGATGGGGAAAAGGTCAGGTGCTCGCCTTAGGAAACCTGTCTCTTAGGGACAACTTGAACCACCATTCAAGGCCTCCAGCCTCTGTTACTAAGCACTGGGATTCCAGGTTCAATCACCACACCATCCCTCTTCTACTTCCTCAGGCATTTACACTGGGAAGGGAATGCGACCTTTTTGGTCACCTGGAAAGGTGAATGAAAGGGAAGAATTATGAAAGGAAGCAGTGAGATCAGAAATAAGATCTTCCTAGCTGCTTCCCTCGACTTACCCTGTATATGCAGTTTAGGTCCAAAGTGCTTCCTCCCCCAGTTTGACTCTTCAAAGTGGGTAGCATGCCTGGCCTTAGTGAAAAATGCAGCAAGGAGTGCCTCCAAGCTCTCCTTCCCCAGCTTCCTTCACCATCTTCTGAAACTTGAACTTAAAGCAACCTTATCACCTAAATACATACCACTTCCTGCCCTTACCCTGCAGCTACTTCCACAGGCCCAGGACGGGCTCCCTGAGTTAATCTGTGATGATTCCTCATAGCCAGCTGAGCGTTTTGCCGGGAAAGCTGTGTCCTTATGGATAGCACCAGTAGCTAGCAGTGGAAACACAGGAACAAGGCCCCATCCAGTTTTTGCCCTTTAAATCCTTGGAGCTAAGGGAAGAATTAGCAATGGCTAATAATAGAGGCTAATTAAGAACCTTCTGGGCCTTCTTTCTGTTTGAAAGATGAGATTTTATTAGAGTAGTTCAACAGCAGTGGAGATCCTAGATTGACTTGCCAGATATTTGATATGCTTCTAAACCTGTTTCAAAATAAGATGCTATCGTCCACATTTTCTACATATACTAGTAGATCATGATAAAGTACCATTTGCCACAATGCTGTAGATTTCCCCCTTCCCTTTGGCCTTTCACAAACAAACAATAATTCCCAAGTAATTAAGAAATCATTTAACAATAGTAGCATGAGCATATGCTTCTGAATTGCATAGGCTATACAAAGGAAAATACTATAGAATGTATTCAAATAATCTGGGCCACAGGGTTCTGTTTCATTTTCTTTTTTAGTTACAGAAAAAGCAGTGACTTATAGCTATGAGATTATAGCTAGGGCTTGACATTTATTTCACATTAAGCATGATGATAGAATGTTTTTAAGAAAGGAGAGAGAAGAGGTGAAATCTGAAAATGTTCAGTTGAGATATTATAAAACTTAGATATGCAGTTAGTTGAAAATTAAAAAAAAAACAAAAAACTCCTATATATCACAATGGTTCTATGATGAGTTAGGTTAACCTATGTAATTCTTGTAGCAAAACTAGGGTCATGAGTAGATCTTATTATGAGTAATTCTAGGATGTATATTATTTTGATTGTTGAAAAGAAGATGGATGTCAAAAACCTTGTCCACAGAGAATCACGAGTTAAACATGAGAACATGTGAAGTGAAGCCAAGTAATAAAGTAGGCCAAAAGGGAGCTTAGGAAAATCTTTTACCTGAGAAAAGGCAAGCATGAGAGCTTCCAAGAGAGTAAGTTGCCAGGACAAAAACATTATGAAGTGAACACTAAGGGAATGGGCACACCTACATGAAGCCCATGAAATCTTCCCATCTGAAAACATGGCAGCATAATAAACCTGTAACATCAATTGAACTAACTAGTCTGATGTCCCTTCTCAGACTATAAAAGATTATTCTCATATTAGGAAAATTGTAGTATCTCAGAAAAGCTTAGGTGAGCTGGAAATCTGGAACTTGGTAAACAAAGAAAGCATTTGAAATAAGTTTAAATTATGCATGAATATATCAGCAAAATAGATTCAGTAACATAGAGATATCTTTTGCCAAATAAGAAAAATTACCACCTTGCATCAATAGCTTGGACATGTCCATATGTCTTCAATGATCAGAATTATCTGTTAAGAAGCCCTGGTTAGTGAAAGCTTCAGGCTCAAAAGCAACATTGTCTTTCTTCTTGCTTCGGGTTGTGGCCAAGACCAGGCCTGTCACCTTTCTCATAACCTTCCATTCAGACTGAACCTGAGACTATGCTTTGCCAGCTGAGATTCAATGGGAAGACAATAAATATGCTTCTTTCATCTGCAAGCCAAAGGAACATGGCTGGACTCAAAGTATTTTAAGGTAACCTTTGTTTGGTTGGGTATTTTCAGCATAGGAACTAGTTTTTGTTTTAACCCACTGTCAGGGGTCATATATCCAAGAAAACAGGTAAAGAATTTACTTACTTGCTATATTCTTTGGGCCAGTTTCTAGAGCAGGAATGAACGTGGGCATGTCTGTGAGTGTTTCCAGTGAGAAGCGTGAGTCATCCCTACTTCCAAGGATGAATAGGGAATCTGAGAGTTGCTGATTGTTAAGTCAAACACTAAAAGACCTAATACTGAAATACTATATTCAAAGACTCAGAAATGATGAATGGAGAGGTGAATAGAAAAAAGAGATACTTTTTTTTTTCCCACCACATGCATAGATAATACCTTAAGTCAACTCATTTGCGATTGTTTTAAATGTTGTCTCATGCATTTGATTGAGAATTGTGAAGTCAGGAAGCTTGAAGAAATTCTTCAAAGAAACAAATAAAGCACTTCTTTAATTCATACATGTTTAGATAGTCTATTTTGGCAATTTCAACAAAACAGTAATTTTAAAATCTTCTATTATAAGACCTTAAAATCTCATCACTTATATTTCCTTTACCCTGAATCCCTGGCCAGAAATCATGAATTACTATTATGGTCCATAATCATACACATTTCTCCAAAGTGCCCCAAATTTAACCTGTAACTATCTATATAAGATTACCCTGGTAGGTGAGGTAAAAATACCCAGCTATTATACTTGAGGTCAAAAAGTTCCCATGGATACATTTATTTGTATTATTGAAGTTAACATTCATTTCTGTTCTTATCTTTATATTATTTGCACTTAGTAGCATAAATAAATGGGTTTATAAAGCATGAGATAAGATCAACTTGGAACTATTTAAAAATTCTAAACTTGATTAAAACAATAAAAGATGCCTTCAAGTTGAGCTATTGGAAAGCTCACTAATAATGAGGAAGCTATTTTTACAACATAGGCTGATAACATACTGTATCAGGGAAGAAACACTTTTAGATGTCCATTCCACTCTGAAAATTACAGAACTGGTCAAGCCCAGAGAACATAGAGCAATATCCATCATTATGTCATTGTAAGTTCTGATTGTCAACATGTACTCCACCAGAAGTTATTTTCTATTACCTTCTTTTTCAACTATCTTTGGCAAAATGAAGAATTTAAAGGGGCATCATGACAGTACAGAATGCCATTTTCAAGAAGAATGCGATGATATAATCAAAACTATTGTGTACAGCAAAATACAGTAAATGATTTACAGTAATTATGCAGTGTCTGTGGGATGAAGTATCAGCACAGAATGAAGCATTGGAAGGAGGCCAAGTTAAAGTGGAAGATTAGATTAAAAATTGTGGCAACTTTCAATTCAATGATAAACTGATTTCTAAATTCACTGAGACATTAGGGTAACTTTATTATCCGTTTAAGAGAGAAATGTTGCGAGAGATGGTTTATATGAGAAAATAGATTAAATCCTGTATTAAGTTAACCTTGATTTTGTGCTATCACTTGGGCCACAGTCACTAACAAAGAGAGAAAATATCAGAAACAATTATAAAAGCTAATATGCCATAATTATTCACTCTATGACAGGCATAGCATACACTCTACACAAGCTCATCTCATTATCCCAATGATCAATGTGGTAGATAATTGTTCCCACAACTCACTCAAGTTTATACAAACAGAAAGTGGCGAAATTTGGGATTAAACCAATGTCTACCTCATTCAAATCTCACTCTAATGGCTTTCCTCCACATCTATTAAAGAGTTATTTTAGGATTAAATGCACTATTACCCGGTGATATGTGAATGGAAGTTATAACTGTTTATTTGATTCCATTGTGTAAAAGCTACCACTCCCCCTACTCCCTGCCCTTTCTCTAAGGAGGAAAATTCCAGGGTCACATTTATTAGAGGACTTTGAGTAATTGATGTGAATGAGAATATGGACCTTATTAATTGTTCTATGTAACATCAATGTGGTTAAAGTTTAGGTCGTTCTGTCCTCATAACTGGGAACTTCCTATATGATAAACCAGTTGTCTCTATTCCTTAAATCCTGGTTTAATAAATTTTGGTTGAAACTTTATTTTGTGTTTAGTTCTTCAATGAAGATTTTTGGTAACAATATCTTTTAGACGTCTCTCCAAAATTTCAGATATTTCCATAATATTTTGAGATATTTTAAGTTCATTAAATAAACATGTTGCATTTTGTTGAATAACTTTTTTTTTTTTTTTTTTTTTTACTATTTGTAATATTGTTAGAATCACAGCCTAAAACTAATGTTGTAAGTAGGGTTTGAAGACAAAACTTGGAAAAGTGTCACTAATCAGATTTTAATATTCTTTTGAGTTTCAGAAGCCACTTTGCTCATTTTTTTTTTGCAACTCAGAAGGAATTCATAAATAGTTAATGTTATTTATTAGTAATTTATTACATGATAACATGCATTTTAAAAATAAGAGGAATTGGAATTCCACATGAAAACTCTGTTGGCTATTATAAGGTCTAAGAAGCAAAGAGAGATTTTTCTGCCATTATTTGTTGCACTACACCATGGGTCTGGGCATGAAATTATTTACTCTCAGTATAATTTCACCTGTAAAATAAAATAATTGACATCTTTAAAGAATAAAACAAAATATAGTTTGTTTAGGATGCTTTAATGACCATTTATAATTATAGACAAAATGATCATATACTACAGTATGACATGTGACACCAGTTTAAATTATTAATACAAATTCCCAAATTCAGGGTACCCAATGTTTATTAACATAAAGCAAATCTAAGTGTTGTCACTAACTGGTTAATTTAGTCTTGACCAATTTAGTTAGCCTTTTTCTGACTTAATTTTTTATCATCTATAAAATGAGAAAAATAATTTCACCCACCTTATTGGGTTATTGTGTAATTGAGTTAGTAAATGCAGCATAGTTCTGATTATGTATTTGCCCTCATCACTGCACCCCGGAAATATTTTATCAAATTACACATAAAGAATAGTGTATGAGTATATGTCCCAAAACCCTGAACGCCTGTGCTCCCCCCTTCTCCCCCCAAAATCTTATTATGTCATTTTCATTTGCACTTTTTTTTTGTTTTCTTTTTTACCATAGATTATTTGTAATGTTTATTGACCATAGGTATTTCTTTCTGGGATTTACTCTTTACATTTTTCTATAATAATATTTGTCTTTTAATAATTGATATGAGTCTTTTATATATTCAGAATACTACCTTTTTATCAGCCTGTATAACATGGTTAAATTCTGTTTCGAATTATCTGTCTTTGAAAGTTGAAGAAAGAAGAGCATGTATTATTCTTGTGAAAGAATCTTAAAACATAGACTATCAATCATCACTGTCTTGTTAAGAGGAGAGAATGCGGGGTTTTGCTTTGTAGTATTAGTATACGTCTCACCACATCCACTGAAAAGATATGTATGCCTTGTTACATAAAAGAAGAGTGTGCCCTTCAATGCAACCTTGAACACGAGTTAGGGAAACCACTTTCTTCCTGGATTCTTCCAACTAGATGATTGAAACCACTCAAACAGTCTTATCAATGTTACAAATCTTGTTCACCAGTTTTGTGACATCATTTACCTTTATTTGGTATGTGGTATGCTAACATTTTATTATTATTTTTTTGTATGAAGATCTCATTTTTTAAAGAAACTTCGTATGCACAATGCAGTGTTTGGTAAATGTTTGTTTAATGTTAAATAAACATGATAGTTTAAATTATGTGCAATTTTGGTTCCTACTTAAGGTTATGATTACAGTATTCATTTGCAGAGTCTACAGTATTCATTTGTAGAGGCATCCCACCACTGCACACCAGTTTTCTGATTGTAATAGAGAGACTGATTAATTCCATTCATGTATTTCTTGCCTGCCTTTCAGCTCCATGCTGTTTACTCCCATCAGGTCCATGATCATCATCCAATTTACAAGCCCTTTGAGTTAACTGTCTCCCCCCATCTCTTTCTGACTCATTTCAGTCTTGTCTTTTCTCCAAATTTTTAAAGCAGTTACTTATCTTTTTAAACCCATTTTCATATTGTTTCACTATGCCTTCCAATGTAATCCTATTTCCAAGAATTTTTTCTCATATATTCAAACTTTTCTATTTTACTCTTTTAGTATCTACTATTCTAACTTAACCTGATTTTCCTCTGGTAACTGAATTCTCCCAGAAGAAACTGAAAGTATGAAATAGTTCATTCTCCTAATCACCATAATCTCAAAGGTAGGGGAAAGGACAGTATTTATTCATGGTATGTTTATAGATATGAGTCTTTTTTTTAAAGTCGATGGTAAAGACGTAGACATTGTAATTACTGCAGTCCTTGAATTGAATCCTTGTTCCTTTAATACTGGCTGTACAACCTTGTGGTAAAGGAATTATTAACCTTTCTGAATATTAATTTCACTACATATTAAATGAGCAAAACAACAACTATTACACAATGATTGTGTGAAGAATAATAAATTGGTGCTTATATTTTAAATATATATATATATATATTTTATTGACTTTTTACAGAGAGGAAGAGAGAGGGATAGAGAGTTGGAAACATCAATGAGAGAGAATCATTGACCAGCTGCCTCTTGCACATCTCCTACTGCAACCAAGGTATACACCCTTGACTGGAATCGAACCCGGGACCCTTCAGTCCGCAGGCTAACGCTCTATCCACTGAGCCAAACCAGTTTCGGCTAATTAGTGCTTATATCTCTGACACAGAGGTGGTGTTTACTAAATGGCTGCTCTTGTTCTTCCTCTGGATAAACCCAATTTAGATTAGGGCATTTTTAACTGTAAAATATATGCAATAATCATTTAAAAATTTTGTTACCCTGTAAGTCATATTATACAACATATTATCTCTTGTTCAAAATGATACAAAATATAATTTTATTCAGATTGTTTTTCCATAATCTGATCCACATTGATAAATATGGCTAAAACTAAATATTGCATGTGCCCTCTCTCAAAAATGCTGTGGTTTTTTGTTTTTATTTTCAGTTAAATAATTGAAAAAGAGAAGTGCATGTTGAAATACTATAAACATTCAATTTCTTTTTTATTTTGCATACAATTATAAAATTCAACCTGCCCCCTAAATGTTGGCACCAAACCAGATTTTCAACTAAATGTGAATCTTGCCAAAATACTTAAGAAATATAAGCCAAGGAATCTGGAGAACAATCTGGCAGCACTTAGTGACGTCAAGAATGTGCACCCCTATGACCCAGCAGCATTCTCCGGGGAGCCTCTTCCACAGGTTGATTCTGGAGGTTTGCCGAACCTTTGTCTGGGGACCAGGGAATTATGGGAAACCTAGGTGTGCATCGAAAGCAGAAGAGATCAAATTTGCGGTCAAAATAGCCTACAGGCTATGCAGTGGTCAAAGGCAAAGATCAACATACACATCCAGCATGCAGCTGCACTCAGAGCCACAATACTGAGTTAAAAATAATCATAAGCATGTCTGTAGCAGAATAGCGTTTTTGTAAATTAAAAACAGATATATTCATAAAACAAAAATGCACATTTTTCAAGGATACATACATATCCAAGGACACATGTTAAATGCATTAGAATAGGTGACTATGAAAGGAAGGAAGTGGGAGTGGGGAGTGGGAATAGTGGGGAAAGGGAGAAAATAAATTGCACAGACTAAGGGTGATGGTATATCATGAACTGAGGATTATGATTCATTCAATTCTCTGTTTTTAAGATCTCATAAAAACAAAAGAGAAAAATAGAGAGTGGGTGAGAAGAAGTGAAGGGAAGGGGAGAAAAGGGAAAAACTACAATCAGGTCGACTTCATGCATATCCATTTAAGAACTTCCCCTTATTTAATTTGTTCATCGTGATTTTAATTCAATTTGTATCCCTGCATATCACCAAAACATATTTCCTGAAGATGAATGCATTAATTATACCCACTTTTAGTAGGCTCACTTCATGACTACAGGGACATTGAGATATTAAATTGATGGACTTAACCCATATTTAAATTAAAAACAAGGAAAGCAAATTGCCTTTGTACCTGGCTATGTCCTCCACTAAGCCTGCTGAACATTTGCTGTAATAGGATGGTTGCTACAGCAATTTATGAGTCTTATTTTTCACAGCCAGAGTGAGCTCCTAAATAATAAAAGGGTAGAATATGTTTGTGTGTGCATGCTTGAATTGGTGCACAGATATTATATAAATTATATTTTCATTTATTTGTTCTACTATGGGGGAGCATAGCTAAATTAAAGACAGATGTAAAAAGTAAGAGAAGCTGAGAGGCAAAGACAGAACACTGGCACACAGAACACACAGAACATCCCTCTGTGCTATGGAGATACAGGAAGCTGCCAAGATATAGGGCAGGACTTGGAGGGTTCAGGGGAGAGAATGAAAGGGAGACTATTGGCAGGGTAGAGAATTGGCTTCCACGCAAACACTACAGGAGTTAACCATGAATCAAGACTTCTTAAATTATCTGATGTCAGTATCTAGCACAGGAATTGGGAAAGAAGTAGATGATTCAGTAAATAGTTTTAGGAAAATGACGTGCTATATGGAACAAAATCTGTTTCAATTTTGGCCAATCTCCCTTTATGCAGATAAGTTCCATAAGTATTAAATATAAATTTTTAGAATTAAATATTAAAGTTTCTAGAAATAAATCTGAAGAAAATAGATGAAACTATCAGTAGGTTAGGCTATGTTACCTTCTGGATATTAACAGCAAAAGCAAAATCAAGCAATGAACATGCAGGTTTATATTTATAAGAAAGTTATTAAAACCCCAACATAGAAATTAGCAGAGAGCATTTATAGGAAAGAAATGGATAACTAAGAAATAAACAAAAGGTTAACTTAATTAAGTTAGAGACATACTAACTATAGAAGCAATAAGAGAATACTATTTGTCTAATAAATTAGCAAAGGTTAATTTATGATTGAGAGAATATATTATAGATGTATAGGTGTCTGTGTTTGTATGTGTGAAGGTCTTTATGTCTATCATGTGTCTGAGAGTTCATTTGTGACACTTCCTGGATTTCATAAGCCCTGTTATGGGTAAATATAACCTCTTTGAGGATATAAAAAATCACTTTAAAAATTTAAGTTTTAGCTCTAGCCAGTTTGGCTCAGAGTGTTAGCTCATAGACTTAAAGGCCCCCGGGTTCAATTCTGGTGAAGACAAATGCCTGGGTTACGGGCTCAATTCCTGACCTTGATCAGATCACATGCAGGAGACAACAACCAATGAGTCTCTCTCACATAGAAGTTTTTCTCTCTCTCTGTTTCTTCCCATCCTTCCACTCTCTAAAAAACTCAATGGAAAAAATATCCTCAGGTGAGGATTAACACAAAAAACAAAACAAAACAAAGTTTAATTTGTATCCATAGTTTTATTTGGACTACTCAATAAAAAAAAAGAATCTATCAACCTACACATGTGTTATCACAAAGGTTTCACTACAACACAATGTGAAAGGGTGGTCTTTACTTCTTAGATCATTAATGGGCCAATTTGATAATAATATGGAAAAATATGATATCTCTTTATACCATATGCAATGTTCTAAGTGTGACATTTCTAAAGGTGAAAGATACATGTGATACACAAAAAAATAATTATCATAGAAAAAAGCATAGAACATCTCATAAAAATTAGAGTAGACTGGAAGTTCTTAAGCAAGATGTATAAAGTGCTACCGATAAAATTTAAAAAGGAGAAATTGGCTGGAAACTGGAAGGGGATGTGGATTCACAGGTTTTGCTTCAAATTAGATAATCTAAATCATGTTTACATGTTGGTTAGTGTGATCCATCAGAGAAGGAGAATGTGATGATATCGGAGGAAGAAGGCATTGAGGAAGTGTATATTCATGCCCTAACCTTGAGTGTTGGCTGGCTTCACAAATTGCCTCTAAGAAGCAGAATGTGGGAAAAGTGATGGGTTGTCATGTACATGATTAGATTATGTGAGATTGTAATTTCTGTTTTACCCAGCAGACTCTCTCTGGCTTTGCTAAAGCAAGCAGCCATATTGGGGAGAAACTCATGTGGCAAGAATCTGAGGATGGATTCTGTCCAATAGCCAGCAAGAAACTGAATCTCACCCTATAACAGCTCTAGGGAAACTCATTCTTGCCAACAGCCATAGAAGGCCCATCCAGATCATTCATATGGTCTCAGGTTTGCCTATTTGTAGCACTAAAAAAAGCTGAGCAATGGCAGAGTCAGATGGGGAATCAGGGATGGAACATCAAGCCCCAGCTGACCAATCAGCTAGGTTTGCCTCAGACTGAGGTGGCCCAGGAACATTATACTTTCAGTTTTAAAACTGGGACAGCCCCAGGAATACCAGAGTGATTTGGTCACCTTCTCAGGTTTCACCTGTGCCAAAATTAGGATTCAATGCCACAGACTCAAAATTCAGTGGCAGGTACCAGCAGGACACCATGGGCACCTATGGATCTGAGGCATACACCCTACTCTATCTTGACATGATCTTATAAACTCAACCCCATAGGGAGATCCCATCTCAGCCAGAAGAACAGGGTGAAGGGAACAAGTCCTCGGTGGGAATGGGTTGGTGAAGAGACTCTTAACCACTAGGCATTTATCTGAAAGAGATTTATTTTACCCACAAAAGATAGTTTGAAATCCTTTTCATGGATAAGCTTCTATACTTCCTCCCTTCAGTGCTGTGGGATCCAGGCTTAGGAACAGGAAGATGTCTGTTATAGAACACTAAGGAACTGCCATTAGTGCATCTTAGATGGAGAGGGTACCGTTAGACATTATTTCACCTCTGTGGTGGCTTAGTTAAGCTGGATTGTTGTTTTGATGATTCCCTTTCCTGCATGGTTTAGAATATATTAGGCCCTGAACGTAATTTGTGCAAGGTTTGGAAGGGGGAGTAATACCGCAGCTGTTAGGCTGGGAAGTTTGGGTAGGGTCAGAGGCTGTGAGGCTCACTCTAGTGTCCTGGATCTACTGGTTCTCCTTGTCATCACAGATCAGCAGCTCCTGCGGCTTCCATTGATCCTTCTGCAGCTCCTCCTAATGTTGGGCCAGTTTCCATTACCAATGCCTTCAAAGTTGGAGGCTTAGAGGCAGTGAGAGGTGGATGCAGGGGCCAGTGAAAGAGTGAGACAGGGCCCAGCTTATTCACAGGCTCCTGTTTGTCCTTGCTTCCCCCACTTCACACCCATCTTTCCTTCCTTGCTGCAGACCCTTGCCTACATCAGGCACAACTTCAGGTCCAATAGTAACACACTTAGACTAACCAGCTTCAATAACTTCCATAATCACGCTAGTTCTGATCCCTATAATAAATGTGTCACTTCCCTCAGAGTGGTTCTGCTTCTTTGATGGGATTTATAGCATTCCCAATAGATATTAAAGACTCTATTAATATATTAATTTTTCCGATGAAGGCCCTATAACTGAAAGATCAAGTAATTGACCTCAAATCATATTGCTCATAAGTGACAACCTCTGGTTTGAACCCATCTTTCTCAAGCTCTCCAGCCCTCTCTCTTTCCAAGTTGGCTTATCCTCAATGGTGCCTGTCCCTGGGAAATCATTCTATTGTGTCAGTCATTGCCTATAAGAACTCTGGCAGCATCAAAAAGAGGGCAGGGAACTCAGTAGAGTGGAGAATGGCTGCCTCTGGGGTGGGCAGGGCACCTAGAAAGCCATGCAGAGCAAGTTCTGGTTGCCTGAGTTTGAAAGCCCTAACACTTACTATGATAATAACACCCCATGTCAGACTTTTCCTAAGTGCTTTACACTTACTAAATCATGTAATCCTTAGAGCAACTGTAAGAAGCCGGCTTTATTATTAATCCAACCTTACAGATGGACAAGATTGCTCAATCAGTTGGCTTACAGCCAGAATTCAAACTCAGATGGTTGGCCATCAAGTTGGATTTCCTGAACAAAGTGGAGCAGGCACCACAAAGCAGTGCTGTTTTGTTAGAGGAGTTAGAGTTTACCAGAACACTAGCATTTTCTTCCTCACAGTTTTGTTAATAGCACATCCAGGAAATAAAATAAATAAATAAATAAATAAATAAATAAATAAATAAATAAATGACACAGGAAATAGACAACAAAGCAAAACTTAATGACTTTCTTTGGTTTACTCATCAATCTTACACTTTTACAAGACATTAAATTGCTAATAAAAAATGGTTTGAGTAATTGAATATTGAAACCACCATTATTATTAACCACTAAAGTAAGTATCAGGACAGTGAAATTTCAGGAGAATGGCCTAGTTACTTACATTGTGGATTGTTGGATATTCCTCAAGTGTCCACAGGAAACTTTGCAGCCACACTAAGATTTTTGTTTAGTGGCTTTCTGTGAGACCATTCAGGAAGCCTGTTTAATTATCATTAATTTTTAAATATTATATCTTTAAGGATAAAAAGCCCTTTGTATTCATCTAACATTATTAACAGGAAGGAAAAGCAAAGTGTGATATATAAAGAAGCCAGCTATAAACACAAAGCAAAGAAATGAAGGGAAAATAGCATGTTGGAAGATTTCCAGAGTGTCTACTTTAATCTTGGAATTAAGATTTTGAAATGTAGCTTAAATATCATTCCATTAGAATATAATTGGCTCACCCCAAGCTAAGTCAAGCATCCTTAAAGATCTGAGAAGAGAATATAAGTGTTACTGCTTGACATAGATACAAGATGTCTTTCTAAAAGTAAAAAAAAAAGATCCCTCATGTCTTTTTAAAAACAAAATAGAAAATGTAGTTAAAATTAATAAACATGTCTGAAAAATAAACTAGTTTTATTTCATTTCCTATTATTATTTTTGTCTTTTATCTGGACAGGAGTTAGAAATAAGAAATGAACAAGTGAAAGAGGTTAAGAAACAGATACATTTAATATCTAACTCTTACTATGAATAAATTAAAATTGCCCTCATCCTGTCTAATAAAATACTAATATGCAAATTGACCGTCACTCCAACACACAAGATGGCAGCCCCCATGTAGACACAAGATGGCTGCCATAAGAATGGCTTGCAGGGAAGGGCAGTTGTGGGCAATCATGCCAGCAGGGAGGGCAGTTAGGGGTAACTGGGCTGGCAGAGGAGGGCAGTTTTGGGGCACCAGACCTGCAGGGGAGGGCAGTTGGTAGTGACCAAATTGTCAGGGGAGGGCAGTTAGGAGCAACCAGGCCAGCAGGGGAGGGCAGTTAGAGGCAACCAGGCTGGCAAAGGAGGGAAGTTAGGGGTGACTGGTCCAGTAGGGGAGGGCAGTTGGGGGTAACCAGGACTGCAAGGGATGACAGTTAGGGGAGACCAGACTGGCAAGGGAGGGCAGTCAGGGGCAATCAGGCCAGCAGGGGAGCAGTTAGGCATTGATCAGGCTGGCAGGGCAGTGATTAGGGGTGATCAGGCTGGCAGGCAGAAGTGGTTAGAGGCAATCAGGAAGGTAGGCAGGCAAGCAGTTGGGAGCCAGCAGTCCTGGATTGTAAGAGGGATATTTGACTGCCCATTAGACCCAATCCCAAACAGTCAGTCGGACATCCCTGAAGGAGTCCCAGATTGGAGAGGGTTCAGGTTAGGCTGAGGGACACACACACACACACACACACACACACACCCCTGTATGAATTTCATGCACTGGGCTTCTAGTCACATTATAAACATTAAGGACACGATTCTTCTAATTTAGGTAGTACTTTAGTATTTATAAAACACATTTGCATCCATTAGAATCTTTGATTTTCTTTACCATGGACTTTGAGGACAGGTATTATTATCATTGTTGTTCACAGGAAAAAAGTGAGTCTCAGACCTTGAAATTAACTGTTAAAAATCACATGCTAGAATTTGAATTTTAATAAACTAATTTTAGGATTAGTGATTCTACCCACCCACTCATATTTAAACTAGTTTTTATCCTTCTTAGTTTTAAGAAGCCTGACACCAAGAATTATTAACTTTTTGCTTCTTCATATCTTCTCAAAGTTGAAATTATACAAAAAATAAATTATATTTGTATTATCCACTGAACCTATATTTTTCAAAAAACCTGTTTTGATATAGGTGACAACTGTACTATTCCTTCCCCCCACCATAGTATTTGTTTTTAAAGTCCCTATCAGGCAGGAAAGACCAGAAAACATCCAGGTCTCTCTTAATATCAGTGTTATACAGAAAAATTAAGTCAACTCAATAGGATATAAAGTTTCATCCAGAATAATAAGCTGGATCATTGAGCTTAATTAAGAAATAAGATAACTGCAATTGTTTGTTTTTGTTTTGTTTTGATTTTGTTTTTCTGTTTATTTTTATACCAGTTGCTCTTAGGCTCTCTCTGTAGAAATTCTACTTCATAGGAAGTAAACAAGGGGTATAGTTTTCTACTTAGCATAATTTTATCTTCCGGGCCATCAGAATATTAACCTTTACTATTTTTTTTGTTTGTTTGTTTGCTAATTCAATACACCCTATAGGAGCCCACATGAAGGTTAAGATTTTTGTCTAGCTTTATTCATTTCTCTAAGTCTGATGTCTAAAACAGCATCTGGCTCATGGCAGATGCTCTACAAATATTTGTTGAATGAAGGAAGGAAGTTTGTAAGCCAAGGTTTAGTAAAGAAATTGGCTTCCTATCTACTGTTAAATAACAGGGATATGTAGGCAGGATTTGGGTCATTAACATAGTTTATAAAATCTATTTCCTCCCCGGTTCTTCACACTTTTCTTCAACTCCAATGCCTCCACTTATTTGGCATAATTCCTACTGTTCACATAACTCAGTGATGAAGGCAAGTGGGAACAGAGGATTAAGGACAGTGAAGCAGCCGAAACCGGTTTGGCTCAGTGGTAGACCTTCCTAGGAAAGGTCCCGGGTTCGATTCTGGATAAGAGCATGTACCTTGGTTGTGGGCACATCCCCTGTAGGGGGTGTGCAAGAGGCAATGGTCGATGTTTCTCTCTCATTGATGTTTCTAGCTCTCTCTCTCCCTTCCTCTCTGTAATAAACAAACAAAACAAACAGTGAAGCAGACTGGGAGGAAGCAGGGCAAGAAGGTCTCCCTTTACTTTTACTTTTTTAAAGGGGTCATTATTTCTGACATTTGAAAAGAAAATTTATTTTAAAGATAGTCATTATTTTTATATATTTTTAATTTTCATTTTAAAATTATGTTTTTTATAAACCTCACTAACATCCTTGAATAAGTCATATCTACAAAATTTCAAAATTCTGCATGATACCTTTTTCTTCCTACATACCTCCTGAATTTAAAATAATCACAGAGCCTGATCAGTGTGGCTCAGTGGTTGAGCATCTACCTTTGAACCAAAAGGTCATGGTTTGACTCCCAGTCAGGGCACATGCCCAGTTTGTGGGCTCTACCCCCCAATGTGGGGCATACAGGAGGCAGATTCTCTCTTATCATTGATGTTTCTATCTCTCTCTCCCTCTCCTTCCTCTCTGAAGTCAATAATAAAAGCATATTTTAGAAAAAGACCAAAAAAAAAAAATCACAGGTTATTTTCTGCCAATATTTAAAATAAAAGATACTCATTCATGAACTTAAACTTAGCTGGTTCTTAGTGATGTAAAGCTTTAAATATTGCCCTTACAGAATTCTCTACATGCAAACATTTCTTGAATCACTTCTAAATGAGTAGAATTGCCAAAACAACTTTTACGAAGAGAGTTTCACACTCCTGAAGTAATCTAAAGCATGCACTTAGAGGATAATATTGAATAAACTCCTGTGTTTGTCTGTCAGTTCTGACCTTGTTAATGATAAAGAGCAAGCATCATTACAGGTGCCACAAGCTAATGTAAAGGTCATAGCAGAGCTGAGAGTCAGGTTCTCTCGAGAAGGGTTATCACGTTATGACCTGTGGCCAAATCTGACCTGACACTAAGTTAAAAATGCAGTTTTAATGGAATAGAGCATAGCTTGTTTGTGTATGTATTGTTTGTGATGATTTCACACTGCATGGGGACAGAGACTGTCTGGCATCCCAGGTGTAAAATATTACTATCTATAAGACTTTACAGAAAAAACTCTGGAGCATTGTATAATTACAGCAGGACTGTCATACACCCCATTGTCCCTGTGGGAAGAGTATTTCTGAGTTCAAATCCTTATATAATCCACTGATACTCTTCAAATCAATTTGATTATAATATTTTTGTCAGTCATACAGCTTAGAAAAAATAAATAGTACACATTAAAATGTTACAAAATGAGTTGGGAAAATTGGACAGGTACATGCAAATAAACAAAACTAGACCACCAACTTATACCATACACAAAAATAAACTCAAAATGGATGAAGGACTTAAACATAATACAGGAAATCATAAAAATACTAGAGGGATCACAGGCAGCAAAATCTCAGACATATGCCGAAGCAATTTCTTCACCAATACCACTCCTAGGGCAATGAAAACTAAAGAGAAAATAAACAATGGGACTACATCAAAATAAAAAGCTTTTATACAGCAAAAGAAACCATAAAGAAACCATAAAGAAAACAACAAAAAAGCCCACTGTATGGGAGAAGATATTTGCAAATGTTATCACCGATAAAAGTTTAATCTCCACCATTTATAGGAAACTCATACAACTTAACAAAAGGAAGATAAACAATCCAATCAAAAAATGGGCAAAGGACTTAAATAGACACTTTTTGAAAGAAGACAGAAGCAAGGCCAAGAGACATATGAAAACATGCTCAAAGTCAATAATTATCTGAGAGATGCAACTCAAAATGACAATGAGGTACCACTTCACACCTGTCAAAATGACTATCATCAACAAATCAACAAACAAGTGCTGGTGAGGATGGGAAGAAAAAGGAACCCTTGTTCACTGCTGGTAGGAATGCAGACTGGTGCAGCCACTGTGGAGAACAGTATGGCTTTTCCTCAAAAAATTAAAAATGGAACTCCCATTGGTCCCAGTGATCCCACTTCTATGAATATATCCCAAGAAACTAGAAACAGCAATCAGAAAGGATATATGCACCCCTATATTCATAGTGGCACAATTCACCATAGCTAAGATTTGGAAACAGCCTAAGTGCCCATCAGCAGATGAGTTGATTAAAAAACTGTGGTACATCTACACAATGGAATACTACACTGTGGTAAAAAAGAAGGAATTCTTACCATTTGCAACAGCATGGATGGAACTGCAGAGCACTATGCAAAGTGAAATAAACCAGTCAGAGAAAGATAAATATCACATGATCTTCCTCATCTACGAATATAATGAACAAAATAAACTGATGAACAAAAACAGATCTAGAGACAGAGAAGCATCAATCAGACCATCAAACCTCAGAAGGAAGGTAAGGGAGCATGGGGGTAAGGGAAAGAGATCAATTAAAGGTCTTGTATGCATGCATATAAGCCTAACCAATGGACACAGACAACAGGGGAGTGAGGGCATGAGGGGGTGGGTGTGTGGCAATGGGGGGATAAAGACACATATGTAATACCTTAATAAATAAACTTAAATATTACAATCATATTTTTAAAAAGGAGGCAACAATGTTTTTAAAAATAAATCCAGCACAGTGTTTATGATATATCACATAGCAGAAAACAGAATTTCAATTATATCTCAGACCTAGAATAGTAGAAAAAAATAAAACAGAAAAGGAATATGTGTTTGGATCAAATTAAAGAAATTGGACAATGAAAAGGCTAGCTTTATAAATAGGAATTTATATTTTTTACTAAAATATTAAAAATGTTTTCAAAGTAGAATTAAATACAAATTAACCATACATTTGTAAAGTATCAATATTAATCACAAGCAAGAATTAGGTAAGCCATTTTAATAAATTCAGTCTAGCATTTTTACATGTTTCTATAACTAGTTAAGTTTTTAGTATGCTAACAGGAATTTGTGAAAAATCAAAATATATTTTAATAGAACTTTATTTGTAAAATGATCTTCTATAATAGAATGAGGTACCATCACTACTCGTGACTATAGAGATTTAGTAAAGTTACAATAGACTGCAAACCTGGTGCACTGATTCAGCCCAGTGCACAAAATTCGTGTATGGGGGGAGGATGTATCCCTCAGCCCAGCCTGCACCCTCTATAATCTGGGACCCCTCGAAGGATGTCCAACTGCCCATTTAGACCTGATCCTGATGGGATCAGGACATAAATGGGCAGTTGGATTTCTCTAATACAATCCAGGGTTTCTGGCCCCCATCTGCTTGCCTGCCTGCCTTCCTGATTGCCCCTAACTGTTTCTGCCTGCCAGCCTGATCAACCCCTAACCACTCCCTGTTAGTTTGATTGATGTCTAATTGCTCCCCGTCCAGCCTGTTTGCCCTTAACTTTCCTCCTCTGCCGGCCTGGTCATCCCTAACTGCCATCCTTTGCAGGCTTTATCACCCCCCAACTGCCCTTTCTTGCAGGCCTGGTACCTCTCAACTGCCCTCCCCTACAGGCCATCTTGTGGTGGCCATCTTGCGTCCACATGGGAGCAGGATCTTTGAGCACATGGTGGCAGTCATCTTGTGCATTAGAGTGATGGTCAATCTGCATATTACCCTTTTATTAGATAGGATAGAGGCCTGGTGCATAGGTGGGGGTCAGCTGGTTTGCCCTGAAGAGTGTCCAGGATCAGGGTGGGGGTTTTCTTGGGACATAGGGTGGCCTGGTAAGGGGCTTGTGGTGGTTTGCAGACTAGCCATGCCCCCTGCCAGCCTGATCGATGCCTAACTGCTCCCGTGCCAGCCAGATTGCCCCTAACTTTTCTCCCTTGCAGGCCTGATCACCCCCAACTTCCCTCCTCTGCCAGTCTGGTTACTCCTAACTGCCTTGCCCTGCTGGCCTGGTCACCTCCAGCTTCCTTCCCCTGCAGGCCATCTTATGTCCACATGGGGGTGGTCATCTTTGACCACACGGGGGCAGCCATCTTGTGTGTTTTAGTGACAGTCGATTTGCATATTACTTTTATTAGATAGGATTATATAGACTTATTCCACACAAGAGCTATTCAGTTAATTAGTTTTATTTGCCTAATCATGCTTGAAAAAGTATAACACCTTTTGGACAATTATTTCATATACTTTTTTTCCCACTCAAATACCATCTAATATGAAACAATTTTTTTTAGTCAAAGACAGTCATTTGGAACAAATTTAGATTGTATATTATATTTGGATGAACCTAAAATGTTTTATTTTGCAAATGTACACCAGTAGGGAGAGGAAGAGATAGCACCCTCTAAACTCTTCAATCTGTTTAATTACATGCTATTTCAATGTGCTGGAAAGGGTGTTGATTTTAATGTATGGTTATCATTAAGAACATGTGACTCTCATATTGAAAACTTGTCCACAAGGCAATTGCTGGAATTTGTACCATTTTCCAAAGAATGACTCCTTTGTACCTTTCTTCCACTAATTCCACAAGTCTTAATCTACTATTGAGTACCCAGCAGTTTTTGATGAATACAATAAAATTTTATTATTAGATTTCAATGTTAAAATGCATTTATTTACTTTCAAATTTTTCTATCTTATATAAACCAGTTTTATAATATTTAACAGATGCCTTATCTATAAACAATTGTTTGGGTATCTTGGATGAGATGGAATGCTAATAATTTTCCCCATTAGAACTAATGGAAATGATTTTTCATTCACTAATATTCCACTTAGCAGAAGAGTTTTCAGAAACAAAAATTATTAAGAAGAGATACTTGTACTTGTATAAAGGGTCACTTGGAAATAAATGCAGAAAAAGTGTTTACCTCATTCTTAAACTTACTGCTTGGCTGTGATTTTTTTCACTGTCATTCATAATAACTGCTTAGAACAATTATAACTTAGAATTTGAACATAGTTATCATTCAGAAAAAAGCACACTCCCACTCCCCACCTCCACCACCAAATTACATGGAGTGTGTTCGTTCCCATTGCATTTTATACTCATTACTCCTTGTAGACGGCACTTACTAGTATATTCTGTAAGTTCATGTCTGCCTACATATACCTCACCATGCTTTGGTTGTATGCCCAGAGTACCAATAAAAATGCACATGGGTCTATAGGCATGGCAGGAGGTGAATACTGAAAAGTATGGGTTTTAGAATGGTTGGTCAATATTTATTCATTGGATACTGTGCATTAAGAAGTAAAAGTGACTGAGAATAATGCTAATTTTATCTTTAAAATATATTAAGTTGTATATAGAGGCATTAAATAAATTATAGAAGCATTTTAGATTTTGTAAATCTGACTATAAGCCATCAATCCTTTATTCTCTCATCAGTTTAGACAGTTTTGAAAAAAAATGACTTCTTAGATAAAAACTGCTGTATTTTACTACTTACCCAAAGTGCTTCGGTTCTCATAAAACAACAACACACAAACTTTCCTCATCCTGCCTACTTCTATATGCTATTGTTTGTCGATCTTGGAGTACATTTTTTCTACTTTTTAGAAATTCATATTAAGTTTATATTTCTCCACATCAACTCATAGTCTTGGAAAATATAATATAAAAGAGAGGCTGCATAAGTGAAAAATCTCAAATTCTTATTTTTAGGAAAAAAATGAAACTGAGCTTATGCCACTAATGCAGATAATTTTGAAAACTAATTCTGAACTAGATGATTCTTTTGGATTGCATAAAAATTATAAGTTACGTAGAACAGCTGAAATGGAGTTTTCTTTCTTAGGCATTTTAAGTAGTTCTATACCAATGCAATATTTTTTAGTCAACATTACAGAGGATGACCTTGTACTAGTACACATTCATACGAATGGCTTTTTAATGTATATACTAGAATATCAATGTCAATTATTATTGCAGAATTGTACAGAAGGAAGTTTATGCCTAAGTGGTAGAGCAATAGCTGGAAATTGGACTTGGAAGAGAAAAAAATTGAAAAATTAAAAACCTGATTGGTACCTATAAACTATGTATTATTTTGGTCTGTTATTCAGGGTTTATTTTTTTTTCTCATCTATAAATTTATGAGTAATGCCAAGCACATTGTTTGACACATAGTAAACATTAAATATGTGCTTTTCCTCATTTTCTTTAGAATGTGGAGTAAAGGCATTGAGGTCTGAGTTTGTTTCAGCGAAATGCATTTCAGAAAAGAGGGGAAAATAAGTTGTCACTTTTCAGTATGACAATGTGAATGCTCCTGGAACTTTGTTATGGAGATATGGAGTATTTAACTCTGATCCAAACATTTAGGTAAGAAATGAAGTACCAAATAGCTAGATTAAAAGTGGGCAATAAAAATTAACTAATAGTTAATGGGAGATCAGAAATCCTAACAAGATGCCATATATGGGTGTCTATATATGTACTTAACCACATAAAGATTTAAAGATATTTTTATAAAATCTTTAAAGAATATTTTTAAAATATAATATTTTTACTACCGATGACTTGTGGCAATGAGCAACTATCATTTCCTTCTCCCAGCTCATATGGAAAAACAAATTACTTGCTATATAAAATAGATGTTATCAGCAGTATTGCTAATTGATGGTGTAGCTGCCAAATACCAACTCACATTCTGACAAAGAATATGACCTAATGTTACTCAATAACATTTCATCAATCACAAGTCAGAAAATAACCAACAGTCAGTATTTTCTTTGGATCAGCAGTGCAACTTAATAGTGGCAGTTAGCATAATTAAAGGCTAGTAACCAGATTAAAATGTCTAAGTTTGTAATTTTTTTAGTAAGAAAAAATAGGTATTAAATTATGTTTGAGTTGAATCAAAAGTATGGGGAAAAATCCCACCAATATGATTTAAATGCTTTCAATGAGTATTTAATGAGTACTTAGCCAGTGCCCAGAGAAGGGCACTCAAGGGGATATAATGGTAGAGGACATAATCTACATTCCTCATGTATTTATAATATATTTGGGTAAAGCAAATGAGCATTTTTAAAACATAAAGCAAAAGCTCAATGACTAAAAATGAAATACTAAAGACAGGAGATACATACAACTAGTATGTATGATATCTAAAGATAGGAGAACTACTGAGCTGAAATTACTAGAAAACTAGAGACCCAATGCATGAAATTCGTGCACAGGTAGGGTTCCTAGACCTGGTCAGCAATCTGGGCTGATCTGCAGGGTGACCAGCGGGGCCGCCACTGGCTAGCCTGGCTAGCCTGGGGCCTGCGGTTGGGGGCAGCTCCTGCATTGAGCATCTGCCTCCTGGTGGTCAGTGTGCATCATAGTGGCCAGTTGTTCTGCTCATTGTTCTGTCGTTCAGTTGGTTTGCATATTAGGCTTTTATTATATAGGGTAACATTGCGTAGAAGGTAAACTTAGAGGATATATGAATGGAAGGCATTTCAGGGGTCCCTCTTGTTCCTAAAACTGACTTCCTAAATGAGCACATAAAAACTTAGATAAGAAAGTACATAAAAAGGCAACTGTGTACTCCAAATGTTTAGTGCACAAAAGTTTAATGCAATGCAAAAGTATATATGTAGTCATCATTTTGTAGCTATTAGCACTAAAATTATAGTTGAAATTATGAACATATACAAACTTGAGCAAACAAAGAACCAAGTAAGGAATGCTGTGTGAAATACAATGATAGGCTTTGACAGATGCAGGAAAATTATTCATTTTAGGCTCTAAAAGTAGTGAGAAGTTAACACTATCAAGGCAGTTTGAGTGATATAGGAAATAATATTGGCTCAACAGGTAGTCATTCATTGGTGCCATATGAGGAAAGGAAACAAAGACAAGAATAAGTAGATTTGTTGAATCAAAAAGCATCATCAATCTTAGGAAAAGTTGGATAATGGAAAAAGCAAAAAGAGAATTTGCACGTTAATCTAAACATTCTGGAAACAGCAATCATATTCAAAAACAAATATGATCATTGCAAAGTCATTGTTTTGGTGACTGTTTTGGTATATCATAAGGAAAAACAGCTTCAGCTTCAAAAAATAAGAATTATTATTTTTTCTCCCATAAAAAAGTAAAGTCGAGCCAAAACAGATTTGGCTCAATGGATAGAGCGTCAGCTTGGGGACTGAAAGGTCCCAGGTTCGATTCCGGTCAAGGGCATGTACCTTGGTTGCGGGCATATCCACAGTAGGGGGTGTGCAAGAGGCAGCTGATCGATGACTCTCTCTCATCGATGTTTCTAACTCTCTATCTCTCTCCCTTCTCTCTGTACTATATATATATATATATATATATATATATATATATATATATATATATATATAAAGTAAAGTCGAGTGCTAATGTGAACACCATACACTGGCTATTCAGCATTACACAGACTAACAATACAGGTTCTGATGGTATTTGATCATAACGTGACATAGTGTGATGGAAGGCTAACCCAGTTTGTCAGAACAGAGCACTTCATCAATCTTAGAAAGCACTTAGAATAACATGTTTGTTTTTCTGTAACATATTAGCAGTCAAACATTGCTCATTCTCCCAGAAAACCTGGGTTCAACTTGTTCTTTGGTATTCATCACTAACTAAAAAATGCTAACTTGAAAAGTGGGAAAAAGAAACTGGAAACAAGACAAGATATATTTAAAAGAAAACATAAGCCTTAGTTTCATTATGATACATGAAGCCACATAATGACCAAGAATAATTATTAAAATTGGAGTCAATTCATCTTATTCCTTTTAGAAAACAAATTACATATGAAAATCATGACCATGTCTCTGGAGACAGATTGGCTACATTTGCTACGTCCTCCGGGTAATTACATAATGTTCCCATGCCTTAGTTTCTTCATCTTTAGACTGTTAAAAGCACCCAGCTTTTAGGGTCCATGTGAGGATGAACTCATATAAATTTTTAAATCAGTTACTGGCACAAAGTGAAAGGTGAAAGTGTTTGCCATTTTTCTTGCCATGTGTTTCTTTAAAACTTTTAAAAATCTTTTTTTCTTAATTTTTCAATTACAGTTACATTCAATACTAGTGGCTCGGTGCACGAAATTCATGCATGAGGTGGGGAGTGTCCCTTGGGGATGTCTGACTGATGATTTAGGCCCGATCCTTCTCACAATCTGGGACTGCTGACTCCTAACTGCTCACCTGCCTGCCTGCCTGCCTGTTAGCACCTAACTGCTTCTGCTTGTCAGCCTGATCACCCCATAATCACTCACCTGCTGACCTGATCGGCACGTAACTGCTCCCCTGCCAGCTCATTTGCCCCCAACAGCCCTTCCCAGCAGGCCTGGTTGCCCCCAACTGCCCTTCCCTGCTGGCCACCTTGTGGTGGCCCTCTTTGACTACAAAGGGGCAGCAATCTTGTGCAAGGGCATGAGGATCAATTTGTATATTACCTCTTTATTATATAAGATTATTTTGTATTAGTTTAAGGGGTACAGCATAGTAGTTAGATAATCATATACTTTACAAAGTTTTCCCTTTAGTATTTCCAGTACACACTTGGCATCTTACACAGCTATTAGAATACTAGGGGCCCATTTGAGCCCCTTGAAAGGAACTGTGACCATAAGACTGTGGTGGGCACAGGGGTGGGTCTTGGCCCATCCTCCGTGCCCCACCTGCCCCTCCCACTGTGGCTCCCAGCCCCATCTCAAGGCAGTCCTGCTCCTGCAGCCTCTGCTTTCATGAGCTGACAGTGCCAGCCCCACTCTCACACTCCGACTGCAATGTACTGTTTTGCATATCTTTATCTTTCAGTATTTATATTATGGAGCTCTGATCTCTCATTCACAGCTGGAAACACACACTCTACATCTTCAAAGAATAAAAGCCAGAGCGTTTTGTCTTCAGTTTTCATGTCCTGCCCTTGAAAGATTGGTGTGTTTCAAAATATAGTCTGCTAGCCACCTGATGCCCAAATAGGGTGCTTATTAAATATATGTGTCCCTGGATCCTAACACAGAACTACTGAATCAAAATCTATTGGAGTTAGATCCAGGAATAATAATAATAATCATTATTATTATTATTATTATTATTAAATATATTTTTATTGATTTCAGAAAGGAAGAGGAAAGGAGAGAGACAGAAACATCAGTAATGAAAGTCATTGATCAGCTGCTTCCTGCATGCCCCGCATTGAAGATTGAGCCCACAGCCTGGGCATTTGCCCAGACTGGGAATCGAACTCTGACCTCCTGGTTCATGGGTCAACACTCAACCACTGAGCCACACCTATGAGGCAGGAAATAAATTGTTTTTATAAGCATATTGAAAGTTGAACAAAGCATATTAAGATTTGAGAACCACTGACATAGATTATTTGATATATTTTCTCATGCTTGCTCTTATCTTTTGCTCATATTACTTTTTATATATTCTTATATTATCTCTCCATAATTTTTCTCATTGGCCTTCAAACGTGCAGGTGGAAAGAAAGCAGCATTTTGCTTAGCGAAAAGTAATGCTATAGGCTATTTGAGATTTTAATCAAAAAGTTAGTTGTGTATTTAACTTGTCACCAGGTGACTAAACATCTATAGCACGTGTGTCAAACACAAGGCCCGCGGGCCAAATCCGTCCCGCCAGGCCTTGCAATGTGGCCTGCACCGCACTGTCATCACTGCACTCCGCTGCGATTCCATCACAATGACAGTTTATGACTGTTCAGTAAACCATTCGGCCCGCGATTTAGGCTGGATTTTAGATTTTGGCCCCTTCTCTGATTGAGTTCGACACCCCTAAATAGTAATAAAAGTATAATATGCTAATTAGACCAGACAGCCGAATGAACTTCCAGATGTCGTCGTGGACATCCTACAGGATAAAGCCATGGCAGCTAGGACGAGGTGGAGGTGGTTAAGGGGGATCAGGCAGTCAGGTGAGTGGTTAGGGGCAATCAAGTAGGCAAGAGAGCCTTTAGGAGCTAGAGGTCCAGGATTGCAAGAGGGATATCTGACTGCCAGTTTTGGCCCTATCCCACAGGGATCCTGGATTGTGAGAGGGTTCAGGCCAGGCTGAGGGACACCCACCCCTGTGCACAAATTTCATGTGCTGGGCTTCTTGTTTTAATATAAAGCATCTAAAAAACATAAGGTAAATAGCAACTCATCTGGTATAAGATATAGTATGAAGTTGTACAAATTCACTAGCATGCCTGCACATATGAAGTTCCCATTATGCTATCAAACACTGTGCTAAGTATGTTACATGCATATATTGTTTCATTACTATGATATCTTTAGGAGATGAGAACTAATATTTACAAATAAGGAGACAGGCTTAAAAATGTGAAACAACTTTCCTAGAATCATCCAACAGAAGAAAGAGCTAGAATACCAAACAAAATGTACGATTCCTAACAATGATCTCAAGTGCTATGTTATTTTCTTGTATGTAATGTATAGAGACTTAAAAATAAACCTTGGACATCCAGTCAAGCATCACATAATGAATATAGATTTTTACATCTTTTCCCATAAAGTACTTTACTAAAATTAGGCTAAAGTAATAAAAATGCAAAAACATGCAGTAAAGAGAGAATGGTATGGTGAAATGGTGATATAAAGATATCAACACATTTTAGAATATAAAAAAAGATGAAATTGTTACCAGAGAGAAGAAAGTTGATATAAATATCAAATAAGAGCAAATTAATTAATACCATGGAACTGTGGAAAGGCTCATAAATGCAGGGATAAAATAGGGGGAAATTCCAGATTTGTCATGTGGAAAGATTGAACCCTGTATTTTTAACATATCATGCTGCAAATACAAAATAAACATAGATATAAGGCCTACAGAACAGTTGGCAAGTGTCTATATGAATCTAATAGTCTGATAAATCATTGAATATTTTTACTTATATTTATTAATCATAAGAAAAAATACAAAGTATTAGGGAAAATATTAAATGTTAACTTTACATAAGACTTGCATGAAAAATATCTCAATTTTTAATATGAATAAGGTTGCCATTTTGAATATTCCTGTTTTTTTCATCAATGTGTATTAAAATGGCTTTATTATATTCTTGACTTAGAATGTAGTTTTAGGGCCCTAGTCAGTTTGACTCAGTGGATAGAGCATTGGCCTGTGGACTGAAGAATCCCACATTCGATTCCAGTCGAGAGTACATTCCCGGGGAGAGGGTTCCATCCCTAGATGGGGGTGTGCAAAAAGTATCCAATCAATAATTCTCTCTCATTGTTGATGTTTCTCTCCCCTCTTCCTTCCTTTCTGAAATCAATAAAAAATATATTATAAAAATAAAAGTAAAATATAGTATTAGAAAAAAACACTAATTTACTAGTTTGTTCTTTGAAGCATTTAAAACAAAATTTTAAAATATTTTAAATTAAAAAAATGTATTTCAACTTCCTTGATTGGTTCAAATTACATAACCTGCCATTATCATAAGAGATCATTTTGTGTTTGCTAAAATAAATCCATATTTTTTTTGCAACCATTTAAAATTAGAAGTTGAAATAATCACACTTTCCTTTTCTTTCATTACCAAGTGCAATGTTAGTTACTTATGATATTTTGAATAAAATTGATTTATAATTTGACTTTTCATACGAAGTATTTTAACAAAATAATGAAGCTCTAATTTGTAGAAGATACATGAACTTCTAGAACCATCAGCTAGCTTGAAAAGCATTGCGAAGTCCTAGTACCTGAAAACATGCATACAAGTACATTAACTGCACATAAAGTCTTCAATAAATAAACATAAAAAGTCTGACTACCTCCTGCAGCTGTGTCTGCTGGGAGTCTCTTTCTGGTATCCCTATTCTCCAGTCCCTGCCAGGATACCCTCTGGTGAACAGAACACAAACTCCTCCATCAGCTCCATGGGGTTCTCATCTACAGTGGTCAGTAGGACACTCTGCAGCTGGCTGCTGAAACTGTCAAAGAAATAAGATGCATCCCAGGAAATCAACCGGTGCTGAATTTGTTCATCATGCTTGCTACTTGGAAGGATTAGAGGGAGCCTTTTAAGAGGCCCTGAGCCAGGGCTGTTTGCTGCTATTACAGGTGACAGATGGGTGACCAGATAATTTATCATCCAAACCAGGACACCTTTAACAGTAAAAGGGTGGACTAATTACCTTGGGGCAACTGGTGTAAACAAAGGCTGTTGGGTCTAATTGGAAATGTGATTATACCACCCTGGCCCCATCCAGGCTCCATCTGGCCATTTCAAGGACTTAGGAAATTAAAATATCATGGTCAATCTGAAATCCATTCACAGTACGTATTTAATTGGGAAGCTCAAATCTTGTCCTTAAACAGAAAAATTGGGTAGAAGTCAACAAATAATGGGGAGGCTTGAAGAAAAGCACAGCTAAGCATATACATCAGTACACCTACTTACCTCCTTACTCTCCCAATATATGGTGGTTTCCCACTGAAGTAGGTCACCACCAAACCATTCTCTGAGATACTTACCAGTTGTTAAGTTTTACCGATATATACACAAAACTTTCAATTAGCTTTTTAGTGCTCCCAACTTAAATATTTATATTTTATTATATGGCTTTCAAACTTTATTTTACTCTGAGTACCAAGCATAGGTTAAGAGTTCCACAATAACATCATAAGTTCCCTGACAGCAGGCCCTGTGACCTGTTTGACTTTGTGCTTAACATAGCCTGGCACATAGTAGGTAGTTGGCAAGTGTTTTTCTATTGAAGGGATAACACTGGTGTGGTGATAATGGAATATTTATCCATTGATACAAACACCCTCTTCATTCTATGAGTTCAAAGGTGGAGAGTGGATAATGTACCTTCTTAGGTATTTATGGACTTATTTAGAAATGTCCTTGGCATGAGTTTCAAACCCAGAGGACATAGGATGGTAGTGTAATATTTCAAATGAAAAAATAAATTCTGTTTTAATAAGAGTCCAGGCAGGAAAATAACACCGCACTCAGATGAGGTTTGGGGCAAGTTTAATGAAGAAACTATTTAGAAATATGTTGGCAGAGTTAAGAGAATGCAATATGGGATTGCAGTGGGGATGGGAGAGGGCTGTTATCACATACAAGCTTCAGGGGCAAGGGAAGGCGCAATCACAGAAACACGAGAAAGCTCTTCAGGAAGGAACACATCCCATGCAACCTATGTCTGTGTGAGAGAGTGCTAGACAAGTAAACACTGGCTCCTCAGGCTCCAGATCCCATCCGTGCACAAATTTGTGCACTAGGCCTCTAGTTAGTTAATAAAATTGCATACGTTTCAAGTGTTCATTTCTATGATCCATGATATTTTCTAACCTAGAACATCTAAAATTGGTATTCTTTAAAGAATTCATCCAGTCACTATTTGGAGTGTGCTGTGCGCTAAGTGTTCTCCTGGGAGTGAAATGACAGGTAAGACAGAGAGGCCCCTGCCCTCCTCAAGTTTACATTTTAGAGAGGAGGTGGGCAATACTAATGAGGCAGATAATCTGTATAATTATAGATTCCACATATCATAAAGACAATTAAAAATGAAAGACGATCAATATGACCTGAGTAGGCCACTTTAGACAAGGATAGGGAAACCTCTGACACCTGAAGAAAAAGCAGGAATCAATCCAGTTTTTTCAAACACTGTGTGGTTTATAGGAGTTTCAAGACTGGTAAAGTGATACAGTGGGTTCAAAATGGCCTTTTCTTTATATATATAAGTGATTATACCTGGTCATAGAAGTACATCACACATACTAAGTAAGGGAATGTAGTTTTGTGAAACTGCTTTCAGTTACATATGTGCATGGGAGCCGTAAAATATTTAGTAAAATATGCTCCTGAAGTGGATCACAATCTAACGCTGCAGAGGCTAGTGTGGCCCAATCTATCATCAGTCTCCACCCTCCCAATCTCTTCTGTTGTACCCTTTGGAACATAGAGTAGATTATCAGCCATTTGCCCCTTTTCAATAATGTCTTTTCTGAACATCCCTTCTCCTTTCTTTTCCTAAATGAATTCTGCCATCTCTTGCTGATGCTGCACTTCTCGAAAAGCTCTGGAGTGGAGAGCTTTTTTTATTTGCTTTTCCTCCATATACCTCCAGGCTCAGAAAAGGGAAAGGCATGAGTGTCTCTCATTCACCAGTGCGGCTTTCAACCTGTCTCCATCCTTCATATTCAATTACACCAGGTTCTTTGAAGTCTATGCCAACAGACTTTATCAGCTGCCACCCCTCCTTCTGAGTTTCATCTGCCATCCTCCAGGCCACACCCCTTTCATTCATGATGACTTCCCCGCATTTACTCTGGCACAGTTCTTGCTGACTGACTCATTAGCTGCTTATATGAACTATCTAAATCCGTGGCTTCTTAATTCTTTAGTTATTATGCTTTTTATAAGAGATAACTTTTTTAAAAAATGTGTTTTTATTGCTATTTTAGAGAGAGAGGAATGTGGTTGTCAGATCTATTCCCTGTTAAGGCACATGCCTGGGTTGCAGGCTCAGTCCCCTAGTAGGGGACATGAAGGAGGCAGCTAATCAATGCTTCTTTCTCATCGTTGATGTTTCTATCTCTCTCCATTTCCCTTTCTCTGAAATGATACCAATTTAATTTCTCCACTAACTCATTTCCTATTCACTCCTCAACTTACTCTATCTCTATCACTGTCCTGATACTGACATTGTCAATGTGTGAGTCTTGCACATTTCCACGCCAAGTAGTTAAACTTACATCCTTATCTTACTCAAGTTCATAAACTATTCAATATAGTTAAATACTCTCTCTTTCTAGATTCTGCTACTTTTTGTGGCTTCTGAAATATCAAATTCTAGCATTTTCTTTCTACCACTCTGGCATTTTTTAGTTTTCTTTGTTAACTTTTCTTCTGATCCTAATCTCTAATTGGCTGGAGCTCTTTATCTATGTTTTTTGTCTAGGTATTATCCTCCAACTCAGGATTTTAAAAACTATCTCCATGATGATGAACAGCAAATTTATATATCTACCTCAGACTGTTCTCTTGGAATTCAGATTAAAATATCTAATTTATCACTTAATATATTTACCTGGATGTCTAAGAAGCATCTCAAATTTTTACTAAACAAAACAGAAGTCTTAATTCATACCACTCAACCCAAAACTTGTTTTCTCAGTCTTATCTATCTTCCTCTACCTAACTGCTTAAGCCAAAACCTAGGAATCATCCTAGCTATCTCTTTTTACTTCATCTTCTATATTTAATCTATTAACAAACCCTTTATTCCAAATGTCCTTCTATCTATATCATTATCAGTCTGTCTGGTGATAAGAATTTCCATCTCTAACTTAAGCTATTTTGTGTTATCTGTGACCTGGTTTCCTTTGCTTCCCTCTTTCCTTATAAAAATCCATTTTGCAAGTTAAAGTTATTTCCCAACACTTAAATCAGTGCATATCACTGGCCTACTTACTATAATTTAATGACTATGATTTTAAAATAAAATCTCAAATCCTTAACATGGTGTAAATGTCTTACCTCATCTGGTCCCTGTTTCTTATCTAGCTTATCTCTTGCTATTCTTGACTTCACTCACTAAACTGCAATTATTCTGACCTTCTTTCTGTAAATTAATATGCTAAATTTGCTCCACCTATGCTCCCAGCTAGGAAAGTGTTTCTCCATATTACTCCACCTATATCCTCAGTGAGGAAAGTTTCTCTCCATATTTTCACCAGTGTTTCTTGTCATAAGATCTTACTTTATATGCTACTTCCTTATAGAAACCTTCTCTGAATGCCCAATCCAAATTAGTCCCAAAGACACTCTTTAACACACTGCCTGATTTAATTCTCTGTAGCTTTAATCACTCGCTATCTGTTCTTTGTTTATTGTTTATCCTTTGTCTTAGACTACTGGTTTCAGAAGAGCAGGTCCTACCTTTTATTTTCTTATCCTTTTGCTCCCTGAACCTTCACAACATAAGAATGAATGGTTCAGCCCAGCCTGTGTAGTTCATTGGCTGAGCATTGACCTATGCACCAACATTCCCAGTCAGGACACATGCCAGGGTTGTGAGCTCCATCCCCAATAGGGAGTGTGCAGAAGGCAGCTGATGGATGTTTATCTCTCATCCATGTTTCTATCTTTCCTTCTCCCTTCCTCTCCCTTTAAAATCAATAATTTATATATATATATATATATATATATATATATGTATGTATATATATATATATATATATATATATATATATTTTTTTTTTTTTTTTAATGAATGGTTCAGGACTCTCTGCTCCATTGTTCTCTTCTTGGCTTCATGGCTTTCTTTGCTTCTTTCTTTCACATAGCAAGTGCACTAGAAATACTACTCACAAATTATATCTGCATTATCTCAACATCTCTCTTTATAACTTGCTCTTATGCCAAATTCTAAATTCTTGTGGAAGAGATGCTTATTCATTCAAATTGGATCAGGAAGTACTCTAGTCTACTGAATCATAATCAGAAGTGTTTAGTTATAGACATATGGTGCAAATATGGCCACTGGGGTATCAACTACTGTGGATGAAAACTTTCAAGGGATGGCGATGCTGATAATCAGGGTAGACTTTCCAAAAACATCTTTGTGACCCAAACTAAGTTCCTTTATGACTCATGTCTTTGGCCCTGTTGTTTCATCTGTCTGGCATGCCTCTGTTTGACATAACTGCTCCCTCTCCAACAATGACTTTGCAGGCCTTCTCTGTGTTATTTGTTTCTATATCTGGGCTCCCTTTGTAAGTGTTATATAACTATATTATAAAGCTAATGACTTCTCTATAGAATTTTATTAGCATGTCTGCCTTTTCAACATATTGCTTTTTAAGGCAATGGATCATGTCATAATTTTTACATATCCATGCTGACCAGAGTAGAAGGCCCTAATGAGTTCATAAGCAGGCAGAAAATTACATTCCATTTAGTAAGTTTGGGAGCAGTGAATAGAAACAATAGTACCAAGGAGGAAGAACAAGAGAGAGCTAGGAAAAGAAAGTTTCTTTTTTACATATGCAAAGATTTAGTGATCATAACATTGGAACAGAGAGTTCATGGGTAGAGTAGAGAACAAATAAACTGGATTTAGTGACAGGACAACGGGGCATATTGGGCACATGAAAATCATTTTCTGACTAGCAATTTCAACATCTCCCTAAAAAAAACTTGGAAAAAAATTCCAGAAATGTGATTAGTCCTTAAAAATTGCATGATATCAGTGATATAAATTGATAACTATGCCATTGTTCTTTATCAGTGCAAATAATTTCAATTGATCAAATTATATATGCAACATTGTCCTTATATTCACTGAAGGTAAATTTTTCCTACTGAGAGACAAACTGAATCATGTGGATTTCTATGAAAGATTAAAATGAAAGATTAGAATGAAAAATAAAAAATCTTAGTCAAAATAAGCAACAGAATGAATGAAAAGAAAAAAGAAAAACAGTGGGATCCTCCTGAATGCCAGGCCCACAAGGTCCAGACTTTTTAACACCATTGGCATTTTGTTCAAGGAATTATGTGGATTTAAATCTAGCTGTGACATATTCTAGATGTAACCTAGATAATTTATTTAACCTCTCTAACTTTTCATCTGTAAAATTAGATTTTTGAGGGATTCATTGAGAAAAATTATTAATAAAATACCTTACATTGCAAGAACCTCAACAAAAATTAGCCAAGTTTAAAAATAAAAAAAACAAAAAATATATTTATTCATGTAAATGTCTAGTCCAATGATAATTAGTACCAGAGACTTGAACAATATTACAGAGGTTTGTTTATGGGCTTAAATCTTAGGTATCCTCTTTCTATGTGGACAAAAAGAAGGATACTGGCAGACTCCAACTTGCATTCTTATATTATAGTCCATAGGAATTAAGATCCTCTCTATTATTATACTTTTTAGAAAGACTCTGATTAGCCTAATCACATACCTTCCCCAATAGTAGTGACTATAACCTGCAAGACTACATAACTGCTGGTTAGTCTCACACACATCTCTACAATTGGGAGAAGCATCATAATTGACAGTCCCAATAGGAACACATGGAGATAGAAAAGGGTTCCCCGTGGGAAGGGATAAGGTAGAAAAAGTATAGGTAAATTGCCTTATCTATAAGGAAAAAAGGCTTGTAGGAGAGGATGTATATCAAATAGGCAATAAATGCTACCATTCTTTCTCCTCTCTCCTTTCTTCTCTTTGTCTAGTCATCAAAGGTTTAGATTAGTTGAGTAGAACTGTATTTTACTTAGAAATCTTTTTATCTCCCTGTGGCAAAGTTTTGATAAGTGAAATCTTGGCTGAAACTTTAGGCTGACTCTAATTATAAAGTTAAGTGGTGTGATATATTTCTGTGGTGCATTTTCATCTTTGTATTGTGCAAACATACACAGAAATTTATTTGTAGAAGCCAAACAAGTCAAGTTTAATAAACATAATTTCTCCTCACAGGAGTCTTAGTGTTAACATTTGCAAATATTTCTACTTTAATGCAGTAGCCAGGTGGCAAAACATTAAACCAGTTTGTTTCCTTTAAAATATTTAGACATTAATGGGTCCAAGACAAAAATAAGCAAAGTGGGAATAGACTTTTGCTCTCTTCTTACTGGTTTAATAGCATACTGTTTGAACTGAGCTAGGCACCTTGAATGTTGATCCTAAGCGATGGAGTATTAATTGAGAACTCTTCAAATTGAGCCATAAATTTTCCATTGTGCACACTTAAATCTGTAATTTTAAATCTTTGTGAAGTGATAGTGTTAAAATGTTTTGCTTGTAATGTACTTTTAAAATCAGATTCTCATCGTGTTTTACAAACATGAGCTCATTGACCTTCACAAAAGCCCTCTAAGGTAGATTTAAAAATGTCCTTCCTGTTTTTCCATTTTCAATGAAGTCTACATTCCTTCCAACACTTGAAGTGCATTGTTTTCATTGTTCGTAGATATTTTTTTTAATGTAATACTCATAAAGTAAGTCTTTTTTAATAACATAAGATGTTACATGGGAAATTGTCTTCTCTGTTAGATATATGTTCTGTGTACTTCGAATAATCAGCAAGGAGTTTCTTAAGATATAGAACAGCAGGTGAAGGCAGAGAAAGGTGTTATTCCTTGAAGTAATTGCAAGTTGATTGGGACAGTAGCTGGGGACAAAATAGGTTCTTTCTATGGGAAGAATGGGATATGAGTTCTGGATGCAAAAAAGGCCAGCTTCATGTTGTATCCTCAGGTGACCTTTATTCTGGGGAGAGAAAGGGAAGGAGAGTAAAGGAAGGGGAGAGAGAGAAAGAGAGAGAGGGAAGGAGATTGAGGGCGAGGGTGAGGGCCAGGGTGACCTCTGCACCTCTGGCATCTCTTCCTCTTACCATAATGGTACCAGTCCCACCAGATTTAATCTTAATTCCCTCTTTAAAGACCCTCTCTCCAAATGTAGTCACATTGGGGATTGGAGCTTCAATATATGAAAGGGGGCATAATTCAGCCTTTAACATAAAGGATGAAAGTAATAGCACCAAATAAATAGCTTATATTAATTTGTCTCTCCATTGTAAAGGTCAGATGGCTGTAGTCTATTCTGCCACATTCAAGAGGAAAGAGAATTCCAAAGGCAAAGCTTTATATTGGAAAATCTTTTGTATAGAATTGAGGTCCCAATATCAATCGGGACCCTTATCTTTTTATTGAGAAGACTGACAACCAATCATAAATGAGAGAGGAAAAGCTGTTAGAATTTCCTTTGTTAAACTCTCCTTTACTTTATGAGTTCTTTCTTATTTTAATAGATGTTTCTACCACCACCATAGAAGACATTTCCTAGCTATAAGTAGAGTTACCTATTTTGATCAGTGTTAATTCATGACAAGTACCACATGGCAACCACACTAGAATTTTAAAGCTGTCTGACAGAGTCAAAGAGAGTGCCACTTCAAACATCTGCACACACTATACACTCAAGTTCACACCTTCTATATTTGTATAATTCACAAAGCACTTTTGCAGATATGGTCATTTGAAACTCAAATTATTTCTATGAGATAGGTAGAGGAAAATATCCCCATTTTTACAAAGAATAAAGAACTTTCCTAATTAATGGAAGCAAAAATCAGACCCCTTTCTCTAATTACATTCGCAGTATTTCTTAGAACTCACAAATATCCTAGAGAAAACTTTTCTTCAGAAGTTTGTTGATTCTTCAATTTCTTTAAACTTCCTAACCAACTCTAAAGAAATAAATGGGATCAAAGAAATAAACAAATATCAGCACTTTAAGATTATAGTTATTCCAAAAATAACTTATTTGTTTTCTAGAAGAAAGGGGGATTTCCAAAACTGAGATCCAGAATTCAACCAGTTTTAAGGAGGCTTACTAATTCTCTGCCCATTTTTATGTATAGCAATCTTCATAAAAGTTGAATCTTATGAACATTTTATCCTTAAAATACTTCCATGTTTACACTTTAGCAACATCTGAAATGAAATGTATTCTTATTAGAATGCTAACCAAAATATAATCTTGCCTACCTCTCAAGCTTTGCCAGTTTTGTGATCCAGCCTTGATGTTCTTCTTCAAAGCCAACATGCTTTTTCATATCCCAAGTTCTTATTCATCCTTTTAAGAATCAATTTCAATGTCACTCTCATTTGAGAAGTTTATCCTTAGATCCTGGTTGAATTGAGTTTTCCCCCTACCCATTTAATTAATTAATCAATTTACATTTATTTATTTTATTTTTCTCTCTCTTACCATATAGAAAGGCCCAAGAGGCCAGATACTCTGTTCCATGCATTTTTATGTTTCAGTGCCTTATTGTAGGTACTTAATGTTTGTCAAACAAATGAATGAACTAATGCAGTGGTCGGCAAACTCATTAGTCAACAGAGCCAAATATCAACAGTACAACGATTGAAATTTCATTTGAGAGCCAAATTTTTTAAACTTAAACTTCTTCTAACGCCACTTCTTCAAAATAGACTCGTCCAGGCCGTAGTATTTTGTGGAAGAGCCACATTCAAGGGGCCAAAGAGCCACATGTGGCTCGCGAGCTGCAGTTTGCTGACCATGGAACTAACGTAATAGCACAATTTGGGTAAATAGAGGCAATAGATAATCAAAATATTAACAAAATGAGCTTTGGCATTGGATTAAACTTAAGTCCCAGTTTTGACACTAATTAGCTAATATTAACCATGGAAAAGTTTCTTTATTTTTCTCAGTTTCCACATCTGTAAAATAGGGATAAGGTAGATATCTTAGGATGATTAGCACAGTGCCTAGCATATTGAGTGTTCAAAATACATTAGGTACCATTTTCATTTTAATAATACTATACTCAATTGGGAGAATAGCCAATAGGGTACAGTTGGTATATAGCAAGTCCAAGGAGGGATGAACCAAAGACATTCCTCAAGAACCTAGAGAAGGAAGTATTTCATGGGTGAACTACTACAAACCCCTGAAAAACTCCTGTCACAGCCCACAGGCTTTATGATGGATGGCATGGCAGCAGAGGGATCTGAAGTGAAGACAAGCAGTGAATGAAGCTCGTTTTGTAATAAAATAAACAACAACAACAAAACACTATTAATTAGCTCTAATTCAAGCCAACGGTGATCTGTGTGAGACTGTAGCTACTGATCACTCAGTCAGATTTGTAATTACAAATGCCCACAAAGCTAGGGATCCCAGCTAGTTTAATTCTTTTTAATGCAAAGTATACAGAATATTTACTAAGTTGAATCTCCCTTAGTCATTCTCTGTGCCCTCATCAATGAAAAGTTAGCAGTTCCCGACCTGTGGAACTGTGGGGAGGACTGTGCCCTTTGTTCGAGCTTGAGGAAAGAAAGTTGAACGCCTCTAAAAGGATCTGTGTAAGTCATACAAAACGGTATTGACAACAGTGCCTGTCTCATAACAGAGACTAGCTAACTATATTCTTCCTTGGAGTTAAAAGAAATTAGGAGATGCAAACTGGGCTCTGTAAAAAGGCAAAGTATTGATGGGGAGCTTGTTTATTCAAACTTTTTAAATCACAATAAAAAAATAAACGTAACCCGAAGTCCCCAAACTGCCTTGAGCATTCAAATTTACAAAATCAAGTGCATTGCAAACTAAGGCATAAGGTGTGTCTCTCTGTGTGTGTGTGAGAGAGAAAAGCAGACAGAGCAACAATAAAGGAAAGAGGGAACGTTGAGAAGAGCATGCAAAGGTTTAAGCAGAAAGTGCTGACAGACCTTTGAGCAGTTCAGAGCATGAAGCATCTAATGCGCTAATAAATAATATTTCTGGCAGGCCAGAATTCAGAACTTTTGTGTCGAGATGGAAAGATGAGTATTTGACTGCTTCTGGCTTTCATCCAGCTCAATTAATGTCACATATATCACACGGCTCGCCCAAATTCATAAATCACAGGTACGACGACCATTAGTCTTTAAATGATGCCATGAAATGGGAGTTTCCTTTGGGAAGATTATGTGAACATCAGGATTTTGTATGACTAACTGGAGAATAAGCACAGAAATACAAGCGCTCTGAATTACTCTTGATAATGTACATAATTGTAAGTATCAGATCAAAGAATCTAACCTGCCTGAGTCGACACAGTGCATTCGGGGTGACTTCATCTCATGGTCTTGGTATTAAATGAAAGTGAAATTTATATAAAAGTCCACCTGAAATTCAATACAGTATCCAGGTGCAGGGATTGTAATGTGGTAATTACTCCCGGGTTCTTGGCACGGACAGGTGGGTCAGATCAAGTTAGTGTTACCTTATATCACACCGCCGCTGCTATTTCGACTTTGCAGCCATTTACTGATATCTGCACCCATCATATTTAACCTGTAAATATGTAGTCCATCGATAGAATTCAGGGAAGTTTAAGCAATGCAAGTTGATGGATATAAACGTGCTTTTGTTTCTCTAATGGGAACAAACGTTCTTTGTAGGAGGCGAGCACTGCGGAAACTCTAATCCAGTGGACTGCTCACCATTCCCTTTATTTCAGGGCTTTAAGCTTCTGGTTTCCCCAATGGTGCTTCTTGCCAGGAAATGGGGTGCTGCAGGGAGAATACATCCTCTGAACTCCTCCTCCCTCTGCCCTCCCTTCCATCTTGCCCTTCCTTCACCCAACACTTTCAGCCTAGCCTCTGCAAATCTTCCTATATCACCTGCTCTAATCCAGGCTGTTACACTCCTCCAAAGGACTGCTTGGATTATTTTATCTAAGAAAGGAATCCCCCATGTTTCAAGGCACAGGCGTGCATAATAAATCTTTTTTGCCAGATACTATGCAACAGACCTTTAAAATAAATCAAATTAGAGCTGTAAAACTGGAAATTGTCAGAAGGAACAGCTTGACGCCCTTTTCAGTGTCTGAAGCCTCTATTCCTCAACTTTTTCCTATATTGCTCCATAAAAACCAGGCCTAAGGTTATTTAAAGTTTTTTTATTTTTTTATTTTTTATTTTTATTTATTTTTATTTTTTGAGAAAGAGAAGGAGAAGATAGAAATATCTATGTTAGAGAAACATTAATTGGCTACCTTCTGCACGCCCCCTACTGGGGATCAAGCCCACAACCCAGGCATGTGCCTTGACCAGGAATTAAATCAGCCACTTATTGGCGCATGGGATGATGCTCAATCTACGGAGCCACATTGATCAGGCATAAGGTTATTTTAGAAAGAGATGGTAAATACTTTCAGTAAACAGTGTTCTGCATATCCACAGAAAGGATTCATTCTTATTAAACACAGGGTTATTGAACTTACAAGGTTAATAGTGAAGTCAAATATTAATAACAAATACAGTCCCTCAAATCAGGGCCTTTACAAGGAACACTTTCTCTGAACCTAGTCAGCAACATCTATTTACAAATGATTCAATTGCATGAAACAACATGTCTTTCTATTAACAGAGAAAGCATAATAGATGTTTCTGCTTTACTTTTAAATATATACTTAGCAGAAATTCTAAATAATCATTTGGCTTTACATGAGCTTTATATTTCACTAGCCAGGTAACGTCAAAAAATGCAGTAGCTTAGGACAATGAAAAAGACTGTAAAGGCACAGACTGTTCCCGAGGTATTTATTGCATTCAGTGTTCACACCCTTTCTAGGTGTGACATGACTTTTTTTCAGTCCTTGTAAAGCCTAAATACTAAAAATAAGCCATGCTTACCATGCACTACCACATCATTTATACTGAAACAGATGGTAGTTTCAATTTTAGGAAGAAAGCCATCTTTCTGATTTCAGAGGAGCCCCTGTGGATCACTAATACATTTAAGTCAGATCTTAACCCTCAGAGGAAAGTTGTTGCATATCCTGTCATGAAACTCAAAAGAGACAATTCATTTTTCTGAAGTTTATTTCCTTTATAGGGGTGGCTCAAGATTACAAATTTTATCCCAGAGAAGTTTCTTTATCTCCACTGATAGTCTCTGTCATTTTTGAGGTTTAGTCCTAAACCAATAGGCTTTTGTCAAAGGAGATAGTGGGCAAGTCTGTGAATTTGAATGTGAAATTGGAGTGGCTTTGTTGTATCTTCAGACCTCTGAGTCACCTTCCAGATTCCCTTTCAATCAGTTAAAACACACCAACCAGGTTGCATGTAAAGGCATCTACTATGCATGAAAAAAAGCAAAATTCCCTGCACCAAATTTAAATCTAATTGGGTCATCTTAAATGTAATCAAGTGTTAAGTGGTGTGAGATCATTGGAAAAGGCTAGGTGAACTCACAGGAGTAGTAAAAGTTGGCAGAGAATTGAAGACCACCAGCCCTGGATGTGTGGGCAAAGAATGAAGAGGCAGGAAGAGAAGAAAGAAATTTCAGGATGAGAAAGAGACTGAGCCTTGGAGGAGTGGGCCTGGTTGAGAATGTTTTCCAGAAATGAAGGCATTGCTCTGGCTAGATTTTAATGGAAAATACACTTAGGTTATTTGAGTCGGGGTAGATGAGGAAGGATTTTGAAATCCTGGTAGTGAATAGTTCTCAAACAGTGAGCTTCTTGTAGTGAACTCTTGTAGCATTTTACAGCAGGCACATGAAAACTTTATGTGAAAAATGTTGACACGATTGATTGAAATGGAAGAAACTGAGGTCAGAGGACCTCAGATCAGGTAGAAGGTTGGTTTTCCTAATCTTAAGATAAAAATTATAGCAATAAGTTAGCTGCCTATGAAGAAGTAATGTTGGAGAAGCCATCAAAATCGGAGAAGAGATGGTTATTCTGAACTAATAGCTACAGGAAGCATAAAACAGAGTTGAGAAGTTCATTGGACCAGCCAGGGGGGTGCTCTATCTGTCTCTATGCGTGGGCCAGGCTACTCTCTCCGGCCACTCTTAGGGTCTGCAACCTGATTGAGCATTATTCTGCCTGGAATGCACTTTCTCTTCCTTAATAACTCGAGCAATATATGTTCATAGTGTTTGATACCTATGACTTTGTGAAATGGTTACTGTATTTTAAAGATGGGACAAGAAGAAAGTGTTTTATCCAATCAACCTGAAACCAGACACATCATTTAATACCAATTATAACCTTTGAGGGTCTCTCAGACCATTAAAACACACACACACACACACTCCAAAAAAAACACACACAAAAAAACACACAAAACAGACTTTGAAGAAACAAAAGGAACTACAAAATATGAAGCTCAGCTATGAAATGATTCCTGGGACTTGCTGTTGGGTGATGATGATTATTCCTATGTTGACATGTCGTCCTGTCAAATTAGGGATGAAGGTTGGCTGGTTTTTCATTCTTTTTGTTCAGGCTTTCTTAGAACAGATTTATGATCTTTGGATCTTATACATCCCCACTGTATATTGATGGAGAATTCTCCCATTTTCTTTTTGGCTGTATACTTAGAAGCCAAGTGGGTCTAACACTTGGCATGAATATATGTTGTTTGCACACAGATTCTGTTTTGCAGGCAGAGTGCCCAGTATCATTTACATTTTTGTTTATTATTTGTTTAGCATTCCACATGCTCTTTAGCCTACTGCTAATATAATCACATTTGGCTGCTATTCTGTGAAAGGGACAGTGTCATTTAAGAACAGGGAATAGATCTATATTGGCAATGGAATAAAATTTGTAATTCTAAACCCTTTATGCTGTGTCATTTGTTTGCTTACATGAAAATTATATGCCTATCCAAGGAAAGAAGCTTTTATGAGATTCCCACATGCTGTCTTGAAAATACCTTGAGAAAATAAAAATATGGGGCAGGAGGAGAGAAAAATCAGATGTATGGGCAAGAAATCATATACCGTTATATACCAGTTACTTACTGGGCTTTATTTCAAGTGATTTTAAAATAATTTGTTGGTAGTGGAATTTTGGGCATGCGATTTACAATGAGCTAACATGCTTCATGTAATAATGGGCATAAAGTATAATTTGTGTGTGTGTGTGATGGTGTGTGTGTGTGTGTGTGTGTGTGTGTGTGTGTGTAAGAGAGAGGAGGGAAAATAGATGGTAGGGAAGAGAAAGAGAAAAAAATCCCTTATTCTTTCCATGGGTGAGCATAAATTAGCAAGATAAAAATATGTATTGAGTCTTTACTTAACAGGGAAAATATGAAACAGTCTCACTTAGATTAAGGAGCCCCCTTTACTATTATCAATCACTAGAAGGAGGTACATTTCTCTGGTGATTTGTTTTAATTAAATCTTATAAAATGTTATTTATTTATGGCACTGTGAGATACTACTATAGATGTCAAGATAAATTGAAATTTAATCAGGACAAAAGGATAAGAAACTGACAGTCACAGTGAGCTACCTATGAAGCTAAGTGGACTTTTATTAAAGCAAGACATACTAGGAAATAAAAGGTGTCTTGTGCTTGTATAAGATAATGGGGAATGGAAAGATGGCAGTGATGGATGAAACTGATAAAGCAGGTAAAGACAAGGTAACATTGTATGTTGCTCCAAAAATCAGAATTTGCTAGTTACTTCCATGAGAGGGCATGATGAATTGAGTGTTTGTGTCCCTCCCACATTTATTTGTTGAAACCCTACTTTGAAATGTAATCTTAATAGGAGGTGGGCTTCAGGGAGGCGGTTAAAATTAGAAGAGGTCATGAGGTTGGAACCCTTATGAATAGGATTAGTGAGAGAGGCAGAAATTGGTTCCAAAACGTGGGAATACTGCTGTAACAAATACCCAAAGATGTGGAAGCAGCCATGGAACTGGGTAATGGGTAGAGGCTGGAAGAGTTTTAAGGTGTGCGCTAGAAAACAAAACAAAATCTCACACACACACACACACACACACACACACACACACACACACACACAATGTTGCCATGAACAGACCTTGAAATGCAATTCTAGTGAGAGCTCAGAAAGATGAGAGGAAAGTGAGAAGTGGCCAGGAAAGCCTTCATCTTAGAGAATACTCAAGTAATCCCCAACAGAATGTTGGGAGGAATATGGACCATAAAGGTCATTTGATTGAGATCTCAGATGGAAATGAGGAGCATGTTATGGGAAGTTGGAGGAAAGATGATCTTTATTACAAAGTGGCAAACGACTTGTCTGATTGCCTTTGTCTTCTCATGTTTTGTGGAAGTTAGAACTTGTGAAAGATGAAATTGGATCCTTAGCTGAGGAAATTTCTAAGCAAAATGCTGAAGGTGCATCTTGGCTCCTGACTGCTTATGGTAAAATATAAGAAGAGAGCCTGATTAGTGTGGCTCAGTGGTTGAGCATCGATCTATGAACCAGGAGGCCACGGTTCAATTCCTGGTCAGGTCACATGGCAGGGTTGCAGGCTCGATCTCCAGTGTAGAGTGTGCGGGAGGCAGCTGATCAATGATTCTTTCTTATCATTAATATTTCTACCTCTCTCCCCCTCTCCTTTCCTCTCTGAAATCAATAAAAATATATTTAAAAAATGCAAGAAGTGAGAAGTGACTTACAGATGAAATTGTTAAGCAAAAAGTCAAACTCAAAAATCTGAGAACTTCTCAGGCTATTGCAAAAAAGAAATCTTGTCCAGAAGAGGACACAAAAGATGTGACAAAGCATCTATTTGATACGTAGATTAGTACATATGTGAATCAGGAACTCAATCAGCCAGCTCAAACAGGAAACCTCCAGCTTGAAGTGAAGAGTAAGGAGACAGGAAGGAATGAAGGTAGTCAGACTTTTTGGATTTTAAAGGACAGGTTCATAGAGCTGTTTGGCTCTGAACTTGTATTATCTTCAAGACAAGGAAAGAATGACCCTCGAGGCTATCAAGAGATCATTAAGGCTGCTTCCTTGGTCTCAAAAGGGGGAACCATCACCTTGATTTCAAGAGGTCAGATGGCCTCTGCCCAAGCCTTTGGGGTGGGACTGTGTGGCAGAGCCCTGGAGATGCAGGGCTGTTGGTGAAGAATCAACACTTCATGGGCCTGGAAGGCAGATCATCAAAGCCAAAGGAGATTTATTCTTGGGCCTTAAGGTCTAATGTAGTTTGCCCTGTTATATTTTGGACTTGCTTGGCACGTGTCACCCCCATCCTCCTTTCCTGTTTTTTTTGTTTATTTGTTTGTTCGTTTTTGAATGAAAGTATCTCTTCTATTCCTGTCCTACCACTGGATTTTGGGAAAGCGTAATTTATTTGGCTTCACAGGTCCTCAGTTGGAGAGGAATTTTGCCTCAGGATGAATAGTACTTCCAAGACTCACCCACACCTGATCTAGGTGAAATTTAAGTGAGACTTTGGACTGACTTTAAAGTTGATGTTGAAATGAGTTGAGCTTCTGGAATTGTGGGGATGGAATGAATGTGTTTGCATGTGAGACGAACCTGAATTTTGGAAGGACACAAACATTTGAGGGACAAGTTTTACATTAAATGTTTGTAACCCCTGCCCTCTTCTTACCACTTCCATCCCCCTCTTCCACTCCCCAATTTATATGTTGAAATCCTACCTTCCAATATGATGGTATTAGGACACGGAGCCTTTAGGAAGTAATTAGGATTAGATTAGGTCTGGAGAGTGACTTTATGGGTGGAATTAGTGGCCTTTTAAGAGTCATGAGTGCTCTTGCTTTCTTTCTCTGCTCTTGCCAGGTAAAGATACAATGAGAAGTTGGCAGTCTGAAACCAAAAACAAAGATCTCACAGGAACTTGACCATATCAGAACGCTGGTCATGAACTTACAGCTTCCAGAATTGTGAGAAATAAACTCCTGTTCAGAATTCTCTCAGGCTATTTGTTATAGAAGCCAGAACTGATTAAGACAGAGATAACCACATTAAATCTTTTATTTAGGCAGAGACCCGGTATTTTCCTGTCTGGCTTCTCTTCTCTTCTCTTTACCCTCACCAACTCTGAGATAATGGATGGGAGTAGTAAGACAACCACCCTAATCTTGCTTTCATTTGCAGTATCACCAAGTTTTTAGAGTAGCTTGTCTAACAGGTTCAATTTGGATTTGGTATAATTGACATTTTTATGCAACAAGATTTCAAATTCCAGGATTCTCAGTTTGTTTAGATTATAATATAGACCACAGGCCGTATTTTTACTTAATTACTTTTTTACCAAACTGCATTGCCTTTGTCTCTGCGTGCAGACTGGTTCACTGCAACATGAATTTAATGCAGAACATGTTTTAACCAAACTGTTTGCTAGAATTGTCAATAAACAATAGGCAACCAACATCAGACAACATTCTGCTTTTTCCCATTTATTTACCTGAGGCCATAGTCTTGGCTGGCATGCGATCTGCCTTCCAAAGTACAGTAGGCAATAGTTTGAACAAAGGCTCTGCCCTTTCTTAACAACAGTCTGAAGATTTCCAAACTCCAATATTTAGGTCATCTCTGACTTTACTATGTCACTGCTTCATTTTAGGTTGCGTTATTTGATGCATCCTTCTCCTAGATTTCAGATATAGGTACTTAATACAACTAATAAGCAAATATAAGGATAATTTTCAATTTTGATAGATTTTAAAGATTTTTAAAAATAATACACACATATTTCAAATTAAAAAAAAATTAATAAGCGATCATAAACCTGAAGCAAAATTGGTATTCTTCATACATGCGTATTGGCAAAACCATACTTTAGTTGGCAATATAAATCAAGACTCACAATTCATACATTTTGATAATATAGTGATATTCATTGAAAATATTTTTAAAATAATAAATAAAATAATAACAATGTGCATGATATGTTTCCTACTGTTGTCAAAAATAAAAAGCAACTTGAATATTAAAATGAAGATATATGAGAAAATTATGACACACCTATTCAATGATATATTAAGTAACTATTAAAATAATTATGAAGACAATGTTGGTGCATGAAAAAATACTCATTATTTAATGTAAAAATAACAATGATTACAAACAAGTGAAGTAATATATGAAAAATTATTGGATGGCATTATAACAAAATAATCATAGTAGTTTGTTTTGCTTGGTGGTGAGATCATGCTGTTCTCTTACAATATCCAATTTTTTTATCCAGGAAAAATACCTAATGATTTATGGCCTCTGAACTGACATGACTTAACTTGAAAACATAATAAAGTGTGCCTATATTATTAAATACAATAGATTAAAAGTTGACTATGATTATAATCTGGTGGGCAAAATTAGACAACATTCTATTCTGTTTATTTTGGGCTTTATGCTACTTGCAAAACAGCTGCTTTACTCTTTTATCCTTTAATTATTTTCTATAATATATTTATTTAACTCTTAGACAAACTGCCAATAATTAATTTCTCAAAAAATTATCAAGGTAATTTTTAGCAAATCTTCTCTGAAATAGTTCAGAATACAGTTTAAAAACATCTTTCCTTAAGATATATACTAGCATTACACAATATTATTGTAACTTCTTTGAAAATGATTTTCCATTTTCTATTCTTATTTTTTAATTTTGCTTACACTGTGCTGCTTCCATTTCCTTAATGATATTTGGGGTATTTAAAACACTTTTTTTTTAAACTGAGTTTGGCTCAGTTAATAAAGTGTCAGCCTAAAGACTGAAGGGTCCCAGGTTCGATTTTAGTCAAGGGTATGTACCTTGGTTTCGGGCACATCCCCAGTGAGGGGTGTGTAGGAGTCAGCTGATCAATGTTTCTCTCTCATCTGATGTTTCTGGCTCTCTATCCCTCTCCCTTCCTCTCTGTAAAAAATCAATAAAATATATATTTTTTAAAAACACTTTTTTTTTTAGCTTGGTCATAAAATGGTGTTTTATGAGTAATGGAAAAATATAACTATAACATTTTTAGATAGAAGATTAAAAATAGAGTAGATTTTAAAAAGGCATGTTTGATGCACATATATTAATAAATTCCCCCAGTTTGGGATCCTATTACTTGAGTTTAGTTAGGTCCACAGTCTTTTATTTTTCTAGATGGATGTCTGGTATGTGCTATATGGGTTTATTCTTTTCTATTTTAATGGTTTAATAAAAATACTGATTGTAATTTTTTTGTTATGAAGTAAATTTTTTCTTCCAATCATTTGTCTCAAAATACTTTTGGTTTTTTTTGAAGATTTATATTATCTTTCTTAAGAAAAAGATGCTTTTAGAATTTTTCAAGATGAGATTTTGTATTATTTTCTGGTACTTTTTGTAGTTTATGCAGTAATAACTGTGATGTATGTATATGTATTGTTGGGTGAGAGCAGCATGGTGAATAGACAGAAGGAATGCAGTCTGCTCAATGCCCTAAATGAGGGAAGAACTACTTGACACACAGATCTCAAATCTATGTAGGGGAAACCATGCAGTGAAGTAGACATGAAGCATGATTTTCCCTACAAGTGAACCTGATACACAGAGGCCACTGTATTGTACTTTTTACTGCTGTTTATTTTGTGGCTTCTGTTTCAATAGAGAGATCATAGGTTCTTCTTTTTAATATCATGAGCTTTCTGTCTTTAACAGCATATTTATAAGTAGGTTTTGGGCAGGTGGTAGAATTTGCTGCAGGATTTGCTAACCAGCTGATATTTTAAGAAGAACTGATCAAGTGGGCAAGCATTCCCAAAGGCAGCAGCATGGTGGTAACAGGGCCACAAGTATGACTACTGTAATTGTTAGGTTGCCTTGACATCTTCCCTAGATTTCATAAGCATGGCTTAGCACATATGCAAACGCAAAGTAAGGTCAGCATGGTGCCAGCTCACCATGTCCCTGATCTCATCTGAGATTTCAGGTGGCAGATGACACAGGTGAAGGATCACTCTGCCTTGCACAGCAGCCTCTAACTGGCAGCCAGACAGTTTCATAAATTTACATAAAAGCCTGCAGCTGTACTCTGAGGGATGACCAGAGGGAAAATATCCTGTGCTCAAATGAAACTGGGGATATGGATGGGAATCGGCTTTGCAGCAGTCTTCCACCAGACTAGGATGAGAAACAGCTTCATGACTATTCTTTTTTTGTTTTTGTTGTTAATCCTCACCCAAGGATATTTTTTCATTGATTTTTAAGAGAGTGGCAGAGAGAGGGAAAGACAGAGAAGCATTGATGTGAGAGACACATACCAATTGTTTGTCTCCTGCACAATCCCAACCAGGGCCCAGGCTGGGGAGGAGCCTGCAACCAAGGTAAGTGCCCTTGACTGGAATAGAATCTGGGATCCTTTGGCCTGCAGGCCAGTGCTCTATCCCTGAGTCAAACTGCCTAGGGCCTCATGACTATTTTTTAAGAGACTTACTTCTTCTTGCTCCAAAGGAGTCACAGGACTGTTCACCAAAACTTGGATTAGACAATGGCCAAGGTTGGCTGCAGGGCTTATGTACAGATATGGGAGCTTACCAGACACTATGGCAGAACCACTTCCCTATGGAATCCCCAGACCATGAAAAATAGTGTGAACTAATATATCAGGCTGAAATGCCAAATCTTTCTCTCCAAATACATACACATGTACATACTAGTATATTATATATAATTTCTAAAGTTGAGGCATTTCCCTGAAATGTTTGTTATTCCATATGATTAAATTAAGTTCTGTTCTGTTCTCTTATTAGGGAGATGGGAATAATATACAAATAATTGTAAGGCTACAGAGTAATATACAGGCAGTTGAGTATAGCGGTTTGTACAATTACAGAGAAAAGAGTCCCTAGTTTGCTTGAGGGACTCAGGAGAGACTTGTGGAAAAACAGGGCACCCAGGTTAATATCTAAAGGAAGTCCTCCAAACGGATGATTTATTTTTCTCCCACCCTTTGACTTGGGGTTATTGAGAACAACTGATTCAATGTCAACCATAAAGAATTTACCTGAGCATCTGATAGCATCACCAGAGATATTTAAACTGAAGATAAAGAGGATCTGTCAGATTGTCCCTGCTTGCTTTTATTCCAGCAAAAGAAACTCGATGCCTATTTGGTTGATAGTCTTACAGACTCAGAGACTGGTTTATAATTTCTTATAATCATTAACCTTTGTTTTTTCTTCTATTTTCACAGGCATACTCCTTATTAAATACATGATTACTTATTTACACAATACGGGAATCACTTTAAAGATCCAGATGCATCACCACCTCCTGAAATGAGACTCACAATTTAACTGAACTACTTATTTTCAAGAGTAAATAATTGAGTCAATGAAATATGAAGCAATCTGTCGGCTTTACTTTTGGAATGATATAATTCCATACATACAATGATGCTTCCAAGATTCCAGCCTGTCCTTACTTTGAATGAATCAGTTAGCAGCTTCGGTCCAGTCTCTGTTCCCATCCCCTTATCTCCCTTAGATCAGTCAGGGAGAGACTTTCATAACCTGCACAGGGAGGGACCATGACCCTTGTCAGCAGGAAGCAGTTACTGAAGACAGACTCTCCTCTCTCATCACCTCTGAAAAATCAAAGGGATGGAAATATCTAAGAGAGGCCAATAAGCCAGGACAAGTGGAAGAGGGAAACTGAGACAGAGAGCTGAACAAACTGGCAGAGCAATTTACAGCAGATATAGAAGGTCATCTCCCAAGAGATACCATCTAGGCCTCAGTTGTATTTCAGCTCCATCTGGGAGATGCCAGGACCAGCAGCGATGACTAAAGACTCCCTGCCGTGAAGCTGACCAATCAGTGGAGATTGACCCTGAAGGAGCACACCTAGAAAACTGATGAATATTCTGTTGAAACCCTCCCCTGAGACTTCCCCTAAGATTCTCCCTGAAAGAGGGAAATAAAAGCCTTAGGACAAGGGACCCAGCATGAGCTCTGTTTCCCAGCAGCATACCCTTACCTCCCCAGACCCCTTTCCCAACAGGCTTGCACCTACTAAACTGCATCTGGGATCCCCAGAGACTTGCAACCAGGTCAGCAATGAGCAGCAGCAGTTTATCCCAGACAAACCTCCTGAACCTGCAAAGAAGCCTAGGCTCATTTCCCTGGTCCTTTCTTGTTTCACTGTTCCAAGCTTTACTGAACATCCTCTAAAATTAAAAATCTATACTCATAAAAGGGTAATATTCTAATTAAGCTGGATAGACCAAACATCATTCTGGACATCCTTCCTAACAAAGCTGGGGGCATGGCCTGCCTGCAAACCCCGCAGCCCTTTGCCCCAGCTGGCCCCACCTCCCAGTTGGGTCCCCCACCCCGATTAGGGACCCCCTTCAGGACAGGCCAGCTGGCCCCCATCCGGGCACCAGGCTTCTATCCTATATAAAAAAAATGATAATATTCAAATTGACTCTAATAGCAGAATGACCAGAATGACCACTGGACCAGTCACTATGAGGTGCAACTGATCAACTCTTGGTCCCTTTCCCCAGCTGGCAGGCTCCGATCGCCTCATGGCCACCCACATCAGGGGTGGGGCCAGAGAACAGGTGGGAACAGTTGACCTCTCTGTCCCTTCCCCTGGCCAGCAGGCACATATCATCCAATGGCAAATGGGGAAGTTGGAGTGGATTTGGCTGGGGGTGTGTCCCGCTGTGGGCAGCTGGAGAAAATGGCCCTAATCGCAGGCCAGGCGTTAGGACTATACACCTGCATGAATTTTGTGTACCAGGCCTCTAATCCTCAGGCACAAACACACACACACACACACACACACACACACACACACACACACACATAAATAAAGGAACTGGCTAGATGGGTTGATCTTGAAGTTCTCAAGCTCTATTCTTGGTGTATAATACATTTTTAAAATATCATATGATGGATGAGTGTGGCCAACGTCATGGCTAAAAATGAAGGCAAGAACAAGTCAATTTAGGGTCTTATAAAACAGTGTAACAGTCTAAGTATTCTATAGTTTATTTTCAGGGTGACTTTAGAAATCAAAATTGAAAGGGTGAGATTATATTAGTTCATTAGCTAGCTCTGGCAGCAGATAATACAGATTTAACACACATAACCTCCTCCCCCTTGCAACTCACATACACACACAAATAAAACCAATTCAAAACAGAACAATTCAGAATAAAACAAATTGATTCACAGTGTTTCAAAATGGAAATTGAGAATCTGATTCTAAAATGTAAATGAAAATGCAAAAGACCATGTAGTTAAGAAAGTGTTGAAAAAGAAGAAAGGGTAAGCTTGCTTTATGGGATTTTAAGACTTGTTATAAAGGTAAATAATTAAGAGAGAGTTAGGTTAAGTGAAGAATAGACAAATAAGCTGAAGCAACAAAACAGATTAACCCAGAAGGAGACCCATATATCTCTATATATCTAAAAATAGAGATAACATAGACTATCTTCAAGATTATTGATATGAAATGTTTTTTTTTAAAAAAATAAAACTTAAACACATCTGTAATAATAAAAGAGTATTATGCTAATTAGATCGATGTCCTCCTGTACGTCCTTCTGGATGACCTTCAAAGCTGGGGCTACTGCTTTAGCCCTCAAAGCCTCTTGCATGGATCTTGTGCATCGGGCCTCTCATTAGTCATAATTGATTAAACTGACTACTTTAAAAGTAAGTATGTTTTATCAAAAAACACCATGTGAGAGAGTAAAAAAGCAGGCTACAAAACTGGGAAAGTATTTACATTACCTATAACTGAGCCCCAAGATAATATAAAAAACTATTACCAATCCATAACTAAAAGACAGAGAGCCCAACATGGGAAAATGCAAGAGACTAGAACAAACACTTCACAAAAAAATTTCATGGGCTAATACTGGTACATATGTGTAAGGGTATCCTTACCATCAGAGTATTGGATAGAAAAATAAAAGCCGCATTATGTATATCAGATACAACGAGTTTTAGTACAGAGAATTAGGAGCTTCTATAAAGATTTAAAGAGCAAGGGTATAAAGCTCAGGAGGGCTCCCACCTGTCTAATTCAGTAAGGAGAGCAGTGCTCAAGAGACCATCGAGACAATGCTGACAATCTTATGGCCGCCTGTTAATGTGGCTACAGCAACCTCTGGAGAAATAACCTTTTCTGGACTTCCATACAGAATCAGACAGACAGAATGTTCTTGGAAATGTAACCTCTGACTTCTCCTCTATGAGGTAGAAAATATCTTTGCTGGGATGCCAGGATGACATCAGATAATACAATGTCCAACCTCATTGGTAATCAATTGGTAATCAAAGTAAACCTGCAAACTGGTGTCCTACAGACCCATCAGATGACCAGATTAAAAAAAACACACACAAAAAAAACCTGGTAATTCTAAATGTATTTTAATATTTGGAATGGTAGCAATTCTTATTCATTGTGGATAGAAGTGTAAATTGGTAAAATCATGTAGGAAAATCATTTGGCATTGTTTGTGAAGTTGAGCATATAATTCTATGATTCATTCCACTCCTAATTGGAATGAGTTTTCACAAACAAAAATGTGTGGAACCATGTACAAAGGACCATATTCACAGTTGTATTATTTATGATAGACAATCTGGAAAAAAAAATCTCATTGCCCATAGATAGTACAATGACTTCATTGTGGACTACTCAAAACTCTAGAATATTATGTGGAGTAAAATAAATAAACTATAACTATACACAGCAACAGGATGAATTTCACAAATGTTATGCTTTGTTAAATTAGGAAAGATTATGTTGTCTGATAGAAAGAAGAAACGTACATATCCTATTATTTCATTCATAATAATGTTTAAAATCAGTCCAGGGATACCATTATGTTGAATCAGAATACTGGTTATCCTCAGTGAGAAGCAAGGGTAGGAAACAAGGGAGGAGTACTTCCTGTCACCTAACATCATCTGTTTCTTGCGAAAATTATTCATATTGTTATTTTAAAATATATTTTTATAGATTTCAGAGAGGAAGGGAGAGGGATGATAAGAGAAAATCATAGATCAACTGTCTCCTGCACACCCCCATTGAGGTTTAAGTCCACAACCCAGGAATGTGCCCTGACTGGGTACCTAACTGTGACCACCTGGTTCATAGGTCAATGCCCAACCACTGAGCCATACCAACCCAGCAAAACCATTCATATTGTAATAATTCAATAAGTTGTAAAGCTACATTTTGATTGTTCTTCATGTCTTATATGATCAACAAAAAGCAAAAATGTGAACAAACTAGCCAACAAAACAAAGTTAGAAAAAAAATGTCAACAGAGGAAACCAAATAACGAAAGGGTACATTTAATATCATTTTCCAAAATCTAATAGAAAGGAAAAAACCCACTGTGTTTTCACTCGACTTAGTACAGACCCTAAACACATTCACATACCACCCCTGAATGTGGTATCAGAAATTTGAAAAATTCTGAGAATTGTTTCTCATATTCTACAATTTGAAGAGAAGTGGACCCAGGGGCAAATAGGCAGCCTGAAGGAAAACCAAGAAGAAACAGCGTGCAAGTCCATACTCACCACTGCTGCATGCCAGCAGCCACAGAAAGCTATCACCAGGGCTCAGCAGTTTCCAGAGCTTCATTCTGAATTTGAGGAAAAAGAGAGAACACAGAAAGGAAAAATTCAATTCATAACTTAAGAAGACTCCAGAATGTCCTGAATGGAAAAAAGACAAGTATGCTTCCGAACAGCAATTGATGGTCTTTAAGCAGAAACCCTCTAAAATAAAAGGTAGGTAGTTGAGGAAATGATAGAAAAACTTTTTAATAAAAGAGCTGAATTTACTTCTTATAAATTTGTATAAACAAATGAAAATTTAAATATATATATATTGATTTTTTTACAGAGAGGAAGGAAAAGGGATAGTTAGAAACATCCATGAGAGAGAAAAATAGATCAGCTGTATCCTACACTGGGTATGGAACCACAACCAAGGTACATGTCCTTGACCAGAACTGAACCTGGGACCCTTGAGTCCGTAAGCCGATGCTCTATCCATTGAGCCAAACTGGTTAGGGCCAAATGAAAATCTTGAGATATGTTCTGGCTAAGCTATTGAACCTCAAAGAAAAAGATTTATTTCGGTCATGAAAGTGGAAAGAGCAAGAGACCAACAAATAGGAGAGACCATACTGGTCTTTAAGATCCTGCCAGAAATCAGAACCTCAAATCTCAGAAGGAAGGTAGGGGATGCTGGGGGTAAGAGGGAGAGATCAACCAAAGGACTTGTATGCATGCATATAAGCCTAATCAGTGGTCACAGACAACAGGGGGATGAGGGCATGGGTGGGGGTGGGGAGGGCAATGAGGGGATAAGGACACATATGTAATACTTTAATCAATAAAGGAAAAAAATATTGTCAGCAATAATCAGTATCAGGAGATAACAGATCATGTTTACCAAGTCTTAAAGCAAAAAATATGACATCCAGCCATTTTTCCATTCAATGAGTAAAAATTTTCCAAGCATGCTAAAGCCAAAGGAAATATGGCCCTCATGATTCCTTTTTGAAGGAAAACCCAACAATCGATGGTTAAATCCCGGAAATCAGAAAATGACTAGAGCATTAGTAGCAAAAAGAGCAATGCAAGACCTAAAGCAGGACACAGAAGGGCAAGGTCTACAGCTTTCTGGCAGAAAAAAATGTAAATCAAGAATTGTTTACCAAGTTATGAGAGAAGTGCCTCAAGTTTGCAGAAATCAGGAATACATATCTTCTGACCTTTTCTTGTGAGAAAGAAGAATCTTATTATGGAAACCTGTGGTAAGTGGAATCCTTAAGAGTCCCAGCCTTGACTACATACACACCTGCTCCCAGCTCCTCAAATAAACACTGACCTAGGCACTGCTGTGAAGAGTTTCTACAGACGTATTAAGATTCCTGATGAGTTGATCTTAAAGTAGGGAGATTACCTAGGTGGGCCGGATCTAATCATGCGAACCTTTAAAAACAGAGCATTTTCTCAAACTAGTAGCAAGTTTATTTATTTTTTTAATATATTTTTATTGATTTTTCACAGAGAGGAAGGGAGAGGGACAGATAGCTAGAAATGTCGATGAGAAACACCGACCAGCTGCCTCTTGCACACCCCCTACCGGGGATGTGCCCGCAACCAACGTACATGCCCCTGACCGGAATCGAACCTGGGACCTTTCAGTCCGCAGACCGATGCTTCTACCACTGAGCCAAACCGGTTTCGGCGACTAGTAGCAAGTTTAAAACCAGAGATAGCATGAGAAAGATTGGGTGCAACTCTGTTGACTTCAGGATGGAGGGTGAGCAGCCTCCATGTAGCAAGGAAGGTGAGCAGCTTCTAGTTGCTGCGAACAGCCCCCAGCTAACATTCAGCCAATGAACAGGGACCCAAGTCCTCCAACTGTACACATATGAGTTCTGCCAACAGTTAGAATGCTTGGAAGCTGGGGTTTTTTGTTTTTGTTTTTTTCTTCAGAGTTTCCCGATGAGAATTCAGCCTATCCAATACCTTCATTTCAGCCTGTGATACTCTGGGCACAGAAGCCAGTCATGGTGTGCTTTTTGATGGAGAAACAATTACCAAAACTTTAATAATTCATTTAGTTTCAATTCAGCTCTTTTCTCTTTTTCAATTAGCATAAAATGACATGTAATAATTTTGAAAATTATAAAAAGCAAGTACAGTTCCATTTTAATAGTATTATTTGGTCTCTTAATCTAGATATCTATACCTCTGTGTTTATGTAAAAATAGAGAAATGTCTGACATTAAGGTGGTTAATTAAACAACAATTATTTCTAGGTGATGGAATGGTATTTTTAATTTATGCTGAATAGCTTATTTTTTAAACTTGTACATTTTATAATCAAATAAATATATGTGAATTACTATACTTAAAGAGTAATGAAATACAAATTACAAAATGTTTTCTAAGTCTTTAATGTTAACAATTGCTCTAGAGTAAGCAATTACCTAAGAGTATGTCTGGGAAATCCATCTCCAAGCCAGACCCATGATTATTCATGTCTATATTTACCATGTTGATGTTGGTAACCTTTTAAACACCTCTATCTAATGTGTTAACAAGTATTTTGTTTGAGAAAGTGAGAAGTAAACATCATCACTTTGGTGGACCAGTAGTAGTTTATCACATATAAATAGTGAGACTGAATTACTCATTAGCAGAATGTCGAATGTAAGATAAGGTGTAAAATGACCAGCTGGTTTGTCCATTTTAGGGTCACATAATCCAGCATCTTTATTTATTCTGACTGAGAAGGGCTGAGTTGCTTCAGTTTCACTGTTTCTCTTCTCTTATGATTACCATACTAGAGGCCTGGTGCACAACATCTTGCACCAGTGGATTCTCTCAGTCTGGCCTGCAGGATCTGGCTGAAACTGGCTCTCCAACATCCCTTGAGGGGTCCCATATTGCAAAGAGGGTGCAGGCCAGACTGAGGGACCCCACTGGCGCATGATTGAGGTTGGGGGGGGCGGTCACAGGAGGTTGGCCAGCTGGGGAAGGACTGCAGGAGGGCTCCAGGGCATGTCTGGCCAGTCTTGTTTAGTCCTGATCAGCTGACTCCAGCAGCAAGTGTCTGCCCCCTGGTGGTTAGTGCAGTAGTTATAGTGAGAGGTTGAACAGTCTTAGCATATCATTAACATATTACTCTTTGGTTGGTTGAATGGATGACCAGACACTTAGCACATTAGGCTTTTACTATATAGGATAGTTGATTATTAGAATAGGTGTTCTGCAGCCTCGAGCTGCAATACCCAACATAGTAACTCTAGTCTCATTAGGTTATTTAAATCTAAATTTATTAAAATAAAATCAAACTTAAAATTCAATTTCTCCTGACACTGACCACATTTCAAGTGCTCAATAACTAGAGGGTACCATTTGGGACACTGCAGTTATAGAACATTTCCATCATCTCAGAATGTTCTAATGCCATGAGTTTCAAAGAAGTGTGGCAAGATTTTTTAAAACATGCAATACTTGACTAGGCAGAGGCATTGAATGCTTTCCCCTTAGTCAAATTATTGATAAAAAATGACAACAGCCAATACAATAGCTATCCCATGTGAATGAATGAAAATTATACCTTTTTTTTCTTGTCAGATTGGCAAAAAAGTAATATATTTTTGGTGTACTGATGAATTTTAGTAATTATGTGTACCCTGAGATGGAAAATATTAAAAGTTGCTGCTCTAATGGATTGTGCTGGTCTGGAGTTAGTTTGTTCCATGAAGGAAGTTTTTTGTTGAAATGCTTCTCTAAAATGTTTTCTCTCTATTTCCCAAGGTTTTAAATTTATTCACTCTGAAAGTCTATCATTATCTTCAAACCTGTTATAAACCTTTTGAATCAACTTCCTGGATACAATAACTAAAAATCCAACCTAATCAAACCAAATCTAGTAGATTCTTTAAATTATTAATGAGAAAATAATCTTGATGACTTTAAAAGAGTCTGCATTGTAATATTTAAACATGTCACCAGGATGCGGTAAGTTCAGGAGAAGCAGATAGTTTCCTTTACTCACTTGCCACCCTTCCCTAATTTTGTGAGTCTACTTTTTCAAAGCCAGAATAGTTCAACCTCCCATCTTTCAAAATCTCTTTTTTAAATAGGAATTGCCAGATTGTCTGTGGTTTAGTTTTTCAAGTGGCTGCTTATTTAAATACTATATACAAAATTATAGAAACTCCTAGGAATTTTCTAGAACCTTTGTAGGTTCTTTAGAAGTATTATCAGAAGATCCAGGCAAATGAAAGAATTTAAGGAATGACTGATAAGATGACACTTTCCATAAGAGAGTCTAAGAGTCAATAGCAAACAGATCAGCTGCTCAGGAACCCAATGTTAAGGAGAGCCTGTTGCAGTAGGTAGAGGCAGATGGGACAAGCTGGAGATCAAAGGGCTTCCTGTGGCTATTCTGGGACAGAAGTCTGAGGCAATGCTTTGATTTTTGGGCTTGCCCACCCACATGGCATATTATGCCTCTCTAGAATGGCCACCCAAACTGAGCTTTGCTGAGTGCCAGACAACTGAATATGTCATGGAAAGAAAAGGTCTAACCAACTTGGTTTTGCTTGCCTTGTAGATTCATCACTAGGAAAAACATTTTTACATTAATTAAAAGTAATTAAAAAAAAAGGATTAAAGAGGAATGAAGAAAGAAAGAGCAAAACAGAAAATAAAAACAGATTCTTAGTAAAAAAATATTTTGGGAACTCAGAAAGGTCACATTCTTTCTTTGATCATTAATGGACCAATGTTTTGTATAGTTCTGCAGAAGCCTCGAGGCACCACTTCTCTGACTAAAAAGGGATTGATTATACTAAAAAAACAAAAACTAAATTAAATGTAAAGACCTAGGGATATATTCTTTTCCCGGGGGGTGGCCAAAGAAAGACCAGAATGATTTTTTCCCCTAAGTTTGAGATAATGAGAACAGTATTATAAAAATATGGTGTAATTATTGTCCTTTTTGAAATTAAAGCACAGAAATATTTTGTCATTTAAGATTTAGCACATGGGCTTTTAGAACCAACTTCATATTTAGGGTGATATAAAAATTCTTGTTTTATATGTGAGATCCAATTCAATAATCAGAGGAAGAAATTATTTTTTTGTTTAATATTGCAGAGGTTTAGGGTGCGCTCGAAGGAAATTTCTTCAGCTGCAGGTTTTAATGATACAGAATTTTAGCATGATTATTGGTACTAACTCCCTTCTATAACAGTGAACAAAACTTAAACCCAAAGGAATCATATAGCTAACTCAATATTGCTAGATATGAGCCTAATCTATGGTTTAAGTCTCCTAGTAAACTTTTTTTTTCACAATGCTGCTGTAATTTTCAAGATTTTTCAAATGTTAAAATCCTCCCTCAACTGGATTGCTTAGAACTGTGATTGGCAAACTGCGGCTCGTGAGCCACATGCAGCTCTTTGGCCCCTTGAGTGTGGCTCTTCCACAAAATATCATGGCCTGGGCAAGTCTATAATATTTTGAAGACGTGGCATTAGAAGAAGTTTAAGTTTAAAACTTTGGCTCTCAAAAGAAATTTCAATCGTTGTACTGTTGATATTTGGCTCTGTTGACTAATGAGTTTGCCGACCACTGGCTTAGAGTATTCCATTTCATGCTAGATTAACCATTTCTAAAGTATACAATCTCTCTGTCTATAATATAAATATTTTAAAAACAGGCATTCTACTCAAATCAGAGAGCGACATGAATATACAGAATCAATAGTACCTCCTGTGCCAAAAAGGCCAATCAGTAACTCTTTTCTGAAAGCTGTTTTCCTCATTCAGCAGTGTAAATAATTTCTCAGGGATTGAAATGGTATGTTTTAGAACTCTGCATCTTAACTTTCCGGAGTACTGTAATTCTACATGAGAATGGCTAAAGTGAATAGAATGATAAAACTGTATCTATCCTAAAATCATGAACAATATTTTAAATGCTTATATTATGCTTTAGATTCTTCTTCAGACCCTTTTTAATCATCATTCTTCTGTATGACAGACACTTTAATTGTACCTAGTGTCATCTAGTACATTTTCAAAGCTTGGCATCATGAGAAATGCATTATGCACAAATGCTTCATTTCTTAACCCCTTAACTCCAGCCAACGATGATCGTCTTTCTTTTTCTTCAAGGTCATTCCCTTCTCTATTCAAATTGTTTTAAGTTAGACTGTGAAAAGCTGTGGCAGTTAATATCTGCATTAATTCTTCCCTATCGAGTCTTAATCCACAGTTCCTCAAGCTGGCTCTGGTCAAAGAGCCTGCTTCTCACTGATTCGGAGAGTTCTCAAGGAGAATTTAAAACTTTTCATTATTTTGGTGATTATTCCTTCGGATGATATCTTAAATAGTGTATTCTGGGTCTTTTCAATGGCTATTGGGTAGCTTACTATTTTCTAAATTTCTAGCCCTGGAGTTTGTGTTTACATTTCTATTGGTGGCAAGTAGCACAGCTTTACTGGCTCAGACTAACAAATAATAAGCAGACATGCACTTAATGGTAAATGATGAGGTTGCACTAAGGGGTGCCCAAATGTCAGCATTGCTTGCCAAAAGGTTTTAAAATAATTAGGATTGAGAAATGGGAGGATAATTTGATCATCTGACCCAGAGTTGTGAGCAATAAATTAATTTTGGCAAAACAACATCATTGATCATATTAAATCAATTTTTAATTTCAACATTACTAGCCTTGTAGTTTTGTATAATGTTTAACTTTGCTTTGGTAAGAGTTGTAAGTACAGGAGTTTATAACTAATTTTTTGTTGTATATATTTATATAACATTTTAATACATAATTTCTGTCAGTACAGATAGCTTGTGATTATTTGGTTCATTTGACTGGTTCCAGCTGTGCTTTCCTCAAGTTTAAGGGATACAAAGCCAAAGGAGATAATAGAAAAGTCTATAATCTATCAGACAGATGGTCCTTTTGGCAATTCTCAAATCACACAGTACCAGCAGTGTCTTCCCAATATTTGGCTTTGGAAATAGCGAACATGTAAGCAGTCAATCAGTCAGTATTTCTAAGCACAGCAGATAAAGCGAGAAGGGGAATATTAAGTGAGTCTATTTTAAAATATCTATATTGTCATGTTCTCAAAAAGAATCTGAAATCTCATTATTTTTAAGTCATAAAAAGAAATTAGAGAACTTTTAAACACACTAATTTATTTCTGCTTACCTAAGCATTTTTAGTCTCATGAAGATATTATAGAATTTTTCTACAACAGACATTAAACTGTCCTCAGATTTTCTATTATTTTCCTAGCCATGTCTTTGAACAGTATAAATACTATATAAATGCTATAATTTTAAGTGTAAATACTTAAAAGTACTCCATATCATTTCTGAAGTCATTAATTTCTAAGAAAAATAGCTAAGTCAATAAATTATTCCCAACTTCTTTCATTTCTTCTACTCAGCATATCCAATAAAATTATTGGTTCTTTTCATCTGGCCTGTTAGGTATCTCTAAAGTCTATCCACTTTCTTTATTTTCCACTATCACAGGAGGACTTCAGGCCACCATCTTTTCTCACCTGGATTATTACTACTGTCCCCTCTTTGGCTAATTTCACTCACACCAATACTGCTCATTTCTAAACCACTCTCTACAATGTAGTCTGAAGTAGATCTAAAAGGCAAACCTGCCATTTCATCACTTATTTTCCCTCTACTATGGTAAGATAAAGCTCAATTTTGTTAACCTGGCTCACAAAGCCCTCATGATCCATTTGTGTTATTCTAGCCTTGATCCTCATGTTCCAGCTGCTGTCCTTTCAATTTCTGAATCTCACCTGGTCTCTCTCAACTAGACTCCTTCACAGGGTCTTTCCTTTTGACAGGCAAGTTCTTTTCCTCATTGTTCCCTCAGCAAGGCCCAGACCTTTTTTTTTTTTTTTTTTTTTTTTTTTTTTTTTTTTTTTTCCTCTTTCTTTTCCAGGCAGCATCTTAAACATAATTCCTCAGAGAGCTGCCCTTGATTCCTGGGCTATTGCCAAGCCCACTCTGGTCTGCCAGCATCTTGAATTCTCCCTCTCATGGGACTTATAGTACCTACCTGATTCTAATTTCTTTTTTAATAATCAGTCTTTTTTATTTATCAAAGACACTAAACTTTATAAATCTGTGTGGGAGATGAGTGTGATAGTCAGTTCCTTGCCTACAGTGTTACTTTAGGACATAATTAGAAATTAGCCTTATGCACCAATAGGATTATTATACTTTTTAACCTAATTTATTTATTGAAGTATAATATGCATATTGAAAAGCACACAAGTCATAAGTGTACAATTTAATAAATTTTCACCCACATCAGAAAAACTATCTCCCCAGAAGTCTCTTCATACTTCCTGCCAGTTACTACCTTCACCCATCCTCTCAAAGATAATCAATATCCTGACTCCTAATGAAATAGGTTGGTTTTGAACTTGTTAATCTTGAACTTCTCTTTTGCACCTAGCTCTTTCATTTGACAAATGCATGTGAGATCTATTCTTGTTTTGTAGCAGTAGGATATTCATGTGAATTACTGTGTAATATTCCATTACACATATTTATATACATAAAAATAACATAGAGGTTTATTGATAATATTGATGGACACTTGAATTGATTCTAAATTTAATATATGTTAACAATGCTAACATGAATACCCTGATACTGAGTATCTGCAGGCTCACATTTTTCTGTCATATACACCCAAGAGTGAAATTTCTTCTTCACAGGAAATGCATATCTTCAAGGTTTCTATAGAATATTAAAATAATTTTATATAAATAGGAAATTCATCAAAGAGGGAAATACAAACAGTAATCATACAAAGAGATGCTCAGGATAGTTAGTAAGCAGAGAAATATAAATTAAAACACTTCATACATGACCAGATTGGTTATACCTTATCTCTATATATAAACCTTAATATGCAAATGGACTGAACAGCAGAACAACCAAATAACTGAATAACCGGTCGCTATGATGTGCACTGACCACCAGGGGGAACACATAGAACACAGTGGACATCGATAGCAGAGTGCGGAACATGGCAGACATCAGCCACGGTGGGACGGTGGAGCAGGTGAGCGGAGGCACCAGACTAAGGTGGAGTGCTGGTCACTGTCACTGAGGTGAGCTCTGGTGGTTACTGGAAATTCTTTGTTCCCACGCACTGTGGTCCCGCTGGTGCTGAAACCTGCTGCTGACACCTGGCGCCAGCCCTGATCACCCCTCAGGCTTCTCCACCTCCTCTGCTCCTGAGGAGTGATTGGGGCCAGCAGCCACCTCTTGCAGTTCCTTTCAAGGTACGCAAATCTGTGCACTGGGCCCCTAGTATTTACATAACATTGATTTCAGACAGTGAAATGGAAACCCTCAGGTGCTAGAAGAAGTGAAAAGTGCAGTAATCTTTTTAAACATATCTGGCTTTATATTGCTTATTGCTATATCCCAACCCTAAGAAGAAATCCTTGTTGAATGAATATGTATGAGTAAAACAATATGTTATGCATATATTCTATGACCTAGTAAACTTTCATTACTGAATATATATTCCCAGAAAACTTCTCACTGAGGTTCGTAAAGAGACATGTAAAATGATGTTCACTATAAAACTATCTCTAGTGAGGAGATTTCAAAACAGAATGGGAGTGAAGAAATGAAATAAAAGTAGCCAGGGTGCTCTGGAGGAGTGGCTCAGTGGTTGAGTGTCAACCTATAAACCCGGAGGTCATGGTTCTATTCCAGCACGGGGCACATGACTGGGTTGCATGCTTGATCCCCATTCGGGAGCTAGTGGGAGGCAGCCAACCACTGATTCTCTCTCTCCCTCTTTCTGTCTCTCATTCTCCCTTTCTATCTAAAATAAATAAAAATATTTATTTTTAAAAAGTAGTCATGGAATAAATGAGTCCTACATAAAGCAGCATAAATTGGGGGGGAGGGGGGGAAATAGCATTAACTGAAAAGAGCTGGGAAACTAGATAATATATACAGCAAAGTATAATTTATGTAAATAAAAAACAAATATAATGATACTATTTATCATTCGTAGAATAACACATATATAAGTAAGATAAAGAAGATGAACTGAAGGGACAAGCATTTAATACGTTACAGTAAAGGCATGGCAGAAATGGAATTGGATTTCAGAAGAGAAAAAGACAATAAAACATAAATAAATAAGTGATGATAATAAGAGACATTGTGCCTAGACAGTGCATTAGTGTACGCCACAGATTGCAGAGTATTATTGATGATGTCAACCTGATCCTGAGGTTCACACATTTGGAAATAAAGATTTCCATAAATGATATTCAGAGAAGGAGGTACTGGCCAGTTCCTGAGAATACATGTGTTGATAAACATCTACCTCTTCAAGGATGACCCTTCATTTAACCTATTCCCCACCCAGATGTTTTCACCAACTCAGTCTGCTAAACACAACATTGGCAAAAGCTTATTGCTCTCTTTTATTAAAGGTCTCTCATATTAAAATATGTGGAATAAGCACATTTTCAATCAAGTAATATGAAAAGTACTCACAGAAAAGTGTTCTAAAACACTTAAAACTTAAGAACTTGTTTCCCGTTCAATAATTCATTCAATATGTACATACTGAGTTCTTATTATATGCAAGGCCTTGTGCCGCTCTGAGAAAATGAAAAGAAACGTAGTCCAGTCCAATGGAGGCCTTTGGACAGCTATCTTTATGGCAGATGTAAAAGTAGAAGCTATTTCCCTTGGCATCCATGCTCATCTGAGCTCACTGTTGGGATTCTAGCCAGCTAAATGAGAGTCCTGCTTCCTCAGCAAATAAACAAATATCATTTAATGTCCTAACCTAAGCATAAATCTCACTTTCTTTAACCCAAATTTGGTCCACAAGAGCTATTAAATGCCATGTTTTATCATTTCTAGCACACCCAATGTTTTTACATCTTAACATTTCTAAAAATGGGATACATCTTACAATCACTGGCATCTTTCTTTTCTTGTAATATATATTTTTATTAATTTCAGAGAGAAAGGGAGAGGGGAAAGAGAGATAGAAACATCAGTAATGAGAGGGAATCATTGATCAGCTGCCTCCTGCATGTCCCACACGGCATCGCAACCCTGGCATGTGCCCTGATCAGGAATGGAACCATGACCTCCTTGTTTACAGGTCAATGCTCAAGGACTGAGCCATGCTGGCTGGGCCAATGGCATCTTTCAATTGCTCTCAGCCAGGAGACAACTATGACTTAGTTGTCATTGCCTGCACATATGTGACCTTGGCCATAGCTGTTTATTTTATCATTACTTCAATTTGCTTAGAAGTATTTTGAGGAAAACACATGTTAAGCTTAATTGTTTTTAAATGTTTTCTGATTCATCATTGAGACAAACATGTATTGTGTACAGAAATTCATGGAAATAGAGCATCTGGACACACAGGGATACATTAGTTATTCCTGTTGGCCAGATGTGACAACTTCATTTTCTTAAAATTCTTGTCAGGAAATCATTTTATGCTAACCATATACAGTTGTCCTCCCCGTATCCATGGGTGATACATTCCAAGACCCCTGTTGGATGCCTGAAACCATGGATAGTATTGAACCCTAGAGATATACTGTTTTTCCTATACACACATACCTACGATAAAATCGTTTATAAATGGGGCACAGTAAGATATTAATAGCTAATAGTAAAATGAACAATTATAATAATATACTGTATTAAAGTGTATGTGGATGTGATCTCTCTCAAATTTGTTATTGTGTACTACACTCACCTTTTTTTTTTTTAAATATATTTTATTGATTTTTTTTTTTTGCCCCGCTCCTTCCTTCCCACAAATCCCCTCCCTCCCCAGAGTTTTGTGTCCATTGGTTGTACTTATATGCATGCATAAAAGTCCTTCGGTTGATCTATTATCTCTCCCAGATCTTCCTCCCCTCCCCGCTGTAATTTGACAGTCTACTTGTTGATATACTGTCTCTATATCTATCTTTTGGTTCATCAGTTTATAATGTTCTTTATCATCCACAAATGAGTGAGGTCATGTGGTGTTTCTCTTTCATTGATTGGCTTATTTCACTCAGCATGATGTTCTCCAATTCCATCCAGGTTGCTGCAAATGATGAGAATTCCTTCTTTTTTATGGCAGCATAGTATTTCATTGTGTAGATGTACCATCGTTTTTGGATCCAATCATCTGCTGACGGGCACCTAGGCTGTCTCCAAATTCTGGCTATTGTAGATTGTGCTGCTATGAATATAGGGGTGCATATATCCTTTCTGATTGGTGTTTCTAGTTTCTTGGGATATATTCCTAGAAGTGGGATTACTGGGTCAAATGGGAGTTCCATTTTCAGTTTTTTGAGGAAACTCCACACTGTTCTCCACAGTGGTTGCACCAGCCTGCATTCCCACCAGCAGTGCAGGAGGGTTCCTTTTTCTCCACAACCTTGCCAACACTTGTCGTTTGTTGACTTGTTGATGTTGGCCATTCTGACAAGTGTGAGATGGTACCACATTGTTGTTTTGATTTGCATCTCTAGGACAATTAGTGACTTTGAGCATGTTTTCATGTGCCTTTTGGCCTTCCTTCTGTCTTCTTTTGAAAATGTTCTATTTAGGTCCATTGCCCATTTTTTAATTGAATTATTCATCTTCCTTTTATTTAGTTGTATAAGCTGTTTGTAGATGTTGGAGATTAAACCTTTATCAGTGGTATGATTTGCAAATATGTTCTCCCACACAGTGGGCTTTCTTGTTGTTTTGTTGATGGTTTCTTTTGCTGTAAAAAAGCTTTTTATTTTGATGTAGTCCCATTTGTTTATTTTCTCTTTAGCTTCCATTGTCCTAGGGGTAGTATCAGTGAAGAAGTTCTTTTGACATACGTCTGAGATTTTGCTGCCTGTGGATGCTTCTAGTATTTTTATGGTTTCCCGTCTGATGTTTAAGTCCTGTATCCATTTTGAGTTTATTTTTGTGAATGGTGTAAGTTGGTGGTCTAGTTTCATTCTTTTGCAAGTGTCTGTCCAATTTTCCCAACACTATTTATTGAAGAAACTGTCTTGACTCCATTGTATACTCATGCCTCCTTTGTCAAATATTAACTGAGCATAGTGATTTGGGTTGATATCTGGGTTCTCGATTCGATTCCATTGATCTATATGTCTGTTCTTGTGCCAGTACCAGGCTGTTTTGAGAACAGTGGCTTTGTAATATACAATAGTTTGAAGTCTGGTATTGAGATCCCTCCTACTTTACTCTTCTTTCTCAGGATTGCTGTGGCTATTCGGGGTCTTTTATTGTTCCAAATGAACTTCTGGAGAGTTCTTTCTAGGTCAGTGAAATATGTCGTTGGTATTTTAATGGGGAGTGCATTGAACTTATAGATTGTTTTAGGAAGTATGAACATTTTGATGATGTTGATTCTACCAATCCATGAACATGGTATGTTCTTTCATCTCCTTACATCTTCCTCTATCTCTTTTTTCAGTGTCGTGTAGTTTTCTGCAAATAGGTCCTTTACTTCCTTAGTTAAATTTATTCCTAGGTATCTTAATTTTTTGGTGCGATGGTAAATGGAATTGCTTTTTTAGTCTCTGTTTCTGCAGTTTCACTGTTGGTGTATAGAAATGCCATGGATTTCTTGGCATTAATTTTGTATCCTGCTACATTGCCAAATTCATTTATTAAGTCAATTAGTTTTTTAATGGAGTCTTTTGGGTTTTTTATGTACAATATCATGTCATCTGAAATAAGGATAACTTTACTTCTTCTTTTCCAATTTGGATGCCTTTTATTTCCTCCTCTTGTCTAATTGCAATGGCTAGTACTTCCAGTACTATGTCAAACAGGAGTTGCGAGAGTGGGCATCCCTGTCTTGTTCCTGTTCTTAGAGGGAATGGTTTTAGTTTTTGCCCATTGAGTATAATGTTGGCTGTGGGTTTATCATATATAGCTTTTATTATGTTGAGGTATGATCCTTGTACTCTCACCATGTTAAGAGTTTTTATCAGAAAAGGGTGTTGGATATTATCGAATACTTTTTCTGCATCAATTGATATAACTATATGATTTTTATCTTTCAATTTGTTTATGTGATGTATCACGTTTATTGATTTGTGGATATTGTATCATCCTTGCATTCCTGGAATAATTCCTACTTGGTCGTGGTGTATGATCTTTGTGATGTTCTTCTGGAGTCGATTTGCTAGAATTTTGTTGAGGATTTTGGCATCTATGTTCATGAGGGATATTGGCCTGTAATTCTCTTTCATTGAGTTGTCTTTATCTGGTTTTGGTATTAGGGTGATGCTGGCTTCATAGAAGGAGTTTGGAAGTGTTCCTTCCTCTTGGATTTTTTGGAATAGTCTGAGGAGGATAGGTTTTAGTTCTTCCTTGAATGTTTGGTAAAACTCTCCTGTGAAGCCATCTGGCCCTGGGCTTTTGTTTGCTGGAAGCTTTTGGATGACTGTTTCAATTTCTTCCCACATCACTGGTCTATTGAGATTTTTAGATTCTTCCTGATTGAGTTTTGGCAGTTTGTATTTTTCTAGGAATATGTCCATTTCCTCCAGGTTGTTCAGTTTGTTGGAATAGAGTTGTTCGTAGTATTTTGTAACAATCCGTTGTATTTCGGTGGGGTCTGTTGTTATTTCACCTCTTTCATTTCTGATTTTGTTTATTTGGGTCCTCTCTCTTTGTTTCTTGGTTAGCCTGGCTAGAGGTCCATCTATCTTGTTTATCCTTTCAAAGAACCAGCTCTTGGTTTTGTTGATCTTATGTATTGTTTCTTTGGTCTCTATGTCGTTTATCTGTGCTCTGATTTTTGTTATTTCCTTCCTTCTGCTTACACTGGGCTTTTTTTGTTGCTCTTTTTCTAACTCTTTGAGTTGTAGAGTTAGATCATCTGTTACCATTTTTTCTAGTTTTTTGCAATAGGCTTGTAAGGATATGAACTTCCCTCTCAAAACTGCTTTTCCTGTGTCCCATAGATTTTGTATTGTTGTGTTTTCATTGTCATTTGTTTCCAGGATGTTTTTAATTTCTTCCTTGATTTCTCTGGTAACCCAGTCCTTGTTTCATAGTATGTTGTTTAGTCTCCATGTGTTTGATTTCTTTGGATTATTTTTATTGTAGTTAATTTCCAGTTTTATGCCATTATGGTCTGAGAAGATGCTTGATATGATTTCTATCTTCTTGAATTTGAAAAGACTTTGCCTATGTCCCAAAATGTGGTCTATCTTTGAGAATGTCCCATGTGCACTTGAGAAGAATGTATATTCTGTGGCTTTGGGGTAGAATGTTCTGAAGATGTCAATTAATTCCATCTGGTCTAGTGAGTCGTTTAGGATTGATATTTCTTTGCTGATTTTTTGTTTAGATAATTTGTCGAAGGGTGACAGTGGGGTATTAAAATCTCCTACTATGATTGTATTGCTATTAATCTCTCCCTTAATGTCCTCCAGCAGTTTTTTTTTTTTATGTATTTGGGTGCTCCTGTATTGGGTGCATATATATTTACCAGGGTTATTTCTTCTTGTTGGATTGTTCCCTTTAGTATTATGAAGTGGCCTTCATTATCTCTTGTTATGTCCTTCACTCTGAGATCTAATTTGTCAGATATAAGTATTGCTACCCCAGCTTTTTTTTTCATTTCCATTTGCCTGGAAAACTTTTTTCCATCCCTTCACCCTCAGTCTGTGTGCATCTTTTTTTCTGAGGTGGGTTTCTTGTAGACCAGTGTTTCCCAACCTTCTCTCATGATGAGAATCACCTGGTGGAGTTGTTAAAACACAGATTCCTGAATCCCAACTAAGAAGTGCTAAACTAGAATTTTTGGGAACATATAGGTAAAATTGTATACTTAACTAGTGCTCTAAGACAGATTTTATATACAGAGCACTAAGTTAGGTATGCAATTTTACCTATATGTTCTCAAAAATTCTAGTTTAGCACTTCTTAGTTGGGATTCAGGAATCTGTGTTTTAACAACTCCACCAGGTGATTCTCATCATGAGAGAAGGTTGGGAAACACTGTTGTAGACAACAGATGTATGGGTCTTGTTTTCTTATCCAGTCTGACACCCTTTGTCTTTTGATTGGAGCATTTAATCCATTTACATTTAAGGTTATTATTGATAGGTACTCATTTGACGCCATTTTTATTCTATACCGGTGTTCCTTCTTCACTTCCTATTTCTTTATTTTTACAGTAGACCCTTTAGCATTTCTTGCATTGCTGGTTTGGTGGAGATAAATTCCTTCAGTCTTTTTTTGTCTTTGAAACTCCTGATTTCCCCTTCAATTTTGATTGATAGCCTTGCTGGGTACAGTAGTCTTGGATTCAGACCCTTCCTTTGCATGACTTTGTATATTTCATCCCATTCCTTTCTGGCTTGATATGTTTCTGTTGAGAAATCAGTTGTTAGTCTGGTGGGGGTTCCTTTGTATGTAACTTTCTGTCTCTCTCTGGCTGCTTTTAAGATTCTTACTTTGTAGTTGTTATTTGCCACTTTAATTATAATGTGCCTTGGCGTCTGTCTTCTGAGATTCATTTTGCTTGGGACTCTGCGAGCATCTTGGATTTGTGTGGGTTTTTTCTTCTCCATCTCAGGAAAGTTTTCTGTCATTATTTCTTGAAATACTTTTTCCATGTCTACCTCAGTTTCCTTTCCTTCTGGAACTCCTCTTATTCGAATATTATTTTGTTTTGTATTGTCCCAAAGCTCCCGTAGGCTCTCCTCCTGCTTTTTAATCTTTTTTTCTAGAAGCTGCTCTAATTGGGTATTTTTTTCCATCTTGTCTTCTAGCTCACTGATGTGGTCCTCTGCTTCATCTAGTCTACTCTTGATGCATTCTATTGAGTTCTTCATGGTAGTGATGTCATTTTTCATTTCTTCTTGGTTCTTCTTCAGTTCCTCTTGGTTCTTCTTCAATTCCTCATGGCTCTTCTTCACTTCCTCATGGTTCTTCCTCATTTCTTCTTGGTTATTGTCAAATTTCTCTTCCATTCTTTTTAGCCAACCTATGATCATTATTCTGAATTCTTGCTCTGGTAGGCTGCTTGCCTCTGACTCGTTTACTTCCTTTTCTGGTGATGCCTGCTTTTCTTTCATGTGCAGGGTATTTTTTTGTCTTCCCATGGTATCTCATTTCAGGATGTCTGGTTATGTGGTGTTCCTTCTCTTGTGTTGATTTAAAGGTGCAAAATACAACACTACCAGGTACAACACAGGAGGCACTTAACAGGAATGTATTTACAATATTAATAACCTCTAATAAAGGTGACCACTAGAGAATGGCAAATTAGGGGATAGGAGAGAAGGAAGGAGGGTAAAAATAAAGGAAAAATTAAATAATAATAATAATAATAATAAAAAAAATAAGTAAATAAAAAAAGATGGATAAAGAGATAGTCAAAGAAGAAAAAAAGTAATGACAAAATGAAGGTGGAAACAGGGAAAAAAAGAAAAGAGAGAGAGAGAGAGAGAGACAGAGAAAAGAAGCAAACTAAAAGAGAGATGGGAAACAAACTATATATATGTGGAGAAAAATTGCCATAGAACAACCACTGAGGCCAGCCAATGCGAGTAACAATACTTGGAGGTTAATACAAACTACAATATCCATTATTATTAAGTAAGGCTATGATATACAGAAGTAAAAGAAACAAACAAAAACAGAGGATTTTTTTTTTGTTTAAAAAATACAAAGCATCAATAACAATACAGGAATAAGCATAACAATTTCACTAAAAAGCATAAAAATTCACAATAATCAACCTTTACACAAACCATGAGAAAAGGATAGAAAGTAGAACATTTTTTTTTGTTGTTTTTTTTTAACTATACACTCACCTTTTTACTTAAAGGGAGTACGTTGAGGTTCCTCTCTGTAATATCTGAATTGCCAGCACCACTAGTCTTGTGCATTGAGGCCAATTTTACTTAAAACATGGATTACTTAAACACAAGCACTGTGATACCAGTTCATTTGATAACTCAGATAGCTAAGGACTAAAGGGCAAGTACCATATGTGGTGTGGATACTCTGACGAGATCGGGCGCGTTCAGGGTGGTATGGCTGTAGACTGGTATGGATACTCTGGACAAAGGGATGATTCACCTCCTGGATAGGATGGAGTAAGATGGCATGGAATTTCATCATGATACTCAGAATGGTACACGATTTAAAGTTATAAATAGTTTATTTCTGTAATTTTCATTTAATATTTTTTTTACTGCAGTTGACTATGGGTAATTAAAACAGCAGAAAAAGAAACCATGGATAAGGGGGGACTACTGTAGTTGTCTATTATTATATAACAAATTACCCACAAATCTTGATGGTTTAAAACATCAAATATTTGCTATCTCACACACAGTAACTGAGGATTATGAATTTGGAAGCAGTTTGGTTGGGTGTTTCTGGCACAGGGTCTTTCACAAGACTGCAGTTAAGCTTTCAGCCAGGGCTGTAGTCATCAGAAGGCTTGACTGGGGCTGAGCATATACTTGCGAGATGCTTTGCTCCCATGGCTGTTGGTAGGAGCCTGTTTCTCACCAGGTGGGCATCTCCACAAGGCTGTTTGAATGCTTTCAAATGTGGCTTTTGGCTTCTCCCAGAGCCGTGGTCAGCAAACTGGGGCTCACAAGTCACATGCAGCAATTTGGCCCCTTGAGTGTGGCTCTTCCACAAAATATCACGGCCTGGGAGAGTCTGTTTTGAAGAAGTGGTGTTAAAAGAAGTTTAAGTTAAAAAAAAAAAATGGCTCTCAAAAGAAATTTTAATCATTTTGTTGATATTTGGCTCTATTGACTAACGAGTTTGCTGACCACTGTCCCAGAGCAATTGATGGAAGAAGATATTGGAAGCTTCCATTGCCTTCACTAGCAGAGCTGGGTGGACAAGGAACCCAAAGGCTGGTCAACCTTGAGGCTGTAGCAAGGGTCAGAGCCATATACCCACTGTCTGGTTGGGACAAAGGGAGCTGAAGCAACTTTTACCTTTCAGTCTCATGTAAATCTTTGCTGATGGGCTACTATAGAGCTGTTCCTGGAAATTGCCTGCCTAAGGGCTATAGGTGGATCCCAAACCTGAATAAAAGGGATATGAAGGCCAGTGCAAAGGGAGTCCTCTCTTGGGCTTCTGCCTGGCCTCTAATTCCCAAGTTAATATTTCCTGGTCTAGTTTCTCATTTGCATGCAGCCTCCTCCAAAGCCGGAAGCCTGAACCTGAACCCTGAACCACTCAGGATGTGGGGGAGAGGGGACTCACAACTGGCAGCCCAACGCGGGGCACTTGCAGAAGGGATGGAGGAGGGAAGGAGAGAAAGAAAAAGATTAAACCACTTTGGCATTTTATGACTTTGTTTCCAGGGTCCTGTGCTGTTACTTCTGCTTTATTCTATCCACTGGAAGTGAGTTGTTAAATCCAGCACAGTCTCAAGAGGAAGAAAATTACTTTCCACCTCTTAAAAGAAAGACTATCAAAGAATTTATAGACATATTTTTTAACTGGACTTAACTTTCTGTTAATGTCTGATAAGGCTGAGAAAGTCCTATCAGAATGGGAATCAGTGGCTTGGAATAAATAGTTGAGGGTTGTTTTGAGAAGTGATGCATTATCAGTACCACCCAAGGATGGTATTTTGTGGCAAAAGACAAGTATCAACTGTTCATAGTTAAAACATGATTTAGAAGTCATATTCTAAAAGTGGAGAATTTTGGGGACATATTATACATCTTCTGATAGTTTCCTTTTTGTCTATGCATAAGAATACCAAGTCATAAAAATCTTCGTGCAAACAAATGTCTATTTCAATAAATATAAAATAAAAACCTACATGATAAGCAAATGTTGCATTATAGTTTGAGTATTTTTCTTTTTCTTAATGGTGAAATTAGTGACCTCCAAGGTCCAATGCCATTTGGTAGGAATCTGCAGTAAATTGCATCATTTGGCTCCAATTCCTCAATGCTTCTTACAGACACCTTTGCTTATAGCCTTAAAGTGCCCACCTGCTCCTTGGCTCTGGGTTTATAATGTGACTTGATCTGATCAATAGGATATTAGCAGACCTGAGGCAAGCAAAGGCTTGAAAGAGCACATGTGTGTTTCCACTTGTTTCTTTGCACCTCTGTCATTGTCATGAGAGCATGCCAGCACTCGCCTGCTGAGAGACAAGAGAGAAGTGGAGCAGAGCCAAGCTGGAGGGAAACTCTGACAGCTGATAGTCAGCCACTCTCAGGCATGCGAGGAAGCCCAACTCTTATTATCAAAGCTACAGAGCAGCATACCTGATCCATTGCTGACCAAGCTATGTGCCACTGAGGTTTCATGGTTGCATTTCTGCAACATTATTGTGGCAATAAATAAGATAGCTCACTTAAAGTGGTATGTGGTTTCAGCACTTTAATAATTGGCTAATTAAAATGTTGGTCTAGGTGGATCAACTTTTCCAGGTTCTGAAGTCCTCAGGTCCCTTGGGAACTTCTGCTATATCCGGATGTGCTCATGTTCTTTCTCAGGAATAATGAGAAAAAGGCCCTTTTTCCTATTTTTTTTACATTCTGATATTACATTCAGTTCGACTAAATCAGCTCTACCTGATTGAGGGGAACTGACTTTGAGTTCACTGTGAATGCTAAGTTCTGTTCTAGGTATGAACAGATACCAAATAGCTATGCAATCACCTGACCTAAGAATTGTAGCAGTAAACTATGCATTGGAAAGTAATAGTGGGAGGGGAAATTTAAGATCTGTTGGGATTTTACTATGTGTCAGGCATTTTTTAACTCTATCATCTTCTTTAAATTCTCATGGAGTGGGAAATGTCCAACACCCTCCTTCTCTTAATAACACCTGATATATTTTTTAGGGGAATAAGCCCTTATCCATTCAAGGTGGTCCTGGTGGGAATGGCTATCACAGTGTGTTTTCCATCTTCCAAAAGATTTAGCTGAAATGTTAGCCAGGAGGCCCAAAATATCATATAATAAAAGGCTAATATGAAAATTGACCAGAGGAATGACTAGTCATTATGACACATACTGAACACCAGGGGGCAGACACCCATGCAGGATCTGCCCCCTGGTGGTCAGTGTGCTTCCATAGGGGGAGCACCACTCAGCCATGAGCCCAGCAAGCACCGCAGTGGTAGTGGGAGCCTCTCCCACATCTGTAGTAGTGCCCAGTGCTTTTTGGGGGATCCTGGACTGTGAGAGGGGGCAGGCCAGGCTGAGGGACCTGCCCAAGTGCACAAATGTCATGCACTGGGCCTCTTGTCTATATGATAAAAGCCTAAGTGACCATTACCGCAGAACGACCAGAATGACCAGTCACTATGATGCACACTGACCACCAGGAGTTGGATTGGATGCTCAACACAGGAGCTGCCCCCTGGTGTTAAGTGTGCTTCCACGGGGGGAGCACCACTCAGCCAGAAGCTGGGCTCTAGGCTTGTGAGCACCCTGGTGGTGGTGGGAGCTTCTCCTGCCTCCACACAGCGTTATGGAACAGTGAGTCAAGTGGTGAGGAGCAGTGAGCAGGCAGGCAGTAAGAAGCAAGGGGTCCCAGACTGCGAGAGGGTGCAGGCCGGACTGAGGGGACCATCCTGTCCCCTTCCTCAAAGTGCACCAGGCCTCTAGTGGATAAATAAAAAACACCAAACTCTGGGGATAATCTGAGTCTTTAGTGAGATTTGGTATATATACCAGGTCAAAAAGAGAATCCTAATATATTTAAAAACCCTGGGTTGTAACAACCAGTAACTAGAGGCTGACCAACCAGAAGTCAGTGCTGGCCCTGCCCCCAAGCAAGTGGTAAGGGGCAATCAAGCAGGCATGCAGTGGGGTTAGGGGTGATCAGGTAGGCAGACAGCCCCTCGCAGGGCTGGCCTCACCCCTCCCTCCCCCACCCAGCAAAGAAAGAGGGAGGCCCAGACCAGCCAAGCTATTGTACCCCAGCCTGTAGCTTGCAGAGGGAGGCCACTGGTGGCAGGAGGGCGGGGGGTGGGGGGAGACACACAGATGGCAAGCAGTGGCAGCGGTGGGGGTGGGGCCAGCTGCCTGCAGCCCAGGGAAGGAAAGAACCTATAGGCCCTGATCTCAGGTCAGCCTAGGGACCTTACCCAAAAGGTCCCAGATTGTGAGAGGCTGGGCTGAGGGACCCCCCTAGTGCATACATTTTCATGCACTGGGCCTTTAGTATCTGTTATATTTTTACCACTGACCAGTAAGATGTAGGCTTTGAACTGTTAGCACCCATAATTCCTGTCACAAGGAGACAACCTGCTTGAGAATGAAACATGTGCACAGAGAGAAGCAGAATCAACAGATGGTTAGGCAGTTTCTTGAGAATATCACTTAAGCCTTTATATCCAGTCTATCTGGTAGATCCCATTATTTGAGCCAATAAATTATCTTTATAAGCTTATTTGAGTTGTCTATTACTTGCTAAAAAAAATCTGAATGATTGGGGAATGCTATTCTCATTTTATGAAAGAGAAAACTTAATCCTCCAAATCTCACATTATTTGTCCAACATCTTACAGATAATGACAAGAGTTAGAAGATGGTCACAGGCCTGTCCAATGCCCATGATCTTTGCATAACTGCATTTTAAAAAAAGTTTAAGAATGTACACACAGCAAAACCCACCCTTTTGCTGTATCATTTTATCAGTTTTGACAAATGTGTAGATTTGAATCACTACCAACAGTTCCATCACTCCCAAGTGGGCTCTCATGCTGTTCCTTTGTAGTCAAACTTTGCCCCTATTCTTACTGCCTGGAAACCATTGACTTGTTCTCAGCCCCTAGAGTTTTGCCTTTTCTAGAATGTCATATAGATAGAATCTCATATTATGTTGATTCTGGCTTCTTTTCACTTAGCAGAATGCATTTGAAATTCATCTGTATTGTTTCATGTTATCAACATACATGTTTTCTGAAAACATGCTTAGAGCAACTTCTCAACCAGACCCTCATAAAAAGAGAAGTATACCAAGAAATAGAATTCCGCCAAGATTTATATTCACCTGGAATCTTCAAATATGACCTTATTTGGAAATAGGGTCTTTGTAGATGTAACCAAATTAAAATGAGGTCACAGTGGATTTGGTTGGGTCCCAACCCAATGACTGGTGTCTTCATAAAGAAATAAAAATCTGAAGACAAAGACACATAGGGAGAATGCCAGGTGACAAAAAGAGCAGAGATTGGAGAGAGGCATTGCAAGCCAAGAACCACCAAGGTTGGCCTTCACCACAGAAGCCAGGAGAGAGGCATGGAACAGGTTCTCCCTTGGAGTCTCCACAAGGACCTTACCTTGCTGACACCTTGATTTCTGACTTCAGGCTTCCAGAACTGAGAGCTGTATCCCTGTTGTTGGAAGACACTCTATTTGTGGTCCTTGGTTGTGGCAGCCCTAAGAAACTCATACAAGGCCAGAAGATATTCAGTATTGTTCTTAAGCCAGCTTCCCCCAGAGCAAAGGCCTAGTTGAAGACACAGGACAGACAAAGACCAAGTGCCTTCAGTTTGCATTAGGATGAGCTTGACTAAATTCCAGAGTCAAATAGGAGTTGAAAGATATTATCTTTCCCAGGTATCAAATTTATTACCAGCAACTAAAAAGTGAAACCTACTTTAAAAATATGATAAACAGTTTAGAAACCTAACCCTTGCTCCCCATCAACTAATTTAAAGTCAGCTCATTCAAAACTACTATGCTTTTATTCTGGGGGGGAAGGGGGGTAGAGGGAGGAAAGGTTAACATTGGGGAGGGAACACCTTTCATCTATCTTTTTATTAGAAACCTCCAGGAGATTATAGACTCGGGAAATTAAGTATTAAAATTTAATTAACTTCCCAAGTCACATGAAGAAAAACGTTAAAAAAAAAAAAGTAAAGGAAATCCACATTCCTTTAGATAAGAAATCTTCTGAAGTACGTTTCAGTCTGCTGCTTGGATTTTAGATATAAACAAATTAGGGGATATTTTGAATAGATCAAAATATATAGTATTTTAATACTTAAGATGTAGAACCAAAAGGTAAGAATTAATGAGCACATTAGTCATGAGAAAATGAACAGTTTAGGCAAGCCAGAAGAATGGATTTGTTTTGTCTTAAAATATATTTAAATTGTGTATATATGATGTTGATATTGTTGATTAATTAAAAATATAAATTAACTTGTAGTAATGAAAACCTGTAATTCTCAAACCTGGCTTCCTATCATAGGAATTGACAAATATTATCCATCTTAAGTATCAAATTATTACTGGTAACTAAAAAGTGTAACCTGTTTTTAAAATATGATAAAGAATATAGAAACATAATCCTTGCTTCCCATCAACTAATTTAAAGTCAGCTCATTCAAATCACTCCTGAACAACCTAAAAATATGCAGATTCTGATTTAGTAAGTCTGGACTGGGGCCCACAGAATCTATTTTACTTTTCAAATTATCCATGTTACTATGATGGGCAACCATGTTGGAGACCTTTGGGTAAAGTGGATAAAGTTCTCACTGAAAGCAAGCTTTGATCTCCCAAAGCCTGGAGAATTAGAGCTTGGGTCAATCCAAGGTCAAATACCAAAAGCAAAATATTAGAATAGAAGTAATCTAATACTTAGGGTCAAAAAAAATGGAGGCAGGGTCCAAAAGCGAAAACCAGAATCCAGGGGGGGAAACAAGCTTCATGACCCAGGAAGCGGGTCAAAATGCCAATGTGGAATCACATGAGAACACAGGAGAAGATTATAAAGCAAAACATAGGGAACCCTGTGAGTTAGAACTTGGGGTGCAGTCTGGCTCAGGACTCAGAGAAGGCTTTTCTTGTATCAAACTCATGCATGCCTCTATGCAAATTCCTCTATTAGAGTATCAGCTCATTCAGGGTTAAACCAGTCTTTTATTTTCCAGCATCTAGTCTAGTGGCTTGTTTTAATGTCTAACAGTAGACTGAGTGATAGTCACTGACATCTCCATAAATTGAAGTTATTTATATTTCAATATAATATTGCTTGTGTATGAGTGCATTCAAGTTCACGTGTGTCTTTGTGTCTGTGTGGATACTTTTTGTAGAACCCTTTGAACATTAAACTGTTGCTAACAAGTTATAATTATTCCTTGATATTTGACTTATAAAGGAAACTTTCTACAAATCAATTTTCAACATTAGGTAAATTAAAAGGACAGTTTTTATTTTTTGGATAACATTAAGACATTTATTTCTTTATATTTTTTTTCATTCATAAAAAGGACAAAGCACAGTCCTATACTACTCCATTGAAAAAAATGATAAAAAATAACTAAAAAAATCAATTCAATATTTATCAGTATCAAAGAAATCTACTATCACCTTTCCTGAAATACAAAGAAACAACAGATATGCCTATATCTATATAAAGTTTAATTCAGAATCTTGCATCTTAAAGCAGGTGATATATTAGTTTGACAACAGTTTAAAACGGATGGTCCCAGTCAAATTGGTACAACTGTATGAGGAAATGAAAAGCATGAGTTATGAGTGTATGAGGGATATTAATCTGCCTAATCTCTGTCACAAATTTAAAATTAAACAAGTAACTTCCAAAGTCTGTTTTCTTCTTACCTTTCAGAACCATTTCATGCAAAATCTAACCAGTTTTGCTCTTTATTACCATACATTAGAAAATAAAAGGCAAGCATGCATTTGGCAAAAGATTTAGTTGTTGATTATATAAAAATGCCCAACATGGGTCATACTGCAAAAGGAAAACCCCAAAATATAACAATGAAAACACAAACATTTGTACAGAAGGCTTAGGGATTATTCATTTTCCTAAAGTATGAAGATATGTTCTTTTTCAAATAATTAAATATTTTATGAAATTTGATAATGCTCTTAGGACTGTTGACATACTTCTGCTGGGAAATAACCTCTTTAGTTTATTTTTTAAAAGTTTCATTTTATAACAAAGAGTTAAATGTCAACTAATGAAGTGATATTTTTATAACAAAAGCTCTAACATTTACATGTAGATATATAGTACAAAAATTATACAAATTAAAGAAAGGGGGGATAAAATAGTAATAGATCTGTTTTGCTTCCTGTAAATATCTTTTTACGAACCTATAAGGTTTCATTTCTAAAAAGATAAACTCTATCTCTAATTAGCTCACAAGGTTGTGCTAATAAAATAGGATTATACCTCTCGAAGCATCTGTCATTGCACTAATTCAGGGGCCAGCTAATCCTTATTACTTGATTTCTTTCACATCCACACTCAAACACATTTCGGGCACACCATGAAGAATGAAGAAATGTGTGTCTTCCTTTCACAACTTATAAGCACCAGCACTTGGGAGACCACATTGGATGAACACATTATTTGTCTCCTTCTGGCCTTTCAGTTTTGCATACCCTTCAAAGTACCATCAGCAACATACAGATTTGGTATTTTTAGCCAGTTTTCGGTATTGCCTTGAAGCAGGAATGAGTTTAAAACTAAATTTAAAAAAAATAAGGAATACTGTGGTTTTTCCAACCTATAGGTGATTTCTTGACCCTACGCTTTCAGTAAAGACAGGTTTTTACTTAGAAATGCAGCACAAAAACCAAGGTACTAGAATATTAGTACATAATCCTGATACTTACTTAACTGTCATTTATTCCTAGTGGTATAAAGACTATCACATCTTGATTAAAAAATGGAAGCCCTCTACTTTTCAACATTCATTATTCCACATATGGATAAATACAGCAATATGATAGTACTCTAAATAAGAGCTGTGATTTTTGAGGTTTCAAATTGATAATAAGAAAAGCATAACATAATTTCACAGAAGAATACAAAAGTAAAAAATAATCTTCATATGACACGGTAACTTTACTATTAAAAACTAATTTAAAAGAATTACCCATTCTAAAAAGTAAATGTTTAGAAAATTACTTTCAAAATAAGAATACTGATAATAAGTTCTAGAATTTGGTTTTCAATATTCCAGATCTTTCAACCCATTCAGTAAGATGATTTGGTAATGAGATTTAAGTCACAATGTTTCAGTTATACCCTATTCTTTTTAAGAAAACGGAAAATGTCATGAATGATAAGGGCCATTTGAAAATATGCAGGACCCAAAACAGAGGGGATAGTACAAGAGACTGTATTACTCTTACACTTACCACATACAATCAACATTTCAACCTCTATTATATTTCACAACTTGTTATTGAATTTAAAGCACCTGGGTATGGTGATTTTACTTTCACTCTACAGCCTATGGAATTGAATTGAACACTGTAACTTGTCCCATTGGATTAAATCATGCAACTGTCACAGAATCAGGTTAAGTGGTTTATAAGGCATATTGGAACGAGTTAAAAATCATTTTATATCCCATTTAAAAGCTTATTCTTTTGGATGAAGGGGTTCCTGAATGCCTCAGTCATAACATGTGTTGTAAATCAGTTGGATAGTTTGTTAAAGAATAATGTATTTGGCTTAGGATGGAGCCGCAGGAATTGGAAGAATCTGTAGTCATCGCAGGGATGAAGGATGTTCTCTGAGCTGGGTCAGGAACAGCAGCTGTCAGACCACATTCAGAATTCCAAGTGGATAAGGATGCCAAAGGCAGGCAGCAGTAAGCCAAGAAGACTTGGTAATAGGGTGGATGTACCTACAAAGTAAACCAAAAACATGTATGAAATTTTACTGATAACTATCACTATTCTTATCAATGCTTCGGGGAAAGTCAGAATAAATAGGCCTGAAAACCAGGTGGTTCTTACACACACACACACACACACACACACACACACACACACCCTATTTCACTATTCTTAGGTCATTTAAGAAAAAATAGAAATATTTGATGGAGGATTTTATATGAGAGCACATGCACTGTTTATACATGTTCATGTAAATCATTTAAGATGATAAGATCACAAACGTTTGTTTTCTTCATGATCTCACAGTCCCAAATTCCTACCAGAAGGTGCCAGATCAAAAATCATATATAAATAAGTTAAAAAATCTATATGATATGTTAAAAAATAAGATAAAGAGGTGATAGTAAAAATACTAATAAGATTATCTGGGATAATGACATCATAGATATAACTAAATAGATATATAACTTCACATCCCAATGGTTTTAAGACATTTTGATGCTTAAACACCATGATTTTAAAAAATATTTTGAAACTTTTATATACTAATTGATTTTAGAGAGAGAAAGGGAGAGAAAGAGAAATAGAAACATTGATTTATTGTTCCACTTATTTATGCATTCATTGGTTGATTCTTTTTTTTAAAATATATTTATTTTATTGATTTTTTACAGAGAGGAAAAAAGAGGAATAGAGAGTTAGAAACATCGATGAGAGAGAATCATTGTTCAGCTGCCTCTTGCACACCCCCTACTGGGGATGTGCCAGCAACCAAGGTACATGCCCTTGACCAGAATCGAACCCAGGACTTCAGTCTGCAGATCGATGCTCTACCACTGAGCCAAACAGGTTTTGACCATTGGTTGATTCTTGTATGTGCCCTGACCAGAGATCAAGCTCATAATCTTGGAGTACAGGGATGATGCTCTTAAAAACTGAACTACCTGTCCAGGACCAACAGAAAAATAATTGTAAATTATCTATTCAAATTTAAAGAATAATTGCCCTGAGATGTTATATTGTAAATTAAAAATAAAAATGATATAACATGCTATGGATTTATATTACATACTAGTAGCCTGGTGTATAGATTTGTGCACATTGAAAGGAAATTAATTAGTAGAAATACTTTAATATCGCTATTCACCCTTTTTCTATACTAGAAGTGTCAGAGATGAAAGAAAAGTAATAAAATGTATATGAAAACAACATATAAATTGATTAATAAATAAGCAATAACAACATGTTATAAAGACAACAACCCTGGGAGGTTGGCCAGCCATGGAGGAACTGTGGAAGGGCTCCAGGGCGTGTCCAGCCCATCTTGCCCAATCTTTATCGGCCAGACCCCAGCAGCAAGCTAACCTACTGGTCAGAGCATCTGCCCCCTGGTGGTCAGTGCACATCATAGTGACTAGTTGAACATTTGGACACTTAGCATATTAGGCTCTTATACATATAGATTAGGCTAATAATTATATCAGAAGGGCTTGTCTTGTATCAAGCAAGTTTAAAGGTATAGGTCCTGCCCATACTGGAATTCTTGAGAAAGGGATGAAAAATGGGACCAAGAAGGCATAATATTCCTTTCCATTCTCTTCAGCCATGAGGCCCCATCATCAATGAACACACTGCTGGAATGAGTGACAGGCTAAAAAGTACCGTCAACAGCTTATAAATATGACAAATTTGTGTGAAGTTTTGGAAGCTTACTTTAAAAATTAAATCATTATTATTTTACATGTTAACAGTGGCATAAAACACCCCTTTATTTGGCATATTCCTTTTATATTTAGGAAGATTTGGGGAATTTCGAATCTATTTTTTTAAAATATATTTTATTGATTTTTCACAGAGAGGAAGAGAGAGGGATAGAGAGTTAGAAACATCGACGAGAGAGAATCATCGACCAGCTGCCTCTTGCACACACCCTACTGGGGATGTGCCCACAACCAAGGTACATGCCCTTGACCAGAATCAAACCCGGGACCTTTCAGTCCACAGGCCGATGCTCTATCCACTGAGCTAAACCAGTCCCGGCGGAATTTCGAATCTATTAAAAGCACATGCATTCTTCTCATATGGTAGAAGATATGTGTTGGTCTATCTGCATGCATGCATTTCACTATGGCCCTGTTAGTACCATTCATGCTACATGGAAAACATCATCATACTCAGTTAAAATAGTTCTTAAAAATAAACAAGACACTAAAGGTCAAAAAGTGAGGGCAGAAATGGAAGGGCAATAGAAACAATCCTCAAATAGCTACTTGTAGCCTCATCAATGCTGAAAGAAAGCTATCAATAACAGTGATTATACTAACCACTAATAGTAACCATGAGAGCTCCTATTTAGCAGCCATAAGACAGATACTATCCTGACTCTTTATATTCATTTTGACATTAATGCCGCAGCCTATTAATAATAATGGTCATATTATTCTGGTTTTATAGATAATATAACATAGAATTTAGGTAAAATGACTTGTTCAAGGCCAAGGCCAGTAGAGTGGGTGGAGCCAAGATTAGATCTCAGATTAGCCTGGCTCCAAAGACCATACTCTGTACCTCTCTGCCACTTTCTGTAGACAGCTGTAAAAAGGGACCACTTCTAGAGATTCATAAACACACTACACCTGGAACTTAATGTGTCAAGGCAAAGGCACAGAAAGAAAAGAAATGACATAGGGGAAGGTACAACACCAAAGCATTTTGAAGAATCTTACTTTGTTGCAGTATTTTGTCCTCCATAGTTTTCTACATAGATATGTTTAAAATATGCCACAACCCACATGCTATTTCGTTCTGATAAGATGAAGAGTGATAAACCTCAATCATATTCAAAACTAAAAAGTCAGTAGTTTTCAATGTTTGACCTAATTTAAACGATCTGACCTGAAGACCTTTGTCTGGGAATGACTGCAGAGACTGGGCAGTGCTCCCTCCTTGCACCACAAATGACATCAGCAATGAGCACACGTTCTCGTAGTTGCCTAACTTAGTGGGTTGGCTCAGTACAAACTGTGGCCGCGGAAAGAAGTTTAGTCCATTGTGGATGCCATTTTGAAGTTCTGGTGTTAGTATGAAAACCAAATACAATTTCATAATTTGTGGCTTCAGCATCAGGATATTTGATTTATCCTAAATAAACTCTTCATGTTTATGTGTGCTATATTTAATTTCTCTAATGGCTCAAGCTTATGTAATTGTGGTCTTCATCTCCAATTCTCTTCCACATTCCAAATACAAATTAGAGACCTGACTGATTCGCTATTTAAAGTCATTTCATATGTGGGATCCCTATATTCTTGAGGGATTTTCAATATATATTGGTTTTGTATCTAACAAAGTGTATATCACCACACTGCTATCAAACATAATCTCAGTATTTACTTGGTAGGTAGTAAATATATATTTTCCTTTTCACATATGTACTGAATGTCAAACATGTAAAAAGTCATCAATCTGGTGAATTGTTTTACCCTGTTAGAACAATGGTAAAGCCATTTTAGACTATTATAGCTCTTCCACTGGATTTTCTTTTTAAAAAACTGAACTGCCCAGACTTATTTCCTTTAGGAAGGGTTCCTGATACAGGAAGGTACATATTCAGAAGAAAAATTCCAAGTAAAAGTTAAGCAATGTTTAACAATCTCTTCATATTTTTTTTATAAGAATATAACTGTTATAGTTAGTTTTTAATACAAATCTCTTTTCTGATGCTTTAATTTGTACACCATGGTTCAATCCGAACTCCTTCTTCTTTGCTATTGCTGATGATTCCATAATACTTGGAATTTTATCCTTGTCATATCACTATGTTAACAATGGTTAAAATCTCTAGATTGTGAACAACTTCAGAACAGAGAATATATTATATCCAAATCATATTTTTAGCTGTGTGGACTAAGTTCAGTATGAAGTGAGTACTTTGCTTTCAGTAACAGGAGCACAATTGAAGAGATAGCTGATGTTGTACCACTTTGGGGCAACTAGAGAAGTTAACTGAGCACCTGGGACTTTCATGTTTTATACTTTCATCTCTTCTCTCTTTGCAGATTGCTTCATACTCTTGGACTAATTTTTCAAGATACCCAAGAGCACCAAGCTCACAACAATATGTTCTCAAGATAAAAGAGATGACATATTTTAACCCCAACTCCAGTAAGAAAACTTTCAAGGAAAGATTCTGATTTGCAAAGTATGGGTCACAACACAACCCCAGACCAATTGCCATGGCTGACTTAATGGATTTCTATGATTGAACTGGCTTGGAACAACCTCCCATCCCTCAACCAATTCCTGTGGCCAAGGAGGCAGGGTCACAAGATGTCAATTTTTATTCTGATCACAGGTACGTCCTACAATACTTTCCACAGTGAAAGGGCTGTATGGTTCCAGGAGAAAAAGAGGGATTCTGGGAAAGAGAGATTACATTTCAACAAGAAAGTGTAAATACATACAGAGAGTCACCAAAAGCAACAGCACAATTCCTATCTCCCAAATTGTTGACCGTGTAAGATTTTTGTCAAGTAGCATGTCACAAGAACAGCATTCTGTCTGCAACTTTGGGAAATGTGCTTTGTGGTAATTAAGAAAAGTGTTTCATGCAATTATTCGCCTGCATTATTCATAACCTCTCTAACTGACTTCCCCTAATTGCTTAAAGTTAAGAAAAGCGATTGATCTATTTAGTTAGAGAAAACTTAAAGAGCATTTATATAAATTACTCAGAGTACAGGAGGCATTTTTATGAGTAATCCTTGAGAGCTGTTCATGATAGGTGCAGCATTAGAAGGTGTAAGACTAGAAACTAACTTCTTTTTTTTATTTTTAAATTTATTTTATTGATTTTGTACAGAGAGGAAGGGAGAGAGATAGAGAATTACAAACATCAATGAGAGAGAGTCATCGATCAGATCCTCTTGCACACCCCCTGCTGGGGATATGCCTGCAACCAAGGTACATGCCCTTGACCAGAATTGAACCTGGGACCCTTCAGTCCCCAAGCCAACGCTCTAACCATTGAGCAAAACTGGTCTCGGCCGAAAGTAACTTCTTTTTTTTTTTTTTTGCTGAGTAAATAAATCTGTATAGTTATATTTATTTTAAGATTTGGAATTTAAACTGATAATTACTACATAAAGGGAAACATGCTAAGAAATTTAATAAACTACAGTAACTGGGACTATGTTACGTCCATGTTTCTGAACTTATTTATTTGTAGAGGAAGGCCTATTGGGGGATTGTCATTTTACACATTTATTCAACTGTAAGAATTTAGTCTGAAAAACAAAACAAAAAACTGGTAGCGGTTAAGAGCTTTGTTTTTTGATTTGGCCCAACTTTTTGGAAATGCTGAGTCACTCTTTTACCCTTGTACACTCAGCAAATTATTTGTCTGTTTTTCCTTTTGATTATGGAAGGTGAGGTGAGAAATGGTACTTATTTTCTTAAATTTATGGCAGACATGCATGAAAGGAGGAAGTGCTGTTTCTTCCTTTGAGATACTGACACATAATGCATGAATAAATTTTCAAAGATAATTTTAAAAATTCATGCACTCCCAATTTTTGTGCAGAATTTTATACTTGAGGCAAAAACAAATATGTTAAAATTTGTCTTGGCTACTGGAATTTTACAAAGTCAAAGTGTCTGAGACAAAACAATCTTTACTGGTTAATTCATTTCTGGAATTTTCATTTTGTAGTATCTTTTCTTACTTGCATATTTTCTCTTGCATGATTTCTCCCCATAGATTCTCACCCGATTTTTTGTCCTGTCTACATGTTATCCATGGAAATTATAGAATTGAGCCAAGGTGCAAAATGTACAAATTTATAAAATAGTAGAGTTTTGCCTTCTTGGGAACTGGCATAGAATTTCTAATAAAACTCATGTAATTTAGTAAGGTTAATGTTAAAATTTCCTTTAGGTTATATACCAAAATCATTTTAATTAGTTGTCTAATACATATTCAAAATTAAAAGAGGGCCCTGACCAGTTTGGATCAGTATAATGAGCAGAGGCCTGCAGTCTGAAGGGTCCCAGGTTCGATTCCAGTCAAGGGCATGTACCTTGGTTGCGGGCACATCCCCAGTAGGAGGTGTGCAAGAGGCAGCTGATCAATGTCTCTCTCTCATTGATATTTCTAACTCTCTATCCCTCTTCCTTCCTCTGTGTAAAAAATCAATAAAATATATATATATATTAATTAAGAGGTGTATTTTTTTAAAGATAGTTAGTTTCTATTCAAGTCGGTCTCTTGAGAAAAAAATCCAAGACAGTTTTCAACTTTATACCAATTATTATAAGCATTAACTGCCTGTCTTTGACAAAATGAATATTTATCCCAATTTGTTTTAAGACTTTCTGGAAAAGAAAACAAAAGAGAAATGGATTTGACCTTTGAAATACAGCTTTTTTAAAACAACTGATGATTGTTTTTGCCTTTGGATACTTATGTTTTCATACTGTCTGCATGTACTAGCTTGTTTATTTTGCTTTTAATAGTTTTATTTCCTTGTGCCTCCTTCAGATAGCAAATTCTAAATTATGTGGAGAAGAAAAACACACAAAACAAAACAGCTTAAGACCTACTTCCAATTCTGCCAATAGTGAGTTGTATAACTTTGGGCAAAAAAGATATGGCTCTGAAGCTGGTGTGATCTTTGGCTACTTTACTTGTTACGGATGTGGATTTTCCTTCTGTTAAATGATAGGGTTCAATGTTCTAAGTCCTTCGGTTCCTACTATGGCCATGAGTCTATGATTCTAAGCAAACCATATATATTTAAGAATATCAAGCATTGAGCCATAAAATTTGCAAACACATTTGTTATATTTCCCCTTATTTATGATAATCAAAGTTGATATTGCTTTATAAATATATATATTAAAAACTTGATCATATAAGTGATAGTGGCTTTGATGGGTTTGTCAATTTGGTAAAACCCACTAATCTTGCTGCTCCTACTTGTTTGGCAATTATAAACCCATATGCCAAGCAAAATAGATTTTTTTTTTTGGCAGGGGTACATGTCTTGCTGGCAGCTTATCCTAGCAGTTGTACTAGTTCCTTACTGTTGACTCTGGCCCTTTCCCTCCCAGAAAATACTAGATTGCCAGGATGCATTCTTCTTTGAGAAAGGAGCAAGCATTTCCAATACAATAAAGACTGATTATTTGCTGGGAAATGTGAAAGTAAATTCTAACTGCCTATTGGCCAACAAGCACATGCTCACACATACTCAAATAACCTAATTTTGACATCATTTGGGGTTAAGATGAGACTATAATTCTGAGGACTTTTAAAATTGGTTTGCCTACATCTTTAGAAATGCAAAGTGATGCTTCACAAGAGCATGGGATTGAGGTTAGAAAGCATTCTATTTGAGCACATATGACCTCTCACGAGGTACTTCACCTCTTGGAGCCTTCATTTCCTTATCTGTAAAATGAAGAGCACACTACTTAATAGCAGGATATTTGTGAGGATTAAATTAAAATAGTTTATCACCTAATAATTGTGAAATTGAAATATGAAATTTAGTTTCTTCATTTAAAATGTGACTTTATTTAGCAAATATTTAGTAAGAATAGCCTGGGTTATGAAGGAAAACTGAAGAAACCCAGACCTCATTTGGATTCTTTTCTCTAAAATGTGCAACATATTATACATGTAATGGGTATCATGGATTTATTTTTTTTCTCATCTTATACAAAATCTTTAACAAATAACATTTCAATTCCTTTCTTGTGATGAATTCACAGACAACAAGATCCGGTTGATTCTATCAGTTCATCTTTGCATTTGGCTTTGGATGTGGCTGTTTGACATAGCGCTCTTACATGGACAGCCCCAGCTTTGTGGAATACATCACACTACCACCAGGATCCATTTCTCTCAACCTTGATTAATGTTCCAGGGACAGGAGACTTTAGATGCCCCATTCTATGTCGCCATACACACAATACATGTTAAATTATTCCTTCCACTGCCACGACTGATTTTTCCTTCCCCCAATCAGTTTTTGAGGCAAAAAAACAAAACAAAACAAAACAAAAAACAGCAAGTAGAGCCAGAGAGAAAAGTTAAGAATCTGTGTGTGTCTCATGCCAAAGTGGAAGGATCCTTTTCAGTTCTGGGCTTGAGGAACCAGTTGAGCACATCTGTGGTTAAGACTTTCTGGAAATTTGGGGGCTACAGATACATAGCCCATTGGGTTCACTTAGGGATGAAAAAGGACTCTTCCCTGCACCTTCCCCACCCCTCCCAGGGACACACTGGCTCATTTGATAGCCTTGTCTCAGCTGGTATTTCAGGGTACTGACAATAAAGAGTAAGAATAAAACTAATTGGTCATGACAGTCAATTTTCCTAAATTTATTATACCTAATCAAAAGAAATTCAAATGAAGAGAAGTAGGCTTTTTATGTCTTCCCACAAAGCCCACTGAGTCCATCTCAGTTGTTTTACATAAATTTGAATAAACAACTTTTTTCTGATTTTAATACCCAGGTTCAAGGTCATGGTGGGCACAATGTTTATTTCTAGGTGAGACAATGGAACCAGAGGGGCCTACTTATCAGGCAGTTGAACATTGTAACTATTTGTTCATAGAGAATCTTTTTTGCATCAGCATCCCTAAAATCATAGGAAAGGTGACATTTTTTAGTTAGACATACATTTGTCTGCCTATTTCTAGTATCAATCTTTGTTAGAGAAATCATTCCTAGTTCTAGAAAAAAATAGGTATCTTGCCCTTTAAATGTCCTTAGAACATTTAAGAAGATGAGAGCTATGGGGATGCCTCTGTCAATCAGTGCTATGAGCTCCGAAGTGAAAGTTGCATCCAACTCATGTGGATCCTTGTGGGGCTCTAGTTAGCAGTAGCCATTGAGTGGCTGGCCTGCTTGGGGGTGATTTCCATTTTGGTTTTGGGTTTTATCAAAGTGTAGATGCAGATTAACTCCAATTTAAATTTTATCTCTGCTTCTCTTTTTAAAAAAAATCTTTAATGATGAAGAAAATTCTAAAATTTAAATATGCAAATATAATCACGTGAGAATAATAAAAAGGAGATTTTTTTTTTTCTCACTGGAGAAGTGAGGATATTTTTTTCTCATTTATTTTTAGAAAGGGTGGAGGTAGGGGGAAGGGTTGAAAGAAAAAGAGAGAGAGAGAGAGAGAGAGAGAGAGAGAGAGAGAGAGAGAGAGAGAGAGAGAGACAAAGACATCAATGTAAGATAAACACATAGTTTGATTGCCTCCAGATTGTGCCCCAACAGGGGCTGGGAATAAACCTGCAAACAAGGTACATGCCCTTGACCAGGAATCAAATCCTTGACCCTTAGGTCCATAGGCTGATGCTGTAACCACTGAGCTAAACCAGCCATGGAAGAAGGAGATTTTTTAAGTACTTAAAGTACTCACAAGTTTTCTAGACAGTCTGGCCCATACCATGTCATCAGCAAATATCTGTTTAATGAATTGTTTTTATCATTTATTAGTTGCCTGCTCTGTTCAGGGAAGTTTGTAACTTATTATTTTGTTTCATTCTTATAGCATACAGTTGAAGCATGTACTATTGTTATCCTCATTTGCAGATGAGGGTTCTATGGCTCAAATTTCCCCACCTAGAACAAGGCAAAAGTGGGTACTGAATTCAAACCTGATTCTAAGCCCAGAGCTATTTTTTTTTTCTACTCCATGGATGCTTCATTAATATCTCTTACTGTAAATACGGTTAGAGGATGCAATAACCCAATCTTCCTTAACACAATGAGTAGAGAGTTGGAAATTACTGTCTGTATCCAAATACTTCCGTAACTATAAGAGCTAAGGATCCTGGCCCCTCGCTGGGTTCACGTGGTGATTCAGAGGCACAGCTACCTTGGATGCTTTCCTGGGGTAAAATTGGGAGGAAAGTCCTGTTTGATCTTTCTTGATTAATCTTTGCTTTGGGGTTCTAACAAATGAGTGACTCACCTGTTTGAGGCAGTGCTTAGGTATTTAAGATTTTTCTTCCTACTGCGTTCCTGAACTCATTTGTTTGTCAGACCCTGGGGCCTTGCTGCAGGACCCAGTGCCATCCATCTGTCAACAAGGATTAGTTGGTGTCTCAGTGTGTCTCCAGATGCATATAAATTTCTTATAAGAAACTGTCTGAATTCATGGAATCTCTACAACGATTAAGCAGATCATAACCAGATGAATGCCTTCTCTTTTGCTTCTACGAGAGAAACGATTTCTCAGCTGTTTTAACAATGGTCTGAAGTGTGTAAGGAGTTACTGACTGGAACACAATTCTCATTTTTCTAAAGAACTTCTGAGTCCGTGCTTGTTTAGCTTCTCATTCAGGAGATATAAAATAAGTCCAATCACTTTGTACGGTATTTGCAAGGAATGTCCTTTTGGTTCTGTTGATATAGTTTTCAGAATTTCTTTCCCAATGAGAGGGCTCATTCTTAATCTCGTTTTCATGGTGGTAAACCCTGAAGTTTTAAGTTATTTGCAAATTCTTCGTGGGTTCGAATAAGTGGAATAAGATTGGCTTTCATCATTTCTGCACGAAGTTTATTTTTTTTAAAAATCAAGAGAGTAGTTACTCCTTGCTAACTACCAGGAATTCTGAGAAATTCTTTAAGAAACCATTTTTGTTTATATTGAGTAAGTCAAATTCCCAAAAAGTGAATGGACACTAAAATTCTTTCAAAATCTCTATTTCTACCAGTAGCTCCAGTCTTCTAGTTATTCCATTATTATATTTTGGGAGTCATTCACTTTTCTCTCCTCAAAACTTGTGTCTCCTGTCTCTTGACAGTGTATTTTATGCTAATTGATGATGATATGCTAAAATGTTCAAAATAACATAGGCATTGCGAGAAATATTATAGAACTTAGAAAGAGCACAAAACTACTTTTCTCTTCGTCTGCATTCCTGTTTCCTATCCTACTTTTATAAAATTTGCCCATGCTTGTGCATTACTTAGCTCAGCTAATGATGTTGCTTTTTACTTAGTCATTTACAACAGAAAATGCAGAGTCGTTTTCAAAAATGCCTTTTCTCCCTCACTTGCAGTATACCAAACTTGGTCACCAAGTACAATTGATTTGATCTCCAATATGAACCTAGAACTGCCCTATTCCACTCCCTCTACTGCTTCTGCTTTAGTAATTCAGGACCTCATCACCTCCTGCTCAAACACAAGAAATAGTATAATATGAAGGAAAAAATGAAAACCACAAATTCAATTCCCCCCTCTCACAGATTGGCTATAACCTACACTCCAACTATATCTTCCTACTGTTCTTTGTTGGATCCTACTTCCCAGAATCAGTTGCCATTCCTGATTGAGATGCCATTTGTATGTATTCCCAGAGTTCCCATTGATTTCCTGAGACTGGAATGCCCTCCCATTCCCTTTTATGCCTTGAAAATTACTGCTGATCTCACAAAATTCATCAGAACGATCATCCTTTGAAACAATTATTTCCTCCTCAATGCTTGCTTCCACAACACTTAACATATGTGCCACAAATATTTTCTTTGCTTTTCTTAATCCCCAGTGAGGTTAGGGCTTCTTTAACAAGAGACTATGTTTTTATTCACCTTCAGACTTGTAAGGACCAAGACTTACTTGACATATGTTTGGCACTCAGGATATTTTTGTGGAATGAGTTGAACTAATGTTCAAAATCTGTTTTCATTTCTTTCACTCATTTGGATTTTTTCCTTCTGCCATAGATCTATCCCTGATTGCCCTTTCTCTATGCATGTCCCAGAAATATGATTCCCGAGAAAAAGTAGCATGAGAAATTAGTTTCCCCTATTGTCCCCCATGTGTTGTAGGCTCAAAATGAAATAATCATCCCATCTAACCAACATCTACTAAAGCTTTCAATTCATAAATGTGAACAAACATGGTCTTTAATTGATATTTTATATTCTGAGAAACACTTTGCTAGCCATAGATGGATTTTATAATACAGATCAAAAAGAACATAGAATTCGACAAGAGAAATTAGCAGCACACAAAACCTTTACTATTTTTTTTTTGTTCTCTTGTGAAAATTCTGCTAATGAAAGTGTAAGATTTGCCACCTTTCTTGTTTCCTATAGTGATTGTGGCCTGTTGTATGTTTAGAATATAATCCTGGACCAGAAAAATGAGGCTATTCCTTTAAGAGGACATACTTAGATAATAGTTTAATTTGACTATAAATTGGTGCTTTAAATATTTTTTATATTTGACTCAGATACATTTTCCTCTTATAAACTGTCTCAAATCATATTCTCACTGGGATTTTCCATACTTTTTTTTTTTTTTTTTTTTTTTTTTTTTTTTTTTTTAGCTAACTTTGCCTTATACATATCATGTTACAGGAAAAATATATATTCTAGAATAGTAGGCATTGCCAAAAATTCTTACTTGGTTTATAAGGAAATACTTACAATCAAATCTGCCCTATGAAATATTTATAATACTGAATTTACTATTATCAGTACCCTATGCTTTATTCTTCTCCCAAAATTATTGCTGCAGTTTCTAGCATAATTTGTTACTAATTTTATGTATCTCAAATTTTAGTAAAATAAGTCTTCTTCCAGAAAAAATAGTGATATTAAAAAGTATTATATAATATCAAATAATCGTATAATAGTAAAGAGCATGCAATATTTCATATTTTTAATCTTTCTCTTAAGTTAATTTGCTTTATGTTTTAGGTTTCTCCTTGGATTACAATCTCTTCGCAATCTTAGAATCACATATGCCAGCTATCCATTTGCCATGAATATTGTCATACTAAATATATTATCACTTTTTAGTTTTTCTTCATTTTTAACATTTAGATTTTATTGGCTCTCACATTTTAGAATACAATCTTTATAACTTTATATATTTTAAGGAGCATTTTTAGCTTAGGTTTTAATCATAAAGCATATATTGGAAATCTGATATATGTGTCTTATTCTTCTTGTTAAAATATTTATGATCTAAGTCTTCGTGAGACATTTTAACACACCGGTATTATTTCTAGATAATGTTTTTTTCTTTGATAGTTTAATAAAAAAATAAATATTGAGTCAAAATGCTTTGCCAGGTTCTTTGGAGAATAATATATATTTACATAATTATGTAAGTAAAGATTTATATTATTTAAAAAAGGCTTTGCGATAGTTTCCAAAGATAAATTATGAAAAAGGAAAAAAGAAGAAAATTGAGAGTAAAGAGAAGTTTAGGAAAATTGAGCCCTAGTTGGTTTGGCTCAGTGGATAGAGCATTGGCCTGAGGACTGAAGGGTCCTGGGTTTGGTTGCAGGCTGGATCCTTGGCTCTGTTAGGAGGTGCGTGTGGGAGGCAACTAATCAGTGTGTCTCTCTCACATTGATGTTTATCTCTCTGTGTCTCTCCCCATCCTTTCCCGTCTCTCTAAAAATCAATGGAAAAATATCCTCAGGTGAAGATTAACAGAAAAAAAAAATTGAGACAATGCTAAAAGATAATTATACTAAAACTAGAGGCCTGGTGCACAAATTCATGCACTAGTGGGGTAGGGCCAGACTGCCTGATTGAAGCCTATCAGGGCCAGGATGGCTGGGGGGAGGGAACTCGGGAGGTTAGCCAGCCAGCCCCACCCCCAATTGAGGTGGGGGAGGCTGACTTGGGCCGAAGTTCACGATAAAGCAACTGGTCACTTGGCTTTTATATATATAGATAGCAACATCAACATCAACTAATGTTACCACTAATATTACTAATATTAAGTGTCTCTGTTGTTCCAGGCACATTTAAAAAGTATTGTATCTATATTCACATATAGATAGGAAGATGTTGATAACCTAGTTAGACTGTGTATGTATAAAGAATAAGATTTTTATTACATCTGCTCTAATAAGTAATATCTAAGCTGCCTACATAAGAAATGAGATTTATTTATGTATTTTACTTTCTTGAGTGTGTGTGTGTGTGTGTGTGTGTATGTTGGGACGGTGGTAGTGATGAGAAGATGAATTTTTCTAGAAATTGGACAGAGTTGTCCTCTTTCTCATCCTTCCTCTAATAAGATTTCTATTAAATAATGTCTATCAAATAGAGTCCATTTCAAGAATATGAATTTAATATTAACTATTGAATTATTTTATTCAAACATTTATTTATTAGTGTGGCCCAGCTTATGCACTCCTCTAGCCCTACCTGAGAAGATTGCCAACCAAAGTTCCTTAAAAGAAGAGCACTATATTGTACAGCAAAACCTACCCTCAACAATTATGAAATAATATGACAGTAGATTTGATGTAATTGTTTTTTGTTTCTGGACCCTTTTATATAATGCTCCTCAGTATAAGTCAATAACATAATGCTAAACTACAACTTAATAACATTCATTCTATAAGATGCAAAACAATGTCTTTTAAAAACACAACTCAATGAAGTTTTGGATTGATCAATTCATAAAATTGATTGTATCTCCAGGGACTGGGATGAAAGGGATATGTAGGTATATAGAGTATGCATTCTCCAAGGTGCAATATGGCCTCCATGGAGGTGAAATGTTTTTTTTTATGGGTGAAAAAATCTAAATGTAAGATATTATAATGGCTTTGCATCTCCAAAGGGCTACAGAGCATAAACAGACATGCAGCACATTCATGGTATTAAAATTCCATAGGTGCTGCAGTGCTAGGAAAAAAAGAAGTAAGATGTTGTGGGGTTTTTTTGAAGACAATAATGAAATAAATGTTAAGAAACACTGGTATAGAGTATTATCTTTTGCAATCATGCTTTCATTTGAAATTGGGTGGCAAAAGATTAAGGTATGTAAAAACAGGTTTTTAATTAATTTATTTATTTCTCACAATAATAGTGAGTAAAACCTTATTCATCATGTACTACTCACAATAATAGGAGGTAATAATTTATTTATAACTTATTACTCTTAAAGGTTAACACTTATTTCCATTCTATATCTAAAAAATAGACTATACTTATGCTAAGTAAGTAAGGCATTTAAATAATACAAATATATACAAATGCATAGGAATATTAGAGTCATTTTGATTAGAAGAGTCAAATTTTGCAGGATATTGGAAAAATCAATGGGATAGGATCAATGGTAGATCTGGGTAGGGGAGAATGGAGAAACTGTTAGGAGGAGATCTAAAGGAATAAACTGGAAAGGTAAAAGTCAGTATATGAAAATAGAATACTTGAAATGAAAATTTTAATTTTTTATAGTGATTAGTAATGTAATTTTTGCCAGGATTCTTACCTCTCTTTGTCTATTATAGATGCATTGGCACAGTCTGTGAATCTGAGAAACTAAAAATAATGCTTTCACATACATAAAATACAATATGTAGAGTTAAAAGTAAATAGATTACATTGAAATACATATATATTTCAATATAATATCAAAAGTAAATTAACAAAGTAAATATGTTTATTAACACCTTAAAATGACTTACTTATTAGCACATTAAATAATAAAATATAAGATTAGGACTAATAAATATCATATTTTTTAAGTGATATTGCAACAGCTAACTACTAGTATATGAGAACATTTGTGATTGTAATTGGAGATGATGATTTGTTACTTAAATTTGGATTTGAAGAAAATAATCCGTTTCAGTTAGAAATTAGAGAAAATTTTAATTTTTCTTTTCTCATGTAAGTGTCAGGGATTCTCAAGTTTCAGTTTATACTCAAGTCTTGAAACTCTGTCTAGACTGTGATCCTGAGTGGCTGGCTGAGGCAGGGCAGAGAGCATTAGTTACCCTATAAATTAGGATCATTAGGAAAGAGGAATTAAGAGGCCAGGGTATTGGTAGATCATCTACACAGATGTTGATATCCAAAGAATTCACAACTTCCAGGCACATCTGGACTTTGAGGTATCTCTTATGGGTTAGGAGTCTTGTTGAGCTAGTTCTCTGTAATTTATAACACCCTTCTCTCTTCCTGCTTTATGGCCCTGTGACCAAGCCTGGTGATTTGCTTTAGAGATGAAAGTCAGTTATATAGGGCTTGGAGTGGTAGGTTATAGAAGAATGAATATTGGCTGGATAAAGTCATATTCTTGGAATATGTTCTAAATGATTTATTTGCTCTTGGTCTGGCTCATTTTGCAGAAGGTGTCTGTAAAAAAGTGACTCTGGAATGTCGTTCACGCCATTGCATTGCTTTCAAACTGTGAATAATCCATCAAGGGGCCTGGCTTCTAGCCTTGCCCAACTATGGGAAGTATTTTGAGACCTAAACATTCCTTCATAAATCACTAATGTTGGTCCCTAATGTAGTATCAAATGGACCATTTTAATATGTTGATATATCACTTTCCAGTTTAAGTGTTTTATATTCCCTCTCACTATAACATTAAAGGTTTCCAGATCTATTTGTGAGAAATTTCCAGGGTTTTATTTTTAACCATGACAAAATCATTTTCTTTTCTAAATAGTTTCAAATTTATGTTACAGTGGGTAAGTGTCAAACCACAGGAGAGAAAATTTAAAACCCAACTCTCTCAGCACAAACAATTGTCTTTATATTTTCCTGAGAGGGTTACAAGTTTCAAAATAGCCTATAATGTTTCAAAGGAAAATTAATTTTGAAACAGTGTTTTGATGGTTGATGTACGTAACAATTCAAGATAATAGAATTATTTTAACTAATTTATTTGTTATTCTTATATCAGGGGACAATATTAAGTGATATCTCATGGTTTGTGGAGAGGTACATATAAATATTCCTTCCTCAGGATCATAAAATATTTAAAATCCCATTAGTATACAGAATAGATGGATATGATATATTTATGTAATTTTTGTTACCATATACCAACATTTATAAAAATGCAAAATTGAGTTTACTAATAATTAAAATTATACCTATAAGGTATGCCTTGCACAGTATTACCCATTTTTTCATGATCAATTTATTAATACAAAATATTATGACCCATCATACAATTTGTTGAAACTATATAATGCCATTCTACAAAGCTTGATATATGCAAACAAGTTGAAATAAATTACTATTTAGTAAATCTGGAATTTTGCTGATACCCCCCAAATTCAGCAAAATAAAACCCATCTCTGAATCAAGATATTTCTCTTAAGAACAGTTTCTAAACTTCTTCAATACAATTACATCTTCACAAATGATAAATTCCTTTATTTATAACCCGATTTTCCAAAGACTTATTATATATGGGAATCCCTTCTCATGCTAGGTTCTAATTTTAGTCCCATTAGAAATATTTTTCCATCTTCTGCCCTATTAGTATTACTTTCTAAATTTAGAAAAGACCATCAAATGTAGTTCTTGAGGGGAAAGGTGTCTCAGTCATCTGAGTATTGTGAAGTAGCTAATCTAAAATATAAAACAAAGCAAAAAGTTTATAATTTCTTTATGGCATTAAGAACTGTTTCTTATACATTCCAATTTCCTACTTAAATATTCTTTAACAGTAGTAATGTTATCCTATATAATAAAAGGCTAATGTGCAAATTGACCAAACAGCAGAACGACTGGTCACTATGACACACACTGACCACCAGGGAGCAACACTCAACGCAGACGCTGCCCCCTGGTGGTCAGTGCGCGATCACTCATCCAAAAGCCCTGAACTGGGCTCATCGCTGGCGAGAACAGCAGCAGTGGAGGGAGCCTCTCCCACCTCCATGACAATGCTAAGGATGTCTGACTGCCAGCTTAGGCTCATTTCACTTAGGGAGCAGGCCTAAGCCATCAGCCAGACATTCCCTGAGGGCTTCCAAACTGTAAAAGGATGCAGGCTGGGCTGAGGGACACCCCTCACCCCCCTCAAGTGCACAAATTTCATACACCAGGCCTCTAGTATCTATCTATCTATCTATCTATCTATCTATCTATCTATCTATCTATCTATCATCATCTATCTGTCATCTACCATGTATCATCTATCTACCTACCTTCTCTCTGGATGAACTCTGTTTACTGACTTTGGATCAAAGTTCTCTCAATTTAACTTATTGATATAACCCTTGGAACTCTAACTTGTTCAATGTCATAAATCCTTGTTTTAATATCAGGATCAACATTTACTGTCTCCTGTTACTTAAATAAAAAAATAAATAATCCTGCCTAAATTTTCTGCTACTGAAGCCGACTTTGTATTTTTCCTATAACTCTTTATCCCTCTTATTGCACATTCTTATTAAACTGCTTTTTAACCTTGTTTTTTTTTCTTATTCCCTTCCCTGCATTCATCCTTATTTATTATACCTCATCATTTAATTTTGAATATTAAGAAATCTTTTTATATCTGCTTCCTTGCTAATAACTTTCCATTAAAAATATTTATTATTGAGAGCATTACAGATGTCCCCCATTTCCTCTCATCCACCCCCTCCACCTGGTTCCAGTTTTGCCCCAGGCCTTCACCACCCTATTGTCTGTGTCCATAGGTAATGCATATATGCATATAAGATCTTTGGTTAATCTCTTCCTGCCTCCCCTCCCCACTTCCCTCTGAGATTAGTCAATCTGTTCCATGTTTCCATGCCTCTGGTTCTACAATATTTTATGCATCAGTCTATTTTATTCATTTATTTTGATTTTTAGAATTAATTATTGATTGATATGTATTCATTGTCAATTTACTGGGCATATTTTTAATTTTCTTCTTCCTCCTCCTCCTCTTCTCTTCTTCCTCCTCCTCCTCCTCTTTTCCCTCTCTTCCTCCTCCTCCTCCTCCTTTTCCTCTTCCTCCTCCTTCTTCTTCTTCCTCTTCTTAAAGAATATCCTTCAATTTTTCATGTAATAATGATGAACTCTAGCTTTATTTATTTATTTATTTATTTATATTTTTATTTCTTGCCAGTCCCTTATGGTCTACAAAGTTTCTGTTAAAAAATCAGTTGATAGTCTTATGGGCATGCCCTTGTAGGTAACTAACTGTGTTTCTCTTGCTGCTTTCAATATTTTCTCTTTATCTTTAAACTTTGGCATTTTAATTATGATGTGTCTTGATGTGGACCTCTTGGGTTCCTTTTATTTGAGACTATCTGTGGTTCCTGGACTTGTAAGTCTATTTCTTTCACCAGATAGGGGAAGTTTTCTATCATGATTTCTTCAAATAGATTTTCAATATCTTGCTCTCTCTCTTCTCCTCCTGGTACCCCCATAATGTGAGTGTTGGCATACTTGAAGTGACGCCAACAGCAATAAAGGCTCAACTACAACAAGACTGTGCATACAGCCCACTCAGGGTGCAGCTAGAGTTCCCAGTTCGGGTGACTGGGGAGGTTGAGCCCCTGGCCCTACAGGACACCTACAACACAAGGCCACTTGACCAATTCCAGGAGACATAGCAGCTCTACCTAACACATAGAAACAAACACAGGGAAACATCCAAAATGCAGAGACAAAGGAACATGACACAAATGAATGAACAGAAGAAATGTCCGGGGGGTTGGGGGGAGCCTAAATGGAATGAAAGAAAACAAACAGATAGAGAGTTAAAAAAAAAATGATTATACAGTTGATCAAGGATTTTAATTAGAGCTTCAAAGGACTTAGTGAGACTTTCAAGGGCCTTAGTGAGAATTTTAAAGATATGAAAAAGAACCAGTCAGAAATTAAGCATATACTAACTGAAATAAAGCAAAATTTACAGGGATCCAACAGTAGTGTAGATGATTCCTAGAATCTAATCGATGATATGGAATATAAGGAAGCAAAAAACACCCAATCAGAAGAACAAAAAGAAAAAAAGAATAAAAATATATGAGATAGTATAAGAAGCTCCTGCACAACTCTAAGTGTACCAACATTTATTTACATTATGGGGGTGTTGAAGGCAAAGAGAGAGAGAGCACTTTTGTGTGTGTGTGTGTGTGTGTGTGTGTGTTTTGTTGTTGTTGTTCATATGTTCACTTCTCAAGGGAGGCTTTCCCACCCCCAGCTCAGCAGTAAATCTTGATCACCATGAATAACCATAGAAATGCCATTTTAGTAGTTCAGGGATAGACTTGTGACCCAATTCTGGACAATATGGGAAAGATTTCCTGAGAGCCTCCTGGGAAATTTTAAAATAGAACTTCCTAGGACAGTATTGGGTCTGTATGCAATAATTACTAGCATTGCTGCAGCCATCTTGCAACCACAAAAATGACAAATCTGAGAATGAAGCTGATTATGAGCCTTCCCAAGTAAAGAAAGGGGGGGAAACTGATCCTTGATTATATTTTTGACACTGATTTCACTAAGGTCTAAGGCCACCTATCTCTCAGGCAATTCTGAATTGAGAGCTTGTTATTGACAGCTGAAAATATTCTAATACATACACAATGCTCATCGATTTAAATTATTCTTTAACTAGAAATAATGAATCCTTCTTTCCTACTCTATTAATGATGTAATTTGCCAACTTTGGGCACTAACAACCATCTGCTATCTCCATTTCTGTACTCAGGCTGGTATGTGATGCAGATAGCTATATAATTATGCCAACTGGTTCTCTGACAATTTCTTATCTGACCTTAACTGGTTTTTCAGTTTTGCTAGATAATTTTAAAAAAATCTATCTCCACCTGGCTTCACTTAGATATAGCATGAACTAGCATGCCAAAATTTGAACTCCTAACTTTTATTTTCAAATAATCTATTTTCAGTAGATGATTCTGTTAAGGTAGATATTTCTGTTGGCCATTTTAAAAGATGATTCTGTTGGACAATCTAAATTCTTCAAGTTATGCAAAATACCTTTTCACATCCCTTATGAAATTATCAGAAAACATTATTGGATCATCTTCCAAATAAATTCTGACTATAAATACTTTTTATTTCTTCTACTGTGACCACAATAGTCAAAGCTGACTTCATCTTTTAATTGGCTATCACCGATTCCTACTTTATTTCAAAGAAAAACTAGTATCCTATCTAATAAAAGAGTAATATGAAAATTGACCATCACTTCAACACACAAGATGACAGCCCCCATGTGGTAAAAGATGGCTGCTCCCATGTGGACACAAGATGACAGCCACAAGATAGCCTGCAGAAAAGGGCAGTTGTGGGTGATCAGGCCAGCAGGGGAGGGCTATTGGGAGAGACCAGACCTGCAAGGGAGGGCAGTTTGGGGGTGACTAAGCCTGCAGGGGAGGACTGTTTGGGGGAGGGTAAACAGGCCTGCAGGGGAGGACAGTTAGCAGCGACCAGGCTGGCAGGGATGGCAATAAGGGGTGATCGAGCCTGCAGGGGAGGTCAGTTATGGGCAATCAGGCCTGTAGGGGAGCAGTTAGGCATTCATCAGGCTAGCCCAGGAGTGGTTAGGAGGTGATCAGGCTGGCAGGCAGAAGCAGTTAGGGGCAATCAGGCAGGCAGGTAGGGGAGCGGTTTGGAGCCAGTAGTCCTGGATTGTGAGAGGGATGTCCAATGGCAGTCGGACATCTCTCGAGGGGTTCCAGAGTGGAAAGAGTGCAGTCTGGGCTGAGGGACACACAATCCCCTCCTCCCCCCTGTGTACGGATTTCATGTACCGGGCTTCTATTAACACTTATAAAATATAAACCTGATCATGTCACTTCCTACCCTAAGCTGTTTTGATGGATGGCTTCTCATCCTATTTAAAGAAAACTCCAAAGTCCTTAACCAAGACGTATAAAAACCTTGTTAAGATTCAGGTCCCATCTACCTCTCCAGCCTCATTGTATCCACTCTCCGCATTGCTTACTCAGCCCCAGTCACACTGGTCACCCAGCTGTTTCTTGAACATTTAAGCATGCATCTAGCATTTGTTCTAGTAGGAATAACTCTTCCTTCAAGTAAACTATATGGACCATTCCTTCACTTCATTGAATTCTCTTTTCCACTGTTATCTCATCAGAGCAGGCTTTTGCTGCCACTCTTATTAAAAACATGGGCCCTACCTAGTCCTTTTCCATCACTCCTTAGACACCTTCCTCTGCTTTACTCTATCACTTTCTTCAGTTACCCTCAGCTATTGTTCCTATCAGACAAAATATTGCATCATTACATCATTACAAAAATGATTAACTGATTTTGCCTCCTTCCTTTAGAATTTAAGTTCCATGAGGTTAGCCTAAAGAAATAAAACTTTTAACTCCACTATTTTATGGACATTTTTCTGTTTAAATTACCAAGGAGCTCTGAACTGAATTTTGTCCTCTCAAAAATTCATGTGTTGAAACCTTAATGCCCAATATATTAGAATGACTGGATATAGAAAGAGAGTCTTTAGTTAAAATGAGATCATTAGGGTGGGCTCTAATCCAACATGACTGGTGTTCTTATAGGAAGGGGAAATTAGGCCATAGATATACACAAAGGAAACACCACATGAAGATACGTAAAGAAGATAGCCAGCTCCAAGCCAAAGAGAGAGGCCACAGAAGAAGTGAAACCTGCTGACAACTTGACCTCAGACTTCCAGCATCCAGAATTGTGAAAAAATAAATTTCAGTTATTTCAACCATCCAGTCTGTGGTACTTTGTTATGACAGCCCTAGCAAACTAAGACAGACCTTTCAAATGCCAAATTCAATACCTTCCTTTAGCCCTTCGCTTTTTAAATTCTCTTTTAACTTTTACAAGTTGGAAATAAATCATGCAAGTTAGCATATTTAAAAATATAATTTAAAATAATAAGAACAACAGCTTACCTGTATACTTACCAGCCAGGCAAGGAAAAACATTGTTACCACCCTAAGCTTCTTCCCATTGCCTTCTCCCCCCTGCCCAGTCACAAGGCAACATTGCAGTGATATTCGGGTTAATCATTTTTGCAGGAGAAGTTTTACTTATGCCAAATAGGTACTCCACTTTTGTGGTATGGTTAGTTCCTACCTAAGACTACTATGTATATTAATCTATCTATCTACCTACCTACCTATTAATCATCTATCTCAGCTAGTGTACAATATTATAAACTCAAAAACAATTTTGGTTTTTGAAAATTCCTTCAGAGGAGATATTTGAAAAATTAGCTATGTTAATGTTGCATTTTAATCTAATAACATAGAAATTAAAAATAAACCATTTTGAACACCTTCTTGTTTTCTTTATACTGTTCTACTTAGGCACTGGAGAGAAGAACATGTGAGTAATAGAATTAAAAATCTATCTCTTCTAGCTAAAAAAAAAAAAAAAAAAAAAAAAAAAAGGTTTCCTAGCCCTTCCACTTCTGCTACTGGGCAGAAGAGGACAAAGGGAAAACACGAAATATGTTTTTCATCAGTGCTTAAGTCAGTGGCTTTGGTTATATAGTTTAACTTAATAGTTTGGAGTTACCAAAAATAGTAGGCTAAATGTTTAGACTCCATCATCTGTGGTAACATCAGGATAAATTACAGATTTATTAGAAGACATAAAGTCAACAAAATGAATATATGGGAACTTTAAATCAAATGGTAAGATGTCTTGCTTTTGTAGAACCCACCAGAGACTTTGCCACTGCCCTCTTTCCAGGCCAGACCATCATCATCTTTAATCATTCTATGATAATAACCTTGTAGTTCATCTCCTTACATCTTGCTCCCCTACATATATACTTTCCACAATCACCAAAGTGATTTTCAAGTACAAATATCTTTTCATGTTTTTTTCTACATTGAAGGTTTCTGTTGACTACTTCTTGCTCAAGTCCAGATGCTAAAATGTCCTTAAAAGTCTCCCTTTAATTTGACTAAAATGTCCATAAGGAATATAAAGGTTCAAAATGTGCACAAACGTACACAAATACTAAAATAGATGTTTCTCTGTGGATATTTATGACCAAGAATATTCATCAATCTGTATTGCAAAATTTGTAGTAAATTTGTAACAAGTCAATTAGTGTATTAAAATTTATAATCAAAATACTTTGGCTATCTCCACATTTTTCTTATTGATAATTAGGCTCACAACGATGTATAAAAACAAAAACTTATTAACAGGAATTATAGAACTTATTAGAGATAGCATGCTAATGATGAAACATTTGCAGTGTAACACATGCCTTGATGTGAGCTATAAACATCTCCTAGGGAATAATTTATTAAGACAGCAGATAATAGTGCTCAGGTCAGAGAGAAGTGGGGTAAAAGATAACCATGGCCAATAAATTTTCTGTATTATCTCTCACATTACGTCTTACTCTCTGTAAGAACCAAGCTTGTGGATTAGCCCATGGCACAATATAAATCATGAATCTAAGGGAAGTGCATCTAACATTCTAGATAGCTGAAAAATAGTGTAAGTTGCCCAAGTTATTTTAAACTAAATTCTACTCTATAAAAAAATCTAAGTTTACTCAAACATTGTTTGTTAAAACCCTGTTCTGTGTCAGATCTGTACCCTAGGTTCTGGGGATTCAAAGATTAAACCAAGTACAAAAGGAGCTTGTTCCCATAGAGCTTACATTCAAGTAACAATTTCTTCATTCAAAACTGTCAGCAATATAAGTACCCATGAATAAGAGAATTTTAAATAGTAATACATGTTATGAAGAACATAAAACAGTGATGCAATATGACAAAAAATTAGAGTAGGGGGTGATCTTACATTGAAGGCCACATAATTCTTGGAGGAGGCGATGTCTGGGCACAAATAAAAATGACAAGAATGAGCCTGCCATGCCATGATCAGAGAATTCCAGACAGCAGCAAGAACAAGCACAGATGCTTCAAGGTAGAATAATGTTGGTATGCTCAATCAGAGAAAGAAGGTTAATGGAGCAAGGGAGAAATTATTTACTTGAGGTGAGAGATTTTGATGGGGCCTGATGATATAGGGCACACTAGGCCACAGTTAGAAATTTAGATTTTATTCTGTATCATTTCTTTCTGAGAGTAATATGATTTGACTCTCTCCAGCTGCTGCGTAGAGAATGGACTAAAGGAAGATAAAATAAGCAGCTCAGAAAAAATTTTAAATTATCATCTGGACTCGAAGAAATGTGTAAATATATAAGTGGTAGCACATTTTATGTATGTAAACTGTGCCTATGCATTGTGGGCAATTGATGAATATTTGTTGAATGAATGAATGGACAGCATAACTCATATGAACATTAACCTAGCAATGTATTTTTGTAATTTCCAAATTTTATAAAATGACATGATATCTAAATTAAAAAAAAGTTAAAATGAAAATTTTTTAAATTTTTAAATTTTTAAGAAAATCTAAAATTTCCATTTGTATTATCATGCTTTTCTTACTATAAGATAATTTAAACAATTTAATACAAATAAATACAAATTATTAAAAATTCTAGATAGGTACCATTCACCAAATATATAATATTTCCTAATGTTAATTCTACAGTTTCTTTATGCAATTATGGTCATACTAAAAACTATGGCACTGTATTAAAGGATATTTTATTAGTTTAATACATAAATGTTCATTATTTAGGTATAAATCACTAACTTTTTTGAAGTCAATTATTCTTGTATTTCAGTTTCTCATAAAATTTTCAAATTAACATCAATTTTTATTGTTATAATTAAGGTACATTATCCATCCAGGGTGAGAAAGAATATCAAA